>NC_064639.1:644481504-645106504 GCF_023864345.2 Schistocerca serialis cubense
GTTGGTAATAATGTACGTTCTATAGTTTAAATTTAATCGATAGTGTGTAAAGACAGGCTGAAATGCCCTTATCTTCGAACTATATGACTGTGTACAGAAATCATGAACCTGTAAGTCACGTCGTGAAAAATACCTTTTTCAATACTGCGTTGGGCTAGTGATTGTCATATGGCATTGTCTTCACGTTCACGTGAATTTAGTGTGCTCTCTATCTGATATAGCTATGTTGACTTACAAGATCTACTCGTCTGTTTCTTTCTAGTTCCGTGTTCGTCACATGCATATGCATAACAAGATTTACTCTATTCAAAAAAAAGACTCGTGTTTATGGGATTTGTAAGTGCTCTCACAACTTATTTTAAATGGTGATGCTGTGTGTATCGTGGTGAGTGTGTGTTTCTATTATGTATACGTTGGAGGTTTATAGGCGTCACCTGAAAATATACAAAAGGAAGAATCTAGCTAGGTGCTACGAAATAGTAAACTAAGTCACTGAAATATTAATCAACTTATGGGATGAAATAGTTTTAACCTACGTAAGATTTGTGGAGGCTGTCGGATTCAGCAATACAAACCGAAAGAAATTAATTACACGTTGTAGATAAATTTAAAAAAATGAATGCCTCGGTTCATAAAAACTGCGTAAGGGTAACAATTATAAGTCTCCATAGCTATAGGTTGATCTCCGGATTAAAATATCGCGTGAATTTTTAAATGCTTTCTCGGCTGTCGTTGTTTCTCAGTCCTGTTGTAAATATGTAAATCGAATTATGAGTCGTCATCCAGCACTGATAACTGACAGTCCCACTACCTACACTCACGCTGCATATGTTAAACTGTCCCTGGTGTTGCAAACCGTCTGCCGTTCTGAGTGGAACAAGTTCGCTGAGTTCCTTCTTTTACTGTCTCGGGTTCCAACTAAATTGCGTTAAATGGGAAGTAATTGTCGCGGTATAAACGCACTCGCTATAGGAGCCGTGAATGGCCAACTATCGGCCGTAATTGCCAGTGCAGTATGGCTGTCGGGGCGACTGCTAAAGCTGCGTTAATGTTGCACGATGGAGCATTCTGGCTCAAAGGACCCGGCGGTGCGTGTCCCCGGCTGCGGTGACGTGCTTGCGTTCGCGCGCGTGTGTGTGTGTGTGTGTGTGTGTGTGTGTGTGTGTGTGGCCCGGATTGTGCTACGCCGGAGCGTGTCAGAGCAGTGGCTGCCTGCTGCCTGTCTGTGTGTTCAGTGGTGGCAGCGTCTCCTGTTGTCCTGTCCTGTCCAGTGCCGCACTGTCGTGTCACGTCGTATCCAGACGGGAGCCGCGGCGGCTGTCAAACTAGCGACGGATGTCCAGCTGAGCCACGCCACGTCACGGCCTGTGTGTGTTCTGGCAGGAGGCCGGCTACGAGCACAGTGTTCGCCTGACAGATCGCGCTCTGCTCAGAGTCACTCGCGGGAAAGCGTTAATCCACTTCCGTCAGTACTTCCGACCAGCCGGACGTTAGGTAGACAAATTGGTGAGGCATTTCATAAGCGATTACATATGCCCAGAGAGATTTTGATCGAAACTCATATTCTCGATTCCCCTCTTTCACCGATTTCTGTTGTGTTGTCGTCGCCTTGTTCAGCTAACGAGGTGAACACGGCAAGTGCCATAACCCGATTTCCCAGAAATTTCTCTCGCTGGAAGGGGACTCAAAGTAAGCGAACACGTACCTCAGCTTATCCGCAGACACGCGACCGCTTGTGAGAAAACGAGAATCAAAGTTGTCGACGTAATTTACATCACTTACAGCGCGCAATAATCCCAGCCGAAATTGTGGCACAGTGGCTAGTGATGCAGCCTATCACCTTTGCTCTTCGTGGTCGAAACCGTATTCTCGTTTTTATTTTATTTATTTATTTATTTTTCATTTATCTACGCGTGTCCGTGGAATATTACTACACGAATTTCTCATCAAATTAGAGGATACAAGCGCGCTATATAGACTGCAAAGTTGCGAATGGGTTTCTCAAGTACCATACGTTTATTATATTACGTATGTGTGTGGTATTTCCAGAGGATACAATCCTTTTAAGGTCTAATCTTCTTATATTTCATTCTTATTTCAATCCTTATATTTTATTCTTACGTTTATTCTCCAGAAAGATTTGGTGCTTGCTCTTCTATGATATCGATGGTACAGACATTGGAAACACAGAAATTCCGAACACCGAGAGCATGGCGTGAAGACAGGCTTGCCACAGTGACATTGCTTCGTATGAATCTCACTCTGGAAAGAATCGTCCTTGCCACTGGTGAAGATTTCATGCGTTAGCAATAATTTAGCGCAAACTACTCATAACGAACCACTTTAGCGAACTCTGGCCTTGTAACTCATTGTAAATCAATATACACTACAGGAATTTCTGCGGAAACAGTTTAACACAATTTTCACATGTATTCCTTTTTCTTTTTTTTTTTAATTCTGTCACCAGATGTACAATTAGGAGACGAATAAAGACCACGATATTTCATATTGACTGCAAAATATTCGCGTAATAATTTTCTACCGACGTGGGTAGATAAATGAAGGATAAAAATAATAATCAGGTTACGAAAATGGGACACGGAAGTGTGAAGCAGAGGCCCTAGACACTGCGCCATCACCACAGATGAACTGTTTACTCTCTAAAAGGCACATAAAGTACCTCGAAAACTTTGACCGTTGTTTTCTCAGAAATATATGAGTAATCTAAAGATAAGCACGACATTCGTTCCATTACTTTGACTTATCTTCCACTGAGCGAAGTTTCTCGAAAATCGGGTTATGGCATTTGCCCTCGAAAGTACTAAGCTTATTCCGATCGTACAGGCATAATTTAATAGAAGAATTATTTTTTTCTATTTGGTAGCAGTATCGTTTCTTCTACCGGCTATCGAACAGGGCATATCCCATCAGATCTTGCGATGATTAATAGATGTGCCAGCTGCCTTAATTTCGAATTTCGCAGCGGTCGCGCCGACTGCCACATTGGCGCTAAAGGGCGCGCGAAGACTGCGTACTGCGTAACAGCGAGGCATTCGGCGACAGAAATTTTTGTTGGTGTCGAACTGAAATACGATACTGCATTGCCTGTGTGATTCCGACTTACAATGCAATGTTTCTCCGGACATGGATTATACGGGGTCTACAGCCGTTATGAAACACATTAAATGTATTCGCAGTTACGAATATAGACAAACATCAGCTGTATAATGGAATGACGTCACGAAAATTTGTGCCGAACCGGGATTCTAACCTGGAATTCCCGCTTTCCATTATAGAGCTGATGGTTGTCCATATTCACAATTGCGAATGCATTTAATATATTTCATATCGGCTATAGTGACCGCAGTGTCTGTTCTTCCGGACATGCTTGCATGTCCGAAGGAACTTTGCATCGTAATTCAGAATAAAACGGGCACTGCAATATCGTATTTATCCGCCGACATCAGGAGAGTGCAGAATTCTTGCTGTTACTTCCGGGAATTCGGTACATACTTTCTTATTCTGGAACAATTACAGTAAGAAATAACACAGCAACAGTAGTAACATCGCATCTTGTTACAGCCGGGGACAAAGGACACCACCACTTCAGGCGCTACTCTACCCGACAGGTGGCGTTCTAATCGAGGACAGAAGCAACAGCCAGCCAGTGCGGAACATTGATTTCGCATAGTTACTAAATTCAAACAGTAATTATTGTTATAGTTCCTGCTGTGTCTCACTCAAATTCAAATTTTAAATTTTTTTCTTAGGTGAGCACTGGGCCTAATTATTATCGACGTCTCTTTTTTTCTGTTGTGGCCTCAAGAAACGATTAAATTTTGTTATGACTTGTTCGTTTGCATAAGAGTTATTAAAAATAGGCCATTTAATCACCCAGACCTTCCACTTTCCTGTCACTCTGTTACAGTAGGAAGGAACTGGACGTCTAAATGACTATTCTGCAATTAATCTAAGGGTTTGGCAGACATTTCTATCGGCCCACTGTCGAATATCGCATGGGAAAAACGAACAATTTTCTTCAGATCGACTTGTGAGTTCTATTACTTATTACGATGGTCATTTCTACTTATGTAGGGCCGACCGCGGTGGCTACGCGGCTCTAGGCGCTGCAGTCCGGAAACGCGCGACTGCTACGGTCGCAGGTTCGAATCCTGCCTTGGGCATGGATGTGTATAATATCCTTAGGTTAGTTAGGTTTAAGTAGGTCTAAGTTCTAGGGGACTGATGACATCAGATGTTAAGTCCCATAGTGCTCAGAGCCATTTGAACCAACTTATGTAGGGGGAATCAAGAAAATATCATCACAGTAAGAGGGGAAAGCTGGTGACAGAAATTTCTTGGAAAAATTTCGCAGCAGCGGGAGAACATCTGTTTTTAATGATATGCACCCCAACTCGCATATCATATACATGACACTCTCTCCAATTTCTCAATAGTAGAAAAAAAGCAACCATTCTTCGAACTTTTTCAAAGTCTTTTGCTAAATCCTATCTAGGAAAGATTCCATAATGCATAGGAGTAATCCAGATGAGGACGGACAAACTAACGGTAGACAGTCTCTTCAGTAGATATATTGCATCTTCTAAGTGTTTTGCCAATGTAACGCAGTTTCTGATTCACCTTCCCCGCAACATTTTCTATGACATGGCTACAATTTAAGTTGTCTATTAGCTGTAATTCTATGTATTTACATGAATCGACAACTTTTTAATTATTTTCTCCATGTAAGATCTTGTGAATTCCACTGCCATTAATGATTGTTGGTGAACAAGGCAACAAGCCACAAATCTTTTAAAAAGCTTTATTTACATGCCGTGGCCGGATTCAAGCTACCATGCTCATCCTCAGGTAGCTAACATTTCCATTTACAATTTGGAACAGCGTCACGAAGTCTACTTTTGCATTGCACAAGAATATTTAGAGTAACTTTATGTGTTATTTCATTAATAAAAACCTGCTATTGTACCTGCATTTATTTAGATGTAAGGTGAAACAGATGTATACACTTACGTATGTTCCAGTGGATAACGACATGCTGCAGACAAATAAAACAAATCGCCACCCACTGGAACATTTGTACTGCATGTGACTTCCTAACGCTACGTATAAATAAATTCATGCTCATTAGCATGTTTTTATCAATAAACTAATATATAAACTTCTTCCAAATATTCTTCATTGCAGGAAAAGACGATATGCTGCTGACTAAAATATCAATGTAAATGAAAATATTAGCCACCTGACGACCGGCGGGGTAGCCCGAAACCGGTGGCATTTAAATAAACGTATTTGTGCCTGGATTCGTTGTTTACTTACAATCTCTAAATTTGCTGATTTATGGAGTAACGGAAATTGACCATTTTCTCACCATACAGATAACTAAGCTAAATCGTTTTGCACTCGGACTTGTTCTTCTGAGCCGGCCGCAGTGGCCAAGCGGTTCTAGGCGCTTCAGTCCGGAACCGCGCTGCTGCTACGGTCGCAGGTTCGAATCCTGCCTCGGGCATAGATGTGTGTGATGCCCTTAGGTTGGTTAGGTTTAGGTAGTTCTAAGTCTAGGGGACTGATGACCTCAGATGTTAAGTCCCATAATGCTTAGAGCCATTTGTATTTGATCATCTGATGACTTTACTAGACGACAAACGACAGAATCATCTGAAAATAGTCAAAGATGTCTACCCAGATTGTCCCCTACTTCGTTTACGTTGACTAGGAACTTCGTTGTTGAACAGCCAATATCATTTCTGACTCTCCGTCACTTATTACGAATTGTACCGTTTCTGATAAGAAATCACGAATTGAGTTACATTACCGTAACGATACTGCACAAGTACGCAGTTTGATTCGACGCCCTTTGTGAGGAACTGTGTCAAAAGCCGGAATAAATCTAAAAATATGGAATCAGTTTGAGATCTCCTCTCAATAACACTCGATGCTTCGTGATACATCGGTTGTTGACTTCTGAAGCCAACGCGGTACATTCGTTTCCGTATAGTCCCGGTAGAAATGGGTTCCTGTTGCCCCCCATTCAAACTGATTGCAGTATGATTCACAGTCTATCGTATGGATTTACGGCAAAATGACGTTCGTTCTCAACCACTTGTCGTCTTGTGCGGCGGTGTACGAGGTTTGAAACACTATACGATACTGAAGTTATTCCCAAGACACTGCTGACCCCGGAAACTAAAATTCTTGCTGTTATTACAGGAATTCGGTAAATGCATGTGAAATAGCAGTGCACTAAAATGATATTTTTTTACTGAGGAACAATTACAAAAATGGTTCAAATGACTCTGAGCACTATGGGACTTAAGATCTGAGATCATAAGTCCTCTAGAACTTAGAACTACTTAAACCTAACTAACCTAAGGACATCACACACATCCATGCCCGAGGCAGGATTCGAACCTGCGACCGAAGCAGCAGCGCGATTCCAGACTGAAGCGCCTAGAACCGCTCGGCCAGAACAATTACAGAAATAAATAACACTACAGGTTACTGCACACGTTTGATGTGAGTCACAGGAAGAAATTGTCAAGTAACATCACTGAAAGGTTTATGATGAAGTCCTAAACCAGTGAGTCGTGGCATGAAGCCTAGGGTCTGCAAGTCAGTGTCAGTTATGGTAAGGTCCGTCCAGCGTCGGTGAAGATCGGTTCTAGTCGCAAGTCACAGTAAATGAGGAACCACAATCAGGGGTATTGTATGATGTACCTCCCGGCGACGAATGGCTTATCAACGGCTGTTCATTGGAAAAATACTGGGGCTTATGGGCGCTCAACATCGAGGTCATCAGCGCTTGGAAAAATACTCCTCAGGCGGAGGTACACAGCGCAGACTATTTTCAGACATATGAAATAGTCCCGCACTGGCTGCTCCTCCAGTCCTTGATTAGAAGGCCGCCTGTGTGCGAGAGTTGCGTCTACAGAGGTGGTGTCCTGGGTTCCCGGCTATAACAAGCTTCGACATTATTGCTGTTGTTGTGGTAGTTTGCTACCAGAAAATTGTTGTGGTCGTAGCTGGTCTGCATTTGCTTGTGCAGGAAGTCGACGACGCCTAAAGGCAGGCCACCTGCGGAACGCGGGTGTGCGTGTAGTTGCTGTCCGATCCGATTGTAGGTACGCATACTGTATCCGTTCTTCCTTGGGAAAAGATGGAGGACCCATCTTGCTCGCAGCCGAAGATTCTGCACTTGTATAACCTCCGATTTGCAATAAACCACACGTCTTGGACCAGTTATCATTCCACACTGAAAGTCAGTTACCTCTCGACGTTCAGTGAATGGCTGTCTGCAAGAAGCTGCTCAGATACCGTGTCTACACTTGCACCACACGCTGTTTCTAGCTCCAACATTCGGCACGTAAGTAAATGGGAGAACCCTTCCCTTGATTTTTTTTAATTTGTTGGCTTTTGGGACGTGCCCATATAACCCTATCAATAGTATAGTATCAGTTATGACGACATTAACGTAAGGACATCACAAGACCCAGTCCCCGAGTGGTGAAAATCTCCAACCACGTCGGGAATCGAACCCGAGCCCCTTCAGTTAGCAATCAGCCGCACAGATCGCACAGCTGTCGAGCTGACTTCCCATATATTTTGACCACTGTCATTACTTTATAAGTAATCAGGTTGGCTCTTCATACGTGTCCATTGACTGCTCTCTGCTTTCGTGTTTATATAAGGGGTGATCAAGAAGTTTTCGTTGCTGCAGCGAATATGCAACGTAGCGCGACTCCGATGTGGGTATAAAAACACCAACATATAGGCAGTGAATTATTGGGGCTTTCGAGTTTTTCCAACGTGCTTGTTGTAAATGCGGAAACGTGAGCTATGGTGTAGTTATTACCAAAAGCGTCGAAAGAAGATCAACAATCTGTTATTTTCTAGTCTGTCGAAGCACAAACACCGGTAGACATCAATCAGAGAACGTAGAATGTGTATGGGGCAGCATGTCTGATGAAAACTACAATTGTAGAACGGTGTGCGAGAATGCTGCTGCTTCATGGTGACGCACGTTCCCTCATTGCAAATGTCGTAACGTATAAGTTACACCAATTCAAGTGGGGCACACGCGAACAGCAGCCCTATGGTCCTGATCTCTCCTCAAGCGATTATCATGGTTTCAATTCCCTAATAAAGGCCCTGAAATGTCGGCGACTCCTGTGTGACGAGGATGCGCAGCATCTTTACGCGACGGGACAGGGTTTCTTACCAAATGGGTATCTTCAATCTGGTGAGTCGGTGCGATGCTTGCCTAAAGCCAAGGTGATTTTGCTTCACTAGCATACCGATTCTAAACTGTACGGCCTTCGAATGGAAAATGTCTGATTGCCCCTTATAACTTGGCGTTGTAGGAAGTCGCGCGTATTGATCAGGTATTTAATGTTCGCTTCAGCTTTTAACATTCTTCACTATTCTGTATCTGCATGTATGTAAATAATGCGCATGCTGCTGGACAGACCATACCGAAGCGTTCATCATACCGTTATTATGGATTTTCTGTCCTATTTTATTACCGTATGGGGCGAACGAGAAATGACTGCCTATATGCCGATTTACACGCCCCACGCTCTCTTCTCTCATTTGTACGACCCGTGCGGGAGATACGCGATGATGACAGCTTAAAGGTCGCCCATCCTCCTCGAATACAGGCTCTCAGAAGTTATACACGAGGAATTCTTGAGAACTACGTCGCCTTTCTTGCAGAGTTTTCAGTTGCGTCCCTGAGCGTCTCTTTTTCCAATTTCATATGGGCTATACCGTTTTTAGCAGTGCTTATTCGAATTCATACGAAGTCTGTTAACGTGACTACCTGGTAAGTACTTCAGACGCTGGAATAACTAGAACCGCTCATATTTCTGACCTGTAGTCGATTTCCTTGCGGATGCACAGAACTCTTTCAATAAATCTGTCTTCCGTTCGGCATCGTTCAATTTCATAACGATTTTCAGTGCAACATTTTACAATAAACTGGTTTTACCATTAGTCTTGTTACTCTGTTCCGTTTCTTATCTGGCATGCTCTTGTTTAATGACTGCTCCCGCGAAGAAAAAAGCTGTAACTCGTTTAATGTGGCGGTGCTAAGAGTATAGCAGGATAAAATCGCAGTCCCTTGTGGAACAGAATGTACATAACCATACTGTGAAGTAGGAAGTCATGGAAATGACGATGTAACACGGAGAAAAATCCACACATTATATGCCACACGTTTGTATTTCAGTGCAATACGTTTGTTACTGTCTATGGTGTTACCCTGTTGTATTTCACCATTACAATTTGTTGTTAGCGCTCAACTTGTAATGCACTTCTCCGACCCTTCTAAGGGTATTTTTCGGAATTAGTTCTATGCAGATCTCGTTTTCTACAAATACAGTACGAATTGGGCTATCCTTTCCTACAAAACGTTAATGGTTGTGTCACACGGTTCCTTTCATATTTTCTGCCATTTCAGCAAATTGCATAACAATAAAAATATCTAGTCTATTGGTAATAGTATACATCGGAACGAATTGGGCCATCCTTCCTGGTAAATTTTTAAGGATTGATTCACACGCCTTCTGTCATACTTTCTGCCATCTCTTTAAACTGCATAATAATAAAAAATATTTAATTTTGTGGTCATAGAATACATACAGTCATTTCGACTTCGTGTGGTAAACAGTGGACTGCTTAGGAACAGAAAGGTTTTAATAAGCTGCAATCTAGTGGTTTTGCTGAAATTTGTGTGTGAAATTCCCCAGATTGTAGAACTGAAGCCATGTACCAGGAGCCAACTGTGTGGATTAAAAAGGAGGGAACAGATGAATTACCAACTGAGTTAGGCTTCATGATACTTGAAAATGGGGTAAGGCCGAAATTCTAGAATCGTACAGGAATAAAGAGAATGGTAGCTGAAGGCTACAAGAAATCTTTCAGAAAAGAGACATGTCTTTTCCAAATTTTCGTTCTCCGTCAAACTGTGCTGTCATCTGTGATTATGGGGGCAGTTAATTCGATCGTAGAATAAATTTCAGGTATAAAAGCGTGGCTGTACCTAGTAGGAGCGGGGTCACCATTCATGCAATTTCTTACAGCCAATATTGCAGTATGAAGACTTCACGACGAATCTTTGATGGTGACAACACTCAAGACGTTGGCAGGTTGCACAGGGCTCTGTTTGAGGTGGCTTTGGAGGATGACAACGCCGTTGACGATCTTCCTGATACTGGCACTGAAGATGATATTGACGAACGTGTTGAAAATTTGGAATCTGAACAAGGCTGTGAAGAAATAATTGACGATGAAGAGTGCAACGATAATTTGTACTACACGGCGAAACGAATGAGCAACAACAAGGAACTGGCTTGATCCAATGGAATGAAAGTCATCTACCGAACAGTAGAAACACGAGAAGTAAAATTTACTTATTCATGTTCCTGGTGTGAAACGTGAAGCCAGACATGGTGGATTCTTTTCGACGGGTCATTTCTGAACTCACTCGTTAATGGACGAATCAATACACTGAAAAAGTGAGACCAGCTCCCACACATCCTAGGAATGCTCGTATAACGAACCTGGGAGAAATAAAGCCTTTTATTGGCTTGTTATATCTTTCTGGTGTCTATCACGTGTTGCGCCTGATTTGGTGGAGGCGTGTTGCGCCTAATTTGGGGGAGTTGTGCGATCGAGGACGGGGTGCGTAATTTGAGCTCGCCTTGTTTACAATTGTTGATGAGGTGCATTCCATTTAACGGCAAAAGGTTGCGAGCTGATAGGAAGGCGACCGACCGACTTGCTCCAAGAAGAGAAATAGCTGTGTTCGTCAGTACATCCCGTCTTAGGCAGGCATGTATGTCGTGAAGATACTTTCTCTTATTGACACAGAAATGTGCTACAACTGCGAGAGGAAAACGTATGCTGGCAAGCAACCGGAGGAGTAGGGTCGTGTCAGTAATCATTCTGACGTCGTTCGTAGAAAGATAACGCCAGTAATCAACACAGGCCGTAATCTGACCAGTGACAACTGGTTCGGCGATGTCCCCCTAATGAAATAACTGACAGGTAAAAGACTTTCATTCGTTGCCACCTTGAAGAAGAATATATGGCAAAATCTGAGTACATAAATATGTCAAGAAGAAGCGAATTTTCCAGCATTTTTGGTTTCAAGAGAGAGAGTAGGATAGTTTCGTACATTCCTCGTAAAAAGCAAAATGTGATTTTGTTATCAAGTCTCCACTTCGACGGCATGATCGACGACACAAATGGGCCCATGAACAAACCTAAAATTATCTTATTTTACAACCATATGAAAAGGTGCGTTGATACAGTTGATAGCACAACCTATGATGTAGCTAAAAACACACTGCGATAGCCAACGGTTATTTTTTTCTGTTCTCAACGTAGTCGGTATAAAAGCTAGGATTATATATATACTGGAAACGGCTATGACTCGGACAGCCGGAGGGCCTTCCAGCGTCACTTGCTCAGAAAATGGAAATTTGTGGTTAGATCTTATGGGACCAAACTGCTGAGGTCATCGGTCCCTAAGCTTAGACACTACTTAACCTAACTTAAACTAACTTACGCTAAGGATAACAAACACCCATGCCTGAGGGAGGACTCGAACCTCCGACGGGGGGAGCTGCGCGAACCGTGACAAGGCGCCTTAGAGCGCGTGGCTACATCTCACGGCACTTGGTCAGAGGGCTGATAATTGACGACATGGTAAGACGAAGAAACGATGAGACACCTCTGCCCACACAGCTAGGGCTACGGTTGGTACAGGTCACGCCGATATCGCAGGAAGGCGTCAACTGCAGGAAATAATTGTGTGCGCCTTGTTACCAGAGGAAACTGCGCAAAAGCACCAAAGTATTCTTGCGTTGCTTGTGAAAATTACTTTCAGTCACATAACTACAATTTTGTAACAAATGTCATGCTACTCAAAATACAGTGCAGGGTAGCAATGAAGCGTCTGACAGTTCCTGAAATAGTTTATTAGCATCTGCCCGAGGAACAAAGGGAAATTTATGCTGTGATAATGTGGTATGTAATTACCTGCTACCTGATATTTGCAATGTTGTTTATTTTACTGAGTTCTGTGATTTTGTGGTGAGTAAATTTTGAAAATAGTACTATTACTAAGATTTTCTTCGTGAAGGTTGCCGCGCGGGATTAGCCGAGCGGTCAGGCGCTGCAGTCATGGACTGTGCGGCTGGTCCCGGTGGAGGTTCGAGTCCTCCCTCGGGCATGGGTGTATGTGTTTGTCCTTAGGATAATTTAGGTTAAGTAGTGTGTAAGCATAGAGACTGATGACCTTAGCAGTTAAGTCCCATAAGATTTCCACACATTAGAACATCTTTTCGTGAAGGTTCGTGATGTAACACAGTCATGGGTAAAATATACGTAAAGTACGTTTGTAAGTTTCCTCTGCTGAAGGTAAGCTGCAATAAAGTCCATTTTTTAACATGTTCTGATGTTCCTCACCCTTTCCCTTGGTTTTCTTCGGAAACTTTTTCGCGTGAAAAAGAATTGTGCACCTCTGACGTCCTCCATTGATGGCGGAAAAAGGGGCACCGCTAGCGGAAGATTAAGGACAAAATGGCTACCATTCCAAATGGAAAGCGCCCCCAGAAAAGTTAAAACCGTCATGAAGGTGAAGGGTGGACACGTAGTATTTTAACGTCTATTAACAAATGAACAGATACTTCTGAGCAGAAAGTATATAATTCGGAACGTGCGCCACGTTTGAAGCTAAACCGTTTATGTGCTGTGAGCAGACAGTTGTTGGATTCAACTTCGGGTGGGCAGATGTTCAATTCGCCACCGGCCACCGAGGTCTAGTTTTCTGTCATTTGTCTCAATATCTTAGTGCAAACGCCGCTGCGATTCCTTTGTGAGTAAACTGTACCCATACAAAATCGCCTTTTATATCTTTAACACTGCCTTTTCTCAACAACCTATTTCATCACCAGTGAAAGACGAAGTAGAGCCTTGCACTTGGTCTGCTGCTGTGAGAAGGCATCTATAGTCTACACTAATAACAGGAACGTAGCTACACAATTCTCCAACTGAAGATGATTATGTAAACCATCGAAACGACTAGCGAGGAAATAGACAAGTGACTGACTCAGTAAATTGTTTTATTCATAATTCTACTTAATTGTCCGCCGTGGAGGATTAGCCGAGCGGGCTAAGGCACTGCAGTCATGGACTGTGCGGCTGGTCCTGGCGGAGGTTCGAGTCCTCAAAAAATGGCTCTGAGCACTATGGGACTTAACTTCTGAGGTCATCAGTCCCCTAGAACTTAGAACTGCGTAAACCCAACCAACCTAAGGACATCACACACATCCATGCCCGAAGCAGGATTCGAACCTGCGACCGTAGCGGTCCAGACTGTAGCGCCTAGAACCGCTCGGCCACCCCGGCCGGCTTCGGGTCCCCCCTCGGGCATGGGTGTGTGTGTTTTTACTTAGAATAATTTAGGTTAAGTAGTGTGTAAGCTTAGGGACTGATGACCTTAGCAGTTAAGTCCGATATGATTTCACACACATTTGAACATTTTTGAACTACTTAATTGTCAGCATCAGAACTTTTTTTGTCACTATTGTTGTAACGAATTCGGCTTCTGACTTCGATTTATATCACAAGGGAAGTACTAGACGTACACTCCGTAAGTCATAAGAGATTACGTGTACACTGCATACAGAGATTTGTACTAGAATCAAATAAAAATTCCAAAAGTAAATTAAATTGCAACTGAGTGCCGCTGACGGATATCACACGCAAATAAATTTCATGAGTAGCTGATATATTGATTTAGAGCATAATAGGTACAATCAGGCACAGCCGATGCACTAGGTCCAGCGAACGACGGATGCTCACGCACGTTGTAACGATATCTGATGCAGCCTGACAGGTTATCCCCCGGGGCTGCGTCAGCTCGCAGGCTGGACACCTTTGCTGCTGACAGTCTGTAATTGGACGCCCCGACCTGACGCGGTAATTTGTGGAGCATCCCTTATCTCCCCCTGACACCGCTCCCCTCCCTCCCCCCTCCTCGCCGCCACCTACCGGCACACCCACGCACGCCAGCGCTCCTTTCAGCGAGCGCCACAGGTCAAGTACCTGCCCGCCTACCATCAATACCGATCGTTACAAGGTTGGGCCGTTTCTGTGGGAGTGGCCACTTAAGCTAATGTGACAACTGTTTGCAATACAGCGCCGTTAAGCTACAATTTCGATTCAGTACTAAACAAGGAAACGAGATGAGGGTTTGACGTCTCGTTGATGGCCAGGTCGTAGGACGCGAGGCTTGCAAGGATAACATGAAAAATACTTTTCATAAAGATCAATATTAGCAGCCGATTTCCTGTGACTGTCATATTGCTAATACTCTAGAATTTTATGAAACTCACAGTAAAGCACGAAGGGCGGAAGAATCAGCGGTAGATTGAGCGCGCTTTCGAGACCTGCCGGCCGGTGACTAGCGTAAGAGTCAAGGGTGACAGTCAGAGCGCGGACAGAAGTTAAATACTGAAGTATAATAAGTCTGAAAGCGACGAGGAGAAGTACTCAAGTCCTATGTTTGCCTGAATATTCATGGGAATTAATTTTGTAAGACAACAGTGTTTAGAAACCTCGGTATAACGGAATGACGACACTGGAAATTTGTGGCGGATCGGGACTCGAACCCGAATTTCCCACTTTAAGCGAGCGGCTATCTGTGGCATGGCTCACGGAGAGACGCAAACTTCTGAATTTCGTCGTTCCTGCGTCACAACCCGTTCTCGTTTACACGTAGACATGCTACGTAATTCCCGTACGGGGGAGACATCTTAATTGAAAGTCGCTGCCTCGAGTAGGTGGATAAATACAATATTGCCATGCTTGTGCTGTTAATATCACATGCACTGTTGTTGTTGTTGTTGTTGTTGTTGTTGTGGTCTTCAGTCCTGAGACTGGTTTGATGCAGCTCTCCATGCTACTCTATCCTGTGCAAGCTTCTTCATCTTCCAGTACTTGCTGCAACCTACATCCTTCTGAGTCTCCTTAGTGTATTCATCTCTTGGTCTCCCTCTACGATTTTTACGCTCCACGCTGCCCTCCAATGCTAAATTTGTGATCCCTTGATGCCCCAGAACATGTCCTAACAACCGGTCCCTTCTTCTTGTCAAGTTGTGCCACAAAAACAGGCACTACAATATCGTAAATAATGTAAAAGTGTTTAGAATCGTGAGTTTTGAGTGGTTTGAATATTGCCGAATGTCACGAGTATGGCAGCCACATAACAGACTAATCTCTTAGGCGACCGTGTACAAAAGTTGAATATCAAAGGATGCCTTCAACAGTTTAGGGAGAAGTAACTAAGTAATTCAAATATTCGTGATGTGAAATTGTTGAAAGAACTGAGTTATGTGGCTAAGGGAGATGACTGATGTTGGACTGGGCCGGACCATCAACTGGCTACAAGTGAAACAATGGGCTGTGCTTAATTTGAGTGCCTTTTGTCGTTTCAAAAAACTTGTTGTAGTTCCCTATGTATGAAGGATACAGAACGCAGGATGGTACCCACACGGTTCAGTTGAATAGCCCCTGTGTATCTAATGCAAAGAACTTGTCCGATTGTCGCAAACTTGAGTGGATACGACAACGATGGAAAAGAAAACTAATGTACTCAAAAGTACCATGACAGCATTGACAACCTAAGTATGGATGTCAGGAGGAATTCGAACCTATTCTTCCTGAATGTGAATCCAATGTGTTACATACCGTTGAACCTCCCTCTGTGATTCAGTGCCAATCCTCTGATGTGATGGGCAGTACACGTTAGCTATACTCCGACCCCATTAGATGATGGTGTGTGGTCTGAAAATGTGTCTACAGCGAGCGGAGGAATGTTTTTCCTCACAAACCGTGTTAGTTTGTATAATAACGGCTTGTAAATAAGTATTCGATATCACGAGGTAGTTGAGGATGTTAAGCAATATCAACATCGAGGACCGTGTGGTACGTTACCTTTTTGTCCACACGTACACCAGAAACGTTACTCCCAACAAAGCCAACAATATGAAAGTTCCTGGCAGATTAAAACTGTGCGCCGCTGTGGGACTCGAACATGAGACCTTAGCCTTACGCGGGAAAGTGCTCGACCGACAGATCTATCCATGCACTACTGACGAATTGTTTTAACCTTTCAGAAAGTTTCAAATCAGCCGACATACCGCTGCAGACTGCAAATTCATTCTGGAGACACCAACAATGCCACCTACAATGCGAACGGCGAACGGTACACGTTCAAAGTACCAGTCGTAGTCACAAAAGTGCTCTGCGTGATTGTGATTGTGTTATGTCGGAGCTAAGTGATTTTAGCGGGGGCAAGTTGTTGGTGGTCGTACATAGGGTGCTTCTATAAGCAAAGCATCCGAAGTGTTTGGTGTCTCAATAGGCAGCGTACCGAAGATTTATAGCGCATACAGGGAGAGCCGAAAAATATCATCCGTTACGTCACAACGGAACTGTATGTCGAGTGATAGTGGCAGTCGGTCATCGAAGAGTATTATGACGACAAATAAGACAGCAGCCGGCGACTCGTCTCCGTTGATTTCCTGTCCAGTCTTGATGTTTACTGCCCCACTGCAGTCGTAATTGACGAAATCGTTGGGTCCACATGGCGACACGTAAGGTTGTCTGCTGTGGAACCCTATGTTCAGCTATGGGCGCTGAACATTTTGATCTATACCAGATATGAACTGTGTTGTCAGATGTGCTACAATCGCCGCGTCTCCTTTTGAACAGTGCGTACAAGCTTCCAGCTCCACGCTCCGTGATGACGTGCGGACGTTCCACACCTTGTCGCCTGCTCGCAGTTTCACCTCCGTTCTAACAGTTTCCATACATGCTCATCACTAGTATCTGAACAGCCGACTAGCCTCTCCTTTTTCGGGTTGCTCGTTCCAAGGGCCGGAATACGAGAGACGTTAAATTTTTTTCTGAAATCATGTTGGCGCTATTCAGGATTACAATACACAATTCAATTCCCCATTCTTTTGGCTACAAAATCCTGTTTGTCAACATAATCTCCGTCCAGTGCTACGGCCTTACGCCACATTATGGACAGGACCGTTATGCCTGCATGGTACCATTCGTTCTCATTGAGAAGGACCGGTTAGTTTGTATTGTTGTGCCTACGAACACGCTGAAGTCGTTTCTTCAATTTCCTAACGGTTGAACGCTGCACCATGAGGGAGGACATCAGACTTGGATGAGAGTGTCCGTACGTTCCGACATTGTATGAGTCACAACTGTGTGCAGCTGAACTTGAACTTCAAGTTGTAAATCGATTAATTGCGTAACCTCTTAAAAACGTTGCCTATCGGATGGCTAAACTTTGGGTTTATACACCGTAAGGCGAGCGTCGAAAGTGTCAAAGCTCATGCCCAATAAAATACTTACGAAACGAGAGCAAATCACTGGTAATTAGAACACATACGACAGAAGCAACGATAATAGACACCGTGTTAGCCGCATAAAGTTTCCTTTATTAGGCAACAAAACGGTCACACTTCGTTGTAGGTGCATCTTCAGGTGATAGCTGTTAACATATAGTGTACTGTAGCGAAAAAAATGAACAGGTTTCTCCTCACAAAATTTCACTTCATAAGGCTAGAAACGATGTGCAATATCCCAACGTACTAGTTGTAAACCGATTCATTGTGTAACCTCTTGAAAGTTGATCACTGAGTGGCTAAACTTGGAATTTATACACCGCAAGGTGGACGTCGAAATCGTCAAAACTGATCCTCCAAGGGAATACCTAGGGACAAGATTAGATCACTCCAAATTAGAACATATAGGGCAGAAACAGTGATAATGGACACTCATGCTCCAAAAATATACGTAGAAACGAGAGGAAATCGCTGAAGATTAACACGCACAGGACAAAAAAAGTGGTAACGGACACCATGTAGTGAAAGACTACACTAGCCAAAGCTGTGTTATAATAGACACTAGAGCTTAAAGTTGGCTGATTATTAAACATAGTGCTAAAGTGCAATCTATATTAGAAGCGCAGTTAGCATATTCAACCATTCGTCGGGTGGGTAAAACCATAGTTAAGTAGATCACCTACAGACAAACAAGAACCGACAAAATTTCAACCGACTATCGTCGAGAATATACAGGGAAAAATGGAACAGCACAAGAACACTTGTGAACCGAGAAGAACTGATAAGAAAAACCTTTTTGGGAAGTTATCAATAAAACTGCGCTGACGCATACCATACAAGAAGGATTCTCAATAGCCTGGTGGAAGAACGTATCACCGGATGACCGCTTTAAACTTCCATAGTTCCTTCACAACCGTCTGTTCTTCTTTGTCTGTAGGTGTTCTACATGAGCTATTGTTTTAGACACCTGCCACAGATCTTGTATGTGCTAACTGCACTCCTCCTTTAATGTGGAGTGCATTTACGCAACATGTTTAGTAATGAGTCAACTTTTTAGTCCTTGAGTCTACTATAGCACTGCTTTGGCGAGTGCAATCTTTCACTACCGGTGTCTTATTATTGGTGCTTCTGCCGTATGGTCCTAATTACCAGTGATTTTCTCTCGTTTCGTAAGTATTTTATTGGGGCATGAGTTTTGACACTTTCGACGTTCGCCTTACGGTATATAAACCCAAAGTTTGGCCATCCGATGGTCAGCCTTTTTAAGAGGTTACGCAATTAACCGATTTACAACTTGAACGTTGGGGCATCAAACAGTCTCTCTATCCTAATGAAATGAAAAGTTGTGAGCAAAAACCTTTTCCCCTTTCTCGCTAATTTACACTTTGTATCAACAGCGTTTATAAAAAAAAAACCGTTTGTATTCGGTACAGGTTATCACCTGAGGACGAACCTATTATGGTGTGAAACCGATTGTGTTGTCTAATAAAGGAACCTGTGTACAGCCAAAGCAGACTTCAAATATTTTCATTTATTTCCAGAAAATTATTTAAAGGGATTTTTAAGATTATTCTGGAGAGGTTTAGGAAATTTCTTTACAGCAACAATGTTTAATCTAAGCTGTGGTTGTTCTAACTACAAAATAGTTTTCTGAGACTGTACCGTCTGTTAAACAAAAGGGGAAAAAGAATTTGTTTATAATCTGAAGGAGGATTCAAAGGCGGAAAATAACATCTGTTATTGATTGGTGTCTAATATCCATGCTACTGGCATCACAATAAAAGGACACGCCTCTTAATAAATATCAACACGATATAAAATGGTTCAAATGACTCAGAGCACTATGGGACTTAACTTCTGAGGTCATCAGTCCCCTAGAACTTAGAACTACTTAAACCTAACTAACCTAAGGACATCACACACATCGATGCCCGAGGTAGGATTCGAACCACCGACCGCGCGGTCGCGCGGTTCCAGACTGTAGCGCCTAGAACCGCTCGGCCACCCCGGCCGGCTCAACACGATATACTCCGCTAGGCGTATGGCTTATACAGCGACTAATCTAAGCCATTATATACACTTTGCCGGCAACATGCAAGTCCTGTGCGGCTATAAGCTAAGCAGACAATTTATTATTTTGATATACCGTAAAATTTCGTCCCACAACTGAGTCCACGAATTAATCTCGTAGTGAATTACACTTGGCACGTAGTACAGCTCTACTACTAATGTTCACTGTGTCTTGGAACGTCGGAAAATGATTGAAATATTACTTATGTGGTTGTTTGACCTGTTTCAATGAATTCATCAGTTTTACTACGCACGACAGGTTGCGAACGATAGTTTCCTGCCAGCGCACTAGACATTTCATACAAGGCTGAAGATCAGGGTTTAACGTCCTATCGGCTATGTCCTCACCTAGAAACTCGGAATAGGAAAGGATGACGAAGTAATTCGGCCGTATTCTGTCTTTATGGACCTTTCTGGTATTTATCTTAAGCATTTATTCGGAAACGATCGGAAAACTAAATCTATGTTCGTTGGGTGAGGATCTTAACCGTCTTTCTCCCTAACACGTGTCCATTGCCTTAACCGCCTCACTCTGTAAATTTCACCAAATCTATACATTCAGTTCACAATGAAAGTGTGGACAGGAGTGAGACACATGGAACTATGGATTCACATGTAACTATGCATTTCTATTGAACCTCGTGAATATTCCAATAGAAATACGAAAATTTCGATTTATGGGAAAGGTTTCCATATATCACTTTTCCCACTATCTATTACACTTCGATCTCGGATACTACTTGCGCTATCATTTCTCCATCGTTCGTGTCTTTCGAACTTAATAACAGAACTCATTCTCGTAAGCAAAACCGAGGGAGTTGGTGCAGTTGTTAGCACAATGGTTTCGCACTGAGGAGGAAAACGGTTCAGATCCTCGTCCTGCCGTCCATATGTAGGTTTACCGTGATTTCCTTTAATTGTTCAGAATTTCCTTTGTAAACAGAACGGCGGATTTCCCTCCCCCTCCTTTCATAATCTGATCTTGTGCTCCGTCTCTAATTACCGCGCTGTCGACGAGACGCTAATCTCAAAATCATATTGAAAGCTTCATTGTTTCTTGAATTCATTTCGGAAATGATTTCCCGGTTTCGTTTTCGCTTAATTAAGGGGTTAAAAATTCCCCACTAAAAATTCCGTCAGGAAACCAATAGATAGGTGAGATAATAAATTCTTTATTTCAGTGCTATTACACATTTTTTAGAGTTTCATTGGTTCAGCGTACCTTGTTTGTTACAAGGACTAAATACGAAAGGCGAGAAGGTGATGCACACTTTAAATTCGTTCAAATACTGGCATCTGGTGCCTTTTAGTAACTGACGGCGGTGCTAATGATAATCTTTTTTTCATTGATGTACTGTTTTGTAGCGTGAATGTTCGGCGCTATCACTGAACCTTTTGCGGCCAATATCTCATCCAATAAAAAACGCACTGAACCCACGCAGGTAGCAGTGTAATATACGACTGTTTGTAAAAGATCATCAGCATGTCTAGAGAGAACATATTAATACGCGGAAACTTTTTAGAGAGAAGTTCTGTCGACAACAATTACCGACTGCGATTGCGACGTTCATATTAAATGTGAAATGTTTATTACTCGAATCGTCGATAGCGTCGTGCTCCTGGTCGCCGTATACAGTATTTGCGCAGTGTCAAATTTGCTCCCCTGAACACGATTAGAGACTCAAAAACTGATGGGAATTAAAGAACATTAAAAATATGCATGCCGTTTCCAGCCATACTATCTGAAAGCAGCACGACAAACAAAATCTCATCTTACAGTTATGTGCATTTTTATCGCCAAACATTTCAACAGATTTTATTACCGGACACAGTTTATCACCCCTGCTCGTAATCTGTGAAATAAAAAAAAGTGATGTGTACAAAAAGCAGTAATTACTCATGTTACATTTTCGCTCTTACTCTGACAGCGCCAAATGTTCTTGTTATATGCATTCCACTGTAAGCATAACTAATCATTATTCATCGGCCAGTACGTAAAATGTCAATACTTGACATATATGATTTCCGACAATCGTTTTAATCAATACCACTCCAAAGCTTATTTAAAGGAAAAGCAAAAAGAAAAGAAATAGGGACCGGATTCGTGATGTACTGGCAGCGAAGGTGCAATTCGTTCTCACCGATGGATGGTATTGGCAGATGTCGATGTAGCCGGAAGTTTGCCTTAGGCAAATCATCACTGCTGTTTACCTTGTACACTAATTACCAGGATGACAGTATTAATGGTAACTACAGACTTCTTGGAGAAGATAGAATTATTTTTAATGAAGTACCATCTGAAAAGAAAAGGGGGTAAAATATCCACTCAGATCTTGATAAGAGTTCACAGCGCTACAGATATTGGCAGCTTGCTTTAAATATCCAGAAATGTGAAACTGCGCACCTCAGAGAACGCAAAGCAGAAATATACTATATCTGCAATTTCAAAGATTCATCGCAGAATCAGTTAAATCATATAAATACCTGGATGGAACAACCTATGGGATACGAAGTGGGCTCAATCGTAGATAGAGCTGGTGTCAGACATTGTTACATGAGTAGCACACTGGGAAAATTCTGGCAATTTAGAAATAATACTGCTTAAAAGAAGAGTGCATCCCATCCCTCAATATTACACAAGTGCGTAGGACCAATACCAAATAGGACTAAAAGCTGTACTGAGCTACAAAAGGAGGGCAGCACGAATGGTTCAGTGGCAGCAACAGCTGCAACACTTCTGAAAGTTATTTGTATCAATGGTATCGTTACCTAAAACATGAATGTTCTCCATAATTTAGGTAGATATTTTTCGTGTAATGGAAGTACAAGTAGCGTTATTCTGGCAATCAACACTCTTTTTCATGAACATCGTCAATCTAGGAAGCTAACAATAAAGAAATGCAAGCAAAACTGCGACAAACACTTTCTTTCATTGCGAGTAATGTCTAGCACCATTGTTTTAGTTTTCAGAGTATACTGCTTTATATACGTATGGGTCAGGACCTTATCAAAGAAATTCTCAAATAGCTCAGCAAGACTGAAATCGTTCTCTGAAATTAAAAAGAATTCAAAGTCTTATTGATCTCTTATTGAATCAGCAAAGAAGTGAGGGACCACCTCCTTCGTAAACAGCTCCCGATATTTTTTTTAAATCCCATTACTTTGTGTTACAGGTCAGTGGGCCTTATGAAAGATTTATTAATTTCTTTCAACTAATTATTGTTTGCAGACGGTTCTCCATTAGCTGACAATCTTCAGTTTCATCAAAGAATTTTTTTTTTACAGCATTTGTTTTGAATTTGCTACTGCTTTTAATTCAACTTTTAATGTGTGTTATTTCAAAGAGAGATGGTTAATATTTTCCTTTTCTTCATTGTCGTCGTCTTCATCCGGCATATCTTCATTTTGTGTAGACGTTGCAGACCGCTGCATTGCGCAACTGACATGCATGCGCTGCAGTTATAATTAGTTATTAATCTTAAGTGTACCAGAAATAAAAAAAACAATAAGGTACTTCAAGACCGCTGTTTTTCTTTTCTTTTTCTTTGTTCTCCTACGCCAGTGACCCCAATGCTTAAGAAATCTAGAGTACGACATACATTTCTATATGAATGTTTACTCCTATTATTCATCCAACCGCACACACATTAAATTCTGATGAGCACCAAGAAGCAAATGTCCTCCCATGTGTGGGTGTGTGGATGTTGAGGATGGTGGTGACGTCTGCGGGGGGTGGGGGTGGGGGTCTCACGTGGCTTTGGAATAACACACAACAACTTTGCTCTGTCCTGTGCCAACCTCTTCATCTCAGAGTAACACTTTTGACCTACGTCCTAAATTATTTCTGGACGTATTCCAATCTCTGTCTTCCTCTACAGTTTTTGCCCTCTACAGCTCCCTCTCATACGATGGAAGTCATCCCCTGATGTCCTAAGAGATGTCCTATCATCCTGTCCCTTCTGATTATCGGTGTTTTCCACAGATTCCTTTTCTTTCCGATTCTGGGCAAAATCTCCTCATTACTTACCTTATCGGCCAACTACTTTTCAACATTCGCCTGTAGCACCACATCTCAAATGCTTCGATTCTCATCTCTTCCGGACCTTCCTTACTCCGTGTCTCACTACCATACAATTCTGTGTTCCAGAAGCACGTTCTCAGAAATTTCTTCCTTAAATTAAGGCTTATGTTGCATACTAGTGGACCTGGCCAGGAATACCATTGTTGCCAGTGCTAGTCTGCTTTTGATGTCCTCCTTGTTCAGTCCGTCATTGGTTGTTTTGCTGTCTAGGTAGTGGAATTCCTTAATCCTGATGTTAAGTTTTCTGCTGCTGCTACTTCTCGTAACTTTCGTTTCCCTTCGATTTACTCTCAATCCATATTCTGTACTCATTATGCTGTTCATTCTCTCAGCAGATCATGTAATTATTCTTTTTTTTCACTCAGTGTAGTGATGTCACCAGCGAAACGTACTACCGGTATCCTTTTACCTTCAATTTTAATTCCACTCCTGAACCTTTCTTTTATTTCCATCAGTGCTTCTTGGATCTCCAACTGAACCATGGCACAATCACGTTTAAAATATCGCATTTTTTCATAATGCACCCTTTACTATAAACTTTTAAAAAGTGGAACAAAAATCCTAATAGTCTTAACGGAAACATAGTACGTAACCTTGAGCTATACTGCCGAATTTGCTCAAATACTTTTAAACAAGAACAGACATATTTCTCTGGGTTCGCGTGAGAACCACTTCGAACGGCAGATCTTCTCTGATTACTCATTAAGTTAATGACTTTGTTTCAATCGGTACTTTATCATATATCTGTCCTCCAAAATGCATTTTGTTATGATTACTGAACAATAAGGTCAGCGTTCCACTGACTGATTCTCTGTTACAGTCTTCATTCGAAGTTCACATGTATTGTCAGCTGAAATTACTTCGTGATTTGATGCACAAACACCGTTCGGGACGGTCGTGCGATAAAGTGGTGATCGCACAGAGCTGGCTTCTGCTCGTTGTTCATTCCCGCACAGACTGCCTTTGGAGAGGATATCAAAGTAACGGATACGAGACACGTAGATCTCTGCTTGTCACCGATTACAGAGAAATCGTGTATGATCCGGACTCCCGAGTATTCCACTTCGCCATGATCACTGCAATTTCAGCTCACCTTAACTGAGGTGGTCTGTGTAACGAGAATCTGTTCACTCATGTTCCAAGCTGTTAATGCAGTCACAACAACAGTGCTGAGCATCTGAAAATTGACTGCACGACACAACCTGTCAAGTTTGAATCAAATCCGCTGTGTTGAAGTCACTGGAACCTATGTGGTGCTCGCGAGGTTTCATTTTGTCGCGCACTCTAAAACACAACAGACTGCATTAGTATGTAAAAACGTAAGGATGAAAGTAACTTTCGCATGATGCGTCACTGCCAATTAATACAGGCTAACTTGGACTTAACATGGAACTGGCTACGGCAGCATAGAACAGAAGGTAGCTGAAAGAAATACGCAATGAGGCGAACAGAAATGACATCTTTATTCTAAGACAATAATTACACTGAAGTCATTGCGATTTGTGGTAGTGTCCTGGAAATTAAAAATATGTAATATGCTGTGTGACCTCACGGACGACAGTGCGTGCTCTGCAAAGTGCTCTCATGCTGGCCACAAGGTTGTCAAGAAGTTCGTGTGGTAGGGCTTTCAAATGGCTCCACCAAGGCGGTTAACAATTTCTGGATGTGGACATGCTACAATACGACCCCCCCACCCCTTAAGCACATCAAACGTGCTCGATGCGATTTAAATCGGAGAAATGGGGAGGCCAGTCCAATCGCCGAATATTCTCTCGCTTGAAGAACTCTTGACCACTTTAGTACGGTTCGAATAGATTGTGTATTATCGTCCCTAAACTGAAGCCAGGGCCTAATACAACCACGAAAAGAGGCACGTGTAGAAGTTGTACAGTGCCACAGTAACGTTTAGCAGTGAGCGTGCCGTGTTCAAGGATTTTGAGGTCAGTATTCCCATACAGCACTGTGCCTCCCAAATTACATGTTTTCACATCTCGTCGTATGACGCTAAGTCCAGAACTGTCGAACATGGTCGTTTTGGTAGTCCAAATGTTATGGTGTGGGGAGGCATAATGATGCACTGGAATACTATCTTTGAACACGATACACTCATTGGTCACAGTTACTGTGATACTGTAGGCCTTTTATTTTGCCAATTTTAAGGGGTCCATTAGGCCCCGACTTCTTTTATGCAGGACAACACATGACCACATCTAACTGCGCGTGTGGAGGAACTCTTGTAGCGGGACACTATTCGGTGAATGGGATGGCCTGCAAGTTCCTCCGAGTTAAATCGATTCGAGCAGGTGTGGGGAGACCTACTGCATCAAGTCCACATGCACCAACGACCATCAATCAGTTGTCAGTCGCGCTGTTACAGGAAAAGCAAGACCTACCACGAGAATACTTATTGTCTTTGAATAGAGGTGTCGTTTTTGTACGTCTCAATGCGTATTTCTCTCAGTTACCTTCTGTAATATTATGAAACAGTTCATTCTGCGTGTGGCCCATGCTTCATGATGCTATGTTACTTGGCAGTGACACATCACATGAAAGTTACTTTCGTGCTTAAGTTCCTCACACCAGTGCAGAATGACAGCAAGAATGAAAACCCATGACGCAGCTAGGATCCCTGTTCAAGAGCAGATAAAAGCTCTATCTTTTATCATTGGCGTAGCTTCTCTCTCTATGCTTTCCTCATTCCTTTCTGATTTGTTATTTCTATCTCATCCACTTATCTTATTCCTCGCTCTTCGTATTTCCAGTTAACTTCTTCTCCAAATTGATTCCTTATACACTGTTGTGATGTGCTTCAGTTCAGTGTGATTGCTCACATTTGAGAAGATCATACCGAATAACAACAAGGTACACATTTTTCCCTGATAATATCTTTCTGTTAATACTGTTATTAATGTACATACCATAATCTCAAAAGTTGTTATGTATAATGATGCAAAAAATCTTTGTATGTTATTTGAGAAACTTCTCCAAAACTCATCTGGATCCTGAAATATACATAATTTGTATTTGCTCAACCATTTTTCCTTATTATATTTTACAAAGCAAACATTGACATAAAGAGATCTTCAGTTCAAAGAATATGTAACGTGAAAATTCTTTAATGGTAACACAACTGACATTTGTCAAATTCCACATTTTCATTGTAAGCACATGCTGCTTTGTACTGTACAAATTGTAATATTTACTGGCTGAGAAAGTCTGTTGAGATGTAAAAGAGGGCCTGGGGTCTCTAATTTTACCAGGTGAAATAAAGGCATAAATAAATAAATAAATAAATAATGTAGTGGCAACTTCGGCCACCGAATGTATCAGGATGACCAAATGTAGTGAGAAGCCACCATATTAAATCTCGGCTAGAACTTTCGAAGTGATTTATTGTTTTCAACTACAGTGCCCTCGTTCCTCTTGGTCTGCGTCATAGGGCTCCGCAATGCTGAGGAAGCACCCCAGTGGCCCCTGCAACACAATGAGGTGTTGTGCCAGCCTTGGACAGCCGCAGAATTGTGACGACGTCAGGGTGTCGACAGTTGGCTCAGTGGCATGCGTCCCTGCCAACTCAGCGCTGCTCGGTGTGAGCTGCAGGCGGCCAGCTGCTGCTTCTTCTCGCTGGAATGGCTCAGATCGCAGTGACGACAAGTGCCCATGATACGGCGTCTGAATCTACGGCCCTCGCCTCGGGATGCCTCTGGCGTGAGTTGGAATCCAGGCAACTGCCCACGGTAGTGATCTGTGGAGTGTGCCGCTGTTGGCTGGCTGACTACAGACCCCGCATGAGCCACTGGCTACACACAGCAGCAGATGGGGCGCCAGGGTTCCAGTCCAATGCCGTCCAGGAGAGCTGCCACACTTGAAATTCTCGTTAGAAACCCTCACCTATTTATACGCGGCTGTGTGCCTCTGTTTCACTAACGTGCCACTTCGTGTCACGTTCACATAACATTTAGGTTGGCCAGTGGCCCCCTTCTGCCTGACTGGTGCCATGCAAACTGCTGGGTGTGCATTCTCCGGCAGTTCTACACCCCTGTGGTCTCTATTTGCCTTCGCAACTGCCGGTAGGCGTAACCCAC
The DNA here is from genome assembly GCF_023864345.2 of Schistocerca serialis cubense. NCBI lineage: Eukaryota > Metazoa > Arthropoda > Insecta > Orthoptera > Acrididae > Schistocerca > Schistocerca serialis. The sequence continues at coordinate 644,509,191 of NC_064639.1, forward strand.
TGCAATCCGGCCCACACCAGGCTGTAACTTGTGCTCAGAGCATTGCACAAAATTATCTTTCCCTATGCTATACGGTGGTGTCGCGTCAATGAATAATGACTCCTTCCACATGCGCCACGTAAAGAAACGGGAGCGGCTGTTAATAGACGGCAGCTACCCCACTGCACAAGCAGTAACCGATAACAATAGTGTATCGCACTCTACTTTTGATTTGTATATATTAAGTGTAGACAAAATACACTCAAAATGTATTTAACGTAGAAATTCTAAACAAGTTAATATTTTATCGTCTCGATACATTAGCAGTAGGTTTGAAAAGGTTCAAATACTGATACTAATATGCTCCCGGAAGGCAGCATATTGACCAGACAAGGAGTTGAAGGAAACTGTATTTTCACTTATTATCATTAGGCAACATCTCCAGTTTCTTGGAAGTCTGCTACAACATTTCCAATCCTTGTAGAGCTGTTCCTTATAGACCCGTGCCAAAGGAGGCCGTTTTCGGTGCGTCCTTCCTAAGTATCTCGATCCATCTTCTCCTCCATCGTTCAGCGTGATCTCCCATTTTTAGTCATTTCAGGAAATTCTTGGCTATCCTGGTTTATTCCACTCGTTTCACATCACCGAGCTACCTCAATCAAGACTTGCGTAATTTTTCCGGTACACTTGTAATTTTACTCAAAGATCTAACAAAATTCATTTCAGAGTCCTGGATATGATTATCCTCCCCCTTCGTCAGAGAAGGCTAGAGATCTCCACTAGTAGATCTAAATGGGCATATAACACGTACTGGTGATGGTTTCCTTTGCCATCTGTTACCCAAAGGATTGTAAAACTGGGCAGCCTGATGGGTACGGCTTAGAAATTCACTTCCAGTTAAGTTTTCACAATCTGTCAAACTCTCCAAACATGGGACACGTTCCGCATTCTCCAGGATTCTTCCACTCAGCTGTAACTGGGGCTGTTCTCCTTGACTTATCTTCGAGGCTACAGCCTTTGATTTACTGACTTTGAGAACGAACTCGTCAAACATGATTGACCAGACATGGAGTAGTACGAAACTGTATGTTCATGTCTTTAGTTTTTCTTGGACTTCCTTAGTATCTCCACAAATACTATGGCACATATTTGATTCTCATTGAATTTGTGTGTGATTTTTGTGTTAAACAGAACCATAAATGATCTGACGGAGTTATATCTTTCTGGCGAAAGCGTAAGGATAGAAGCTGAAGCAACTAGTTAATAATTGTGCCACAGCCAGGACTTGAACCAAGCTTTCCTGCTTAATAGGGAGATGTGCTGCCCACTACACCAAAGCCGAGTGAGACCACCACAGCAGCATGGAGTATCCTAGCCTAAGGCCCTCCCTAACACAGATTTCCAATTCACGTCTGTAGCCCATTTTCCTCCCGTTCAATCGTCAGTATTGCCAAGGCTCTCCGATAGTGGAATAGCATCCCAGCTTTGTACGTAATGCGGAAATCCTGCCTGTACCTCAGGTGAAAGTGAGCGACTGATATGATAGACTTACAATTTCCTGGAGACATATGAGTCTCAGCTTTATCTTCGATTAGGATAGGCAGGATATCCCCATAACGTACTACGCTGGGATCCTATTCCACTGTCGGAGAGCCTCTGAAGTACTGAGGTTCTAAAGACGGAAAAGGGGCTGGAGATGTGAACTGAAGATTATGATAGAAAGGGCGTTAGCGTTAGACTAGGGAACTCCGTGCAGCAGTGGTAGCCACAGCGCTACAGTGATGTAATGGATCGCGCGTCTGACTAGTAAGCAGACTGATAAATGACAGTAAACTTATGAAGTTTCGTTCATAGCATGCTAACCATTAACTTCTGAGTTTCTTTTTAACGTTCGGTAACTATTCACTTCTAAGTTTCTTTCAAATGATAATTTAACCATGCTGGATTTCTTGAAACCCGTGCCCGTTAATGATTGCTGGTGAATGGAAACAGACAAATATTTTAAAGAAGCTTTTGCAGTAACCAGTTTCGGGTATGATGTTCATCCTCAGATATTCAACGTTTCCGATTACATTAATGTTTGCATAGGCAGAATGTCGTTCACTAGAATATACTACAGGAGCGTACGACTTGTAGTGGTGGATACATTAATTTAATCGTAAATGTTAACCATCTGAAGATGGCCAGGATAGTACAAAACCGATTAAGACATGGAAATAAAAAATCTTAGAAATATTTTTCACTGTTTAAGTCGTTCACCAACTTCCATTTTATTGTTCAAGACGTATTTTAGGCGAAACAATCAAGAGCTTTTTTATAATAACTTCATTTACGTTGCTATGATGTGCCAGAGAGAAACATACATGAAGCGGTATTAATTTACCACCTACGACAAGGATTTCTCTCAGAAATGCTTTGTGATCATTAAATCAGTTGATGTTGAGGGAATTACATTAAGTAGTGAGACACTTAAAGTAGTAGAGCAGTTTTGCTATTTGGGTGCTAAAATAACTGATATTGGTCGAAGTAGCGAGGATATAAAATGTAGACTCGCAATGGCAAGAGAAGCATTTCTTAAGGAGAGAAATTTGTTTACATCAAATATAACAGATTTAAGAGTCAGGAAGTCCTTTACGAAAATATTTGTACGGAATGTATGGAAGTGAAACATCGACATAAACAGTTTGGACAAGAAGAGAACAGAAGCTTTTGAAATGTGATGCTACAGAAGAATGCTGAAGATTGGATGAGTAGATCACATAACTAATGAGGAGGTACTGAGTAGAACTGGAGACAAAGAAATTTGTGGGACAAATTGATCAAAAGAAGGGATCGGTTGGCACGACACATTCCAAGGCATCAAGAGATCACCAATCTAGTACTGGAGGCAGGCGTCGGGGTAAAAATGGTAGACGGAGACCAAGAGATGAATACAGTAAGCAGATTCAGAAGAATGTAAGTTGAGTAATTAATCGGAGATGAAGAAGCTTGCCCAGGATATAGTAGCATGGAAAGCTGTATTAAACCAGTCTTTGGACTGAAGGTCACAACAACAAAAACGAAATCGCCGAAGACTCGTTACGGTGCATCCAATAGAACACAAAACTTTCAGAAGAATTTTTGAAAAAAAGAGCGTTTCATAATTATGTTCTATGCTGTTTCCATTTCACATCTATGAAATTTTTCCTTTAACGTAATTGAGCACTGCATACGAACAAACTAGTTTCTCTGAGATTCACCTGCAAGAAGTTTGTCCTGGTAAAGACAATATTATGATTTTGAAAATTCAGTTACTAAAATGTCCGCCTGACGCCTGTATGATCTCATATTTCTAATATCTTGTGAATGCAAGGCTTATAAGTCGTGAGGGAAACGGTTACCAGTATTAAGTTTTGCAAACGAATTCTATCTTGTGACTGTATGTAAGGAGGACCTTTTAAGCCCCGTTTAAGGAAATGAACAGCGTGCGTAGCACAGAGTATGGATTACAGATAAAGAAAGCACAGGCGATGGAGGGGAAGCGTGGTGGAAAGGAGAGTGTAGACTTGCTTAAAGTCAAAAATGGGAACAACACAGTAGTGGCAGAAAAGAAATGATTCTCCTGTTTAGGATCCAAGATTACGTAGAATAGAACGATACCATAAGTAAACTGGCACGGGCGAAGAAAGCTTTTTCGAGTTAAAGATATCTACTGGTATCAGATATCGATACAGGAATGAGCAGGCAGTTCCAGGAAATGGAAATCTGGAGCACATCATTATGTAGAAGTGTGACGTGAACCATCCAAAATCCGGAGGGGAAGTAACTACAAGTACCTTGAGGATTATTAAAAATTAAGTGTGCGGATTAAGTAATAAGTGAAGACTTACCAAAAATAATACGCTAGGAAAGGCTTTGACGGGAAACCTAGGAAGAAGATGAGTCAGGTTGGTGGGAAACTTGCTACGGCATCCACGGCTACACTACTAGATCAAATGTGTCCAGACACCTATATGAATAGCGGTACTGACCTCTAGATGTCACGAAAGGTAGACCCGCCAGCGTAAAGTATTGTATTGTCAGTAGAGAAGCAGTAACACAGTGAGTCGGCCAGGAGAGTTCTGTGACCTCGAACGTGCACTAGGCATCGTTACCTGAGTAACAGACCCATCAGGGCGACTTCAACCCTTCTAAAGCTAGCCATGTTGACTGTAGGTGATGTGATATTGGACTCAAAACGCGGAGGAACAAGACCAGGCAGGCCTGATGTACTGACGGATAGAGACCATCGAACATTGCTGAGAATTGTTGTGAAAAACCGCATAATATGAACGCAATGAATCGTTCGTGATTCCCTAAGTGCTCCCAGCTAGCCAGCTAGCACAGTTGCTGTGCGTAGAGAGTGAAATGGAATGGGGGATAGTGGTCGAGCCGCCCCTCATTTCTGTAGACAATGGTAAGCGACGCTTGTGGTGGTATAAACAGCAACGCCATTAGACAGTGGATGGCTGGAGACTAGTGACGTGGAGTGGTGAACCATACTGTACCCCGTGGCAATCCGATCGACAACTTTGGGTTAGGTGAATGTCTAGAGATTATTGCCTGCCGTCACGTGTAGTCCCAACAATAACGTTCGGAGAAGGGGATGTTCCAGTATGTTTTTTTTTGTGGTTAGGTTGTGACATACTCAAAAAAAACCCCTAGATGCAGGAGGGCATCAACACGTTTCTTAGTGCATTGTGCACCGCGTACAGTAGAGGAACGGTTGGGAGGCGATGACTGTTCGTAATATGAAAACATACACTGTCTTAAAACATCTTTAGAGAAGCAATGGCCGGCTGGAGTGGCCGAGCGATTCTAGGCGCTGGAGTCTGGAACAGCGCGACCGCTACGGTCGCAGGTTCGAATCCTGCCTCGGGCATGGATGTGTGTGTTGTCCTTAGGTTAGTTATGTTTAAGTAGTTCTAAGTTCTAGTGGACTGATGACCTCAGAAGTTAAGTCCGATAGTGCTCAGAGCCATTTGAACCATTTGAACCAAGAGAAGCAATGGTTTGTAAACAACAACATTCTGGGAGATGTGAACCTACTGGAACAACTTTTGGATGACTTAGCTCCAGGTATACACTTCCACCGTCATTACCTTCCCTGTTTCCGGCTCTTGGTGAAGAGCCTGCCTGATAGTCTCCGCAGATGTGAGGATAATTTTGGTCGGATAATATAGTTAACTTGAGATGGACGTATAATTGATAAAGTAGTAGAAACAGACGAGGATCAGAGTATGTCAAATAGATTGCAGAGAGCGCAGAGATGGAAAGATTAGTAAAAGACAGGAAAAGATGAAGGACAGTATCAAACCAGATAAAAGACTGATGACTTAGGAAACCGACGTCATGTCGATCGCCCCATTAGTGAAACCACAAGGGCACATGACATTTCATCACTACTCTGCCCTCTATATTCTCGATGCGCCTCTGTATTGGTTTACAACATATTTACAATGGAAGTCAGTCACAACTCGCAGCGGATATACTCTGTGCAACAAAATTATATAGTCACTTTTCTGGAAACACCTTAATTCTTTCTTTGCGACACATAAGGTCGAAATTTGGATCAGAAGTGTCTATAACCTACCTATGCAATTGTGCAAAAGAGTGTCGCCCTGCAATGTCATCCTTGGGCACGGCGCCGCTTCAGAAAGCAAGGTGAGAATTGACACGAAAATACCACAGGAAGTGGATAAGGAACCTCAAGTAAACCACCCATTTCCCTAGTGCGTTTTTCCCCACACATTATGGGGTCAAAAACGACAATTCGCAGTGCGATGAGCGATGAGAAAATGTTCTTGACTGATTTTTACACTACTGACCCCTTACTAGGTAGGCAAACCGCACACAAAAGTTGTCGAATAGGTTGTCTAAACCTCAGGGGCTGGAGAAGCCGCCACGCTGATTTGGTGTCGAAATTCCTGAATGTACAATTTTAATGTGCTCAATAAAGGTGAGTGGGTGGCACCGAGGGTTTTGCTGAACTGTGGGGTCTTAGAACGACCCTTTGCCGTTTTATTCATGCGTATGTTAAAGTTGAATTCCCGTGTGATCACACTACTGAAAGGCACAAAACGGGAGGGCTGTAAATCATAAGTACCATTTGTTGCTTCAGATGAAATACAAATGCCGTCGAATGGTTCTGAACGGTTCCAGGCCTATACACGGGAGCAAAAATGGCGGTTGTACTGCACTCCAAACGGTGGGAATCACGCTCAATGGGGATGTAGTCCTACATTGTCCTCGGAGACGGGCTGGTAAGTCCGTAGGCGTCAGAAGTGTTAAAGGATGTCAAGAACGTCTTCCTGTTGCTCTTCACACAGCGAACTGTCATTTTCGCCTGCGAGATGTGTGAGAATAAACGCCCCAGGGAAATGGGTGGTTTCATTGACGCCCTTTATGCCACCCCATGAGGCCTCTTCGTGTTGACTTTGAGCGGCGGTGGGTCTGAAATGTTGCCCTCGGCCACCCATGGGAAAACCGTGTGGTTTCAGCGCTGAGTACTGAGGTTTTGATCTCCATTGCAGAGACGTCTAAAGTAGGGGTGAAATGTGGGTAAGAGGGTCTCTGACGACCCTCTCGTCGTATGAAACGTCCAGGATGGCTTTGGACAGAGATGTGATGAAATTTGGTGTCAATATGACTTCATTAACCCACCTTACAGCTTACATGAATTTCCAAGCTGTGGCTTTTGTTTTCGAGGGTGTCGACATCTTGCTGTTTGAAGCGTCACCGAGTCCTACGGTGACGTCACAGGGCGCCAGGTTTTGTAACCGAAGGTTGTAGGCACTTTCAGCCGAATTTCAAACTCATTCGTCTCAATGGGAGGCCATTACGGTGTTTCGAAAATGTGATCCTTTAATTCAAAATGGTTCAAATGGCTCTGACCACTATGGGACTTAACATCTGAGGTCATCAGTCCCCTAGAACTTAGAACTACTTAAACCAAACTAACCTAAGGACACCACACACATCCATGCCCGAGGCAGGATTCGAACCTGCAACCGTTGCGGTCGCGCGGTTCCAGACTGTAGCGACTAGAACCACACAGCCACTCCGGTCGGCGATCCTTTAATTCTCGTCCGCAGTGCATTTCAGCACATTGTCTGTGGATCGAGAACGAAGCAGCCAGACAAGAAAAATTACGTCACCTCAAACATGCAATACTAGAAAATGTTCCACGAACTTCTCCAGCGACGACGTTGCTACATCTTGTTCACTGAAAATGGTGTTGAGCCTTTCGCGATACTGTTACAACAATGACCTCCATTTTCAGTTCACTCGTAGTTTCAATATATTTTTTCCCAGAGAAAGCGGCGATAGCGGTAAAGGGTGTAGGCTACTGAAGAAGAATGCTAAAAGTAACGTACCGGAACTTCAAGCGCTGATAGGTAGCACCGAAGCTGAAATCGTTATAGGTACGGAAAGCTGTCTGAAGCCAGAGATAAATTCTGCCGAAATTTTTACAAAGGCACAGACGGTGTTTAGAAAGGATAGATTGCATGCAACCGGTGGTGGCGTGTTTGTCGCTGTTAGCAATAGTTAGGGGTCGATAGTTTGTGTGAATTATTATGGGTGGAGGTTACACTCAACAACCGAGCTAGGTTAATAACTGGCTTCTTTTACCGACCTCCCGTCTCAGCAGCATTAGTGGCAAAACAACTGAGAGAAAATCTGGAATACATTTCACATAAATTTTCTCAGATGTCACAGTCTTGGGTGGAGATTTCAATTTACCAGATACAAACTGGGATTCTCAGATGTTTAGGACCGGTGGTAGGGATAGAGCATCGAGTGACATTATACTGAGTGCACGATCCGAAAATTACCTCGAGCAATTAAACAGAGAACCGACTCGTGGAGAATACTGGCTAATGGCTCTGAGCACTATGCGACTTAACTTCTGAGGTCATCAGTCGCCTAGAACTTAGAACTAATTAATCCTAAATAACCTAAGGATATCACACACATCCATGCCCGAGGCAGGATTCGAATCTGCGACCGTAGCGGTCCCTCGCTCCAGACTGCAGCGCCTAGAACCGCACGGCCACTCCGGCCGACGACTCGTGGAGATAACATCTTGGACCTACTGATAACAAGCAGACCCGAACTTTTCGACTCTGTAAGCGCAGAACAGAGAATCAGGGATCATAAGGCCGTTGCAGCACCCCTTAATATGGAAGTAAATAGGAATATAAAAAAAAAGGGAGGGAGGTTTATCTGTTTAGCAAGAGTAATAGAAGGCAGATTTCAGACTACCTAACACATCAAAACGAAAATGTCTGTTCCGACGCTGACAATGTAGAGTGTTTATGAAAAAAATTGAAGGCAATCGTAAAATGCGTTTTAGACAGGTACGTGCCGAGTAATACTGTGAGGGACGGGAAAAAAACATCGTGGTTCAACAACAAAGTTATGAAACTACTGCGAAAGCACAGAGAGTTCCACTGCAAGTTTAAACGCAGCCAAAACCCCTCAGACAAACAGAAGCTAAACGATGTCAAAGTTAGCGTAAGGAGGGCTATGCGTGAAGCGTTCAGTGAACTTGAAAGTAAAATTCTATGTACCGACTTGACAGAAAATCCTAGGAAGTTCTGGTCTTACGTTAAAGTGGCTCTAAACAGCATATCCAGACACTCCAGGATGATGATGGCATTGAAACAGAGGATGACACGTGTTAAGCTGAAATAGTAAACACCTTTTTCCAAAGCTGTTTCAAAGAGGAAGACCGCACTGCACTTCCTTCTCTAAATACTCGCGCAAACGAAAAAGTGGCTGACATCGATATAAATGTCGAAGGAATAGAAAAGCAACTGGAATCACTCAACAGAGGAAAGTCCACTGGACCAGACGGGACACCAATTCCATTCTACACAGAGTACGCGAAAGAACTTGCCCCCCTTCTAACAGCCGTGTACCGCAAGTCTCTAGAGGAACGGAAGGTTCCAAATGATTGGAAAAGAGCACAGGTAGTTCCAGACTTCAAGAAGAGTCGTCGAGCAAATGCGCAAAACTATAGACCTATATCTCTGACGTCGAACTGTTGTAGTATTTTAGAATATGTTTTTTTGCTCGCGCATCATGTCGTTTCTGGAGACGCAGAATCAACTCTGTACGAATCAACATGGATTGCGGAAACAGCGATCGTGTGAGACCCAATTCGCTTTATTTGTTCATGAGACCCAGAAAATATTAGATACAGGCTCCCAGGTAGATGCCACTTTTCTTGACTTCCGGAAGGCGTTCGATAGAGTTCCACACTGTCTCCTGATAAATAAAGTAAGAGCCTACGGAAAATCAGACCAGCTGTGTGAATATCAGACCAGCTGTGTGGCTGGATTGAAGAGTTTTTAGCAAACAGAACACGGCATGTTGTTCTCAATGGAGAGACGTCTACAGACGTTAAAGTAACCTGTGGCGTGCCACAGGGGAGTGATATGGGTCCATTGCTTTTCACAATATACAGGGTGTTACAAAAAGGTACGGCCAAACTTTCAGGAAACTTTCCTCACACCCAAAGAAAGAAAATACGTTATGTGAACATCTGCCCGGAAACGCATACTTTCCATGTTAGAGCTCATTTTATTACTTCTCTTCAAATCACATTAATCATGGAATGGAAACACACAGCAACAGAACGTACCAGCGTGACTTCAAACACTTTGTTACAGGAAATGTTCAAAATGTCCTCCGTTAGCGAGGATACATGCATCCACCCTCCGTCGCTGATGCAGCCCTGGAGAATGGCGTATCACAGCCATCCACAATACGGGCACATTTGGTACCGGGGTTGCGTAGACAAGAGCTTTCAAATGCCCCCATAAATGAAATTCAAGAGGGTCGAGGTCAGGAGAGCGTGGAGGCCATGGAATTGGTCCGCCTCTACCAATCCATCGGCCACCGAATCTGTTGTTGGGAAGCATACGAACACTTCGACTGAAATGTACAGGAGCTCCATCGTGCATGAACCACATGTTGTGTCGTACTTGTAAAGGCACATGTTCTAGTAGCACAGGTAGAGTATCCCGCATTAAATCATGAGAACGTGCTACATTGAGCGTAGGTGGAAGTAACTAAAATGAGCTCTAACATGGAAATTAATCGTTTCCGGACACACGTCCACGTAACATCTTTTCTTTATTTGTGTGTGAGGAATGTTTCCTGAAAGTTTGGCCGTACCTTTTTGTAACACCCTGTATATAAATGACCTAGTACATAGTGTCGGAAGTTCCATGCGGCTTTTCGAGGATGATGCTGTAGTATACAGAGAAGTTGCAGCAATTGAAAATTGTAGCGAAATGTAGGAAGATCTGCGGCGGATAGGCACTTGGTGCAATGAGTGGCAACTGATCCTTAGCATAGACAAATGTAATGTATTGCGAATACATAGAAAGAAGGGTCCTTTATTGTTTGATTATATGATAGCGGAACAAACACTGGTAGCAGTTGCTTCTCTAAGTTATCTGGGAGCATGCGTGCGGAACGATTTGAAGTGGAATGATCATATAAAATTAATTGTTGGTAAGGCGGGTACCAGATTGAGATTCATTGGGAGAGTCCTTGGAAAATGTAGTCCATCAACAAAGGAGGTGGCTTACAAAACACTCGTTCGAACTTTACTTGAGTATTGCTCATCAGTGTGGGATCCGTACCGGATCGGGTTGACGGAGGAGATAGAGAAGATCCAAAGAAGAGCGGCGCGTTTCGTCACAGGGTTATTTGGTAAGCGTGATAGCGTTACGGAGATGTTTAGCAAACTCAAGTGGCAGACTCTGCAAGACAGGCGCTCTGCATCGCGGTGTAGCTTGCTGTCCAGGTTTCGAGATGGTGCGTTTCCGGATGAGGTATCGAATATATTGCTTCCCCCGACGTATACCTCCCGAGGAGATCGCGAATGCAAAGTTAGCGAGATTCGAGCTCGCACGGAGGCTTTTCGGCAGTCGCTCTTCCCGCGAACCGTACGCGACTGGAAGAGGAAAGGGAGGTAATTACAGTGGCACTTAAAGTGCCCTCCGCCAAACACCGTTGGGTGGCTTACGGAGTATAAATGTAGATGTAGATGTGTAGAGTTGTTCAACAGCGAGTTTCGTTCCGAGCGCGTAGGGAATGGGTAAGAAATCCAATTCGGAAAGAACTGAAACGTAATTATCGTTAATTGAAGGTATTTGTGGTGTTTTAAAAAATATTATATCGGACCGCAGTTAAGCAATGTCTAAGGCAATGAGCGATGAAACAAAGCAAAATGAAACATTAAGTGGTCTAGACAATTGAGGTATGTAACTTGTTTATTCTATCAATAATATACGGGCTGTTTAAAGGCTGTGAACAGTGCCACGCGCACTGTGAGATTGTAATCTGAACAAAGTCAATATTTACTCCACTCGATACAATGTTATCTGCCGACCACAAACCACTAATTTAGTTTAGTAATTATGCTATGTTGAATGGGGTGTGTGCTAAACATTGGGTGACGTGCTTTCCGGCTATACAAGCACGTATAATGGTATAGTGAAGGACAAAAGCCCTGATTAGTCGTGTAAAATCGCATTTGGAGTCACTGCGAGTACAAAACAGGACAGTAGCTCCGCCAATTACTGAACCGGTTAATTTAACGCTGTAATACATTTTTATGGAATATTCCTTGTCAGGAATGGACAAAATTGAAACACCATGACCCAAGTCAGGGCATTGTAGACTCATCCCTGACCATTTGTCTATGGCAAACGGCATTCACAAATGTATGACTGTGGACACATTACAACAGTTAGTCCACTTTGGGTAGACATTAGGAAGGAAAATTCTTTTGATGGTTTTAACAGCCTTCGAAGAGACTCAAAACTATGTTCTTCGATGGACACAACTGCACACAGTGTTTCGAAAACAGTTTCATAACATCCTCGCTTGACGCCTCGCCAGTGAAATGTGTTAGCTCAAACTTAATAACGAAATTATGTCGCAGTTGCGAATATTTTTGACATCGGTTGTATTATGTGTGAAAATCATACCTATTGGTGCCGCATGAACATTTGTGCTGGGCTGAAATTCTAACACGAATTTGCCGCATATCGCGAGCAGTCGCCTTAACCATTTCAAGATATTCGTGTACGCTTCCACAACCAATTCAAACCTCCAGGTACCACTATGTCTACGCCCCCATCGCTCGCAGCTTACCTGGATCCCGAAACAAGATTAGTAAGACAACCATGTTCAACGCTGGTATCATAGTCGTTTTGCCTGTCTAGACTGTAATACTTGTTATTACAATGTCTGTTCCTTCAGACATACAAGCAATATTACAGTCTAGACAAGCAAAGTAACTAATACTAACGTAGTACTGCTTGCTTGTCTGAAGGGGCAGACGTTGTAATAAAAAGCATTACAGCCAGACAGGCAAATCGACGATAATTCCCATGTTGAACAAGTGTGTCTCATTAACGTTGTTGCCGGAATCAGCCAAGTTGCGGTCAGTGGGGCGTAGACGCTGTGACATATGGAAGTTTGGATCGATCCTAGAAGTGCGCACGGACGGCCGAGATTGTTAAGGTGACCGTCCGCGGTAAGCGAGAAATCCGCGTTGGAGTTCCTACCCTGCACCATGTCTAATACAGCTGATGTCAAAAATATTCGGAACTGCGGCAGAAGTTCGTAATACTATCAGATTTTATATCGTCACCAATGCTGTAATTGTAATAATAAGTTTTACTCAATCGTTATAAGTATGTATACTGTTGTTTTGCACAGTGTTACGTAGGTATTGCTTAGTATCTGGTATCAGAATTAGAGTAGCGGAAATCCGCTGAGGACTTACGAAGATCTGAGTGATGTCAAGACAAGCAAAAGCCGGAGAGACAGCCGGAGAATACCGCGTAGACTAAGTGCAGTACAGTTACTTCATTTACAATGTACGACGCGGTCAGATAACGCTTGAAGTCGTTTCAAGGTAGCCATGAAACTTTGAGTGTTTGTGGAATAAAACAAACAGATGTACGTACAGTGAAGAGCCAAAGGAACTGGTACACCTGTCTGATTTCGTTTAGGGCCCCACGATCACGCAGATCTGCTGCAACACGACGTCGGGTGGACTCGACTAATGTCTGAAGTAGTGCTGGAGGGAATTGACACCATGAGTCCTGCACGGCTGTCCATAAATCACTAAGAGTATGAGGAGATGGAGATCTCTTGTGAACAGCACTTTGCAAGGATCCCAGATATGCTCGATAATGTTACATCTGGGGAGTTTGGTTACCAATGGAGATATTTAAACTAATAAAAGTATTCCTGGAACCACTCTATAGCAATTATGAATGTGTGGGGTGTCGCATTGTCCTGCTGGAATTGAGCAAGTCCGTCGGAAAGCACAATGGGCATGAATGGATGCAGGTGATCAGACAGGATGCTTAAGTACGTGTCACCTGTCAGAGTCGTGTCTAGACGTATCAGGGGTCACATATCACTCCAACTGCACACGCCCACACCATTACAGAGCCTCCACCATCTTGAACATTCCTTTCTCACATGCAGGGCCCATGGATTCAAGAGGCTGTCTATACCCGTACACGTCCATCCGCTCGATACAATTTGAAACAAGACTCGCCCATCCAGGGAACAAGATTCCAGTCATTAACAGCATGATGTCGGTGCTGACGGGCCCAGGCGAGGCTTAAAGCTTTGTGTCGTGCAGTTATCAAGGGTACACGAGTGGGCCTTTGGCTCCGAAAGCCCATATCGATGATTTTTCGTGAAGTGGTTCGCAGGCTGACACTTGTTGGTGGCCCAGTACTGAAATCTGCAGCAAATTGCAGAAGGGTTACACTTCTGCCACACTGAACGATTCTCTTCAGTCATCGTTGGTCCCATTCTTTTCGGGTCTTCTTCCGGCCGCAGCGGTGTAGAAGATTTTATGTTTTACCGGATTCCAGATATTCACGATACACTCAAATGATCGTATGGGAAAATCCCCACTTCATCGCTACCTCGTAGATGCTGTGTCCTATCGCTCGTGCGCCGACTATAGTACCACGTTCAAACTCACTTAAATCTTGATAACCTGCTGTTGTAGCAGCAGCAACTGACCTAACAATGCGCCAAACACCTGCTGTATTACATAGGCGTTGCCGACAGCAGCTCCGTACTTTGCCTTTTTACATGTCTCTGTAAATGAATATCCATGCCTGTATCAGTTTGGCGCTTCAGTGTATATGTGGTGTCCTTTTTTGTATATTGAGTTGGTACTGGGTTATGACCAGCTTGTATAGCATACCGCCTAGGACGCTAGCCTCAAAGGGAAATAAATATGCCATAACAGGTATTCATTTCGGTGTCGTTACATAGTCGGAGGAAAAAATGGGAGTATGAGATAAATCCCGTCGTTGTTAGCTGAGAGTCGGTGCCGGACAGTTTGAACCTGGCTCAGACGCGCTTCGACGGCGGCCACCAGTGAACACGTCATTTCTCTGACACGCTTCCTGTTGGCTATCGAGAACGGGTGAACAGTGAGCATGCTGTCAACAAATCGAGTTCCACAGGAACAAGCAACCCTTACTGATGCGAGGATCATAATCGGTACGAAGGCCCAACGAAATGTACTTTGACATTGTAGGAGAATATTAAAGTGAAAATGTAGAATTAAAATAAACATTTTGAAACCTGTTAGATAGGTTTCACGAAGTCCACATCTGGATACAGAAACAGATAAAATACAATTAAACAGGTAAAAACGTACATAACGCGCAGACTGGAGGCGAATGCTTCTTGCTAGTCAACATCCTGAAAAAATTTAAATAAGACTAATTTCTCAAAAGATTAAAGCATCGGGCCGTGTAGAGCGTGATAAACGCTACGAACGGCAGAGAGGTGATAAGCTTATAGACATTTTATTTTATTGTACTCATTATGTTAAACACTTCGATTTTCCTGCAAATGACTTTATTATATATAACTTTATGATGGGTTGTGATATGCACAACAGAACAAATAAGGATACTCCCACCAACCTTCAAGCTAACACCGTGAAACAAGACTTTCTGAGGACTTTCTGTTAATGGTACACTATGTGATCAAAAGTATCCGGACACCTGGCTGAAAACAACTTAAAAGTTCGAGGCGCCCTCCATCGGTAATGCTGGAATTAAATATGGTGTTGGCCCACCCTTAACCTTGATGATAGCTTCCATTGGGGTAATGCTGGAATTAAATATGGTGTTGGCCCACCCTTAACCTTGATGATAGCTTCCATTCTCGCAGGCATACTTTCAAACTGATGCTGGAAGGTTTCTTGGGGAATGGCACCCCATTCTTCATGGAGTGCTGCAAATGAGTAGAGGTATCGATGTCGGTTGGTGAGGCCTGGCAGGAAGTTGGCGTTCAAAAACATCCCAGTGGTGTTCTATAGGATTCATGTCAGGACTCCGTACCGGTCAGTCCATTACAGGGATGTTATTGTCGTGCATTATGAAAAGGGTGCTCGATCGTGTTGAAAGATGCAATTGCCATCCCCGAATCACTCTTCAACAGTGGGAAGCAAGAAGGTGCTTAATACATCAACATAGGCTTTGCTGTGATAGTGCCACGCAAAAGAACAACGGGAGCAAGCCGCCTCCATGAAAAACACGACGACACCATAACACCATCGCCTCCGAATTTTACTGCTCGCACTAGATACGCTGGCAGATGAGGTTCACCGGGCATTCGCCACACCCATACCTGCCATCGGATCGCCACATTGTGTACCGTGAATCATCACTCCGCACAACGTTTTTCCATTGTTCAATCGTCCAGTGTTTCCGCTCGTTACAACAAGGGAGGCGTCATTTGGCATTTACCGGTGTGATGTGTTGCTTATGAGCAGCCGCTCGACCATGATATCCAAGTTTTCTCACCTCCCACCTAACTGTCATAGTACTTGCAGCAGGTCCTGATGCAGTTTGTAATTCCTGTGTGATGGTGTGGGTAGATGTCTGCCTATTAAACATTACGACCCTCTTCAACTGTCGGCGGAGTCTGTCACTCAACAGACGAGGTCGACCTGTACGCTTTTGTGCTGTACGTGTCCCTTAACGTTTCCATTTCACTATCACATCGGAAATAGTTTACCTATGGATGTTTAGGAATGTGGAAATCTCGCGTACTGGCGTACCTGACCTCGTTCGAAGTCCATGAGTGCCCCATGCCCGGAGTGCCCTATTCTGCTCTCTCACGATGTCTAATGACTACTGAGGTCGCTGATACGGAGTATCTGACAGTAGGTGGCAATGAAATGAAAAACATATATTTCTGGGGGTGTCCGGATACTTTTGATCATATAGTGTATCAGTTCGTTGAAGTGGCTCAACGGGTTTCGTCAGATACTCCGCATCTATCTGAAGCCATTCAATGATGGTTAGACCTTGTACATCTACAAAACTGCGGGGCACTGTTTACTACGCCACACATGCCGTTGAATATAGTCCCAGATACTTCATATGAGATTAAGGTTGGGTAACTTAAAGGGAAAGTCGGGAAGCGGTAGAGCGTCTGTTAGCTTCAAAGGCAGACCATCACAAGAATGTAGAAGAGACACAACAGTTTGTGAGTCGTGAATTATACATCCCACTTCATGTTCAAGATAAACTGAGTTATTTGCCGCACGTCATGTTTCGAAAAACAACAGTATATAACCCTCTTTGGCCCGAAACAAAGCCTCAACACACTTGAGCTAAACGCCTCCTTTGGCCACTGGTGCACTCTACAGCTTGTATCACCGCGTTCGCTGTCTGGTCACGATGCGTGCGAACACCATAGCTCGTTTATGCCAATCTGTCATGTCTCCGCATATACACATCTTGTAAGCGTATTTTCATATCGCTCGCTTGGTTACGGAGTATCTTTGAGGG
Organism: Schistocerca serialis cubense; assembly: GCF_023864345.2. NCBI lineage: Eukaryota > Metazoa > Arthropoda > Insecta > Orthoptera > Acrididae > Schistocerca > Schistocerca serialis. The sequence continues at coordinate 644,526,065 of NC_064639.1, forward strand.
CGGCCGCGTTTTTTCAGAGTCGAGCACGGGACACGAAACTGTTGTGTTGTGGGTAGCTCTGCATGTGAGATGCACTGCTATTATGGAAGTTCAAGTGTTACTACAAGTGCTATTACAGTAAGGTGATTCAGAGGAAAGTGCGTAAGGATGTAATTAAAATTGAGCAGAGCAACCGATAACGTATCTGTGTGTCCTCCTGTTGCGTGTCACATAGCATCAATCATCCGCGCCGTGTTCGGTGTCTCAGAATGAACTAATGTGAATCAGTAAAAATTAGTTACCATAAAAGAGTGCAATCAAGTGCCAGTGTTTTGTAGCGAGCTTGAGAACGTGCGTTCGGTCATTGCGTTTCCGCATCATCAACAATCAGCTGCGCCGCGACGGTTACGCGCACGCTCGTACAATTATGAACTGAGAACTGAAAAATTAACTCTATGAATAGTGTTATATCATTACTAATGTCAAGGAGGACTGGTACCAAATATCTGTGTATGCGTGACGAGCGTGAGAACTTTCGTTCGCTCATTCGGCTTCCACATCATTAACAATCACACGCGTCGCGTCGGTTACGCGTACGCTCGTCCAAGTGATATTGTGGACAGATAATCAAGAATGTTAATTGGGGTAAGCTGTTATGACCTAGAATGTAAACAGTGCAACCTGTGATTTCTTGTCGTTTCAGAATATAGATGTTCATACCAGATGTAGGACAGTGTTGTCCTTAACGTTCAGTGGATCCCCTAAACCCGCTTGCATATTTAGACAATTATTTTCAGGCAAGCCAGCAGCAGTGTGGAGCAGAACAGTACGACCGCTGCGGGATTATCAGGTACGTGGTGTGGACAGGGCGTGCGGTCACTAAACGAGAAGCAGAAGTGAGATTCCAGTTTAAGAGACCCCCGCCATTTGTACCCCCGGGCGTGTTACAATCTTGCTGCCCTGATTCAATACAACTGACTAACACACACACACACACACACCAGTTCAGTATCTTGACTCATGTCAGCTGTGGATGGTCACATGCCCACCTGGTAGCTATTACAGACTGTCTAACAGCACTCCGTCTTCGGGCTACGAGTGGCCTACCGGGACCATCCGACCGCCGTGTCATCCTCGGATGAGGATGCGGATAGGAGAGGCGTGGGGTCAGCACATCACTGTCCCGGTCGTTATGATGGTATTCCTGACCGAAACCGCTAATGTTCGGTCGAGTAGCTCCTCAATTGGCCTCTCGAGGCTGAGTGCACCCCGAAAAATGGCAACAGCGCATGGCGGCTGGATGGTCACCCATCCAAGTGGCGGCCACGCCCAACAGCGCTTAACTTTGGTGATCTCACGGGAACCGGTGTATCCACTGCGGCAAGGCCGTTGCCACAGACTGTCTAACGCCGTGATAGTAAAACTGTAGCTCGCAGGCCGCATGCGGTCCTAATAGTGCATTCGTGGTGTTCGCTGTTCTCAGCCGTATTTTATAGTACTACGCATCTAGCAACTAACAGGAGAATCCCAAAGTTTAGTAACTTTAGAAGCTTTTGAGGAGTGGAGTTTCCTTTCCCAGTAAGAAACAAAAATACAGAGACAGTAATATTTTAAATGTGCTTTATTTTAATTGAATTTGGAGCATTCTGCTGTAAGGTAAGTGAAGCTGGCCGTTTACCTCAGAGGCAGACAGCTAAGTAGCGCAGCCATTGTGGGCTTAGCGGATGTCACAGGAGGAATATTTTATTATTTTTCTTCCAATGCTGACAACTTTCATAGCTGTGGGAATCGAATCGATCAGACGCTTTGGTACTAATGTTGACAGAGAAGTAACATGGATTCGTCAATACGCATTATAGAGACTGTTGTAATGCAATGCAATGACTGAAAGAAAAATTAAATCCAACGTTTAGTGAACAGTTGTGATCGTGTTATATATTTCTTAATGCATTTAAAGATACAGGTGTTGGGTGGAAAAGTGGGAACACCAAAAACACAACATATTACTATGCATAAAACGACGTAGAAAACCTGTTAGCATTCGAAGCCATTCTTTCCGCAAAATAGGTGCAAGTTAGGCTACGACGATGGAGGCTGATAACGATCACGGACACATCTTTCTAAAGAAGGCCACCAAGGGTCAGTAAAATTGAGATATAGTGTCCGTGGTGGTCATAGGAGATACGGCAGTTCATCCTCGTCCTCACAAAATGAAACGTGGACAATGAGAGAGAAACATGAGCCCTGTCGTCTTGGACCAGAGCATCACCATTGGGGAACAAACACTGCACCAAGGGATGGACCTGATAAGCCAAAACGGTCACATAATCCTTGGCAGCAATCGGCCCTGCAGAGTAACAATGGCGTCCATTGGAATATCACGATATGGCTACCCAAATCATCACCGAGGCCCCATCATGTTTTACTCTTTGGACGTAAACTTTGCCCGAAGTTGGAAACAGCGTAAAATAAGACTGATGGCTACCAAAATCAGGTTTTATGACTTTGGCCACACATCTTCCTGTTACCGGAACTTGCATCACTGATGAGTGGTTTTCGAATTTAATTTTTTTTACATTTTTCGTTGCAATACTCTTTAATGATCGTGTGTCACGATCACTCATTACATACTTTCGTCTTAGTTGTGACTTTCTCTTGCCCTGTACGCGGGATTATCAGGTACGTGGTGTGGACAGGGCGTGCGGTCACTAAACGAGAAGCAGAAGTGAGATTCCAGTTTAAGGGACCCCCGCCATTTGTACCCCCGGGCGTGTTACAATCTTGCTGCCCTGATTCAATACAACTGACTAACACACACACACACACACCAGTTCAGTATCTTGACTCATGTCAGCTGTGGATGGTCACATGCCCACCTGGTAGCTATTACAGACTGTCTAACAGCACTCCGTCTTCGGGCTACGAGTTGCCTACCGGGACCATCCGACCGCCGTGTCATCCTCGGATGAGGATGCGGATAGGAGAGGCGTGGGGTCAGCACATCGCTGTCCCGGTCGTTATGATGGTATTCCTGACCGAAGCCGCTACTGTTCGGTCGAGTAGCTCCTCAATTGGCATCACGAAGGTGAGTGCACCCCGAAAAATGGCAACAGCGCATGGCGGCTGGATGGTCACCCATCCAAGTGCGGGCCACGCCCGACAGCGCTTAATTTCGGCGATCTGACGGGAACCGATGTATCCACTGCGCCAAGGTCATTGCCTTCCTTAACACTATCGTTAAATATATTAGCATAATGATTAAAGATCAGAGAAATCACAAGATTGGACTGTCGCCGGTCCCTGTGTGCCCGATGGGCCAACTATGTAAACGCTTTGGCCGTTTTATTCGTTTCCTTTTTGACGCTACTGTAGCTCTCGGATTCGCTCAGCAATGAACTTTCAGGTTTTATGAATTCCCTTCGACACGTGCTTTCCCTAGATGTACGTTTTCTATGGTTCTGAATACGTTTACGGGCCTTATGAGACGACATCTTTCATTATTTTAATTTTTTTTAATTTAATACTGATTTCACTTATACTCAATGTAATATTTTTATTCTCTCGCTTTGAGTCTTAGCAGTTCTCCGCAGTCTCTTCACAATGACTTCCGAATCAATATTCTAGCTAAATGTGTTTCACGCTACACCAATTAACAACATTACACAAAGCTAATTCGTAAGAAAATTGTATGGAGAAATCAATGAGGAAGCAAGTGGCATGCTAAAGAACTGAGTAATGGTGACACGCATGTGAAGTTCGCTACTGCGATACGGAATACCACAGTAGGCATTGACATTGAAGAGGAATGAACATTTTTAAAAAGATAGGAATACAGCAATATAAATCCTCAGGAAACAAATAAATAGGAAGTTTAGGGAAATGGCTGCAGAAAAAATGTGAAGAAATCAAAAAACAAACGATCGCTGGAAGCACTGACCACACAGAAAAGTTACAGCAAGGAGAAATTAAAAGCAATGGCGACAACATTGAGAATGCAGTGGTAATTGCACTGTTAAAAGCAGGAGACAGAGAGCGAAGGGGTGGAAAGGGTACGATGAAGGCCTCTATGAGTAGAGAAACTGTCCGATGACTTGATGGAAGAAGAAATCGGAGTCGATAGGGAAGACATAGGGGATCCAGTAATAGAGTCCAAATTTAAAACAGCTCTGAAAGACTGAAAATCAAATAAGGCAGAAGTGTTAGATAACACACTATCGGAATTTCTAAAATCATTGTTGGTGATGGGAATCAAGCGACTATTCAAGCTGGTGAGTAGGAACCATAAGACTTAAGGAAAATATCATCCATTCAGTTCCGAAGATACCAAGAGCAGTTAAGTACAAGAGCTATCGGACAATCATCTCATTGCTCCCAGTTGCTGGCGAGAACAGTACACAGAAGAATGGAAAAGGAAACTGTTAGATGACTATTAGTTTGGATTTAGAAAAAGTAAACGCGGCACAAAGGCAGTCATGATGTTTCGCTTAATAATGCAAGCAAGACATGTTCATACGGTTTGTCCACATGGAAAAACATTTGACGATGTAATATGGTGCAATATGTTGGAAATTCTCAAAAAAGCTATAGGGAAAGGCGGCTAATTTACAATATGTACAATAACCAAGAGAAAAAAGATTTGAAGACTATGAACGAAGTGCTCGGATTGAAAAAGGTAAAAGGCAAGGATATACTCTTTCAATCCATCTGTTCAGTCTGCACATCGTAGAAGCAGCGATGGAAATGAGTGAAGTGGTGTAATGACTGCAGAATATGGATGGAGAGTAAACCGAAGAAAGACGCAAGTAATGAAAAGCAACAGAAATGAGAATAGCGAGAAACTTAATATTAGAAATGGTGATCACAAAGCTGACAAGAATTCTGCTACCCTGTGAGCAAAATAATCTGTAACGATTGAAGCAAGGGGAGTATAAAACTCAGGCTATCGCTGGCAAAGAGGCCATTCTTGGTCAAAAGAATTCTCCTTGTGCCAAAGATAGGCCCCAATCTTAGGAAAAAATATCTGAGAATGTACACTTGGAGCTCATCATTCTATGGTACTGATTCATGAAATGTAGGAAAAGCAGAAGAGGAGAGAATCCATGCGTCTGAGACATATTGCTATGGAAGAATTTTGAGAATTAGGTGATCTGATAAGGTGAGAAATCTGCAGGTTCTCCTCAGGCTCAGCGAAGAAAGGAACTTCTGCGTATTACTGACAAGAAAAAGGTACGTGATGGTAGATCATGCGTTACGACCTTACGGAATAGCCTCCATGATGCCAGCGGGAGCTGTAGATGGTTAAAACTGTGGAGGAAGACTGCAATTGGAATATGTCCGACTAACAACTGAGGACGTAGGTTTCAAGTCCTATTCTGAGATGAAGAGGATGGCACAGCAGAGAAATTCGTGTCGAGCTGCTTCATACCAGTCAGAAGACTGATCACTCAAAAAAGAAAAATAGAGAAAAGCCTCCGCTCCCGCACTGGTACAATGAGCCATAGGTAGAGTTGCGCTGTATCAAGACAACGGGTCGGCAATTTTGGTACAGTAAATAAATGACTCTGTAAATGGTAGGATTACCAGTACTATCGCCAGCATTGGTTGCAAAACAAACATAAATACTTGCGTGAGAGACAAACTGGGAGCCGACGAACTCTCCTTGTTTGTGTTGAACATAATTAGAACAGCATTTTGCTCAGTGACAGACTATTGTAAAGGTTCAAAATCTTTTAAAAATATAAATTGCGTTTTACAAGTAAAATAAATTACCTGATAGCACAACTTCTGCGCTTTTATGCACTTTTCATGAAATTGCAGTTTACACGCACAAAGCGTAAAAAAAGGCAATATTTTTATTTTTTATTCTGACTCAGTAGAGTGCTCTCACCATGATGAAAGACGAGTGTTTCCTGTTATTGTCGATAAGTGCGAAAATTGTTTATAAATAACATAGCACGTTATATAAAAGCTCGAGGAAGGAATAAAGAGACGTTTGATAGGTTTTAGTTTCGTATTTTTTTTTTTTTTTTACTTTCACCTTTTTTGATAAAATTGGGTTTTCTAGCGCTAAGCGATAAATCTGTACGTTTTCTGTACGTTTTAGCTATGTTTACTACAAAGTCCCTCTGTTTCACGTTAAAGTCAATAATTTTCGAATAAAACCGGAATTTAAAAAAAAATGGTTCAAATGGCTCTGAGCACTATGGGACTTAACTACTGTGGTCATCAGTCCCCTAGAACTTAGAACTACTTAAACCTAACCAACCTAAGGACATCACACACATCCATGCCCGAGGCAGGACTCGAACCTGCGGCCGTAACAATCGCGCGGTTCCGGACTGCGCGCCTAGAACCGCTAGACCACCGCGGCCGGCGGAATTAATCATTGACATATACTATTATGCCATAAACACTGGTTATTTTTAAGTAACGTATAGGAAGATAGGTACGTAAAATAAAATTTTTATATGGGTTACACAGCTATTTATGTATCCACTCGTTTTCTAGACTATTCAGCAATTTCGGTTTCCAACGCAATCTATTAAGGCACCGATCGCAAACGCAAACAAAGCGATTGAAAGGGGCTAACGTCCGACAGGTATGCAACACACCTAACGTGCAGGTAACGCGTTTACGATCGTAACTGACCAAGGCTACTAGGGAAACTCATAGTTAACAATAGACTACGGTAGCCTACGGTAGTTTTACAGCTCTTGTCACGGGCAAACAAACATCGTACTCCAAACATGTACTGACATGATCTATTCATTGTGGGTTTACCACTGTTTACGCATTAATAGTCTGTTAGTTATTAGCGGTTCAAATGTGACTCCGTTTTGTAATACAAGATATTTCGACGGACAAGCGAAAAGATGTTTTTCCATCATTAAAATTATCTTCGTTGTCGAGTTGTAGGGCATTTGTCATACAAACGTCGTCGCTTAGCATCCGATCACAACTGGCAGTTTATTTTCCAGCAGGCTGCCAGAGGCAGCGAGAGGGCGAAGCTAACCAGACGGGAGCAAGTTCGCCCTCGTCAGAGCAGCGAGCCGTTCAGAGGTGAGCCGAAGCAGCAGGCAAAATATTCTCGTCCGGTCCCCGGAACCAGCGAGCGGCGTCCCAGCCGCCGCCGCCGCAGCTCGCGTGCTGAGCGCCGCGACGAGGTCCCGCCGGCTTCCAGAGCCGGCGTCGGCATGGGCCGCGTCGGCGTCGGGCGGCGCTTGCCGGCAAACACATCAATCTCCCGCTCACCGGCGCGTTAGCAACTTTTGCCGCCACGGCCTCCATTTATCATCCCGTGGCGCGGCGCAGCGCGGCGCTGCTGGCTGGCCTCGCCGTGACTTCTGTCAGCTCCGCCCCAATTCGGCAGCCGGTTGACACGGGAGGACAGGCTCGTCCTACGAGTCTATCCCCCACCCCTCTCCCACGCCCATCCACCACCTTTCCTCGCAGAGGTCCTCCTCCTGTCCTGCCACCGCACCCTCGGGGACAATACACGCGGATTACGGCCGTTGTTTGTCTACGGGAGCGTGCTTTTGCCCGTGCCGTTCTGGGCCAACTATTTTTCATGGGGGAAGGACCGCACTTTACGATGGTAGTTAACTATTATGGGACCTTCCTACGCGGTCGTAAAGTGTGTTACTCGGCGCGCAGTGCGGGGCATAACAACGCATTCACCGCTTTCCATCCGGGGCTGGATATGCAGCGCATGTCTCCGTCTGCGAACAGCTGGAAGCGGCTATATCTGCTATTGTGACTCCTATGGGACTGTGCTCTTGAAGAAACAAGGCTACTTATTTCGTCAGTGCATAGCTTCAGACACTTACAGAACAAAATAAAAAATCTTCAGCGCTAAAGTTATAAACCGGAGAGAAACATTGCACACCAACGCCTCCCTTCGAAAAAGGTTCATTTTCATGTCTTGTTTAAATTTGCAATTTTTTACTTATATCTTGGTCTTGTAGATAACTTACTGCTGTATGCTCTATATTTAAAACTTCTTACTGGTTCTATAAACCTCTCATAAATTTCAGATTTTCATCTTATACATCTCCGATTCCTCTAAATGTAAATAATGTGTTTCATTACTTATTGAACGCCCCTCGCAATTTAAATTCTGTCTTAATCATGACTGGATTAGCTGGTGTGTTGGAAGGCACCTGTTTTGTCCAAAAAAAAAAAATTAGCACACTTTTCACTGTCCAATTTGAAGCACAGATGCTCGGAAGGTCATTTCGTTGTTACATAGTACATCTAGACCGTCAATTCTGTTATATTAGTTTCTGTACACTTCCAAAGTGCTGATAAACGTTTCAGACCTACCGGGAATATTGGGAGAATAAAAATATAGTCAGTGGATGTATTATAATATACGGACGTTCCCTGTAGAGATCGATAGCAACGGCAGAGTTCAATATTCACTGCCACATTTTTCTTTTCTGGAACTCTACAGTCCTCCTACTGTTTTAAAACTTTCCACATTTATAACCTTCCAGGTTCCTCCATCTCTTTTATTAAAGAGTCAATGCAGGCTCCCAGGTAGATGCTATTTTTCTTGACTTCCGGAAGGCGTTCGATACAGTTCCGTACTGTCGCCTGATAAACAAAGTAAGAGCCTACGGAATATCAGACCAGCTGTGTGGCTGGATTGAAGAGTTTTTAGCAAACAGAACACAGTATGTTGTTATCAATGGAGAGACGTCTACAGACGTTAAAGTAACCTCTGGCGTGCCACAGGGGAGTGTTATGGGACCATTGCTTTTCACAATATATATAAATGACTTAGTAGATAGTGTCGGAAGTTCCATGCGGCTTTTCGCGGATGATGCTGTAGTATACAGAGAAGTTGCTGCATTAGAAAATTGTAGCGAAATACAGGAAGATCTGCAGCGGATAGGCACTTGATGCAGGGAGTGGCAACTGACCCTTAACATAGACTAATGTAATGTATTGCGAATACATATAAAGAAGGATCCTTTATTGTATGATTATATGATAGCGGAACAAACACTGGTAGCAGTTACTTCTGTAAAATATCTGGGAGTATGCGTACGGAACGATTTGAAGTGGAATGATCATATAAAATTAATTGTTGGTAAGGCGGGTACCAGGTTGAGATTCATTGGGAGAGTGCTTAGAAAATGTAGTCCATCAACAAAGGAGGTGGCTTACAAAACACTCGTTCGACCTATACTTGAGTATTGCTCATCAGTGTGGGATCCGTACCAGGTCGGGTTGACGGAGGAGATAGAGAAGATCCAAAGAAGAGCGGCGCGTTTCGTCACCGGGTTATTTGGTAACCGTGATAGCGTTACGGAGATGTTTAATAAACTCAAGTGGCAGACTCTGCAAGAGAGGCGCTCTGCATTGCGGTGTAGCTTGCTCGCCAGGTTTCGAGAGGGTGCGTTTCTGGATGAGGTATCGAATATATTGCTTCCCCCTACTTATACCTCCCGAGGAGATCACGAATGTAAAATTAGAGAGATTAGAGCGCGCACGGAGGCTTTCAGACAGTCGTTCTTCCCGCGAACCATACGCGACTGGAACAGGAAAGGGAGGTAATGACAGTGGCACGTAAAGTGCCCTCCGCCACGCACCGTTGGGTGGCTTGCGGAGTATCAATGTAGATGTAGATGTAGATGTAGAATACTCCTATACAGAGATACGTGGTATTCTGAGATATAAATAACATCGCTTGCGTACTTCTATTATGGTAAATTTTCTGACAACATTCCTTGCTTGCTTCTATGATGGTAAATTTTCTGAGACGTTACAGATTTGAAATTTCCATTAATGTTCTGCAAACTTCATTAACACATTAATTTAGCAAAGATTTATTCTACTACTGCAGTTCGTTACTTAAATGACCGTATGTGCCATATATATGTTATAGTCATTACAAATGGAAACCTTAACGATTTATTCAGGTACATGAACGTCACCGTCACTGACCGACCTTCACTTAATGTGACCGCTTCTCTTGCCAGTAAAAACCCATATGACGCAACTCAATTTCAACAACAACGTGAATCACTGACGTGCCAATAACTTAATAAAAATCAGACTGAAGAACGTTTCGTTACTATTTTCGTTACGTGTTTGCCTGGTCAGAGAAGATTTGGTGTGTAATCATGAAACAGCACAGACTATTCGTGAAAGGTCCCGTAGCCTCCTTCCAAATAGTTTGTTAGGAATGACTTACTTTAACAGCGATTTAAGAATACAAAGGTACGATCAGAAAAGCCTCATATAATCTGCTTAAACCTAGGCTGGCCCCGCACGCTACGAGAGGAACTGCTACATTCGTTTTATAAGCGCGTCGGCAGGAGTGTGGGAACTTCAGTAACAATAATGTGTCATTTCCGTATCTAGTCCCTCAGCATCACCTGATTTAATTCAATAAATTCCGTTACCCTTGTTTTATTTTCGTTGATGTTAGTCTTATACCCTCCTTTCAAGACACTGTCCATTCCGTTCAACTGCTCTTCCAAGTTCTTTGCTATCTCTGACAGAATTTTCAATGTACGGATTGAATAACATCGGGGTTAGGTTACAGCCCTGTTTCATTCCCTTCTCAAACACTGCGTCTCTTTCAAGCCCCTCGCGTCACCAGTTTTTCCACTCTTCTGTAAAGAATTCGTGTTAGTATTTTGCAACCATATCTTATGAATATGATAGTCCGGTATATTCACACTTCTCAGCGCCTGATTTCTTTGGAATTATAATTACTACATTCTTCTTGAAGCCTGAGGGTATTTAGCCCGTGTTGCTCCACATGAAATAGTTTGCTTACCCACCATCACTCATCTCCACACACGCTCGCGCGGCATCACGGTTTCCCGGAGCAGCGTTGGCGCAATGTTGACCGCTGTTACCTCTTCCTAGTTACCAGAACCGAAGCGTTTTCAGTGATCGACAGTGTAATCCCGATGGTCCCGTTCTCACTGCAATGGTAATTATTGATGTCGAAACAGCTAGTTTTACATAACGATGATTTATTTACGATGACGTTTACCTGCAGCACACCAGGTTACTGCACTCGTAAATAGCGCACAATGACAAATCGAATTGTACTTTTCTACCTCCCACAGACTCACACATATCACAGTCTCTCACTTCACTCTCTTCTCTTCCACTAATAAATTTGTTGCGTCAGATTGATGAGAATCTTGGCTAGCCAAGCAAACACATCGAACTATACAGAATGGCAACAATGTGAAATATTTATTTTGTACTTCCGGAGATACTAAAGCACCTTTTTAAGCTCCCTCTATTGACGTAACACCTTTATTTTGTATGATTATCACAGCCTCTTATTTTTTCACTGTGTTGTTTACTTTTACTGTTTCATTGTATGGTACACATTTTGTGTCCCCACTCTGGCTTTGTAATTTTACTTTCTGTAGCAATATTGTAAAAACCCACCAGACAACAATGTATTTTACTCGTAGTTTTGTCATTAGACTAGTTAATTAGCTTAGAATTAAATTAAGTCATCTGCAAATAAAAATTCACAAGTAAAAAATGTATGTATGTACGTATGTATGTAAGTATGTGTGAATCGATGTTCCATATCTCTTACTAAACCAGTAAAGCGGTTTCAACCAAACTTCGTACGCATATCACATACTACCTGAAAGAATCGCTGTGGGAGTAAGAATCACCTATCTATCCAAGGGAGGGAGTGGATGTGAAATGAAGTTTAATCAACGGCGTGCGAATACGCAGACTTTATGCATCCACCAATTGAGAATGAGAGCACTTAGTCACTTTCAACAAATCTTGTGTATAGTTTCAAATCCTTACAGATTTTTTTCTTGCTGGCAGCCCCCATAAATGATGAATGGAAAAAGGCATAACGTTTTAATTTCCTACTTCCTCACTACTAACTGTATTCGCGACACAGGTTGCAGACAGTATCACCGTGTACCGCTATATGTACACGCAAAATAGTATCATCATACGACACGTAATTCAGAAGATACGACATCATAAACATTGAACTTCGTTGAAATGAAACTGCTGAGCAAATTTCCCTGGAAATCACAGGTGATCTATGTGTACAAATACACCTGAAAAATGTTAAATATGTGTGAATAATACGCGACATGTGCGTACACCATGGGTAAAATGCTCCTGCTAAGCCCCTGGACCGCTTTCAAACACATTTGGTACACGTTTTACCTCTCTCTCTCTCTCTCTCTCCTCAGTGGTCACAGCTCCTGTAGACCACGCGCTGCGTCAACTATCTGCTTCCACCGCCTTCTATCTCTCCACCCTGCGGAAATTCCTAATGCTGTGATGTCCTTCTCTATGTCATCTTTCCACCTTGTACGGGGTCGGCCCAATGATCTTGTTGTCTGGAGAGCTCCTTCAAGTGCTTTCTAGGTGATTCTGTTGTTTTCCATTCGAGCCTCATGTCCAGCCCATTGCAGTCTCCTACTTTTTATTTTCAGAATTATAGTGGTTTGCTTCTTTAACTGATAAACATTGTTCTTTCTAATTCTCCACACACCATTCTCCAACATAGGTCCCCAGATTTTTCTCATTACTTTTCCTTCGAAAACATTCAGTTTTTCTCTTTCAGTCTTTGTAAGGGTCCAGCTTTCTGAACCGTACAGTACAATGGGGCAGATGATAGTGTTGTATATCTTCATCTTTGTGGTGATTGACAAAGCTTTAGTTTTGAGTGGGTTGCTTAGTGAGTACAGAAATCTTGACCCTGAGGCTATTCTTTCATTTATATCCACTGTTATGATATTTTTATCGTTGAAACGTGATCCAAGGTATTTAAACTGGACAACTTTTCTGAATTTAGAAATCTGGTCAATTTCAAAATAAGGATTTGGGTTTATGACTGTAACTATTTCCATACATTCGGTTTTTTCTTGGTTAATCAAAAGCCCCATTTTGCTGGCACTGTGCCTGATATATAAATATAAATATATATATATATATATATATATATATATATATATATATATATATATATATATATATATCTTTCAGTTCTTCTTCAGTTTCACTCAGCAACACTATATCATCTGCATAAGCCAGGAGCTTTACTTCACTGTGTAGGAATCGCAGACCATTGTATGGATGTAAATTACTCTCCCGAACCATTTTCTCTAATGCAAGGTTGAAGAGGACACATGAAAGAGCGTGTCCCTGTCGTAAGCCTGTTTTAATTAGAAAGGTGGGGGATGTGAATCCTCTGAACTTCACTGCTGCCTGCGAGCCATCCATGCACAGTTGTTTCATCCTAATGATTTTACTGGGTTTACTAAATTCTTCTAATGTGTTGTAGAGGTTACTTCTGTGGATGCTGTCGTGGGCTCGCTGGAAGTCGATGAAGAGGCAGTGGATGTTTTTGTTAAATTCCCAGTATTTTTCAAAGATCTGCCGTATAGTAAACAAATTATCAGTTGTGGAACGGTTTGTTCGAAATCCAGCCTGGTAATCTTGAATAATGATTTCTGCGTAAGGTTTAAGTTTTTCCAGAGTGAGAATTGAGAGGATTTTGTATTTTATATTTAGCAAACTGATTCCTCTATCATTTCCACATTCCACTCTGTTTCCTTTCTGGTGTATTGGACAAATTATTGCAGTTTTTCAATCTTCCGGCTGTGTTTCAGTTTTCCAGATCATTGTGATGTTATAAATTTCTTTGTGTAGTTTGCTTCCGCTCTCTTTTAACATCTCTGCTGATATCTGGTCCTCGCCTGCTGCCTTGTTGGTTTTGACCTAGTGAATAGTGTGGATCACTTCCTGTTCAGTGATTCCACATTCGTCACTATTAAACACATTTTACTTACTATCTGAAAAGAAGTACTGTATGGTTAAGAACCAACAGCTTCGTATTGTTGACGGACCGATAGCGTGAAGAGGTAAGGGAGCAAGAGGAGATGGACAGAGAGAGTGTGAAAGAGGTTATGGGCTTAGAGGGGACGTGGAGCAGATAGAGGAACGGAGGAAATGGATTCAAAAGAGGAGATAGAGATGGACAGTGGGAGGAGGAGCAGATGAACATACTGGAGTGGAGCAGATGGACAAAGATACGAAAGAGGAGGAGATGGACAGAGGCAGGGTGAAGAAGAGATGGGCAGAGAGAGAGAGGTAGGAGGAGATGCACGGGGAGGGAGAGGGTAGGATGAAATGGTCAAAGAAAGGAAAGAGAAGGAAATAGACAAAGAGAAGGGAGGAAGAGACGGACGGGTAGAGCAGGAGGAGGAGATGGCCAGAAAGAGAGGGCAGAAGCAGATGGACGAAGAGGGGAAGAGGAGAAAGAGGGGTGAGGAGGACTTATAGTTTCTGGAGGTCCCTACGTGAATCTTGTGTGTTAATCACTGTGAGGTTAGTTCTCAAAAACAGAGCGCTTTACGCATGAGTTATCCGACATTTACACGGGACGGATACTCTGTAGTGTCTGGAAGCGAGAACTATCTCCTGCACAGGTCTGGGCGGTGTGTGTCTCTGTGAAGAGCCTCGTAAGGAGAGACGGCGACTACTAAGCAGGAAGGAGCCCATCACGGGCAGCAGTTAACCGCAGGGGCCGCTTTCTCGTTAACCGAGTCGTCCTGCGTGCTTCGCAGTCCAGACATCGCGGTCACACATCTTGGCAGTTTCACAGAGCTTTAAATACCGTTATGCAACCACAGTAAGAAGACTGCTTCTCACGTAGTACCTGTTGTGATAAGAATTATCTCTGGAAGTAAAAACATTACGTACCCAAACAACAACTACAGACTTTTGGAAGTGGTTCTCAGGGATATTTCTGCGTACTTCGGTGTAAGGAAACAGTTGTTTCGGTGCGTCGGTACACTATAATTTAATTTCATTCGGTTTCCTACCATCATTATCTTTGCATGTGTATTGCACTGTAAATTTCTGTAAATAGAGCATGTCGCACCACGGCAAGAAAACTGACACACGTCGAAAAACGGCAGGTTTTACTTTATGTCACTGAGAAACACTTGTGAAGTGTCCCAATCGGCACTAAAAACTCACACATCTAACTTATAATATTTGCACTTGAAGGCAGCTACTACATGATTCGCCACTGCAAGAACAGTGTCGTTTCAGTGTAGCTATTGTAATTCTGTCAGAGACAGCAAAGGACTTGGAAGAGCAGTTGAACGGAATGGATAGTGTCTTGAAAGGAGGGTATAAGATGAACATCAACAAAAGCAAAACGAGGATAATGGAATGCAGTCGAATTAAGTCGGGTGATGCTGAGGGAATTAGATTACGAAATGAGACACTTAAAGTAGTAAAGGAGTTTTGCTACTTGGGGAGCAAAATAACTGATGATGGTCGAAGTAGAGAGGATATAAAATGTAGACTGGCAATGGCAAGGAAAGAGTTGTTGAAGAAGAGAAATTTGTTAACATCGAGTATTGATTGAAGTGTCATCAAGTCGTTTCTGAAAGTATTTGTATGTAGCGTAGCCATGTATGGAAGTGAAACAAGGACGATAAATAGTTTATACAAGAAGAGAATAGAAGCTTTCGAAATGTGGTGCTACAGAAGAATGCTGAAGATTAGATGGGTAGATCATATAAGTACTGAGGAGGTACTGAACAGAACTGGGGAGAAGAGGAGTTTGTGGCACAACTTGATTAGAAGAAGGGATCGGTTAGTAGGACATGTTCTGAGGCGTCAAGGGATCACCAATTTAGTACTGGAGGGCAGCGTGGAGGGTAAAAATCGTAGAGGGAGACAAAGAGATGAATACACTAAGGAGATTCAAAAGGATGTAGGTTGCAGTAGGTACTGGGAGATAAAGACGCTTGCACAGGATAGAGTAGCATGGAGAGCTGCATCAAACCAGTCTCAGGACTGAAGACCACAACAACAACAACAATGAACAGGTATGACTGCGTCTTCCAAGAAGACCGACGTGCGAGTATTCTGAGTTGTGTCACTTTCTACGTATAAGGTAAGTTGAAGGTAGTTATTAGTATCACCGATAATTGCAGTTTCTGTGTTTGTAAAGTGTCTGTATCTTACATTACAATGTCCTTCAGACATGCATATATGTTTGAAGAAATTGGCAGTTCAAAATGTTTCAAATGGCTCTGAGCACTATGGGACTCAACTGCTGTGGTCATTAGTCCCCTAGAACTTAGAACTACTTAAACCTAATGCCCGAGGTAGGATTCGAACCTGCGACCGTAGCAGCAACGCGGCTCCGGACTGGAGCGCCTACAACCGCACGGCCACCGCGGCCGGCGAAATTGGCAGTGTTTTGACGATAACAGTTGTTGTAAGTATTAAGAAATTTAGTGCGTTACAGCTTAGAAGAAAAAAATGAAAATTTCTGTACATAAGAAAATTAATATTGAGTCCTTTTCCTCAGCGAAAGGTATTCCTACAATATGTACGCCCATTTATGATTCTATGTTCTCGTAAACTGTTTTCCTTAAATTGAATCTAATTTATGATCCTTATAAAATTCTATTAATTTTTATAAATTAGAATTTTGTATCTTGTATGTTTCTGTTAAAATAATTTCGATTCGTTTTTCATTTCCTGGTCTAATTTAAGTACTAATTTTTCCTGATGAAGGTTTGAATGTCGTGTTCTGTAACAGTAAGTGAAAATAATGTATATTATCTGACGTGGACAGTTGTAAAAAGTATTAAATGATGGGTCATAACAAAAACGAAAAACCTTTTAGATAAACAAAAAAAGTGACACAATTCAAAGAAATAATTAATAATTATCTGTTGACACCTCACATTCGACAAGAAAGCAGCCGCATCTCCGTATTACTGTTTTATAGAATCTAACGGAATTTACTGCCAAAAATACTTACTTCACATTTAAATGAAGCTTATATAGTTTAATATAAGCTTCATTGAATTCTTTAACTCGATTTTTCCCAAGTATTGCATTTTGGAATTGTGTCATTGCTCTTTCCGGTGTGCTGTAAGTCGACGGTATGTGTGTCTCGTTTGGAAACAGACTTGTTTCACTCATTCACAGTACTTGCTGTTTACAATAGTAATATATCCTTCGACCTCAGGAACGTATTCAGTACCGCTTGATTTGTGTCGGGTTCTTTTATCCTGTAGTACCGTACGTTAACAGTGATACATAGCGGTAAACATAGGTTTACAGTTCAATAGATGTCTGATATGCACTTCATGCTCAGGTTCCCAGAATGCAGCGGCTGCACGACCAACGGAAACCACCAGTTTCTTGTACCAAAACGCTCAGAAAAATATCCCTGAACGATTTCTGAAATGCACTCTATGAGCCTTATGCAGGGTATACAATGTTCAGTGATGATGATGATGATGATAATGATCCGTCGTTTAGGGCCTTAAACGAGTAGTCTTTAATCGACAAACATGAGCTGGCACGTAAGTATATGGTCATATTCAAAGATGGTAATCGTTATTTTTCGTACTGAAATGTTTCCTGCAGTTACATTTTCCTTCTTATGCGTCAGTGTACTTCTAATACAGTGTTTGTAAAAAATTGTCCAAAATAGTTCTAATGAATACTGAAGCCCCCCAGATATTGCCACGTGAATACATTAACCATGATGGTCATTGCGAGAATGGGCAGGACAATGTGATATCTGTTTCGCCATTGACATCCAACAACAATACAGCGCATTGCACTCCAGCCCTCGCTTTACTAATCCGTCGTCAGAATTAGCTCTATTGTTACAAGGAACAACGGACGCTGCCATCTGTTTAAGCATAATAGCTGTTGCTGTAAACACGTTAAATCGTAGTAGTATGACCAGTGTTCGTGCTAAGTAACCATATTTCCTCATTGTTTAACAGGACTCGTAACCAACCGGGCATGTTTTAGAGTTTTGCGTGAATTGACGACACAAGTGTATTATATTACCGAGGAGCAATCCGAAAGAGATACCAACCGTAAGTGCATATGTGCAGCGTTTTTAAGAATCTTGTGTAACGTTTTAGACGAGAAGAAACGAAACGGCGAGATTTTAAATTGAGATGGATTTTGTATACAATGAAAATAACTGCATAAGAAAAGAACCAAAAAACAGATGGCCTGGGTAAGGGTTCAGGTAACCTTTCTGCTTCCATGGGACACTGTACTTACTCAACACCAAACCCATCAATCTTCAGGATGAATTGGGCTTTCTTAATTTTCCAGCTGCAACTCAACATTTACGTTTGGCTATGCCAGTCATTTGACGAGCATTAATTTTTTTCACTTCCTGTCTCTTTCGACTGCACACAATGTACTTGTAGTTCTCCTTATTGTTTGGGGAGGAAATTTAGTCTTCGCCGTAAGCACATTTTCGACAAGCAAGCCGAGACACTCTGCGAAGTTATAGTTACTGGTAACAAAGAATTAGTTCCATTTTTGTTGTTTTCGGTAACGTGGTGTCACACTAGGCTAAAGTTTCTCAAATAGAGTCCCGATAAATATCTTATTGTAATGTAAAATGTGATTTTGTAAATGAGTGGAAGGAATCTGGTGTCTTAATAAGAAAGGGAAGAGATTCACGTGAGTTTTTTGGGTCATCAGTCTTCTGACTGATTCGATGCAGCCCGCCACGAATTCCTCTCCTGTACCAGACATTTCATCTCAGAGTATCACTTGCAAACCCACGTCCTCATTTATTTGGTGGATGTATTCCAATCTCTGTCTTTCTCTACAGTTTTTCCCCTCTACAGTTCTCTCTAGTACCATGGAAGTCATTCCTTCATGTCTTAACAGATGTCCTTTCATCCTGTCTCTTCTTCTTATCAATGGTTTCCACATATTCCTTTCCTCTCCGATTCTGCGCAGAATCTCTTTACCTTATCAGTCCAACTAATTTTCTACATTCGTCTGTAGCCCCACATCTCAAATGCTTCTATTCTTTTGTGTTCCGGTTTTTCCACAGTCCATGTTTCACTACCATACAGTGCTGTACTCCAGACATACGCTCTTAGAAATTTCTTACTCAAATTAAAGCCTATGTTTGACACTAGACTTCTCTTGGCCAGGAATGCCCTTTTTGCCATTGTCGTCTGCTTTTGATGTCCTCCTTGCTCCGTCCGTCATTGGTTATTTTACTGCGAAGGTGTCAGAATTCCTTAACTTCATTTACTTCGTGACCATCAATCCTGATGTTAAGTTTTTCGCTGTTCTCTCTTCTGCTGTTCTCATATCACCTGATAGTGCAAGCAATTTCACTAACTTCTAGTGCAATATGTTCAGAAAAATTCTACTTGTTAAATGAAAACTTTATGTGATGTTTGTACCATCGAAAATATTCTTAAAAAGTTTTTTTTAAATCACAGCTGCGTTTTTTAACGGTACTGGTATAAGTAATATAACAGTTCCATGAAATCGAAAGTATTAGGCACTTGAGTGATTCCCGGCCTTTTGTACCATCTGGAATTGTATGAATCGCTTATACTACTCTCATCAATATGTGGGACCACTTAACGTTTGCAGCATTTCAAGTTGTCGAAAAACTGTTGGATTTTTTCCTTTTTAATTTGTGATAAGCTCCTATGGGACCAAACTGTTGAGGTCATCGGACCCTAGACTTACACACTACGCAATCTAACTTAAGCTTATGGTAAGGACAACACACACACCCATGCCCGACGAGGACTCGAACTTCCGTGGGGGCAGCTGCGCGAACCGTGGCAATACGCCCTAGACCGTGACGCTACCCCGCGAGGCCCGTTTGATTCCTAAGAGTCTGTGTGCATGTAGGAAGCACTTACGAATGCAGTGAGAGAAGCAAAACCTCGTAATGGATTAAAATTGATTTCGGAACGCCGCCCATTACAAGGCCGACAATGCTCTGCCAAAACAACCGTCTAGACATGATTCACCATAACACACACTTATGTCATCTTGCAGTACTCTCCCCCACTTCCTAATCTGCACTGTAGAAACGACTGGCACGTACATAACACTTCACTGCCATGACTTACGTTGCTAGTGTGAGTGACTGATAGCGTTTATGCAACATCTACAGTACTCGAAAATGGGCCAGTTTGCTTTCTCAGCGGGGTTAACTAATACATAGTCGGGTGAACCTAACACTGTACAGCCCAACAGAAAGATTCATTACACGAAATTCCCTACACTTCGGAAGCGCATCAACGCAATGCAGCAGCGAATTATGGTGGCATTTCCATCAGCTGAAACGGATTGAACGGAGCAGAATTATGGCGAATATATACCGCTTTGAGAGGCTCTGAGGGGAAAAGTAGGAAACCAGCTGCCGCAATCCACATTTTGCCTTTCTCACCAAAAATTTTGGCATAGAAACTTCTTCAAATTCTCTTAGCACAGAAAATTCCAAATTTTTTCACTCAGTCTCTCTTTGTAATTTAAGCCTTCATACTCAGCATCTCTTACTGTCTCTAATTTCGTCCATTGATTTACAGTATATACCACTGCCACTGTCACGCTGTCATTGTGTCTATCTTTCCTACTTTCACGGTTTCGAACATGTCTCGACATCTAAAAAGTTCTGGGGGATGGGGGTGGGAGGGCAAATTATTTGTTCATCTACATCTGTATCTATATGCTTAATCCGCAAGTCACTGTACCGTGCATGGCGGAAGGTATCCTGTACCACAACTAGTCGTTTCCTTTCCTCTTCCACTCGTAGGTAAAGCGAGGGAAAGATGACTATCTACTGTATGTGCCTCCGTATGAGCCCTAATTTCTCGTATCTTTCCTTTGTGGTCCCTACGCGAAATGTACATTGGCGGCAGTTGGATCGTTCTGCAGTCAGCTTCAAATGCCGGTTCTCTAATCTTTCCCAGTAGTGTTCTTCGGAATGAATGCCTTCTTCCCTCCAGGGATTTCCACATGATCCCCGAAGCACACCCGTAACACTCGCATGCTGATCGAACCTAGCAGCTCGGCTCTGAAATGCTTTGATGACTTCTTTCAATCCGACCTGGTGCGGATCCCAAACACTCGAGCAGAACTTAAGAATACGTAGCACTATATTTGTATATACGTAATGTGCTCATTTACAGAGACAGCAGATCAAGTTTTATTGGTGAAAAAAGACTAAAATCATTTTTCCTCGTATACACAATTGTTTAAAATTTCAATCAAGAAGGCACTCTCCTCTATACACATGTGTTAAAGTTCGCTGGGAGACTCCAGAGCCTTCAAACCTATGTATGGTCTCCACTCATCTGTACTTTTCATTTCCACCATCAGCTCACTCTCTTGCTCCCACTGCTTCTGTCTCCAATCATCTCTCTTTCCCTTTCACTAACACTATCTCTCACTGACCATACACAATTCCTCTGCTGTTGTCCCCATCTCTCTTTCTATTTCGCTGCCACTTTCTCTCTCCCACCATCACTGCGTCTTCTCTCTTTCTCTCCCACTGATCCTGTCTCCTCTCTCTTCTAGTGTCATTGTCTTTCAGCGAGAAAAAGCGCGTATTTATTCGCATGACAAAATTTTTAGTGAGGAAGGCGGAATGAGTATTGAAACGCATGGTTCCACACTTTTCTGATAGCGTCTGTTAAAGAGGAACATATTCGGCATTGTTATTCTCTGACTGGAGAATTTTTCGGCTAGTGCCCTTCTTTCCCTCCTACAGCAGCTTGTCCTGCTTATATAAAAGGAATTCTTTGGGTCGCAAAGTTTTGACATTTTGTTTATGTACTTTGAAGCATTTATATACTTTAACACATAGAAACAAAAAATACGTACGCGTAATAGAAGGTTAACACAAAGTCGTTTGCTTTACAGTTTTTTCTGGACACTTGCCTCATCGATCGCAATTCATCGGAAACGCCTGTGTCATTATTATTAGAAATATTTTACTAATTTGCAGTCTCCCCTATTTTTCATAATTTCTGGCTGTTATTTTAAATTCATTCCAGGCATATTAAGGTACTTTCTAGCCAATTTTATTCAACGCAGCATCACTTGGGGCCTATATGTATAGACATGTGGGCCCATTTACAAAGACAGCCCGTCATCAAGTTTTATTGGTGACCTCAGAATATTTGAGATGAATTTAGAACTCTTTCCATCTGTTCAGTACGTCAGTTACAGCTATATTTAGGGCAAAAAAAGTATATTACGTGCATATTTTATGTGCATAAGTATAGTAACTTGAACCTCTCGGTCTTTGTATCGGCTAGTAACGCTCTTGAACAAATGACGCTTTCATAAACCACCTTATGTCCACCCTATACCATACCGAATGAAAAAGAATCAACCGATTTTCTCAATTTTCAGCGGCTGCTGGAAGTGCCCAATGTTTATATTTTGACCCCATGCTCTATGATAGCTACAGTATGCCCGTTCTTCCGGTAGCTATATAAATGATCGCTAGGGCTGCACAATCCATTAAACGCGAGATAAGGCCCCTAAAAACTGCTTTTTCACATGCGACTTTTTGGAACATATGAGTAATGGTATCAAAGGTTGAAACACGACCTAACGCACAAGCTTCAATCCGGGCTAAAATTACATTTCCACGTTTCAACAGAGTTAATCCAATGCGAGGTGCTCTCTGAATCTGTTGCTAGCCACTATCGTCATGGGTCGATAGCCGTCTTTACTAATTATGTTGAAAGACGTAAGTCATTTTCGTAGCTCTTCGATAATGTTGTCTTCTGCTGATTTGTTACTGTTCTACACTTTTTTTTTCTATCAAGGTCATATTCCTTTTACATGTCGATGCCTGGAGGATGAATTCTGTAAGACATTTTATTTTATAGTCATTTGTGATCAGTAGCTTCATGCCTCTCCATATACGAATTCCTGTGGTAGCAACCTGCAGAAATGGGAATAAGGCTGTGTAGCTCCAGGTCACTGGAGATTTACTTTCTTTCATTCTCTGGGAGGCTAGGAAGAATTCGTTTGACTTTCTTTTCAAACTTAGTCGGCAGCCCAAGTCTTAATGGAATTGCCTAAATTTCCCACCGCCTTTAAGATCTTATTGTTTAATTGATCCTGCAATTTGCCGCGTAACGTACCGGGGACATTCTGGAAGCTTTATCTGCTCTGGAAGTACAGAGGCCAACGAACACCCGCACTTTTTCAGCCTCTATTACTGGCTTAGCACATCACTCTTTCGGTGGGCGTTGGATATTAGTCAGTTACCCACACACTCCACAGACAACTGACGACTAGGGTTGCGTCTATGGGCGGCCAGCAGAAGATTCAGAGGGCACTCTGCTTTGGGGCACCCTGTTGCAGCGTGGAAATGTAATTTTAAGCCGGTTATGTCTCGTGTGTTTCATTATGTTTCAGCCTCTTGGTATCAGCACCTTCAGGCACAGGGGCTGACTGTATGCATGTGAAATTTTGTTATTTCGACTGAGCCTTAGAGTCATGCATTCATTATGTCGTAGGGACTTGTAACCGTTTGCGAAGACGTTCAGTGCTCGCCATGAGTAGATTTGTGCAGATCTTTTCTTTATAAGGCCATTAAATTCTGCTAAACTTGCGGGACATTAATTCAGTTTTATTCCTGTCCAACGTTGAGTGAGTTCCTGAGATATCACTATGGTACGGAACGTCACGTCGTCAACCATCATTGTTATTTACTCTACTGGCTATTAAAATTGCTACACCAAGAAGAAATGCAGATGATAAACGGGTATTCATTGGACAAATATATTACACTAGAACTGACATGTGATTACATTTTCACGCAATTTGTGTTCATAGATCCTGAGAAATCAGTACCCAGAACAACTACCTCTGGCCGTAATAACGGCCTTGATACGCCTGAGTCCAACAGAGCTTTGATGGAGTGTACAGGTAGAGCTACCAATGCAGCTTCAACTCGATAACACAGTTCATTAAGAGTAGTGACTGGCGTATTGTGACGAGCCAGTTGCTCGGCCACCACTGACCAGACGTTTTCAATTGGTGAGGGATCAGGAGAATGCGCTGGCCAGGGCAGCAGTCTAACATTTTCTGTATCCAAAAAGGTCCGTACAGGACCTATAACATGCGGTCATGCATTAACTGGCTTAAATGTAGCGTTTCGCAGGGATCGAATGAAGGATAGAGCCACGGATCGTAACACATCTGAAATGTAACGTCCGCTGTTCAAATTGCCGTCAATGCGAACAAGATGTGACGGAGACGTGTAACCAATGGCACCCCATACCATCACGCCGGGTGATACGCCAGTATGGTGATGACGGATACATGCTTCCAACGTGCGATCACCGCGATGGCACCAAACACGGATGCGACCATCATGATGCTGTAAACAGAACCTGGATTCATCCGAAAAAATGACGTTTTGCCATTCGTGCACCCAGGTTCGTCGTTGAGTACACCATCGCAGGCTCTGAGCACTATGGGACTTAACATCTATGGTCATCAGTCCCCTAGAACTTCTTAAACCTAACTAACCTAAGGACATCACACAACACCCAGTCATCACGAGGCAGAGAAAATCCCCGACCCCGTCGGGAATCGAACCCGGGAACCCGGACGCGGGAAGTGAGAACGCTCCCTCACGACCACGAGCTGCGGACACCATCGCAGGCGCTCCTGTCTGTGATGCTGCGTCAAGGGTAATCGCAGACATGGTCTCCGAGTTGATAGTCCATGCTGCTGCGAACACCGTCGAACTGTTAGTGCAGATGGTTGTTGTCTTGCAAAGGTCCCCATCTGTTGACTCAGGGATCGAGACGTGGCTGCACGATCCGTTACAGCCAAGCGAATAAGATGACTGTCATCTCGACTGTTAGTGATACGAGGCCGTTGGGATCCAGCACGGCATTCCGTAGTACCCTCCTGAACCCATCGATTCCATATTCTGCTAAAAGTCATTGGATCGTGACAAACGCGAGCAGCAATGTCGCGAAACGATAAACCGCAATCGCGATAGGCTATAACCCGATCTTTATCAACGTTGGAAACGTGATGGTACGCATTTCTCCTCCTTACACCAGGCATCACAACAACGTTGCACCCGGCAACGCTGGTCACCTGCTATTTGTGTATGAGAAATCGGTTGGAAACATTCCTCATGTCAGCACGTTGTAGGTGTCGCCCCCGGCACCATCCATGTGTGCATGCTCTGAAATGCTAATCATTTGCATAACACAGCATCTTCTTCCTGTCGGTTAAATTTCGCGTCTGTAGCACGTCATCTTCGTGGTGTAGCACTTTTAATGGCCAGCAGTGTAGTTACCGACTACTTCAGATGGAGAAATTTCGGACCCGTCAATCTAATGAATTCCACCATTCGGTATTAAACGAATCCTTCTCGAATTTTTATTAACAATGCAAGTCACAGTTTTCCTTTCTTGCATTTCAGTGTTGACCTGATAGGTAGACGCTAATGTGTGACGATACACCCATCTTCAAGTAGATCATAATCCTTGTGCATAAAGATGCTTTGCAATGCTCATCGTTATACAAATTGACTTCAATCCTCCATCTAGTGTGGAAGTATGGGGCTATAGTCTATGCAGTTGATCAGTAAGAAGTACAGACATTCCATTATGATAACAAGGCAATACAAACAAATCGAGGTCTTTGAAGATATGTTAACAGAAGACCTAACTACAATGGGACAGTACATTCGTAAACTGGGCTTCAACCGAACCTTGACGAAACTGAATCCACTTCCTTTCATCTGAGTAATATCCTAAGCAACCGTGAACGCACATATATACCCCTGGTAACTGAATGGCCCATAACAAATATCCACGTTAACTTTGAGTCATACTTGACATAACACTGTAAATTCAACAGCAACTAAAGAAATCTGCAACTAAATTGACATCAAGAAATAATATTCAGCACAAGTAATGTGGCATAACATGGGGTGCTGCTGCTTCGAAATTACGATCATCTAGCCTTGGCCTTGTTTACTCAGCGGCAGAATATGCAGCCCTGTCTGGATAAGCAGTAGGCACACGAAACTGGTAGAAGCAAAACCAAATCAGACAACTCGGAATGTTACTGGCACAATTAATTCGACTCCCGTACCGGCCCACCTGCCGTGAACCGCATTCTACGTTTAACCTTAAAAGAACGAACAACCTTCTTAGGAACTGTAGTGAAATCTTCAACAACCAGCAGATGCAAACTCATGAAGACATGTCTTTTATCCGAAGCAACTGACTTTTCTCCGGACATTCCACACTCAGAACAGCTAAACATCCGGTCGATCATAACGTCAATCTTCACGACGCTTGGACGCAAGAATAATATCATAACACTCCACTACAGCTCCGTAGATTTCTCCAAGCCAACAACAACCAACAGGAACTAGATCTGTCCGAGACATGGAGTACGCTCAACAGGATACGGATCAACAATGGGAGTGCGGCGACTTACTGTACATTACGTGGCGCACTCAGCCTCATCATGCCAGTTAAGGAGCTACTCGATAGAATAGTAGCGGCTTCGGTCAAAGAAAACCATCATAACGACCGGTAAAGCCGTGTGCTGACCACACGCCCCTCCTACCCGCATCCTCATCTGAGGATGACACGGCGGTCAGACAGTCCCAATGGGCCACTTGTGACCTGAGGACGGAGAGCTTTTTCTTTTTTACTCTACATTAGGTGAAAGACTACCACTGCGGAGGGGACCTATGGCTCTCCAAGACAGACACATTGTTGAAGAGTGCCCTCGTAATTCGTACTCTGCAAACCCTTCAAACTTCTTGGACACTATATAGCAGACGTGATAAATTGCATAATAATATACCCATCAATATATAACTATGAATACATTTTATTTGTATTTCTAAAGTGTTGTAACACTGTCATACAGCTCATAATAATAATAATAATAATAATAATAATGTTCGATGTTAACCACTGTCAATAAAAACATGAATTAGACTGATGAATGCTAAATTCTTTGTCAATCAAGATAAGTAGATAACTCCGAATCCCTTTCCTTTTATAAGAGAGCTGCTGAAAAAATATTATATTTTTATTTTTAAAAATCAATCTACATTCATATACAATAGTTTGACACTAGTCACCTTAAAAGCCCCTTTCGGCTTCAACACCTCTCTCCCACGCTGCAGCCGCTACTAGAATCGTCACCGATAAGCCACTGGTGGTACGGCGCAGCTGCTCCGTTGAACTCTGCATGCCTTCCCCTGTTTTGGAATCTAGTTCTTTCCAGAGAGGTTTTCAGTTTATGGAAAGCCAGAAGTCAAGGAAGCAGGGCCGCTGGGTCAAGGAAATAGAAACGCGAACAAACCACAGCCTTGTTGTGTTTGAAAAAAGAAGAAAAATCTCTGAATTAACTAAGAACGATAAATCAGTGCGTTATCGTGGTGAACGTGCCAAATGCCCGCTGACCCAAAGTCAGGACGTTTGCGTCTCACTGCTTCATGAAGGACACGCTTTTTTGGGTCTCAGGGATGGTGGAGACATCCACTGTGATGGATGGAATCTTGTTTCTGGGTCGTACCCATGACCTCAGGACTCATCAACAGTGCTCACAGTATTAAGGAATTTCGGATTAATGTTCACAGTATCCAGCTTGTCCTATGCGATCTCCGAACGATGTTGCTTCTGCCCAGTTGTTGGTAACTTCTGCATAGATTTTGCTAGGATCCTCATGAGGTGACCGAGCGAGGTGGCGCAGTGGTTAGACAATGGACTCGCATTCGGGAGGACGACGGTTCAATCCCGTGTCCGGCCATCCTGATTTAGGTTTTCTGTGATTTCCCAAAATCGCTCCAGGCAAATGCCGGGATGGTTCCTTTCAAAGGGCACGGCCGACATCCTTCCCCTCCTTCCCTAATCCGATGAGACCGATGACCACGCTGTCTGGTCTCCTTCCCCAAACCCAAACAACCAACCAACCTCATGAGGTCGAAATGTTCCGTTACAGTGGAATGAATGGATCCAATACTAATCTTATACCCGTCTGCAAGTTCTGTGGCCGTGATTCGTCTATCTTGTATCAGAGTCCTTACGTGACAATAACGACCTCATTTGCAGATTTTAAGGGCCTACGTGCTTCACTCTTCTCTGATGAACGGCCATCTTTGAAGGGGTTGAACAACTACTTTATCTGTGTGGTTCCCATTATTTCGTACCGAGACGCTTATCAAATGTTGGGGATTGTTTCAGCTTGAGAATCGCCGAAGTTACACCAACATCTGATGCAACAACGTTGTTCCACTTGTTCTCTCATTTTGCCCACAACACACGCTGACTAACTCTTACACTTCACTTGTCACCGGCTAGCCAGCGACCGATTGTTTCAGCAGACGTGACAAACATCAGGCATCAGCCATCAGGCATGTGCACTTCGTATATTCCTACAAACAACATAGGCAGCGGGAGCATCTAAATACCATTTTTGGTTTTAACAATAAAAAAAAGGTCAGCTACGTCTTTAACAACCATCTTAGAGCAAACATGTTAAATACTTGCCTCACTATTAACGCAAGCCGAAGTAAAGAAAGTACATGATCATTCCGCATTTTAGCGTTTCTTTGCGTTTACTTTGTCTGTTCAGATCTATCAAAATCATAGAGCTTAAATGGTTCATAATCTAATCATAATCCGTTATGATCCTGCACGTGTAGTGAAAGAATAATTGATAAAGCATGTTATAGCATCTGTTTACCTAGGGTGTCATTTAACGACCACTACCACGATAGTTAGTCAAAGTATAGATAAGACAAATACGCGCACCCGTTAAAGTCCTCGTTTAAAATGGCGCCCGGTTCTTGAAGAAGGAACAAGAAAATAATTTTTTCCGCCAGTTGCTGGACGAGCTGCGAGGCTACGGTCTGGAGATTGCTCTGCGCTCTCGGACTGGCAGCAGCCATCGCCTGCCGGGCCCCGCGGCAGTCCGGCGCAGCCGCTGCCGCCCCCAGAACTCAATTCCGCGGCGCCCAGCGCCCAAGGCCGGCACACTACGCCGGCAGTCGCGCCGCGCCGCTCTCCCGCGATCGCTCCCGCTCTCGGCCTACGACGCACCACTTTGCGTGGTGGCCGGGAGCGCCTTGCTCTTCCTCGCAGGTACAAGCACGAGCACGTCCGAGCTGATCGTTGCAGGCTTCCAAAGCTACTATTTATAGCACACAAACAGAGACACACAATTAAAATAAATAAAAGAATTGAAAACTCACAACAAATATCATTTCACACAAAAACACACGCACATTTTATATATATATATATTGTTGCGGTCTTCAGTCCTGAGACTGGTTTGATGCAGCTCTCCATGCTACTCTATCCTGTGCAAGCTTCTTCATCTCCCAGTACCTACTGCAACCTACATCCTTTTGAATCTGCTTAGTATATTCATCTCTTGGTCTCAAAATGGTTCAAATGGCTCTGAGCACTATGGGACTTAACTTCTAAGGTCATCAGTCCCCTAGAACTTAGAACTACTTAAACCTAACTAACCTAAGGACATCACACACATCCATGCCCGAGGCAGGATTCGAACCTGCGACTGTAGCGGTCGCGCGGTTCCAGACTGTAGTGCCTTTAACCGCTTGGCCACCTCGGCCGGCTCTTGGTCTCCCTCTACGATTTTTACCTTCCACGCTGCCCTCCAATACTAAATTGGTGATCCCTTGATGCCTCAGAACTTGTCCTACCAACCGATTCCTTCTTCTAGTCAAGTTGTGCCACAAACTTCTCTTCTCCCCAATCCTATTCAATACCTCCTCATTAGTTATGTGATCTGCCCTTCTGATCTTCAGCGTTCTTCTGTAGCACCACATTTCGAAAGCTTCTATTCTTTTCTTGTCCAAACTATTTATCGTCCATGTTTCACTTCCATACATGGCTACACTCCATACAAATACTTTCAGAAACGACTTCCTGACACTTCAATTTATACTTGACGTTAGCAAATTTCTCTTCTTCAGAAACACTTTCTTTGCCATTACCAGTCGACATTTTATATCCTCTCTACTTCGACCATCATTATATATATATATACTCGTATATATATGCCCTAATTCGTATCTATACAGGTCCGAACATTGAAAAGTGTTGTAACTGACCGAGACTGCATTACCTTGGCTGACGAGAGGTGCCATCTAATGGAGGAACTATTGACTAATAGCGTAACAGCTGTGAGCGTGGAACTTGTGACTACAATTAGCTGCAAGCCAAAAAGTACTGAGGAAGGATACATCCGTGGAACTCTTCGAGAAGGAGCGAGCCATGGGAGGATAAATCTGTCATGCAAGTTTAATGAGTGAAGTATTTTCAACAGTAACAGTATAACCGTTATAATGGTGCACTTCTCGGTGAGGAATTTCAGTTAGAGTTATACATGTGCGGAAGGATGGGGGAGGAGTATGGGAGGATGGCAGCAAGAGGGGCACTTGATCACCCCCTTCACAATCCTTGAACCTGTAGTACAGGTTTCTTTATTAATAACAAAATCTCCCTATAGCAAATACTTAGAGGAGAAACATGACATCTCCGAGAAATAATACGTTTTTTGTGTCATCTGGTACGTTTCGAAACTGACCATATTGATTATGTAAAGAAATGACCATTTTACAGTTTTGCTGTCCACCCCTCCCTCCGCCAATACTTTCCGGAAAAATTTTTGCAGACCCCTATGGTTAATGCCATTGAAGTTCGACTTATTTTTAATAACCTATAGTAGCGAGAATGTTGATGCGCTTGAAGTTATTGTATAAAATGGTTCAGTGGAGATTGAATCATTATTAAAATAGTCGCAACTCGTCCTACACCCCTGATATACATTGACGTTACTCCATGAAGTCTCTTGACGGACCCCTTCCTACAACGCGCCTCGCTCTACTAACCCACACTGTCGTTCCGCGAAAACAGTGCACAAACTCGTACACGGAAAACCACCGGAGAAGAAAATGAATGAGCCGACCACAATATTATTGCACCTGGGAGTGAGAATGCTTCGGTCGGCTTCTTGTAACTTTTTATTGTGATATTACACGAGGATATGCTGAACCACCTGATGGCATATGCACAACTGGTCCTGAACGCACTGGCAGTGTGAAGCCTTTTCTTTAGTCACCACTGCAGTTGTTTACTGTAACGTCACCAGTTGGATCCAACAACGGCGTGGGACGCCATGTGCAATAATACCGTGCTTGAATAGTACGCCGCCTGGGATAAGCATAAGCGTTAAGTGGTGTGTTTACTCAGCACAGAGATATTTATTGGGCGAAGCAGTGCGAACCATGAATCAGTTGTGCCTGACGATATTACGTCGAGGCCACAGCTGTGGGTTTGCTTTCACAGGGAACCACACTTTTCTTTATAGGACATTTATGACAAGGAGTAATAGGTTGCCCATTTTTAGTGCTTCCTGTAGGTGCGGTCGGAATAAAACAGGTCGTAGCCCGGAAGGTGGCAGATGTTACTCAACGTGTTGAATGGATCGGTGCAGGCGGGACGACACGTGGGGAGGACCGGTAGCGCACGTGCATCAGGCTCGAGGCATCTGGCGGCAGCGGCGGCGGCGGCCCCTATCCTATGGGCTGGGCTGTGCTGGGCTGAGCTTTTTATCCCCTTTATCCGCCCTGTTGGAGGGTGCCGGTCCCACTGGCAGCTGCAGGTTTGCACCGTGCGTGCGCCCGCACTTTTCAAATGAACGTAAAACAATTAACGTAGCTATTTTGGTCAGCTGATAGCTGTATTACGTTTCCTTGCGAATAACAGAAGAGCACAACGTGATAGACTTAGCTGACGTTACTGTCACAGCAACAACTGCAGAAACGTGGAGCTGTGTCGTTCTTCCCTTTCGCTATATGATCTGAGCAACTGCACTTCTTCCATACACAGTAATGAACGGGATTTGTTTTATTGTGTGGCATTATTGTCACATGTAGTTACGTAACACGGATTCATTTTTGCCGCCATTTAATTTTATTTAGAGTGTACTGAGCACATGTACTAGGAGAAGAACTATGCAATTTTCTCAAAGGAAGGTGTTATGCCGGTGTGGTCTCTGTGTACTCTACGCCGGCAGGAGGTGGTCAGTGAATCTCATTATGAACGTCACCTTAGAGCTGGGTACTTTTGGTAGAAGTAAGGCTGCGACCTACTTCGTGTTTTTGTCATTAGAGCCGGGCCTCTACTAGTCCTGCTCCACTACCACACACAGTAAATAACTGAGCACGACATTTTTCCTTTTCCATTCGGACATCAAAGAACGAGACATCGACCCATCGTCCGACCAGCATCGGAAGATTCGATGCTTTTACCCCATAGTTTGTTGTACCCGATCGGGATGAGTCACCTCATCACAGCCTTTGGCGCAGAGAAGTCGACCAATCGATGGGGCACAGCTCCATCCTACTACCAACCTCTTATTTGTTAAAGTGCGTTTTGTGTGTCAGGAGCTGGAAGTTTGTGCACTGTTCCCCTGTTTTTTTCATGAAATAAGCGATATTCGCGTCTGTCACATTGGCAACACCACTGAATCGTCCTCTCCATACAAAACGTATTTAGTATTGGTAATGGAGGGGAATCTATGTTTGGTGGTCATGCAGTCACTGCCGGCCGTGAGGGTCACTCATCTTCCGACTGTTGTTTGGATCTGAGGGGCACATTGTTTGCTGATTTTACGGAAATGTGTCATAACTGCTGTAGTACAATTCATATTCTGAGCAGTTCACTACTTGTTTACTTTGCCACCCAATTTGTATTGCTTAATTTACTTATAATTGAAGGCATTTTGTTGTATTGTTAACTTTTACTTCGCAGGCGGCCGAGCGGTTCTAGGCGCTACAGTCTGGAACCGCGAGACCACTACGGTCGCAGGTTCGAATCCTGCCTCGGGCATGGATGTGTGTGATGTCTTTATGTTAGTTAGGTTTAAGCAGTTCTAAGTTCTAGGGGACTGATGACCTCAAAAGTTAAGTCCCATAGTGCTCAGAGCCATTTGAACCATGTTTTTTTTTTGTTTTGCCTAATCAAGAACTGTTTTACCTAAGGCCTTCGTTTTCTTTTTAAATTAACGTTGTTTAGCCTTAAGTGATGGGCTTTCAGCCGATTTTGAATTAAATTTTTTTGCTGTGAAAATCTTAGATTCTTTGATTCAAATGGCTCTGAGCACTATGGGACTTAACTGCTGAGGTCATCAGTCCCCTAGAACTTTGAACTACTTAAACCTAACTAACCTACGGACATTACACATATCCCTGTCCGAGGCAGGATTCGAACCTGCGACCGTTGCGGTCACGCGGTTCCAGACTGTAGCGCCTAGAACCGCTCGGCCACCCCGACCGGCTCAGATTATTTGGGCCTTCAGCCTAAATGAAGAGCTGTTGTAAGATAAGGGTTGCCTTTTAAATTTCTGATTATGCTTGCGTTTTAAGTTATTGGTCTTCAGCCGTTTTGAAATTAAAGTGTAATTAAGTCCCAAAGATTCAAGCTGTGTGTTTAAAACACACTGTTTATGGCCTCTTGTAATGTTTGATCAAATAATGAAGTTGTAACTGACCCTTAATTTGGCCCTTTCCACAATTTAAACTACCTGTCCTGTCCTGCGGGTTAAACTGGGCTTTTCAATCTGTTAATCTCAGTGTTGACTTAAAATACCAGATCCTTTTCGTTGCCCGAAAACTTTTCCACAGTTACGTGACCCACTAAAAATAAATGGAAACTGGTGCACACCAAAGCTTCTTGTTCTCACTGTAAGGGGGTATCGTTGTGCGCAGTGATGAAATTTACTGTCAGTTGTATTACGAATTCAGAGAAAAGGCCGAGTGTTGCACTCGCTCGACCTGTACGATCAAAGATTTGCTTTGTAAGGAACAATACACTTACGCTCTTCCATTCTTATCAAGAACTGCGACCCAACTTTCAGTCATGCGAATAGCTGCTTGACGGCATTAGCTGGAGTAGCCTCTTGAAGACGTTGGTAGATGTAGTTACAGACTTGAAGTCAGAAGGCAGATTAAGGAACTACACACAAGACAAAGATGTTATTTAAGAACGGCGATGGGGGAACAGATTTGATAGGTATAGTAGAGGTTTCAAACAACTATGTTGTTTGTCACCAACACATTCAATTTATATGCTCTGAGGCTAATAAAGAAAGTAGCAAACAATGTAAAAGGAATAATCGTATGAAGAGAAAGAAGAAAGACAAGTATTTACAAGAACGAGTGATGTAGTCTGAATCAGATGGTAAAGTACAGCTTATGATGGGTCAGATAAAGTGAAAAACATTATGGCACGCGGATAAACGAAGGGATGGCCAAAGACGTGAGAGTCAGCAAATATGAAAGTTCTGTCATGTTACTCCAAGGTAAAAAATTTAAAATAATAAAATCTTTTAGATACTTATGCATTTTAAACTAAACTCTAAACTCCTCCCGCACAGTCCATGAAGGCCCAAAGGTACCGACTGGCCGCCGTGTCATCCTCGGCCCACAGGCGTCATTGGATGCGCATATGGAGGGGCATGTGGTCAGTACACCGCTCTCCCAGCCGTGTGTCAGTTTCCGAGACCGGAGCCGCTACTTCTCAATCAAGTAGCTCCTCAGTTTGCCTCACAAGGGTTGAGTGCATCCCGCTTGCCAACAGCGCTCGGCAGACCGGATGGTCATCCATCCAAGTTCTAGCCCAGTCCGAGAGCGCTTAACTTCTGTGATCTCACGGGAACCGGTGTTACCACTGCGGCAAGACCGTTGGAACTTATGCATTTTAGTGACTGAAAATTCAAAATAAGTTCAGAAAAAAAGAGAAATTGAGTATCCAGGGGTGAGAGACCTTTCGTAAAATTGAAAGGGCTTTTTACGACAAAAACAATTCTGATAAATTAAGCAGTAGATTCAATAAGTATTTTGTCTAGAGTATTAAATAAAAATGAATCATGGAAAGTCAGAGAGTTGGTCAGTTTTTAAATGTGCGTTCACAGACTAGTGTTAGAAGCGAACTGAAAGAAGGACGAATGAATAAGTACTTGTAAGACTACCAGAGGAAACAAAACTAATGGAAATGATAAACATGTGAAAAATACATTGCTTAACATTAAAACGAAGCACTGACAGGACATGGTCGGTTGTCAGTGTATCTTCGTAGACGTCCACACCACCAGCGGATATGTAAATGAATAGAGCGGCAATACTATGTGAGAGACGGAAAGGCAACCTGAGTGCATTAGTGTTGTTCGTATTTAGCGTTGTTAACAGGCCTGGTAGGCTACGTTACGAGCATGGACAGCGTTGAGTGATCACTGTGTAAGACACGGAAATGCCGAATTAGCAGCACTTAACAGAGTTTGAAACGGCCTCGTTGTGGGTCTCCATTTGGGAGGCAGGTCGAGCTGTGCAGCATACACATACGTGGGACATATGTGACAGTACCCCAGTGCTGTCCTGCACGGGAATGTGAGAGCGAGCATACTCGTAGTCAAGGTTTTGGTCCACCACATCTGACCGCCACAAGGCAGGAGCACTGTATAGTGCATCAACTACATCGTAACCCCTTCAGGACCTCGCCTGCTGTCAGAGAGCACGTAATAGACTCGCTGCAACGCTGTGTGTCATCCCGCACCATTGATCGGAGATTAGCAACAGCTTGAACAAGGAATCACCATCGCATGCGTGGGCAACCGTTAACACCACAATTTCCGCCCCTGGTAGCTGAGTGGTCAGAGCGACGGAATGTCATACCTAACGGCCCGGGTTCGATTCCCGTCTGGGTCGGAGATTTTCTACGCTCAGGGATTGGGTGTTGTGTTGTCCTGATCATCATCATTTCATCCCCATCGACACGCAAGTCGCCGAAGTGGCGTCAACTCGAAAGACTTGCACCAGGTGAACGGTCTACCCGAAGGGACGACCTAGCCACATGGCATTTCCAACACCACAATATAAAAGGCTGCTTTTGGAGTGGTACTGCGACCGGGAAACATGGACTGCTGGTAAACGGTGTCTCATTGTGTACAACTATGAAATGCTGTTCTGCATTACCTGTACGACCATTGTCAGGGAGTATGGCAGCAACCTGCTGTGAGGCTCCATTCTTCCTGTGATTTGGGGAGGTACAGCAGTGTTACTACTAGCGTCATGGTGTGGATAGTGTCGTGTTCTGTCCACTCGTCTAATATAGGCCACCTAAGGAAGCTGTTTTCTCGGATAGCTGAACAACGTTCAAACAAATATTGTTAATGGAGTTTATTATAGTAAGTTAAACTGACAATACTAAATTTGCATATTTACAGAGATGGGTCGCAAGCAAACGGCGACATGCAAATAATCTAAGTCCTTCGATATATACAATTTCCATGCAAGTAAATAATACAGTTCGCAAGTCACTGCTGCAGTGCTTATATCACGGCTCGTCCTCCAGTGGAACCGCCGCTAGTAGATTCAATAAGTATTTTATCTGGAGTATTAAATACAAATGAAACATGGAAAGTCAGACAGTTGGTCAGTTTTTAAATGTGCGTGCACAGACTAGTGTTAGAAGCGAACTGAAAGAATGACGAATGAATAAGTACTTCGCTTCTATTCTCTTTGTATAGGAGCCGCTACTGACTTGGTGACGTCCTAGTCAGCATACTATAGGCTGACGTCGTCTCACAGCCCTCTCTGCAGTAACGTTCCAGGCCGACGTGATGGCGCTTGATGTTACGCCGTGAAATGTAGCCATAGGGTATGATGTCAAGTAACGACGGTTAGTTGATGGTGTTGAGACAGCAACCGGCTACAAATTTATTTTAAGTTCCTTTATTCACAAGGGACCATTACCAGTTTCGGATCATTACAATTCATCGTCAGACGGCTTTCATGCTTTAATTAGAACATGCGCTACGTTTTTTTATTGATTATTTGTCGTGTTTGAATCACGTCAGACGGCTTTCATGCTCTCATAATAAAAAAAGCGCACCACATGCTTTAATGAGAGCATGAAAGCCGTCTGACGATGAACTGTAATGAATCGAAACCGGTAATGGTACCATTGTAATAAGGAACTTAAAATAGATTTCTGGCTGGTTGCTATCTCAACAACATCAACATTTGTTTTCAAATAACAGACACGGTCTCCAACCATGTAATCATATGACAAAATTCCACGACTTCTAGTAACACTTATGGCACAACGGTATGTCATGGATATCCTGTGTCCTCACGTGCTACCTCTCATGTGAGAGTATCACAGCGCCGCTTTTCAATATGACAATGCTCTCTGTACTGTCTGCATGATGTTGAGTTACACCCGTTGTCACCAAGACCTGTCCCTCACAGAACGTGCTGGATTAGCTCGGACGTCAACTCCGGCCCATTATCACTACCGAGGCTACCAAGGACTACTTGCAAAACTCGTGGACCAGCTCGCCTCAGGAGGGGATTCAACAGTTTTATTTCAATCTTCACAAAAGAATCAGTGCACGCTTCCGGTCCAGTGAAGGTGCAGCGTCATACTGACAAGTGGTCTCATTCTCCAAGTTGTTCGCATTTCTGACTCGATTTTGTGACCACTGAAAGAAATGTATATATCCTCTAAACAATTAGTTTCATTTCGTTTCCGCTTTCCTTTCTGCTTACGTCACTGTATTATCAGCCAGTATGTTGGGCGGAACACACGTATTGCAAAAGAATGTGCCTGTACGTGATGAAGAGTCACTGAAAAAAAGATAGCAGAGAATAGATTATGAGGAAGGTTAATATTTGGAACTTTGGATGACATTTGAAGTGGAGGACATTACGACAAGAGGGAGGGCAGAGGAAGGTGGAGAGCTCCAGCCGATACCCGCTGTAAGTGAAGACACATATACCAAACAAAAGAACGAGTGAGTTGAAGACACGGCCACAATCTTTCCGAGGTAGGATAAGCTGCGTGGCTTTTAAGTGATCGGTAGGGAGTAAAATGTGTTTCATAGAATAAAAGTATGGAACATAAGACATGTATGAGAAACTAGCAGAACATTCGACAGTCGGTACAAAGAACGTATCGCAGCATGGAAATATGGAACAAGCCGCTCGACGTTTTCAGAACATGTACGAGAAAATAATAACAAACTTATTACAAGTATGAAAAACATGAAAATAGTTACAATAAATAATGAAAGACATCTCCTAACCTTACAAGAAAATAGCCACATAAACAAAACAACAGCTGAAAAGAAGCCACTATGAAAGTAAAATCTGAGAAAGTTGGTGACACTTAAAGAAACGATTGACACTATACACGCAGAAAATGGCAGTTACAGTGCTATATTTCCAAAACAGCGACCACGAGGAAATGTTGAAGCTTTCAAATAGTTTTCCACATGAGAGTAATGCATAGACGCTGATCCGTAAGCACTTTATCATATAATAATGAAAAATTTAATGATCTGTTTTAAACCTACGGCCTGTATGTGTAAAAATTTCAGGCCACTCACTGAAGTTGCCTTCTAACTAAGGTGAAACGTGATTGGTTGCACAAAATAAATTAAAAAAAAAATAAACATAATGTGCCGTATGCTAACTTCAGTCTTACTGTGCAGTCTTACTTTTGAACTGTTTCAATCTATAGAATAATTTATTAATTACTTAATTTATTTATACTTATTGTTTATAGCAGCTGCTACAAGAGATATCTCACTTGTGTAATGTTATTGTATCTTTATCTACATCCTCTCTCAAGCACAGGTTGGCAAAATTAAGCTCCTTCCAACAATATTAATCTTTTCCTTCCTCTTAATGTATTTGATTCCTATGTTCGAACCATTTTTATATTACAAAATGACAAATTCTTTGGTTTTCACAGGATTCGCAAATATCTCACTATCTTCCATACTATAAGTAATGTTTCTTCAAAAGTAAATTTTCAGCTATCAATAGCTCCCATGAAAATGAAAAGAATAACATCTTGTATAAACAGAACGCTGATTTTTACAACAGAATTTCGGCCAACATTCTGGCATCTGACTTTCAGTACCATTCTTGTAGACTCGCTGAATTCCACTCTACAGCAAGCACGCCAAACGGCAGCGTTTATAGAGACAGGGTCTTCGGGATACAGGAATTAACCACATACACTGACAGATAGGATGAACAGAACAGCGATCAGGGAGTGTTTCCGATTATGCTGCAGTGTCCGGGGAAGTGTCGTCGTTGAGTGACTGTGGGATGGTGCTACTTGACTTGTACATAATTTCTATTTAGCGGAATGAATGGCAGCTGCTCTACATACAGAAAAATTAAAGTTAATGGAGACGAGTAGGAAAAATAAACCTATAAGGTTCAAACAAAATATTTGTGATGTTCTGCTGACACAGTCACGTCGATTACATTTCTGTGTGAAACATTTCAAAGCGGTGAGAGTACTGCCCGAGTGTTTTGGATCACCACCAGATTGGATTACAGGAAGACATCGAAGCAATTCAGAGCCAGATTTTATTTTGCAAAAACTGCTTCTCAGTGGGAACCCATGTGAAATCTTCATCTCACCGCATTATGATGGTAAACAAAGGAAAAGTCCAAGCCACATTAATATTATAAATCTGATAGAGGAAAAAATGGTGTTATACGATACTTACTCTACGAGACGGTATGTTAAAGAACTCGTATACATGACAAAATCAAAAATACTGCCTCACATACGCTTTCACATATATTTACATAAGAAACGAGAACACACAGACACCGACTAAGAAACACTGTATTTTGCCTCGCAAATGACTAAAACAGTGAAAAATCTTGTTTTCCCATAGTATCGATAATCGTGTTTAGCTTTGTATTTCTAGAACTTCCGGAGGTTAGCACACTTTGGAATAGCTGGATATCTTTTACTAGTTGACATTCTGATTATGAGGGGAACATTCTCTCCGTCTTTCGGCGGTGGGTTGCAAGGTTCATAAGATATTATTCATTTCGTGGATAAAGGTGCTTCTTGTTGAAGCATAGCGGTCTACACTGCCGACGAAGAGATAAGTGTGACTCAGGAGACGTAACACATCATTGTGAATTACTACAATACATATAAATCGTGTACATGTTCTCTCACAAGACAGTAAATACTGATGCACTTAAGACACCGCATCCAAAATATTACTCTGCTTCTCTTCTTTTTTGCTCGAAGACAACTCGACGGCAGTTCATGATTTTGATTCACCATTCAGTTTTCAGTTATCAGCCTCATCTCCGGCAGAAAATTTATGTGACTTATTTCTTATTCCTGATTAGTTCAGACAACGAGTATTGTACTACGAGGTGCGGCGATAAAACAATGGGATTATTGCTGTACAACATTTTATTTCTGAAACATACACATTTAGTTATTGTCACCCTCAATACACTCCCCGCCTCTATACCCACGACGCTCCAAGCGATTTTTCAGTTGAGGTGACACAGTATGTCCTATGCCGCCAATGTTAAATTATCGAATTTTGTGACCCATTATCTTGGTAACTTTTTAAGACACCAATTTACTATTTTCCATAATTATTTAATGCACCTTTCTAGATACACTGAACTAGAATTATTTCTAAAATTTTATTGTATGGCATGTTATCTTTTTTTTCAAACACTCCATGTTTTGACAGAATTTTGAAAGTAAATGAACATAATACAAAACAACTCAGGATATTTTAATTATTCTAGTTCCACATGTGTAGAGTCTCACACTTGGCATGCTGTGAAAATTTCATGTCTCTACCATCATTCCTATCTTAGAAAACGGGTCATTTATTGCAAAAAATGTAGTTCAGAGATACTGAGGTTTAAAACTTTCTTTTTATTACAAATTCTTATACAGACTTGCTTCCTCCTTTTCTTTCTTGCTTCTTTTGTCATTTGCTGAGCAGCTAACTCTGCTTCACATACACGAAGCTCAACCAGTTCCCATATTCCTTTAGCTAACTGCTCCAGAACCTTAAGTCTTTCACAGTTCTCGCCATTAAAAGTTATTACAGCATCAAACACTGCTAACTTTAGAGTCATAAGGCCAACAAATTCATTTTCAGCCACACATCACCACACAACGTTATTAAAAGACTCATTCACATTCTGGCTATTCCCTTGTAAACACTTCTTTAGTAGCTCAGGATTTTCCAAATCTCTGTAAATAGGTTTGATTGCCTCTATTACTGCCAAAGGAAGAGAATGTTCATGTGTAAATTCATGCAGGGTGCCAGAAAATTCAGTCTGCCTAGATTTGCACCAAGTATTTGGTGGAGGTGGACACAAAGCATGACATGGCCTTTCATCGGTTGATACTCGATGAAAGAAAGTGTTCCACACAGCTCTTTTTATCTTCTCTAAATTGTCACAGTTATCACTAATTGCCTTCCCATAATATTCCTGTAATACATCAATTACTTTGTTCATTAGTCTTCCAGCACGTTTTATTGTCTTGCCATCAGACAGTTTTGTGCTACCCAACTTTATTTTTAGGTTACACAAACGTGTTCCCATCCTTTTCTTGACATGTCCTACACACTCAAGTTTTTGTATAGGAACATCATATTGCTTACTGTTTTGTACTGCAGTGAAAGCCTTGCTGTCCATCACCTAAGTAATTCACACATATACCAGCTCTTTCCTTCTGCGTACGCTGGAAAATGTTAACTGCTCCTTTTACCTCAATTCCTCCACTTGTGTCATCATAATTTTTGTACACTGCTGCTTATGAAGTACTCCGTTCTTCTGGTTCACTGTACAACCTTGGCAGTACTTACTGAGAACTTCAAAATCCAAAACTTTTCCAGTGGCAATACTTATTGCAGATGTAAAACCATTTTTAAAACTAAACCCACGCTTTTGTGAGGATCCATCCACAGCAGTACTGATGTCTGTGTCACCCTCATTTTGTTCAACACCTTGTGATGTAGCAGCAACCATTGAATCTTCAGCCACAGCATTTACAGAGTCCCCAATCGCTGTTACATATTTCGTATACCTAGAAGGTGGTTTTGGCAAATTCAACAGAGTGCGGAGAACATTACCAGCCCTTGCACCTTAACCAATGCAGTGAAAGCCATAGAACAGCCTCATATTAATTTCATACAATTTGTTACCTGAACACTTTGATGAAGTATGAAACGCTTTTTTCGTTTTTGCACTCCCGACATTTAATAATTAATTTAAACACGACACCTATTCTAGCTCCAATATCCTTATAAAGTTAAATTTCACCACCACAAAGACAGAAAGAGACAGTTTCAGAAAGAACTTGTGCAAGGATTTGCAGATCAGTTATGAGGTTGTTCATAATATCATTAATTTTGCCACTGTCACCCGTTTCTAAATATACTTTCCTTTCCGATGCACTAGGGGGCGTGGTCACTTCAGAAACATTATCTTGGTTTCCTCCATTGCTATTGTTTTCAAATACTTCAGAAGAAAATGCAGGTCTCACGCATCTGTTACCCGCAAATTTGCGTTTCGTGAATTTACTTTTACGCTTTTACTCATTTTACTTACGTATAAAAAGCAATAGAAGTTAGCTTACTACAAAAATAGCCAATAATCACTCTACTTTCAACGATAACTAGTATTAGAAACAAAAGACTGACTTGTTTATTCGTAATGCCAACTGCTGAGACGTAGCAGTAGGCCAGTGGTTCCCAACAGGTGGTCCGCGACCCCAGGGGTCCGCGACCTATGCCAGAGGGGTCCGCAAGATGCTTTTAGAATAAAAAATATTTTAAATATACTTCGCATGATAACAGATTTATTGTTTTGGCCGCTTGCTGCATGAGCAGAACTTTAGCGACGCTAACTTCTGAGTCTAGTGTCTACCTAGAGTCAACTGACACTAGCACACTAACGCAAAACCAGAATTAGATTAGGCAAATCTGCTGAATGCCGTTAGACTGCGCGCGCTGCCTCTTTGCAGCTGATTTTTCAATAATGAATATGTCAATGTTTTTTTTAAGTACCAAAAGTAGAAGTATAAAATGACTCTTAATTTGGCTTTTTTAGGTACTTAATACTGTGATATGACAAGGTACCAATCATGCTCGATGAGGGGGTCCTCGAGAAAATTTTGTTAGGAACCCCTGCAGTAGGCACAAAACAAAGCAATTCACAGACTTCTAGATGTGTAGTTCCCAAGATATGGCTGCCCAATTGTGGCAGTATATGCGTAGCTGCGAAATTTGACAGTCACATGCCAACATTCAAAATATTATTTTAAGGTCTCACCACTGTCTGGTTTTAATGTATTGTACACCTAAATGTTCAAGAAAATCAGAAGTACATTATCTAGTAGAAAACAGAAAATGTAAAATTTCAAAGAATTTCACGTACAATGTCCCCTTGATGGGAAACATTGCTGGAGGTCTTCATCTGTGAGCTCCTTGATGACGCATCCTGCTTTTTCTTTCGCTGCTTTAGTGGACTGAAATCTTGTTCCTCTTAATGAAGTTTTGACCTTTGGAAACAAATAAAATTCACATAATGTTACGTCAGGTGAAGAATGTGGGCGGTCTAACACAGGGATGTTGCACTCCGCTAGAAACCTCTTAACAGGCAATGTGGTATGAGAAAGTGCTTTGTCTTCATGCAGAATCAACGATTTGCTCTTCTGCAGCTCGGGTCTAAGATTCTTCGCATGTCATTACTTTCTACAAGACAATATGATCATTTTCAGCGCTATTCAAATCGCCAGTACAAAGATTTTCATGAGCTGCTTTTTGTTCGATCGTGAGAATTTTCGGCACCAGTTGCGCACAAACTTATCTCAAGTTAAATTAGCTATGTAAAATTAGCCTTATTAATTCTTTGTCAATTCTTACAGTTTCAGCAATCGATCGAATACTCAACTGACGGTCATATCGAATCAGATTACCTGCTTTTCATTTGGTTTTAATGTTGAAGGGCCTTCCTGGCGTGAGTCATCTTCCACGTCTTCATGGCCACCTTGCAATCGCTTGTACCACATAAAATATCGGGTAGGTTCTGAAAAGTATTCGCGATACTCTTCTTTAGTAGAAGGCAGAGCTCAGATACCATCTTACCGTTTCATATGACACTTATGACAATTCGTTGCTCTATTATTACACTTATCACTTGAAACCTGGTAGCCAAGGGAAGGCAAAATTCGGTTACGACTGTGGACGGGGCCGTAATCAGTTACTATTGGTTGCCTTTTACAGTTACACACATTTATTTTAATCCAGTA
This sequence comes from Schistocerca serialis cubense, assembly GCF_023864345.2. Lineage (NCBI taxonomy): Eukaryota > Metazoa > Arthropoda > Insecta > Orthoptera > Acrididae > Schistocerca > Schistocerca serialis. The sequence goes on from NC_064639.1 coordinate 644,570,068, forward strand.
ATTCCAGACTCAAGAATAAATAAAAATAACACACGTTATTAATGAAGGAATAAACAACTGTATAAATAATAGTTTTTTCAGTTGGTTACAATTTAGCAAATCACTATTAAATACAGATACAGCAGATAATGTTTTAAAAGCAAGCCTCTGTGATATGTGCAGAAGGCCTTACACGCCAGGAATGGCAATAAATTAAGAATTGTTTAAAATTCACTGCAGCTTACAAATTAGGTATTGAAATATTAGAGGCAAGTCGCCACAAACACAGCAGAAGGCATCAGGCTCCAGGAATGGCAGTAAATAAGGTTTTAAGGCGTACTGCTAAGCTACAAATACAAAAGTAGAATTTTAAGGCAAATGACCACAATCACGGCTGAAGGCTTTACACGCCAGGAACTTCAATAATATCAAAAAAATTAGCAAAGGTTAATTAAAAAGAAAAAGCAAATGATCAACAAACGAGTGAAATAAGATTATGATTAGCTTTGTAACACAAACCTTAACATCCACTGAACACTACACTGCTAGATTTATTCCAGAAGGCGACCATAACTACTAACTAGACATATATAACCTTTAATGTAGGTATTGTAATAAATAATACGACAATAAAACCCAAGGACCAGTACATAGGTTCCTTAAAGGGTACTGAGGCAGATTATACCCGCAGAAGGCGTGGACTGAAGGAGCGTTAGACTGAACTACGGGCCATCAGACTTCCATTTAGAACACACATGTCTTACAAGAACCAAGGGGCCACAGATGGTGCTCCAGGAATCGACCTCTGAGAAAGTCCAGCAACAAACACTTTCGCGAGTTATGAGATACGCAGCCTAGAGTTGCATTCACTTCAAAGATGGTACCTCAGAATAGTGGCAGTCTAACGAATGACTAATGATAATCTTGCTGAAGTTACCTTACGTCCGATAAACCAAATTCAAAGATGGAACAATATGCCAAAGCCGGTACCGCCGGTCTGCACTGCGTACCCAGAATACTGTGTTTAGAGCGCCTGGAACGATAAAGGAACCACTACCACCAGAGGAGAAGAATCGCCAACCCGCCTACAATCAAGGACGCTGTCATAACTACACGCCTTACCGGATAGCAGCGGCAAGGCGAGAAAACTTACACTACCGTTACGTACACTTACCCCCCAGGACAGGTAACTGGGGCGTTAGCGGCCACCAGGCAAGAAAAACTACCGCTGGTTGAACCTAACACATTATAACAAGTTGAACGCAGTAAATAGTAATAAGAAGTCGAGGAAAGCTAATCAGATCCGCCTTCCCCAAGCACTCCATTCACTGCTCTTCGCCTCGGCGACACTACGAGCAGCAGCACGAACCCAACTCACTGGAGATGGTTCAAATGGCTCTGATCACTATGCGACTTAACTGCTGAGGTCATCAGTCGCCTAGAACTTAGAACTAATTAATCCTAAGTAACCTAAGGACATCACACACATCCATGCCCGAGGCAGAATTCGAACCTGCGGCCGTAGTGAGTCACTGGAGAATTGCGAGATATCACGGTGGTGGAGGTTTCTCTACTTGGAGTAAATTGCACTCATTTTAAAACTTGCTGGATCCGGTTTACGACGAGGTCGTACGCCCTCGTGACCACAGCAATTCCAACCGGCAGTTCATGCGTGCCGCCAGCGGTCTCGGCATGTTGACGCACTGCGCGGACCTGGTTCCTGAGTCCCAAACCGAACTGGCCCATTTACACGACTCGGAAAAACAACGACGTCGCCCCAAAGATAGGGCAACAGTTACTATGTATCGATAATCGCCGGCCGGCCGGAGAGGCCGTGCTGTTCTAGGCGCTACAGTCTGGTGCCGAGCGACCGCTCCGGTCGCAGGTTCGAATCCTGCCTCGGGCATGGATGTGTGTGATGTCCTTAGGTTAGTTAGGTCTAATTAGTTCTAAGTTCTAGGCGACTGATGACCTCAGAAGTTGAGTCGTATAGTGCTCAGAGCCATTTGAACCATATGATAATCGCCGCTGCCTGCCACTAGCGGACAGTCAACGCTTGCGAAACCGAGTGGCGCCAGTCAACACGAGAAGAAGACAAACAACCGCAACCATGCCAACTAACCGATACCGTGTGGGCTCCAACAGAGGGCGGAAACCTACAAATAGCACCAACGCGAGCCGCAGCACAGCTCATCACATATCCGGCAAAACAAAATAACAAATCTTACACAAACGAAGGCACCGGCCACACTGAGTTTTTTCCACAGACACCAGGTGTACAGACCGCATTCGACTGAGAAGGTTTCACGCTTCACTGCTATTGGTCGTTCAGCTTTGGCGCATGCGTACAACTCTGTGACAGCATCAGTCGCTCTCTTTTATAGCCACACCTCACACTGTGTGCAACTGGTATCTGTTGATGAAGAATTCTTTATCTCTCTGTGGTAGATAAAAATGTCTATACAGGTAGAACTTTGTACCAAGTTTTATGTATAATATTAGGTGCTACCGCCGGAATTCACGTTCGCCATGAGGTTCACACATCGTGAATAAAAACCATATCCTGTTTTGTAAAATTACAGTACAGTCAATAGGAGTAGTATCAAATCAGAAAATAGGTTTGTCTTGCTGACAGACTTCTTAAGGGGATCAAAAATTTATCACTCAAGCCAGTAATATACTAGATAGCAGCATACTCATAGTATTCCGCAACTTTTTATACGAGGTTTCAGTTGAATAACACCCGTTTCATCCAAGTAGCCCGTAGTACTAGCAACGTAGCGAGTAGTTTGCGTGACGGAGCGCTGTCTGTCTAAGTAACAGACGCCGTAAATCTGACGGACTGCAGCAAAACCTGTTATGTAAATCAGGCGTTTGTGCGTTGGACAATTACTATTCAACACGCGCGTCTTTCAGCGAAGCCGCAGTTCTCGGATGCCTTTGGTACTAACACAGCGAAAAAAACGGAAAATAAAAATCACATCTTTTTTTCGAATAAAGATGGCAGCTTAAACAAATGTGGTGAGATCTGTGATTTGGGTCAGAGTGAGCTACCGTATTACCGTTGTGTGCGCTTCGCGCGCTGCCTATCGCCCGGCTTGCTTAGGTATTCCAGTCTCCTCAATGCGGCTTTTGTACACCCGAGAAACAAAATAACATATCGGCAGAGACGCTTTGAATCAGAATGAAGACTCGTATGGGTACAAAATCCCATCCAGCTATACAGATTCAGTTCGTGAATGGGCAAGGTGAACGCCAGAATTATTACATTAAAGAAGTCGCTGCCGACTTTTCTTCCCATCTTTGTCCAAATGAACTGTTACACTGTATCCTGGAATCTCGATGTTAACAGTACGTTAATAAAATGTGGTGCAAGATACACATCGTGTTCCTGGCACTAACTTAATAAACATATTGTTGAAACATCATAACCGAACACCCTCTTTATATAATGTATTTCTTAATAACTATAGGCAACCCACAACCAACTCTTTCCCATCGAAACAGAGTTAATTCACCAAGCATGATTCACTGCCGCCTTGTTCAGGGGTCTCCAGACTGATAGACCACGAGGGAAACATACGAAGTTTAGTACTCATCGGCCGGCCGAAGTGGCAGTGCGGTTAAAGGCGCTGCAGTCTGGAACCGCAAGACCGCTACGGTCGCAGGTTCGAATCCTGCCTCGGGCATGGATGTTTGTGATGTCCTTAAGTTAGTTAGGTTTAACTAGTTCTAAGTTCTAGGGGACTAATGACCTCAGCAGTTGAGTCCCATAGTGCTCAGAGCCATTTGAACCATTTTTTTTTTTTTTTTTTTGGTATCCCATCGGGGGCCGTTAATTAAAGAATGAAATAATAAATTAATTTATTGTTGTAGCACACAAACACAATATTCAGTGAAGACCTCATGTACATACACCTTATTACTCTTTAGTACACTTAGCGAGAGGTATGAAATTTGTCTTTTGAATTTAAAAATATTTGAACCCGTGTCTCTGTCTGTTGTATGAGTTAAAGAGCTCGTAAATATTCGTCACTGGCATTACTTCTGAATTTAAATTTCTTAAAATTTTTGGAAAGAAAATGTTTGTCCGTACCTGTAGGCAGTGCTAAATGCAAATAAATCTATTGCTAACTCTCTTGAGATAGTTTCCTGATGGAAGAAACTTGTAAAAGTGGACAAGACTTCCTTATTTACACTTGCCTTTCATGGTGCTATCAGCTTACAGATCAATGATTTCTATTTTCAGTACATAATCACGTTCTACTTACCACCAAAAACCAACAGGACTTGGACAGTATCGGATCTCTATGGACTCGTTCGGGGCTATTGAGTATCAAGCAAACCTAAGATGTCTTCTTGTAAGGTATTTGACAAATTACAAATATGATCATCATCAATTATTGTTTATCCTGCCGTTCTCAGTTGCGTGTCATATTATCTTTATAATAATTATATCTATAGATCTCGCTTAATCACAACCGCACAAAACAAATTTTTCTTGCCATACGTGTTTCGCCCTTATGAAGACATCTTCAATGGCAACATTCGATTATGCTGGTCTACATGTGCTCTTTTTTTCCATTTAAAACAGTTGTTCCCCTTTCTGCCATACGAAATTTCGTTTTCACAGCACCAAGAAAAATTATCTTCAACTCGACGCGCCACTGTATTTTTTGCAAGAGTAACTGCTTTTCATTGTTTGATTTCGGTGAGATGCAGTTGTTCCGCTGTAATTAAAATGCATCTCATTATTTAATCAACTTCGGCGAATGACTAGGCTTGTTTGGCGATTTCTTTTTCAATTCGTAAACTTACTTTCGTAATGACTTCAATTTTCTGACAGCATGCTTCTAAAACCGTTTAACTGAAAACGAAGTTCATGTTTACGTATTTGGAGTTTACGTTCACGCAGCTTGTCCCTGGATTTATAAAACTGTTCCCTCTGCTGCTTTCGCAGTGGTGACGAATACTGTATTCCCCAATAGCTTCGTTATATATTAAAGCATTGGTTCGTTGTCCTTCTCTGTAACGAAACATTAGCGGCCAAAATAGTTTTAAAGCTAGGACACACGGTATCCACGTTTCTCTTTTTCGTTTAATCATGCATACTGCTTACGTATTCATAAGGAAAAAAATTTAAATAACAACGTAGTACACAACCAGGGAGTCACAGGCAACTGCAGGATGAGCGCTTCTCGAGGTATCTGTCACAGTGTTATATATGAACAAGTGAAGGTAATGCTACCAGCGGCCTCTCTTTGAAATTAAACGAGCTAAAAGAACCGTGCGCTAACTTTAAAAAAATTTCCGCTCAAGTGCGGGTCGTAGTTTGGAGACCTCTGGCCTAGTGTGAAGTCCTCACTAAATTTAAGGATAAAAGCCATTATTGTACTACATTGAATAAAACACCACACTTTCGTACGTTTCAGAAGCAAGGAGTACAGCTACAGCAAACTGTTGCAGAAGATTATCTCCTGCGCGGCTCCTCCCGCCGGAGGTTCGAGTCCTCCCTCGGGCATGGGTGTGTGTGTATATGTGTGTTTTGTTCCTAGCATAAGTTGGTTAAAGTTAGTTTACGTAGTGTGTAGGCCTAGGGACCGGTACCTTCTGCAGTTTGGTCCCTTAAGAACTCACAGACACATCTGATTTTCTACTCCCTCTCGAGTTATCTCGCTGTCGACAACATCCTACAACGCAATTTGAAATAAAAGAAAGAAAACGGCAGCAGTTTTCAGCTTTTTAGCGAACAAAATAATGATTGTTACAAGTCACAGTAAAAACTAAACAAAATATAAGCACTGAAAAATCAACATCTTGTCGAATGAATTTGAATCTCACGATATAAGCGGACTTGTGTTGTAGGACTGAGAAAGGTCGATGTAACGTAGAGTGCGAAAGCGCTGCGCTGTGTGAGAAATAAAATCTAAGGTGTAGTTGCTTTAAATGAAATGACTGAAGTATATTATAATGGGAGTACCAGTAAAAACTTGTCATTTCAAACGCACGTGTCCTTACGTTCCATTTCAACGAAACGATGTTATGTGCCTTTCGCGATAAAATATTCCAAACTGTCATCAGAAATACAGCTGACAAGGAGACAGCGCTTACTCGTCATCACCGATTTCATTCAAATTTATGGTGAATACAGTCCTTGGCCAGAAATGAAAGTGACAGAGGCGGGTGATCCAGATGGCCAAGCGTTTAGGAAAAAATAGTATTTTTGTCCCGGTCGGGCGAGGCACGAGCTATTTACGTTAATGTAGTTTTCAGGTAGTGGTTGGTGCCGTGAGTAACTACAGGACCGTAAACCGAAGGACATAACGTTGAGTCCCTATGCTGAATTTTTTTTAAATTTTAATTTTCAGTTTTTACTTAACTTACACTGCCGATAAACGGAAACAATGTTCAGTAGACTGTATTTACTAATACTTTCATAAAAGGCTTGAGAAAGAACGGCAAAAAAGTGGGATTGCAAATAAATTTCCAGAAAGGGACTGTAAGACGTACAGAAGAATTTCGTATTCAAAATTACGTACTTTATTATTTTACAGTTGGTGATTTATCTGTGCTGATGTGTCATTCGTCATAAAAGCAGGTGAGCAGTAATTTTCTCGGCTTCTTGCCGCATTTTCGCAGTTACGTGGTTGTTTTAAACTTTATATAGAAAAACAGTACTCTCACGCACTAATTGCAGTTCCTTCTTCTAATGTCATTTTCAGAGTCGTCATGGACGCTCTAAGTACAACCGTTTTTTGGAATTTATTTGCAATCCCAAACTTTTATTCGTCTTTCCTTTTCCTGCCTTTTATGAAAATGTCAATAAATGTAAAATATTGACAATTATTTCGGTCTCTTTACTATGTAAGAGCCGTTAAGAATTGAAAATAAGAAATAATTGCGCATAGTGAATCGAACCCGGGACCATGGGATTACCATTTGGGAGTGTCCTCACTGCGCCAACCGCTGCCTGGAAACAACTCTCACATAAGCGGCCCATGATTCAACCAACCAGTGGCCAAAATGGTATTTTCCCCAAATACTTTGCCATCTGGAACTTACACTTCCGTCACTTTCATTTTTGGACAAGCCCTCCATACACCATAAATTTGGACGAAATTGACGATGACGAGCAGACGCGGTTCCCTTGTGACAGCCAGAGCGAGAGCACCAGCAGCAGCGAGTACTGTTTGTATAAAGCGTTTATTTTGCATTTTGTTTACGACCTTCCACTAAGGAAGGGATTCTATTTGTGTTTATCTGCTCTGCATAGTAACTAACAGTTCTTGATAAAACTTTACGTAGTTTTCGTGTTAGATTTCTTAGTGTTTTCTTGATCGTTTAGAACAGAAAGCGCCCTAAAACCGTCTTTTGTTTGTTTCGCGGCCGTTAGCCACTAGTCACTTGAATCAGCAGTTGTCTTGTGACATCCAGAGCGAGAGCACCAGCAGCAGCGAGTACTGTTTGTATAAAGCGTTTTTGTACTTATTTGCTGCGCTTAGCTTTTAAATAGTTTTTCTGGCAAAACCTAGCGTAGTTTTCGCGTCTCGTATTTCAGTGAGTGTTTCTTGATTATCAGAGTAGCTCATCAGAAGATTATCTTGGGAATTTGTCACCGTATAGAGTAGGGTAAACATAGTCATGTGTAGGGACTGTGGTTGTTGTGAGCGGACGCAAGGAGAATTGGCCACTCTTCGGGGGCAGGTGGAGGCTTTGTCTGTTAGGCTCATCGAGCTCGAGGCGCAGGCGTCGGCTCGTAGTGGCGTTGGGGCAACTGTGGTGAGACCTATGCCTACTTCGGTGGCCTTGGAATCACATGGAACCCCTGATGTCGCTGCGTCTTCCGGCAGTGAGCATCTTACCGGTCAGCCATCACTCCAGGGTGAATGGCGGACAGTGGTGGGCTCGCGCGTGCCTGGCCGAAAGGCGAAGGTGGGATCTGGCCGCGTGGCAGCTGCCTTACCCCTTTCCAACAGGTACGGGGTGCTTCCTAGTGGTGATGACATCGTTTCCGAGCCACCACAGGATGCCTCGCCGTTGGGCCAGTGGCCGATTCTCCGGCAAGGTCCCGACAGTCACAGAGGGCGGGCCTATTAGTTACAGGGAGCTCCAACGTTAGGCGGGTTATGGAGCCCCTCAGGAAAATAGCGGGTAGGTCGGGGAAGAATGCCAGTGTGCACTCGGTGTGCTTGCCGGGGGGTCTCGTCCGTAATGTGGAGGAGGCCCTTCCGGCAGCTATTGAACGCACTGGGTGTGACCGGCTGCAGATAGTAGCACATGTCGGAACGAATGACGCCTGCCGCTTGGGTTCTGAGGCCATCCTTGGTTCCTTCCGGCGGCTGGCTGATTTGGTGAAGACAACCAGCACCGCACGCGGAGTGCAAGCTGAGCTTAATATCTGCAGCATAGTGCCCAGAGTCGATCGCGGTCCTCTGGTTTGGAGCCGTGTGGAGGGTCTAAACCAGAGGCTCAGACGACTCTGCGACTATAATGGTTGCAAATTCATCGACCTCCGTTATTGGGTGGAGAACTGTAGGGCCCCCCTAGACAGGTCAGGCGTGCACTACACACCGGAAGCAGCTACTAGGGTAGCAGAGTACGTGTGGCGTGCACACGGGGGTTTTTTAGGTTAGAGGGACCCCCCCTTGGGCGAAACGATAAAATACCTGACGGCTTACCAGAGAGGACATTATCATCGTTGATAAAGAACGTCCGTCCTCAGAGACCAAAAACAGGAAAAGTTAACGTAATATTGGTAAACTGCAGGAGTATCCAGGGCAAGGTTCCTGAATTAGTATCTCTTATTGAAGGAAATAGTGCGCATATAGTATTAGGAACGGAAATTTGGTTAAAACCGGAAGTGAACAGTAACGAAATCCTAGACACAGAATGGAATATATACCGCAAGGATAGGATAAACGCCAATGGTGGAGGAGTATTTATAGCAGTAAAGAATTCAATAATATCCAGTGAAGTTATTAGCGAATGCGAATGTGAAATAATCTGGGTTAAGTATCAAAGGTGGGTCAGATATGATAGTCGGATGCTTCTATAGACCACCTGCATCAGCAACCGTAGTAGTTGAGCGCCTCAGAGAGAACCTGCAGAACGTCGTGAAGAAGTTTCGTGATCATACTATTGTAATAGGGGGAGACTTCAATCTACCAGGTATAGAATGGGATAGTCACACAATCAGAACTGGAGCCAGGGACAGAGACTCTTGTGACATTATCCTGACTGCCTTGTCCGAGAATTACTTCGAGCAGATAGTTAGAGAACCAACTCGTGAAGCTAACGTTTTAGACCTCATAGCAACAAATAGACCGGAACTTTTCGACTCAGTGAATGTAGAAGAGGGTATCAGTGATCATAAGTCAGTGGTTGCATCAATGACTACAAGTGCAATAAGAAATGCCAAGAAAGGAAGGAAAATATATTTGCTTAACAAGAGTGATAGGGCACAAATCGCAGAATATCTGAGTGACCACCATCAAACGTTCATTTCTGAGGAAGAGGATGTGGAACAAAAATGGAAAAAATTCAGAAACATCGTCCAGTACGCCTTAGATAAGTTCGTACCGACTAAGGTCCAAAGCGAGGGGAAAGATCCACCGTGGTATAACAATCATGTACGAAAGGTACTACGGAAACAAAGAAAGCTTCATCATAGGTTTAAGAGTAGTCGAATCATAGCTGATAAGGAAAAGCTGAACGAAGCGAAAAAGAGTGTAAAGAGAGCAATGAGAGAAGCATTCAACGAATTCGAACATAAAACATTGGCAAACAATCTAAACAAGAACCCTAAAAAGTTTTGGTCATATGTAAAATCGGTAAGCGGATCTAAATCCCCTATTCAGTCACTCGTTGACCACGATGGCACCGAAACAGAGGACGACCGAAGAAAGGCAGAAATACTGAATTCAGTGTTCCGAAACTGTTTCACTGCGGAAAATCGTAACACGGTCCCTGACTTCAGCCGTCGCACGGACGCCAAAATGGAAAATATTGAAATAAACGATATCGGAATTGAAAAACAACTGCTATCACTTAGTAGCGGAAAAGCATCCGGACCAGACGAGATACCCTTAAGATTCTACAGTGATTATGCTAAAGAACTTGCCCCCTTTCTATCAGCAATTTATCGTAGATCGCTGGAAGAACGTAAAGTACCTAGCGACTGGAAGAAAGCGCAGGTCGTTCCCATTTTCAAGAAGGGTCATAAATCAGATGCGAATAATTATAGGCCTATTTCGCTTACGTCAATCTGTTGTAGAATAATGGAACATGTTTTGTGTTCTCGTATTATGACGTTCTTAGATAATACAAATCTCCTTCATCATAACCAACATGGGTTCCGCAAACAGAGATCATGTGAAACTCAGCTCGCCCTATTTGCCCAAGAAATTCACAGTGCCGTAGACACTGGCGAGCAGATTGATGCCGTATTCCTGGACTTCAGGAAGGCATTTGATACGGTTCCGCACTTACGTTTAGTGAAAAAAATACGAGCTTACGGAATATCGGACCAGGTTTGTGATTGGATTCAGGATTTCCTAGAAGAAAGAACACAACATGTCATTCTTAACGGTTCAAAATCTGCAGATGTAGAGGTAATTTCGGGAGTACCGCAGGGAAGCGTGATAGGACCTTTATTGTTTACAATATACATAAATGACTTAGTTGACAACATCGGTAGCTCCGTGAGGCTATTTGCAGATGACACGGTTGTCTACAAGAAAGTAGCAAACATCAGAAGACTCGTACGTACTCCAGGAGGACCTGCAGAGGATTAATGCATGGTGCGACAGCTGGCAGCTTTCCCTAAACGTAGATAAATGTAATATAATGCGCATACATAGGGGCAGAAATCCATTCCAGTACGATTATGCCATAGGTGGTAAATCATTGGAAGCGGTAACGACCGTAAAATACTTAGGAGTTACTATCCGGAGCGATCTGAAGTGGAATGATCACATAAAACAAATAGTGGGAAAAGCAGGCGCCAGGTTGAGATTCATAAGAAGAATTCTAAGAAAATGTGACTCATCGACGAAAGAAGTAGCTTACAAAACGATTGTTCGTCCGATTCTTGAGTATTGCTCATCAGTATGGGACCCTTACCAGGTTGGATTAATAGAAGAGATAGACATGATCCAGCGAAAAGCAGCGCGATTCGTCATGGGGACATTTAGTCAGCGCGAGAGCGTTACGGAGATGCTGAACAAGCTCCAGTGGCGGACACTTCAAGAAAGGCGTTACGCAATACGGAGAGGTTTATTATCGAAATTACGAGAGAGCACATTCCGGGAAGAGATGGGCAACATATTACTACCGCCCACATATATCTCGCGTAATGATCACAACGAAAAGATCCGAGAAATTAGGGCAAATACGGAGACTTACAAGCAGTCGTTCTTCCCACGCACAATTCGTGAATGGAACAGGGAAGGGGGGATCAGATAGTGGTACAATAAGTACCCTCCGCCACACACCGTAAGGTGGCTCGCGGAGTATAGATGTAGATGTAGATGTAGATGTATAATAACGTCTGCAAACACAGCTTGTAACAAGACTTTGAAGATGATTTTTTTACTTACAGTCTATTTCCTAGTTTCATGTATCACCACTGTACGGAAATGTGATGAGCAGGAGGAAGTACAAAATGACTGATGCACTGTACTTATGCTCACACACATCTAGAGTACAACGAATTCACTTCAACAAATCGAGTTATACAAAAGAATCGGCGGCGAAGACAGGTCTGAACATTAAACATGACTTTATTCTCCATATCGTTTACAAAATTGTGATATTTCTGCCTTTGGCCGCCAGTATTTTATCTTGCTAGAAGCTCGGCTTGATGCAGCTTATTACTCGTGAAGTAGCATGTGGAAGAAAAGTGGAATGAGGTACAAGCAGCAGATGGTACAGTATGTACCATTCCCGTGGGAGAGTCCGCCAATTTTACAGAACTTGCTTCTGGTTGATTGGCACATTCGGGTGCTAGGCGCCAAAACACCTATCTTCTCTTATTAACTATTTACATACTTTTCATTGCCTTTAACTCAGTTTTCATTATGACAGTCTCTCATGGTTATCCTACGAGTCTACCATTTTTGTTTATTAAATTTCACTTGTTTTGAGAAACATAAGAGTAATGATATTACGCCTAAGTGCTTCGGATACCTTCGGGTCGCTTAGGCGCGCCTGTGAGACGAAGTATTTCGGCTGCGCTAGTCACTCTGTTTCGGGTGTTCTGCAGAGCCAGACGTGTATCTCTGTTTCGGACGGACACGTCGTAATCTACACCGGATGTTGTCAGAACAGTTACCGTACTATTAAGAAAGCTATGTCGAAAGTGGTATTTTAAAGTATAAACAAACGATACAAATCTTTAGCATCATGCAGCGCGTCAGCAACCGTATATGTCTAGAAAATAAACAATTTTTTCAGCCTTCAGTTGCAAGGTAATTTTTACTCGTTTACCTAGGTTTCGATTCCAGTAATGGAATCTTCTTCAGAACCTATGAATTAAACCACTTACGGACATATATTACACACTGAAATGCATCATCAGTCTTATGATTGAATAATAAAGAAATCGTGATACTTACAAAAAATTAAATTATTTTGGGAGCCAAACACTGGCGATGTCACAGATTAAAATTAAAACAATAAAGACGCATAATCATAAGATTATGTCTGCCAAGATATACGAGTAAAAATTACCTTGCAACTGAAGGCTGAAAAAATTGTTTATTTTCTAAACAGGATACATTAATGAAAGGTGTCAACTACGATCATTGTCAGTACCACAGATCTTGTCCTCTGTAGATACAGAGGCTAACCTGGGCAAGTGGTATCCTACAAAAAAAGAATAAACCCAGGTTCAAGTTGGAGATAGTCTAGTAGCCTCCTCCGAAGAAGACCCACTACCAACGAGCTGTCTTCTGTACTGGGGACACAACTTGACAGGATTCTGGAGAAAACGTTTAGGGACTCTTATTAAATCTCTACAGATCTCTCCAGCTTCCAGATCTGACTTCCAAAACGACAACGTATAATTTATAATATGCTGCTATGCCACGACGATATTCATAGATGTCTGCAAAATTAATTTGCCCTTGAACTACAATAACATTGCGTGGATGTATATGAAATTCGTATACAACATTATAAGATAGTATGTAATCAACTACTTAAAGGATTTTGTTAGCAATTATTAGTTTTACTACGCTATTTTTAGGCTATGCCGAAACTTACATACGAGGAACAGGGGCATTCATGTTAGCTTAACACGTTCAGGTCGGCGCTGATAAGTGTGTTTCCTGCTATGAGACTACACGCATATTCATGTTTCCTTTCATCTGGCGGCGCTGCTGTTCGTATTTCTCGCCTTGGGACGGTGATCGTATTCAAATGCTCTAAGCTACTATTTCAACATACTGACCTCCGTATAAGTCCATTCTTTGAAAACAACATATAAAATAATTTTACACTAAATTAATAAAAAAATGTGTGATACCTATTTGGTTCAAATAGCTCTGAGCACTATGGGACTCAACTGCTGAGGTCATTAGTCCCCTAGAACTTAGAACTAGTTAAACCTAACTAACCTAAGGACATCACAAACATCCATGCCCGAGGCAGGATTCGAACCTGCGACCGTAGCGGTCTTGCGGTTCCAGACTGCAGCGCCTTTAACCGCACGGCCACTTCGGCCGGCGATACCTATTTGTTCAGAAAGCTTTTTCGTTTAAAGGTCCCACAAAATTACATTTACACTCATATTCAGAAAAAAATAGAGCACCTTCAATGACTAGAGATAGCACGTTCATATTCACAGGACATGTACGTAAGTACGTTCTGTAGAAATGATTAGCATTTCAGTCACCTCGGTTCAGCATGTGCCCTGTTGCCTGGTAAGCTCAGGGTCCGCCATGGACCCTGATAACTTGATTCATGTGTGATGCCATCGACGCGTATCACACGCGAATGGCGGCCTGTGGTATAGCCATTCACGCTGCATTCACCTGGTTCCAAAGTTCATTTGGGGCGGTTGGCATTGGGTCACAGCACTACACCGGTCGTTTCATCATATCCCACACATTATCGACTGGTGACAAGCCTGGTTATCTGACGAGACAGGGCAAAAGGCTGACGTCCTGTAACACCAAGAAGGCAGGTGTTCTTGCAGCAACATGTTATCGTGCATTGTCTTGCTGAAAAATGGGGTTTGGGGTGTTGTGCACAGAGGGTCGCAGGATGTCTTCACATAAGTTGTACTGGTCACAGTTCCCTGGACACGCACCACCTGTGACTTATGATTGCACCCAATAGCACCCCACAGCAAAAGGCCTTGAGTTGGCGCTATATGTTTTGTGCGAATGCAGTCACATGCCGCTAACCCCTATCTGCGGCAAACCAAAGCGTGGGCATCATTTTCACGCGAACAGAACCTGGATTCTCCGAAAACACTATCTGATGCCATTCCTGTCCCCGGTCACATTGTTCCACACAAGATTGCCGTTTAGCATGTTTCTGCAGATTAGTCAAAGGCAGCCGGAGAAGTGCAAGACGCGCACATAACCCATGCCGTAATAAATGTTGAAGGAATTTCACCTCTGATCGTTGCACTGCCGGAACACTTGTCCCACACGAGCAGCAATTTCCCAGATGAATTCATCACATTCTCTCACGCCAATAATGCGCTCCCTTTCAAACTCACTGATTTGACGGTACGGTTCACGCATACGTCTGCGAGGCATCCTGCACGTCTGCTTACGTCACACTGATCCAGTACCTTCGGTTTATAGCGACAGCGAGAGCCGCAGGCACAGTTCACTGGTAGGTGGTGTAGCGTCGCGGTATCGATGTTGACCTTGAACCCGCGGGGTGACGTGGTTCAAATGCTAATCATTTCTGCAGAAAACCCTAACGTACATTTCCCGTGAATATGAACGTCCTATCTGTAGTCGTTCAAAGTGTTCTGTTTTTACTGAACTTGAGTGTACAGTTCTTCGTTGCTCCTGGTTGATGGATAATACATCATATGTTAAAGTATTGGAAGTAGCATAACTGGTAAATTCGAGCGTAAACCATAGATGGTACACACAGCTCGATGGGAGGGTCCAGCGTGAGCCACCGGTGGTTCATGCTGCTTCATCGGAGGGTCTAGCACGCGCCACGAGTGGTTCATACCGGCGTGAACATGTTAAATCGACTTCCTACATATCTTCAGCTATAAAACTGATTCCTACCCGTTTTGATACTTGATACTGGAGAGGAGTAATACTGGTATACTCTGTGCCGAAAGAAGTCACCGTAAATTACAAGCCACTTTGTGGTATGCTCATCATCCCTTGGAATGTTGCAATGAGGAGAATAAATTACAATTTCCTAATTTCTGATTCATTGATTGACCGCGTTAGTGCGAAAAGCCACATGTTACCAATTTAACGGTACAGGGATCTTCGTTTCGAATATCTTCCGCGCAAAGAATAGTGACCTGTCTGGCACATCCTGCATATATCTTTAGTCTGAATACAAGCTTCTATCATGGATTTGAACTCCTTAGAGATGTACTAAGTTAGGAGAAGATTAAGACTGAAAATGAAGTGCATCAGGTAATCGATTAAAGAATAATGCAGTAGATAAAAACGGTGCTTTTAATCTAGGATTCATGTTTTCTTAAACATTGAGCACTTTCACTGTGTTGGAACATGATAAATACGGTCTAAGCAGTTTTGTACACGTCACATATCCAGAAGAAATGGTAAAATTGCTTTTGTATTTGCTGCACCCTTACACTATCTTTTCACAATATTACTAAAGCGCACTCTACACCGTGGCGCGATGGTTCGCAGTCTGGGCTCTGATTTGGAACGACAGGTGTTCCAGTCTCCATCTGTCCATCGAGATTTACGCATGTGATGTTTCTCTAAAACTTTACGCGAGATATTCCTGTCGAAAAGACACGACAGATTTTATTCTCAATCATTTGCTCTACCGGTCTTATGTTCCGTTTCACGTCACCTGGTCGTCGACGGGCTATTAAAAACTAATGCCATTTCCTGCTGCCGCTATTGCACTTAGAGGTGTGATCGTAGAACAAATCATTTTGTAAGTTATTGCTGTTGTCTGGTCCAGCGTTCTGCTTCAAAGCAAATATTTACCACCTAAATGCATTCTCTTTTCGCTTTCTTTTCACTAGCATTAAGAGCCTCAGGGGGATATTTTCATCGGTGGTGCCAGGCAGCGACAAGATGTCTGAGGTCAGACGGAACTGCCTTTGTGTTTTCATCTGCGATACTTTTGAGTTCTTGTAGCGGCGCACAGCACGCGATAACTTCTATTCATAAATGAACAAAGACTTTTCATCTCGACATCTTGGGTTGTCGGGTGTTCTGCCGGATATCAGCGTCGTACTTGCACGATATTTCGGTCACGTAGCTCGAGACCTTCATCAGGTGCGACCTGAGACTGCTCCTCGATCTCGCAGGGATCGGCACGGAGATACTTTTCCTCCGATGTGTGATGGAGTTCGCAGCAGTTATTGCTTTGCCTCCCATGCATGCTGATGTTGCGTCTTCACATGTGGGTTGTCTTCTTGGGTGTCTCCTCAGCACAGTTCGGCAGAGCCAGCTATGTAGCTAGCAGGTGTAGCCAGCGGGTGGTGACGCTGCGTTGCAATTTGTGGCCCAGCGTCCGGATTTGGGCGTTGTGCGACCGACCAGCACTGTCGTAAAAGGTGCGGGCGGTCGTCTGGAAGAGGTCACGGAGTAGAGGTACTTCCGCGACGTCGTGAAGATGAGCAGTGGGAAAATCGTAAGGCAGGTGTAAGGCCAGCCGAAGGATGCGATTCTGCAGAGTCTCCAGCTTCTTCAGGTTCGTGTCGGCGGCGTTCCCCCAGACGACGGCGGCGTATTGGAGTACAGGACGGAGCAGCGCCTTGTACAGGGTGATGCCCAGCCGCGGTGGTAGTTGGGAACCAGGGTTCAGCAATGGGTACAGAGTGCGGAGCCTGTTCCGCACTTTGGCCTTCACGTCGCGAATGTGTGGAGCCCACGTGAGTCGGCGGTCAATGGTGACGCCGAGGTAATGCGCCGTTGGGCGCCACGGAACAGGGCTTCCACCGACAGCGAGCGGCTGCAGACCTGCAGGAACGAGTCGCCTGGTGACGATCAGGAACTGAGTCTTGGCACCATTGAAGAGGAGACGCCACTTGACTGCCCAGGCTGCCAGGGTGTCAACGGCGAGCTGCAGACGGCGGCGCATGACAGCGGCATTGAGGCTCCTAGTGTAGAGAGCCGTGTCATCCGCGTACAGGGCGAGCTGCACACGGTCGATCTTCGGCGCATCAGACGTGTACTGCGAGTACAGGAGGGGTCCCAAGACCGAGCCCTGTGGCACCCCGGCGTTGATGCGGCGGACGGAGGACAAGCCCTGCGCAGCCCGCACATGGAAGGTCCTATCAGCAAGATAGGAAGCGATGAGACGTACGTGCGACGTCGGGACCCCAAGTTCAAAGAGCTTGAACAAGAGGCCGCGGTGCCACACGCTGTCGAAAGCACGCGACACGTCCAGGAACACCGCGCCGAAGAACTCGCGCTGCTCGAGGGCGACGAACGCATCTTCCACTAACCGAAGGAGTTGATGAACGGCTGAGTGGCCCCTGCGAAATCCGAACTGCTCTTCGGGCAGGAGGCCTTCCTCGTCGACGTGGCGCAGCAGCCGCCTGATGTACACCCTCTCGAAGACCTTGGAGACGGCCGGCAGGAGACTAATAGGTCTGTAGTTCACGGGCTGCCGCAGATCCTTCCCCATCTTCGGAATCGCCACGATTTCCGCATGCTTCCAGGACTGAGGAAAGCTGCAGGACCGGAGGATGACATTAAAGACGTCGGCAAGATGAGTGACAGCCACGGGCGGCAACTTCTGGAGCAGGGCGTTGGAAACTTCGTCCGGGCCCGCAGCTTTCCTGGGGTGCAGGGCACGCAGGATGGTCGACACCGCTTCCGCCGTCGTCTCTTCAATGACGTCATCGTCGTCACGTGCCTCCAGGTAGCGTGGGAGCCGGTCAGCAACCAGGTCGTCGGTGACAGCGTCAGTCGGGTCTTCGATAGGCGTAAACGCCGCCTCAAAGACGTCAGCAAGAGCATCAGCCTTCGCAGCTGGTTCGCAGACAGCCTGACCATGGACCAGCAGCGG
This sequence comes from Schistocerca serialis cubense, assembly GCF_023864345.2. Lineage (NCBI taxonomy): Eukaryota > Metazoa > Arthropoda > Insecta > Orthoptera > Acrididae > Schistocerca > Schistocerca serialis. The sequence continues at coordinate 644,588,257 of NC_064639.1, forward strand.
GGGGATACGTTGCGTGCGGCGGAGGAAACGCTTCGTCATCTGCAATGGCTGACTTAGTCACCTTGCTGAACACTATCTAGAACTAGATCATACCATGAAGTATGAGGATACCAAGATTCTAGCACAAACACCCAGATTTTGGGACAGCGTTATAAGAGAATCGATTGAGATTAAAATGGCTGACGATCTTGTGAATCGTGACACAGGGTACCAGCTAAGCAGAGCCTGGGATCCGGCTCTGGAATTGTTGAAGGAGCAACGGGGCCAGCTGCAACACTACACAAACAGAAGAACCAGAGACATGGAGATGGTAAACGAGCCCCTGACGGACTGCCAGGAGCACCAGACCGAAGATGGAACACCCAGAACTGGGACTGGTGGGCGCGGACCGCAGAGGGAACATCCAGAGCCGCAGCGGACGAAAAACGGAGCGGCAACGCTCCAACAGGTCGTGGAGAGCGGGCGCGGACCGCAGGGGGAACGCCTGGTACCCCAGACCGTAGATGAAACGCCCAGGAGCGGGTTTGGTGGGCGCGGACCGCAGAGGGAACGCCTAGAACCGCAGCGGACGGAAAACGGAGCAGCAACGCTCCAGCAGGTCGCAGTGAATGGGCGCGGACCACAGCCGTTGGTGGAGGGGGAAGGCCATAGGCATAAATACTGGACCAGGTCCACTCGAGGAGCAGTCTCAGGTCGCACCTGATGAAGGTCTCGAGCTACGTGACCGAAATATCGTGCAAGTACGACGCTGATATCCGGCAGAACACCCGACAACCCAAGATGTCATTAGATCGCCGGGAAAGCCTGAAGAGTTACATCAAAAGTCTCTACGGGGAGGAGATGTATCAGAATATCAAGAAGCTGGACAAGCTACGGCAGAAGAAAGGGAAGATGCTGAGTTCTCTCAGTTTTTTGCTGAGGTGTCGAGATGGAGAAGTGGTACCAGTATTTGCCAGAATTAAACATCACATCAACTCCAGAGCGGCGAACAAGATAAAACGCAGAGCTAGCATGGCACTGGTGAGAGAGAGGATTCGAGATATGCGCCACAGGTTAGATGTTGTGGCCAGGGAGCTGTTACACATTCATCTGTACATGGCAGCCTCCTTAACAAGAGAAGATTAGGATTGGGTAGACCGTGCCTCCTGGTCTTTAGCTGAGTGTGCTAGAAGGAATGCCTCATCTTGCCAATCTGCAAAGTTTGACCGCATGAGCAAGAAAGCACAGCAGATGGAAGAGACACGCACGGTGACGAATCTGAGTGGCATACAGTTTGATGATACAACCTTAAAGGTACTCAGCAAGGGTCTCAACTTTGCTACAACCCCTAGAAACGTACCCATTTCAGGTTTCGTCAGTGCAGTAGAGCAAGTTGCAGCCACACTTCCACCTAATGTGGCAGAGGAAGTCCGCCGAGAGACCTGCAGGGCCCTCACCAAGGCCAGGCCGCCGAAATCGAACATCACAACCGAGGAGAGGCTTGCACTCAAGAAACTACGGGAAGACAACAGCATTGTGGTACTGCCAGCAGACAAAGGGAACTCCACTGTCATCTTGCAGCGGGTGGATTATGATGAGAAAGTACGCCAACTTCTGGAGGACCCTGCATACAGAATTCTGGAGTGTGACCCCACGGACAAGGTGGCCAAGAAGACTAGTGCTCTCTTGAAGGAAACAGGGATGCCTGATAAGATCATCAGACAACTACGGGAAAAAGCGCCAGTGCCACCTAGACTGTATGGTCTGCCTAAAATACACAAGGAGGGCGTGCCCCTACGTCCTATTGTCAGTAATATTGGGGCACCTACGTACACAACAGCCAAGTACTTGAAAGGTCTCCTGGCTCCATATGTGGGGAAATGTATTCACCACATCCGCAACTCAGGAGATTTCCTGCAACGCCTCAAGCAACTGCACATCACAGATTCGGACATCATGGTTAGTTTTGATGTGGTATCGCTGTTCACCAGGGTCCCACTGAAGGACTCACTAGAACTGATTGCAGAGAAATTTGATGGTGCTCTGTTGGACCTGTTCAGTCATACACTGACATCCACGTATTTCCTGTACAGAAACCAGTATTACGAGCAAACTGAAGGTGTAGTTATGGGCAGCCCACTGTCCCCTGTGGTTGCCAACATGTTTATGGAGAGTTTTGAGGAGAGGGCATTGGAGACAGCCACATTCAAACCCACATGCTTCTTTAGGTATGTGGATGACACCTTCGTGATTTGGCCACATGGGATGGACAGGCTCAATGAGTTTCTTGAACATCTTAACTCATGCCACCCTAATATCAAGTTCACCATGGAACTGGAGAAGAATGGCCAGCTGCCATTTCTGGATGTACTAGTCCAGAGGAAAGCAGATGGATCAATTGGCCACAGTGTGTACCGAAAACCAACACACACTGATTTATATCTGCAGGCCAGCAGTTGTCACCACCCTGCACAGAAGAATGGGGTTCTGAAGACTTTGGTCCACAGAGCACGTGCCCTATCAGACCAAGAGAATCTACCCACAGAGATAGAACGTCTCAAAACAGTTTTCTCCAAGAATGGATACACGGACAGACAAATTGAGAGGGCACTCCGACCAGCCACTATACCACAGGTTCCTGAAGAAGACCAAGATGAAGCAAAGAAGGTGACATATCTGCCCTATGCTGGCTCTATTTCTGCCAGAATCAGTAGGATCCTGCGTAAACACAATATCAAGTGTGTTTTCTGTCCATCCAAAAAGATCGGGGGACTGCTGGGGAATGTCAAAGACGACCTGGGGTTACGAAAACCAGGGATTTACAATATACCTTGTCAATGTGGCATGTCCTACATTGGCCAGACGACAAGAACTGTGGAGATCAGGTGCAAAGAACATCAGAGGCACACTAGATTAAGACAGGTGACTAAGTCAGCCATTGCTGAACACTGTCTAGAACTAGATCATACCATGAAGTATGAGGATACCAAGATTCTAGCACAAACACCCAGATTTTGGGACAGCGTTATAAGAGAATCGATTGAGATTAAAATGGCTGACGATCTTGTGAATCGTGACACAGGGTACCAGCTAAGCAGAGCCTGGGATCCGGCTCTGGAATTGTTGAAGGAGCAACGGGGCCAGCTGCAACACTACACAAACAGAAGAACCAGAGACATGGAAATGGTAAACGAGCCCCTGACGGACTGCCAGGAGCACCAGACCGAAGATGGAACACCCAGAACTGGGACTGGTGGGCGCGGACCGCAGAGGGAACATCCAGAGCCGCAGCGGACGAAAAACGGAGCGGCAACGCTCCAACAGGTCGTGGAGAGCGGGCGCGGACCGCAGGGGGAACGCCTGGTACCCCAGACAGTAGATGAAACGCCCAGGAGCGGGTTTGGTGGGCGCGGACCGCAGAGGGAACGCCTAGAACCGCAGCGGACGGAAAACGGAGCAGCAACGCTCCAGCAGGTCGCAGGGAATGGGCGCGGACCACAGAGGAAGCGCCTGCAGCCGTTGGTGGAGGGGGAAGGCCATAGGCATAAATACTGGACCAGGTCCACTCGAGGAGCAGTCTCAGGTCGCACCTGATGAAGGTCTCGAGCTACGTGACCGAAATATCGTGCAAGTACGACGCTGATATCCGGCAGAACACCCGACAACCCAAGATGTCATTAGATCGCCGGGAAAGCCTGAAGAGTTACACTTTTCATCTCGATTCGCACGCTGTTTTCTCTGTTCAAAGTAAAGAAACTGGTTTAAAGAAAGGTCTTCTTAATGTGCTGACAATGAGGCTATGTAGAGTGTCTCGATAAATAAAATCATTAGACATTGCCATGATAGAAGAGTGTGATATAATTTTTGTTTGCATCATCTCTTCCTGGATACGAGAATCAGCGACTCGTATGTACTACATATTTTCAGTCAATGAATTTGACGTGTTAGCCTTATAATAAATTCGGGTATGAGATAGAGATCGTACAACAGTAATGATTTACACACATCATAAATATTTTATGCCTCCCTTTTTGATTCTATATTTTGATTTAAAAAGAAACAGAACAGAAATAAAGGGTCCGTGGAGAAATGTTGAGACAACATAGATAAAAACGGCAATGTCTTTCGAAGACGTTGCGTAGGATGTACCTACACGATAAAATCCTTGATTCTTAGTATGGGCAAGGCAGAAAGGGCCCAGTGAAATGACGGTAGAATTCAACCTGGCAATCCGAGTGTGCACTCGAGAACGACGGGCTTCCAAGACATCGGGCGTCGGCAGTGTCGAAAGCCATGGGTCGACGACGGTTTCTCTAAGTGGGATGACGAGCTCCGGGACATCGGGCGTCGGCGGCTCTTCGAGAGTATGGCTCCGTGATGATAGTTGGCTGTGCGACGACAATGTTTCCGACACATCAGGCGTCGACGGGTGCCGGAGACGGTGGTTCGATGACGGCGGTCGCCAGTGAGACGACCTGCGGCGAAGCGTGGCACTTACGTGCGACAGACAGCGGTGCTGCGTTACGTCAGCGATAGGTGCTCATGGCGAGGGCCATAAATCTGATCGGTGTGTTGCTGGGGCAGCCTGAGTGAAAGCGAAGAATAGTAACGGCCGCAACCGCTGCTCCTATCGTTCTCGTATCTTTCTTGGGGCGAAGAATGTGAGACGGTGTTTACCCTTAGATATTTACTGCGACAATCGTGTGTATTACTGTTCATTTATTTAATTAGAGGATGCATATACAGCCACTTCGGTAGCACAAAATTTACGTCAGTTGACCATTGTTTCGATTGCACTACGGCAACTTTCTTCAGAATAAAAAGTTAACATGCAATACCTACAAAATATAACGACATAGCTTGAAACAAGATACACTTAATAGTATTACTTCCATAAATTACGTACGAACAGAATGTATTTACATGTAATCAAACCATCTTTTAAAAAGTTCTGAGCAAAAGTGCTCTCGTCAAGGAAATGTCTTAGGAATAAAAACTAAAATTTAAAAATATAACATGACTGCCAACCAGATAAAGTATTTCATGGAATACAGCGATAGCCGCAAGGTAGCTTAGGGCCAAGAGCGGCATCACACAGCCGCTGCCATCAGACTAAAGGGCTGACACGCAGAGGCATCCACAAGGTGGACACGAAAACATATTCGCGCCATCTGGTAGGAAGTAATCGAATTACAAACAACTTAAGTGCAAATGAGGCATTGTAAGGACAATTTGAAGTATTATTGGTAATAAACAGGAACCAGCGTATGAAAGTTACAACATCACGTTACACTCCTTTTTACAAAGGAAAATACAATTCAGATAGTATGCAGAGAAAACATAAAATTGGAAGGAAAAGCGATGTTTTGAAGGTTACATTGAGAAGAGTATCGCTAATCAGACAATTTTAAGTAGCGGCTCTATACGCAGCATAATCTTTTTTCAAGGTATAGAGCCGCTAATTAAAATGGTTCAAATGGTTCGAATGGCTCTGAGGACTATGGAACTTAACATCTGAGGTCATCAGTCCCCTAGAACTTAGAACTACTTGAACCTAACTAACCTAAGGACATCACACACATCCATGTCCGAGGCAGGATTCGAACCTGTGACCGTAGCGGTCGCGCGGTTCCAGACACAAGCGCCCAGAACCGCTCCGCGACAGAGGCTGGCAATTAAAATTGTCTCAGTGACGATACTTTCCTCCTAAGAGTCACCAAAGACTCGCGAAACCTGCCCCCATTTCATGATCACAATGCGCCGAAGATTCATTAGCTCAAAATAGTTCAGAGTTCAACATAATGATTCATAAATTAACACACGCAAGACAACAATAGTAACTCATTCTGTGTATGATCTGAGTTGTGTAAATCAAGAGTCTTCGCTGGACCATATTCAGACCTCTCGGAATATAAAGTCCCATGAGAAATTAAAGTAGGGTAGCGGCTGTTCACCGCCCAGAATCAAGCACCTATACGACCCAATCACGTAAGTTACCTCATACAGGTCTGCCTTCTACAAGATTCCGACATAAAGTGTCACGAATCGCTGCCTTGAGCTCTTCACTGGAAAAGTCCCAGCACTGTTCCGCACTCTCCATCTCTTATTTCCTGAAGGCCACCCCCAACAAAAAAAGCATCGTCCTTAGGTCCTACAAACATTATTTAACTTCAGCTTGGCCCCTTTCCCGCACTAAAATAATATATTAGAACAAAATTTAAGTTAAAGAAATGTTATAAATATTCGGTTACAATCAGACCATGTACAATGATTAGAAATAAAGGTTTTTGCAGAAATAAGTAGGTTAGTATTTTTGCGCAAGTGTTCTCACGTTAAATGACAGCGAATGTTCGTTAAATTTTGATCAAACAGTTATTTATGCCTTCTTGACGGAAGCACCCTTTGGTTCTCTTTACAATTGTGCTGTCCGCTAACTCTTGCGATTCCTCACTTTTAAATTAGTACAGTTTTCTAATAGCAAATCAACATTTGAATCAAGTTGCTGTCAAAAAAAACTGTTCGCTAAATAAATACAAAAGTATGACAAAGTATAAAGTATTGATTCTGTGTTCTTTTTCTGTGTAAATGTGGAGAATACAATGTTATAACAAACATTTGCGGATTGAAAAAGATCCCAAAGACGTCGTAAATCACTAAATGAAATAGATGCAAGTATGTCGTTTCACGGATGACAGTTACAATGCCTTGCTGTCATCTGAGATATCATTTGTTGAAATTATCAACGTTTGTTGTTTTAAAGGTATCGAAATTGTTGTGGCATTGGCCGTGCTTCATTTTCCTGAAATTGCAGATTCATTCACATTTTCTTTAATATGTAACTGCGATTTATTGTCTAAGTGCGGAGAACTGTAACTTAGTCATCTTTATTATCTCACAGTCTGCCATTTCTTGGTTCACTGTCTGTCCTCCAAAGCGACAGTACGTCCCCAAAATTCTCCGTACTGTGATTAACCCACATCTGGTCCTTTGCGCACACACACTTGGCTCGCCTGGAGCGGCCGCGGCTGGCCGCCCGTCGCCACCACGCACTCTCGACCCTGGAGCGGCACAGCTTCGCTAATAAATTCACCTTAGCTTGTACCAGTTCTAGGCAGTCCATTAGCTCGCCTACATTCGCGTAACGTTACACAGTGACAGTGACGCTTGTTACCAGGCGCCGTGCCTCAAAAAAGGACAGTTTGTGAAAACGACCTGTTTTAGTGGATTTCCGCATGTGGGACCCGCATCGTCACTACAGTGGTCCCACATCACCCCCCCCCCCTCGTTTGGGAATCTCCCTACCGAATCAAGTGCCCCAACATCACCATCTGCCTCTCAATCTCCGGTAAGAAGTGGTCATGTTATTTTGTTTCATCAGTGGATATTTGTTAGGATTTTATTTATAATGTGAAATACGCTGTCCCTAAATGAACCCAAGACCTTGAAATGATACGTAACTGTAAAAAAAACATGGCCGGGGTGGCCAAGCGGTTCTAGGCGCTATAGTCTGGAACCGCACGACCGCTACGGTCGCAGGTTCGAATCCTGCCTCGTGCATGGATGTGTGTGATTGTTCTTAGGTTGGTTAGGTTTAAGTAGTTCTAAGTTCTGGGGGACTGATGACCTCAGCAGTTAATTCCCATAGTGCTCAGAGCCATTTGAACCATTTTTTGTCAGTTCCTCTGAGACGTTCACTTTAAAATCTGCCATATCTGTTCTAGTTATAAGGTGGTCATGTCATTTTGATTTTTGTATGTTGTCGAGGTGCTTGTCAGAGAGCGAGAGCAAGTTATGTTACTGTTAAACAATCTTCGATCTTGTCGTGGCACGGTCTTTGCCTCTGCGCAGTCTGATATATTTGTAGTTGAAGTGTGGTAGGTGATGGACGTACCGGATGATCCCAAAGTCAATATAAATTTGAAGACTTAATAAACCACGGAATAATGTAGATAGAGAGGTAAAATTTGACACGCATGTTTGGAATGACATGGGGTTTTACTAAAACAAAAAAAAAAAAAAAAAACAAAGTTCACAAAATGTCCGACAGATGCGCCTCGTTTAGTGATGATCGTGTGCTCAGCCGCCACTTCCGTCATGCTTGGCGTCCCAGGCCCCCAGACCTCAGTCCGTGCGATTATTGGCTTTGGGGTTACCTGAAGTCGCAAGTGTATCGTGATCGATCGACATCTCTAGGGATGTTGAAAGACAACATCCGACGCCAATGCCTCACCATAACTCCGGACATGCTTTACAGTGCTGTTCACAACATTATTCCTCGACCTCAGGTATTGTTGAGGAATGACGGTGGACATATTGAGCATTTCCTGTAAAGAACATCATCTTTGCTTTGTCTTACTTTGTTATGCTAATTATTTCTTTTTGATTAGATGAAGCGCCATCTGTCGTACATGTTTTGAACTTTTGTATTTTTTTTGGTTCTAATAAAACCCCATGTCATTCCAAGCATGTACCTCTGTATTTACGAGGCCTGTTCAGAAAGTAAGCTCTGATTGATTGCCAAATTGAAACCACAGTGAACATCAGAAATGTTTTACTTGTAACAATTAGCTACACCTTTCAGCTACTTCTCTACGTAGTCGCCGTTCTGACTTAGACTTTTGTCATAGCGTTGTACCAACTTTTCAATAGCCTCATCATAGAAGGCAGCCGCCAGTGCTTTCCGCCAATTCTCCACGCTGGCCTACACCTCGCTGTCTGTGTCAAAATGTCGTCTTCAAAGACAGCGGTTCATGTGACCAGAGATGAAACTCAGGGGGAGACAATTGCGGACTGTATTGTGGGTAATCTAACATTTCCATTTGAAAACGATGCAGGAGCATCTTCATTGCCCCTGCAGAATGCGGCTGAGAATTGTCGTGAAGACGAAACAGCACGACAGTTATGTAATGTTAGCTGCATAGCTTCAGGCGAAATTTCTCACCAGGCCCTCGTACTTGGCGGCAGACACTATTTTCTAGACATCTTTACGCACTCACTGCGAGCTCAGAAATGAGAAGAGCGACGTGATGCTAACTGGGGTTATACTAGAGACACTACCCAACACATCTGTGCAAAGCTTTATCGGATTTTCATAGTCGTTTCCATTTCGCGACCGATCGGAGCTTACTTTCTGAACGCCCCTCGTACATTATTCCGTGATTTATTCAGTTTTCAAATTTATACTGACTTTTTGATCACCCTGTATTTACTACTGCTGTGTGGACTTGTAATTGCATCTCCCAGCTGAAGAAAGGACAGCACAGATGAGTGTTATGGGTATATTGATAGGCGAAAGGAATGATAATAATGTCATTATTTTTGAAGAGAAGAAGTTTGAGGTATGACTGCAGCACTGCGCAGCTAGGAACGATTATAGTAAGCTACGAACTTGGTCGAAGCTGAAAGAAAAACCACCCCACTTCCGTGAGTCATGGATTTACATACTAACTGATTAAGCTCTTTGATTTTTATAGATATTCTGTGTTAATTTTGTACCTTATTATTAAATTATTATTAAATCATTTCTCACCTTGTTAAGCTTAGCACTTTTCAGGCCAATGTTAGGTGTGAAGATCACGTAAAATATCACTCTTTCTTTTTGAAGATATATTTCATTCTAAAATCGTTGTCTTGGAATATCATTTCATATGAATACTTACTGTCGCCATTCCACTGTTTATCATTATGCATTACCACTTGCCACAGTTAGAAAATGTGTTTAGAAATAAAAACCTAGCTTAGCCGCTGCCTGCTTGCTGCTGTGCTTTCGAGAAATCTTCAACAATGCTGTCAAGACTCGAGGTAAGTGGGAATCTTAATTAGGGCCAGATAATTGTTTTACATCCGTTGCTCATTTAATACAAAGTAAAGCTGCAATCAGATCAGTTACAGTTACAGTTCACTTCAGTTACAGTTACAGTTCACTTCATATTATCTTCTGTGGAGTTGGGCTAAGTTTCAAACAGAAAAAAAAGATACAGAGAGCAACTTACAAAGTATGGATCTGTATTTCATTTATATGGTGTGCAGTGATCTGTTTCCGCTACCCATAACTAACATTTTTTAAAAATGAAACTATGTGTTTCCAGAGACCTTTTAAAGTCTCAGACATGCATGGTGTATTTATGCAGAATGAAGCAACGAATGAAAATTTGCACCAAGGCTTTTACATATTTTCACTTGTCACTTCGGTCTGAGACTTGAAAAAGTCTCTGGAACCATATGCTTTCATTTGATTGAAGCACCTAAGCCTGGGTTTCAGGCAGGATCCCCCGTTTCATTCGGCGCTGAGGCGCTATTGAAATGGAGTTGGAGAGGCTCTACAATGCTGTTCGAGCTTAGGGGGAATATTAAGGAGGCTGAGGCGTGATTGGGAAGTCGGATCGAGAGAGGCCGTGCCAGGGTAGTCCGTGCAGTCATGCAAACCCGTTTGTACCAGTGTGGCGTAGTGGTTAGCGCACCTGCCTAGTGATCAGAAGACTCGGGTTCATATACTAGCATTCATACAAATTTGTATTCGTCGCTTCAATTTGCATACATACATTATTCTTTTTTCTTTTAGAAGTAGCCTCGCATTAATTTTTCCTGTGTCTCAGGAATATTGTAGCATTTGTCACCTAAAGGAGCAAACGTAAAGTAAGGTTTATATTCTACTTTGCTTTTTACCTATTTATACAACAGTGTAAATACAGCAATATTATATGGATGTTGTAGCTAATACTGATCGATAAATCGAATCTTCGGTCAACCTCCATGATGTGTAAATGTGTGGGGTGGTGCAGCAGGCTATCATACGAAGGAACAGTTCTTCTGAGAGGGGGCACTGAATCACCACAACTATCTCACTCCCAACATTGCGTGGCGCACGAGTACTAGGAGTATTTGGTTCGCATACATATCGATTGCAAATCTGACGCAAGGCGGGGTTCCTTTGTTTTTAATTTGAAGCTGACTTAAATGCTCCCAAGCCGTTTTCTTATGTCTCACACATGTGAAGTTTTTTCGGTAGGAGAATGCACAGAATACTGTTACCAGCTACATCAGATGATATTCAGTATTTGCTCGCAAAACTGGAAACGTAGTTTCAGCCAAGGAACACATTCTCAACTAGTCTTGTGCGAATACCTAACCGTCAGTGCTATGGACAAGTATAGTGTTAGTTATGACTCAAAAGAGGGAGGGCGGGGTAATGGTAATAATGACCAAACGTCGTGAATTATCTGCATTAGTAGAGCCCAGTGGTCCAAATCAGATGTACGCACAGTCCTCCGCCTCCCTGCACGTTCGTCTGTCTGAGAGGACCCATGATCACACAAACGGCAGACAAGGGTTTGGAATATTGCGTGATGTGGTTGATGTCTGGGAAGGTATTTGTTTTGGTATACCCGTGCTGAATCTCGACCGTTTCAATTTGCTTGGCCGTACCCAAACACCATCTTGGTTTGTTATCGACATGAATACCGGATCACTTTGATGCTTACTGTACGCTGCGTCAGTCACACAGCCTGCAACACATAAGGAACCCCTACCGCGTTGTCAGAGGAACTTTAATTCTTCAATGCCATCTACCGTGGCAACGATGCATCTCGGGACCTCTTTTCTTTCATTTCCAGTCAGGAATCCGTTCCTGCAGTTCGTCAGTTGTATGAATATTTCCTCTGTATGTTTTGCTGGACCCTTTTATTTAAATTGAGGTTCTGGCACACTCTGTTCGAAGGTCCTTTTTCAGATATCGCTAACTTAATATTTAAACTATGTGAGAGTGCTAAATTCTGCTATTTTTTTAAGGGAGTATTGTCGTCAGGTTACTTCTTTGATTTTTTTCTCGCCTTATCCGTATTTCGTAAATTGTGCAAACGTTGCGGAATTCCCTAAGCAATGGTAATTTGTATTTTTTTAAATAATTGTACATTCTGTGAGTTATTGTGCTGTTATAACATTTCTAGGGGTTACTATTTGTTTGTTTTAAATTATCATGTATTTTAGTGGTCTTTGTATATGCTTATTTTTGAAATTGTAATTCTTTGGGTCACCACTTGTTTGGGTATTTGCTTTAATGGTTGGAATTTTGTTTCATTTAATAAGAAAAAGGTTAACTGTGGACAGTTGTTACGGATAACTCTCGAGCCCAGAACCACCATTCCCTGTACCGTCACAAAATCCTCATCTAACTGGGCGCCAGTTTCACCTATACAAGTTACTGGACACTTGTAGTTACTGAGTGGGATGTCCCATGTGTTGTTCTCTTAATTGTATGTAATACTGTATTCATCTCTGCAGTGAGCTACCAATTCTTCAGAAACCTCCGGATCATGTCGTAAATCTAGACAAGAGTGTACCATTAGCTGCTCCAAGCACTGAATCACATCAACAGGAATGCTGTACAGTTCACACCTGAGACGACCATAGTTAAAAACTAACAAATCTGAAATTTCCCTTCTTTATAGTACACATTCACCAGTGTCAGATTTCGCTGCTTGTTATGCTAAGTCTAAGTATCAAAATTAATTTTCTATTTGAAGACTCTCGTTGTAATGTGATGTCTACGACAGTGCAAAACGAGTAGCAGCAAGTGAATGTCAGTACAGCTTCTAGTGCCAAGAACAATTTAAGTATTGCTCTACCATGATAACCAATCGAGTGTCCATACCACGTATCTGTCCCGTAACCAAGAGTCGATGTGCGACTTTCCACGAAATAACATAAGGTCGTCCCACCAAATAAGACGATTACAACGACGTCCTTGCAGAATATGTGTGACTTACATAATCATCGTACTACATTGTGGTGAATATCAGGGCGGCAAGCGACCCCCTACGTAGTTACAAGTAGCAAACCGATTTAACTTTAATTCCCCTAACGGCAAGACGAAGACACCAGTTTACTGGAGCCTGAAGTTTGTGCTCCAGCTTTGTTGGTGCCGCCTTTCGATATGAATGCCGCACAGCCTGAGACGAAAAGTGTTGCCAGTCGGGACCGCGTTGCGGCGAGCCATTGTGGGTCACGCGCGGGCGAGAAATATGAATCCAGTGTCGGACCGCCGCAGCCGCCGCCTCCAGAGTGTATTGTCCGCTCCAGCGGGCGCGGGGGCGTAAATCATGGCACGCTCCAGCAGCTCGGCCCCCGGGCATTCAGGAGCTGGACCAGCCTGCGGCCAGCCTGCGCCCTGGGACCCCAACTTTGGTAATAGTATGGTAATGGAGTCACAACAGGCCGCACGCCTGCACTTGTGCATTCGGCAAACTGACTGCCCCGGCTGACCCGTCCCCCGTTCCGCGTCCTCCATTCCGAACTGCTGACTCTGACGCCAGTTAGCCCAGCCCTGGGAGCATTTTTTCCCCTGTTCCAGCTTCTGTCTCTGTAATTTATGGATCAATGGAAATGTATGCGGAACAGGAAGTTGTGAGGTACTTAAAAGCCGTGCTTAGAACAGCGGCAGGTCAACCACAAACAAGCTTTCTGCCTCCCCTCTCTCACTCTCTCTCTCTCTCTCTCTCTCTCTCTCTCTCCATCTATTCCGCTCCCTCATCTGCAAATTTAGGTACTGTGGGAAGCTTTATTAAACTTGCAGGGAGACAACGAGAACTAGAAGGCGGGAAATGTACCCAGCTTCGACGCTCCACTTCTTGGCTTCCAGACAGACTTCGCTTACTGGGAAAAAGTATGAAATTATTCCAATAGGACGTGGTAGGGGTAAAATACAGCGAGCGAAAGGCTATTTACAATTTGTACAGAAACCATGGGGAAGAAATAAAAACTTTGAGGTTTGCCGATGACATTGTAATTCTGTCAGAGACAGCAAAGGACTTGGAAGAGCAGTTGAACGGAATGGACAGTGTCTTGAAAGGAGGGTATAAGATGAACATCAACAAAAGCAAAACGAGGATAATGGAATGTAGACGAATTAAGTCGGGTGATGCTGAGGGAATTAGATTACGAAATGAGACACTTAAAGTAGTAAAGGAGTTTTGCTATTTGGGGAGCAAAATAACTGATGGTGGTCGGAGTAAAGAGGATATAAAATGTAGACTGGCAATGCCAAGGAAAGCGTTTCTGAAGAAGAGAAATTTGTTAACATCGAGTATTGAGTTAGGTGTCAGGAAGTCGTTTCTGAAAGTATTTCTATGGAATGTAGCCATGTATGGAATTGAAACATGGACGATAAACAGTTTAGACAAGAAGAGAATAGAAGCTTTCGAAATGTGGTGCTACAGAAAAATGCTGAAGATTAGATGGGTAGATCACATAACTATTGAGGAGGTATTGAATAGAATTGGGGAGAAGAGGAGTTTGTGGCACTACTTGACTAGAAGAAGGGATCGGTTGGTAGGACATGTTCTGAGGCATCAAGGGATCACCAATTTGGTACTGGAGGGCAGCGTGGAGGGTAAAAATCGTAGGAGGAGACCAAGAGATGAATACACTAAGCAGATTCAGAAGGATGTAGGCTGCAGTAGGTACTGGGAGATGAAGAAGCTTGCACAGGATAGAGTAGCATGGAGAGCTGCATCAAACCAGTCTCAGGACTGAAGACCACAACAACGACAATGTACGAAACATCATGAAGTCGGCCGCGGAAAAGCTTTCGCTTCAAATTATGAGGTAGCATATTCAAATTAGGACTGTTGATATTTTTAAAAATATCGGGAATCCCATATACCGTAGCACCACATCTCAAAGGCTTTGATTATCTTCTGGTTTTCGCAGAGTCCATGTCTCACTGCCATATAGTGCTGTGTTCCAAACGTATATTCTTAGAAATTTCTTTCTCAAGCTAAAACCTATGTTTGATACTAGCAGACCTCTCTTGGCCAGGAATGCCTTTTTCACCAGTGCTAGTCTGACTTTTGCGTTCGACTTTCTTCCGCTCGTCGTCGGTTATTTTGCTGCCTCTGTAGCAGAATTCCTTAACTTCGTGATTCCCAATTGTAATGTTAAGCTTCTCGCTGTTCTCATTTCAGCTACTTCTCATTACTTTCGTCTTTCTTCGATTTACTCCCAATCGTTATTCTGTACACATTTGACTGTTCATTCCGTTCATCGCATCCTGCAATCCTTCTTCACTTTCACTGAGAATAGCAATGTCATCAGCGAATCTTATCGTTGACATCCTTCCACTCTGAATTTAAATTCCACTCTCGAATACTTTTTTTATTGCTCCCATAGCGACTTCGATGTATGGACTGAACTGTAGCGGCGAAAGACTACACCCCTGTCCCACGCCTTTCTTAATTCGAGCGTTTCGTTCTTTGTCTTCAAATCTTATTGTTCACTCTTTGTTTTTGTACATATTGTATACCACCCGCCTTTCCCTATAGCGTACCCCTATTTTTCTCAACATGTCGAACATCTTGCACTATTTTACACAGTCGAACGCTTTTTCCAGGTTGACAAATCCTGTGAACGTGTCTTGATTTTTATTCATTCTTGTTTGCATAATCAACCGAAATGGCAGGACTGCCTCTCTGATACCTTTACCCTTCCTAAGATCAAGCTCATCGTCATCTGACAGATTCTATATTTTCTTTTCCATTGTTTTGTATATTATTCTTGTCAGCAACCTGGATGTACGAGCTGTTAAGCTGATTGTGCGATAATCTATCACATGTCATCTTTTGCTATCTTCGGAATTGTGTGGTCGATGTTTTTTTTCCGAAAATCTAATCGTGTATCTCCAGTCTGACACATTCAACACACCAATGTGAATGGTCGTTTTGTTGCCACAACCCCCAATGAGTTTCTAAATTCTGGTAGAATGTGATCTATCACTTCTGCCTTATTTGATTTTAAGTCTTTCAAAGCTCTTTCAAATTGTGATTCTAATATTGGATCCCCTACCTCTGCCCTTCCCCTAATTTGTTTGTCATTAATTATTCCACTTTTTCCAAGGCATCCTACAGTGAAGCTACGAAAACAATATCGTTTGCTAGGGTAGCGACGAACTCAGAAAGGTTGAAAACATAATGCGTCAGAAAGAATGGTCTACCACTCGTAGCCATGTACCACATCATAACAATTATCCCTAATCAAGAGTGGCCGAATGGCAGTTACACGTTTGTGAGTAACAATCGGTTTCAAACGCGACAGGAAATGCTGCTGTCAGTGAGTGCACGTCCATGTCAGTCACTTTCCTATCAAATATAATCATGGAAACTGCATGCAGTGAATATTTGGAGCCAGGTACCACGCAAAAGACTACCTTCGCAGTGACACGTACAACAGCACTTCTTCAGTAAGTGAAAGAACTCAGACTCGAGGCGTGTAGTGGGGTCTGACGAGTCGACACTTGGCCTATTGGGAAATGGCGTCGGCAGTAACAGACTCCGACAGCGACATGGAGCTGTCCCACCTGTCGGAAAGAGATCCCTACCACCGGTGGGTCCACAATCCACAAGCTGTCACCGCAAGAAGCGCTTTGGGAAGACGCCATGCCCCGGAGCTATCGTCACGTCACCCGTGGCTTCCGATCGACTATAACCGTGCGCCTGCCTCGCAGAGGACTCACTCCCTTATGTACTCGCTTAGTGAAATGCTCGCTCTACCGGCCGCTTTCTATTGACAGCTTTTGCCTTTATCTTGGACTACGTGTGGACATTAATACTGGACGTCTCTTTAATACTAGGTGGCTAAAAAATTTGGAAATTTTGTGGTAAGTTCTATGGGACCAAACTACTAAGGTCATCGGTCCTTAGGCTTACATACTACTTAATGTAGCTTTAACTTATGCTAACGACAACAAACACCCCCATGCCCAAGGGAGGACTCGAACCTCCGACCGGGGAGCCACGCGAACCGTGACAAGGCGCCTGAGACCGCACGGTTACCCCGCGCGGCTGTAGGCGGCTATCTTCTGTTTATGTGCCATCGAATTCACCTTATTGTCTTCACAGTGTATTTATACTTTGTCAATGTAATAAGCCGAGTAAAATAGTGCTCCTGGCTCTAGATCCTACAGCTTCGAGTGCACCGACGGCCCAATGGGGCGCTTAAAACGAAGTGTGTAGATTGTGTAGCTCAGACTGGAAGGGGTGTTTCTGTGCCATAAATTGGGATGATTTATTCAGATAACCATGAACATGAACCAAGATGTTTCTGTCAACTCTCTCGTTGACCAAGTGTTACCCTTTCCTCTACATATGCGTAACGAATATACTGCGGACGCTCTGATCTTCCACGGCGACAACAATCGTGTTCACATGGCTGCACGTATACGTTCCTGGGTTGTGACATACTCGGTCACACTGTCTCACCCAGATTGGCCGTTAACTCAGCCGATTTTATCCCATGGAAAATGTCTGGGACTATTTGCAAAAGCAGGTGAAACGTTGCAGTCAACACTCCCGCAGCTCAGTAGCTTATCGGGATCTAATGGTGGAAGCGTGTCCTCGGCTGGAAGAGACAGGAAGAGACCTGTGGGCTCATGTATGCAGTTTGACTGCTCTAAGAGATTAATGAGTGGCTTCCACTGGTTGTGGAATGTCTCAGGAATCTTGTACACTCTCTTCCTCGTCGAACGGAGAGTTCTGTCAAGGCTAGAGGCGGTTATAATGAACATTTTCTCTGTCACTGGGTAATGTAATGCATTTTCAATCTTTGAATAATATTGCAAATGTTCATACATCCTTTTCCCTTTTCTTAATTTTCTGTTCAAGTGAAAATGAAACTTAATATTTTACTTAAAAGTGTTGACATGTTTTATGTAACCTTAACTGCATAGCATTCATATTCAAAGAAACGCTTTGGTCCAGTAGGGAAAGTTGTATGTGTGCAAAATTTTGGTAACGAGAAAGTGACAAGCGAACGGAGTCTGTTGTGTTGCGACTGTATACGGGCGAGGACGTGTCGCTAATCGATGGAAAAAGGTGGTACTTCACGGAAGGAGAGGTAGATTTATTGGCATTAAAGTCATAAGATGATATGCAGGAGGGAGAATAGCAGTAGTGAACTATAGGAAGCATTTTGGACACGCAGAAACGAGCGCAATGCAGAAGCTTCCAGGGGACTACCGTAAAAGCATTGTGACAATGGAGGACGAAGGATCCAGAAGAAATACAGTTCTATACTATGAATGGAGGAGAGGAATCTCAAGAGAGGAAGATTACAAATCACAAGACTGAAGACAGAGGATTTATCAAGAAATTAGAGCGGGAGACAATGAGAGGTCAAAACTGACAATACGCAGGGAAGAAGAGAACTATAATCGGTTTATTCACGAAAATGCGAGTATATTGTGATTTAATTGAGGGAGTGTACTGGACAGTTATCAGCTTTATCTTAGTTGAGTAGTGATCGTGTATATCCTCAATGCTATGGACTACATTACGAAAAGTGACTGTTTAGCAGTATTTTGCGTTTAGCTTTTCTGGACTGTCGCTGGACTTTCTATTGTAGAACTAGCTCTTGTAAGGATCAAACCACACATTACCTGAAATGTGAGAATTCAGAAATAAATCCGACGCCACGCATTTTAATACATCGCTACACAGGCGTCCAACGTTGTGTGTGGAAAACAATGTCCATACTTCAGTCGCAGATTATCCCAGTCCCGTAAACTTTACACAATAATTTAAAGAATACTGACACTGAGAGTTCTACGATAGGGTGGAGCATCGCATTGGCGACGATAATCTATTTTGAACCTCTTAATTTAAATTTATCATGACAAAGAAGCATCCGCCATCTCGCACTTTTCCAGTGGATCGCCGAACATCTGCCAGACGACGACGCCAGCGATTGTCAGTTGCAGCAGTGGCCTTAAAGTGTTGCATCTCTGGCGCTGAATATTGTTTTGCATCTCCGTAAACAACGGGTGGCGCGGTTAAAATAGCGCTCTTCCCATCTGAATACGAATGCAATAGAGTAAACACCTACAACAGTGGACAGTTTTATGTAAAAATCGATTGTCAGCACTTTTTGTCAGCATTTCAGTTTATTTCGTCAGTGAAATTAGACTTTTTTCTTGGCACCTGCAAAATGTCTTCCCGGCAGAAGAAAGAATTGAAATTGTGGGAGCATAAGTGAAAACAGATTTGATTAAGGAAACTCGCGAAATTTTCGGGGTCAAGTATCAGGATACATTACTAGCGGACTACCAGCAAAGAGTCTGTATCAAAATTGGTGCACCTACGGATCTGTGCAAAATGTAAAACGACAAGGAATTCCTTCAATTCGCACACCAGAAGTTATTGCAGATATTCGCCGAAGAATTATTCAGAGCCAAAGGATTCTAAACGTAAACTGGCCCAGCAGGCGTATGTAAATAGGAGAAGCTGCAGTGAACATTGAAAAGTCTTAGTTTAACGCCATATCGTCTGATTGTTGTGCAGAAACTATGGGAGAAAGACAGTCAGAAGCGTGTAGATTACTACACGTGGCTTCTGAATAACATCAACGATGGTTTGTTAGGCCCTTTGCATTACATCATGATTGATGAAGCATGATTTCATCTTTCCGGTCAAGAGAAATCACAGAAGACGAGGCGCCGGGCAACGGAGAACCCTAAAATTGTGTGTCAGCAAGCACTCCACGATGAAATCATCGGCGTTTGTTTCGGTGTAAAGAACACGCAGCATTGGACCGATATTTTTTTGATACTATCCTCAACATGGTTACATATATGAAAATTTTTGTTACATATTGTGCTCAACTCAATATGAAAGATATGCCACACGTCTAAGGTATCTTTGGAACGAGGCCATGATGTCTTCACCGAGGAACAAACTGACAGCAAATATGTATGGCCACCACGTTCGCCGGATCTAACAACACGTAATTGTTTCCTGTGGGGACACTTGAAGAGCAAAGTCTATGAAACAGATACACACACAATAAAAGAACTGGAAGACGTCAGCCGTAAAGATGCCCCCATCGATATCTGAACTTAACGCCCGGTGTATCTGAGTACGCTTGGACGTGCACAGCTGTTGATTGATGTTCGGGGGGTCACTGTTAACATCTTATACAGTTGTAATTTTTGTTGTATTTTTCATTGTAATTAAATGGTAAGTCTACTTCAGCTCTTCGTTTCTGTAATTTTATTGCACTTTCCTTAGACGGTCTACTTTTATCTGCGCCACCCCTTAGTTGCAGACTTTTATGTGAACAATAATTATAGTTAGACGAATATGAAGGACAGCGAGAAATCAAAGACAGTTAATAGTTAAGCTAAATATATTTTATTCCTCGACTCAAACTCAGATTTTCTCGCAGTTTAGAACTGTTGTCACACTAGTTAGTTGACTGTGAAAGCACAAAAGCTTGTAAAGAAAGTAACAAAGTAGAGAAGTAAGCAATGAATAACACTGTATGCAGTACTACTGAAGTAAAGAAGAAGTAACCACTGAGTAACATTTTACGCAGTACTGTTGGTCATGCCGCGCGGGGTAGTCGCGGGATGTATGGCGCGTTGCCACGGTTCGCGCGGCTCATCCCGTCGGAGGTTCGAGTTCTCCCTCGGGCACGGGGGTGTGTGTTGTCGTAAGTTAGTTTGAGTTAGATTAAGTAGTGTTTAAGCCTAGGGACCGATGACCTCAGCAGTTTCGTTCCATAGGAACTTACCTCAAATGTCCAGCTGTCGGTCACGCATGCATGGTGATAAAAGACTGTGACTAACTCACATTCATTACAACGAAAATGTAGTACTTTTCCGTTACTGTTCGACGAAACTGAACATATGCATGAGTCGCTAGTATTCTACTACTGTAGTATGGCCCCTATACATCATGATAACACACTCTGACTGATAAAATCCCATACGGTACGGCAAGAGTAGCGTAACAGACATTTCACGTTACCGTTTGTTTCTGTTCGATAAAATTAAACAAGTACACCACTGGATAATATTCTACTTATTGCCATAGGCCACCTATATATCATGACAACACACTCTGACCAACAAAATCCCATAGAGTAAAAAAGAGAATCGTAACAGACATTTCACGCTACCGTTTGTTTTCGATATATAATTTTAAAAGAAAATAGTTCAGTCAATTTCTCTAATTCACAGCAATTTAAACATCAGTGAAATTATTACAGGAGAGCCAGATTCATTAATACCAATATTTCGTCTGACAGCCCATACTTCTGGTCTCAGTCAGATTGTAGTATAACATAAGAAATTACTTAGTAAATGTTAATAATTAACTTACGTCCGTACTGTAAAAGACTTGAGAAATATATTCATATGCAACATTACAGAATACTCCAAAGAACAGTTTATCTTTCAAAGTACACATACCTGATACCTAATTGTGAATCCTAGCTTGTTCCTGTCTTCATGTAACTGTGGAAGTATGGCTGGGTGTACATTACATTACAAGTCATAGAAAAAAGCAGGAGACAGTTGAGCGGCGCCTAGGTTCAACAGAATTATTAATTTTATATTGAATTATTTTGGTAAAATGTGGCGCCGGCCCGGGTGGCCGAGCGGTTCTAGACGCTACAGTCTGGAACCGCGCGACCGCTACGGTCGCATGTTCGAATCCTGCCTCGGGCATGGATGTGTGTGATGTCCTTAGGTTAGTTAGGTTTAAGTAGTTCTAAGTTCTATGGGACTGATGACGTTAGAAGTTAAGTCCAATAGTGCTCAGAGCCATTTTTTTTCAAATGTGGCGAACGAAGAGGTAGAAATTAGGCTGATTGTTACTGCCAGTGGCAGCAGGTAGCTATTCTCGCATACGTCGGTGGTATTCAAGCGTTCGAGAGTAGTAGTGCTGGATGCTTCAGCAGCCAGTCGTTGCAGGACATCATATTATTATCAAAGTCAAAACATCATATTATTATCAGACTGTAACCGATACGTTCGTTAGCGACGGTGGCAAAGACAGCAAGTGGTCACTTATACGAGATTCAGTAGTATTAGAGTGACCGTTAGCTACGAGTTTTTCATGTTACTTGGTGCCGGTATTATTTAAAAGACAATGTAAATTCATAAGGTTTCAACTAACAATTAAGTCATATTATATCAAATCATCGTGAATATCGTCATATTAGTATTATTAAAATGTATGAATAGAACCGTTTTACGGTTTTACATTGTATCATCTTGATATCTGCAGAGGACGTTCATAAAGCTCTGACCACTGTGCTTGCATTGTAGCGAATCGCGAATAGTGACACTGAGGCGACCTGTAGCTCAGTAGCGACGCTGTCCTAACGGTAACGTCTGCATGCGTCGGTCAAGCAGAAGACGCTAGGTCCCGAGAAATGCTGCTATCTTCCCGACACAGCACGCGCCCAGGCGCCTGGCCGGCTATCTCTGGGCCAGGAGTCTGGCGTGTTGATTTGTTTTGCTTCTTCCCTGCGTAGACAACACCAGACCAGGGCCCCATCCGACCTGACCCACGCACCCCTCCGTATCGTAATCCTAATGGAAAGCTTCGTCGCCGTTTCTGCCTGATTGACGGTCCGTGATACGTGCTGCTATACATTCGGTGCCACATCTCGTTGTAAGTGCCGTTGCTCTCTGATTTAATTACTTGTTCCTTGTCTCATTAGTGTGATGAATAGCGACAACGTAGAACCAGTGGCTCTTATGCTTGTTTACTGCAATTCACGTTTGAATATTCCTCCCATTTGTACATCAATTTAGTAACTGCATTAAGCATTAAGCATTTAGCTTAACAAAAGACTTAGCAATGTAACTACCTTTCGACAACGTAATCTGTAAGTTCATAAAAAAACGTCCTCTGTCGAATAGAACCCACACACAATTCTTTTCTCTTCCTATCTATAGGGCTTTTTAAGTCCAAGCAGCAGATAAAGGATTTCAGTACCAGAATTGTTCAGACCTTTCTCGATTAAAGCAAAAATTTATGAAGAATACTGAAAGCAAATTTTTCATTTGCTATTGGCCTTTTGGGTCTAGATGTACATACATACTCCGCAAGCAAACGTATCGTGGGTGGCGGAGGATACTATGTACCACTACCGGCCATTTCCTTTTCTGTTCCACTCGCAAATAGAGCGAAGGAAAAACTACTGTCTATATATCTCCGTACGAGCCCTAATTTCCGTAATTCTAGCGTTTTGTTCGAACCTACCGGTAACAAATCTAGCAGCCCGCCTCTGAACTGCTTCGACGTCTTTCTTTAATTCGACCTAGTGCCGATTCCAAACATTAGAACAGCACTTAACAATGGGCCGCACTAGCGTCCTACATGCGGCCTCCTTTACAAACGATCAACACTTTTCTAAAATTCTCGCAACAAACCGAAATCGACCATTCGCCTCCCCTACTATAGTCTTCACATGTTCATTCCATTTAATATTGCTTTACAAGGTTAATATATTTAATCCCCGTTACGGTCTCAAGCAGCATACTACTGACACAGTATGTGTTTGTTTTACGCACTTATAAATTATAGACTAAATTAAAGATGATTCATTGTTCGTTCCTATCTGTAGAGGGTAAAGCAAAACAAATTTCATGAGCAGTGTACAAATTTTGTGGCTAGAGTAAATTACATAAACTGTGAAACAAAGTAGAAGAAGATGAAGAGGCAAGCTGCCGGCGGTATGAAGAGGGGAAGGGGGGAGGTTCTGGGTAGAGGACTTGAGGTCTCAGATTATATTTCCGTAAAATATTACTTAAGGAAAATAAAAGAAGTAAACATGTTGGTTTCTTATTCTCCGAGGTTTTTATGAACTGCGAAAACCCTGCCGCCTTTTAAGACTTAAGAAATTAAGTTGTGCAAGTATCAATTTCGATGATATCACTTCAAGAAAATGAGGTCTCGTGTTCGTACTATGCTGTGCGTAAATTTCAAACATCACAAAGTTTCAGATGTTGGCTGACACGTCTTTTTCGTCTGTTTATAATTGTTCATTTTAAAAAAAATCCTTGCTCTTAGGAGTATCTCACAAAGTATACATTCAAGCGCTGTCGGAGCCTTTTAAGCTTCTTAACTTGACTCCCCACAGTTTGGCTGCAACCATGAAAGTTAAATACGTTAATATCTCTGATAATGACAGTTTTATGGGGGGCTTTACTCACACGACGACCTTCTGTTTCTTAGTATAAATAATTTACAGAAGCTGCCCACATCATGCCGATTGACACACTGAGGTGATAAAAGTCATGAGATGCCTCACAATATCGTATCAGACCTCCATTTGTCCGGCGTACTGCAGCAACTCGATGTGGCATGGACTCAACAAGTCGTTGGGAGTACCCTGAAGAAATATTGAGCCGTGTTGCCCCTAAAGCCGTCCATAATGGCGAAAGTAATACCGGTGCAGGATTTTTACACGAACAGACCTCTCCATTATGTCCCATAAACGTTCGATGGGATCGTACGATCTAAGTGGCCAAATCTTTCACTCGAATGGTCCACAATGTACTTCAAACCAATTACTAACAACTGTGGCCCGGTGACACGGAGCATTATCGTCCACAAAAATTCCATCGTTGCTTCGAAAATAAAGTCCATGAACGGCTGCAAATGGTCTCCAAGTACCTGAACATAAGGATGTAAACATAGACGACAGTATTATGGAGCCACAGTACCATGGCTTCGTGGGGTCTGCGTCATACTCTAACACTACCAGCAGCTCTTACCAACAAAAATCGGGACTCACCTGACCTGGCCGCGGTTTAACAGTCGTGTAGGGTTCAACTGATATGGACATGAGTCCAGATGTGGCGCTGCAGATGACGTTGTGCTCTTACCAAAGGTACTCGCGTCAGTTGTCTACTTCCACAGGCCACTGGCACCAAATCCGTTCGTCGTACGTCCTACACTGATTTCTGCGGTTATTTCACCCAATGTTGCTTGTCTGTCAGCACTGACAACTCTGCGCAGACGCCGCTGCTCTCAGTCGTAACGTGAGGGCCGCCGGCCACTGCTTTGTCCGTGGTGAGATAAAACGCGTGAAATTTGGTATTCTCGGCATACGCTTGGTACTGCGGATCTAGGAATACAGAATTCCCTAACAATTTCCGAAATGGAATATCGCATGCATCTAGCTCCAACTACCATTCCGCGTTGAAAGTCTGTTAATTCGCGTCGTGCGGCCGTAATCACGTCGGAAACTCTTTCAAATTAGTTACATGAGTGCAAATGACATCTCTGCCAATACGCTACACTTTTATACATTGCGAAGCGATACTACCGCCGCCTGTACATGTGCATATCGCTGTCCCACGACTTTTTCGGCTCAGTTTAATATATCGTGTTGGCTTACGTGAACGACCATGTCACTGCCACACACAGTGCATTGAAAGCTAACAAACGATCATGCTCCAGCTCTTCCTCCGTCGGTCGCAAGACGTTCGTCTCCCAGAAACTGTATGGATGTTTTATTTGTGATATCTTCTGTTTTCTGGTTTCTACTTATTTCACTTATCGTCAAAAAATTCACATACACTCAAGTTCATTTTCCAATTAACTTTAACACCCTCTCTCCTGGAGAGATTTTTTAAGTAACTCTGAAAGAGATTTATGTTAATTTATGCCGTCCCTTCCTTTCGGTTTTAAAGTTGTTCAGTATCTTATTAATCCAGACAACCCGCTGTATTATGCAAAATTAGGAGTAGGCGAGTTACGCAATGTCCTGGGACAAGTTACTTGCGACTGTGTTACTAGGAACTTCATTCTTCATGTCATGCATCCAGCGAGCAGATGCAAAGTAGAAGAAAAGTTTAATCAGGCTTACGGGAACAAAGGAGAGAGAAGAAAGACAAGAGTAAATGTTCACTGTCAGGGGGGATATTTTAAAATTCACTTTAATTTATGTTCTGCTGCGTTCTTTAATATCTTCTACCTTCCATTTCTGCTGAAAGGCGAACCACATTTCACTACAAAAATAGTCTTGGCAAGGGCTACCTGCTACTCATTTTAAAGTCTTCTTTATGAAAAAAACGATGAACAACCGTTTATCAATCGACCAATCACTTGAAAAGTTTGAAATGATTTTGAGATACCTGTCCGGAAACGAAACCCAAAATTCGAGGACGATGGTGACTCGATGGAATTTCAACTTTTGCTCCCTAGCTAGGTTTTACAAATGAAATCGGGCACGTCCCAAGAACGGTGAAGACTCATCTTCTTATGCTCTGTCACGTAGGCAGCTTTAGTGGAACAATACAAAGGCAAACCACACTAAATTGAAGGTTCCAGTAGTTGGTTTACAAGTTAATGAAGTGGTGTGGACATATTTCTGTCTCGAAAATTTATAGCAAAGACAATCAAGATTTCGCGGATGTACCACTAGAGGATCATATCAGTTATTCCCACAAAACGTCACTGTTAAATCATCACATCACATGTGCGCTCTGCCGAAATGCTCTGCGGAAGAGAAATTTTCAGTGAGCATTTTCCCCTCGTTAGTTATTTGAAATACGTCAATCACAGATAACTGTACCAACTTTCACTCCGGATGTACTAATGTGTTAACAGATACGAGTGTATGCTTTCCCGGCGTATACAGCTGGCGAAGAGTTCTCGGGCTTCCAGCCGGGTGGCGGTGTCTTCAAACAGCGACGTTTCGACGAGTGACATACTCATCATCTTCTGGCGAAGTGCCGAGACTTTGCGGATGCCGGTCCCTTTATACCTGCGGTGTGCCCCCCACCACCTGGCCGCGGGAGGCTGGGTCCAGAGGAGCCGGCGGGCGAGGTGGAGGGGGAAGCGGGTGCGCCGTTCGTGTCTCCGTCAGAGCATTATGACTGCGTCTCGTGAGCTGGACGGTTCTTGTTGCGTTCCTGGCGTATTGCGGCTAATGCTGGATTCCAGGCCGCGCTCAGTTGATAGCCTTCGTCCCTGTTCACAAGGTTCTCGTGGACCCGTATTTCTATTGATTCTTTAATGACGCTATCCCAATAGCTCCCGGCTCGGCATAGCACCCTGGTGTTTTCGAAGTCAAAGGTGTGGTTTTCTTTGATGCTATGTTCAGCTATAGCAGATTTCTCTATCTGTCCAAGTCGAACATGCCTGATGTGTTCCTCGCACCTTTTTGAGATGCAGCGCTGCGTTTGACCAATGTACTGCACACCACATTCGCAGGCAATGTTGTATATACCAGGTGTGTTTAGTTTGAGTGGGTCTTTAGCTGAGCCCAGCAGCTCTTTCGTC
This sequence comes from Schistocerca serialis cubense, assembly GCF_023864345.2. Taxonomy (NCBI): domain Eukaryota; kingdom Metazoa; phylum Arthropoda; class Insecta; order Orthoptera; family Acrididae; genus Schistocerca; species Schistocerca serialis. The sequence continues at coordinate 644,615,307 of NC_064639.1, forward strand.
TTCGGCGGTGGTCGGAAGACGGTATTTATGTTAGATTTTCTTAATAGCCTCCCGATTTTGGCTGATGTGGGCCCCAAATATGGAAAAAAGGCGAGTCTCTTGTTGACTTCCTCTTCCTCTTCCTGAACTTTGTCAGCCTGTCTCCTCTTGAAGGCCCTGCCAATCTGTGTATCACTGTACCCGTTTTTCCGAAATACCTCTCTTAGGTGGTGTAATTCGTCTGAGAGGCTTTCTTTGTCACAAATGACGTGCGCCCTATGCACCAAGGTGGTCAGTACTGACTGGCGTTGCGCCGGATGGTGGCAGCTGGTTGCATGGAGGTACAGGTCTGTGTGTGTCATTTTTCTATATACTGAATGGCCCAGCGTGCCATCCGCTTTCTCCCTGATCAGTATGTCCAGAAATGGAATACAGCCATTCTCTTCTACTTCCATCGTGAAGGTTATATTCTCATGTATGCCGTTTAGGTGGTCCATAAAATCCTCCAGTGCCTTCCTGCCATGCTGCCAAATCACGAAAGTGTCGTCCACATAGCGGAAGAAGTGCCTGGGTTTACGGTGAGCAGTTTGTAGTGCCACCTCCTCAAAGTGTTCCATATAAACAGTGAAGCTCTTTGAATATGCACTTACGACCACCTACTTCAAGTGCAATGGAGAGCATTATGAACAAGTGGATGGAGTGGCCATGGGATCTCCCCTTGCTCCAGGGATCGCGAATCTTTATATGGAACACTTTGAGGAGGTGGCACTACAAACTGCTCACCGTAAACCCAGGCACTTCTTCCGCTATGTGGACGACACTTTCGTGATTTGGCAGCATGGCAGGCAGGCACTGGAGGAGTTTATGGACCACCTAAACGGCATACATGAGAATATAACCTTCACGATGGAAGTAGAAGAGAATGGCTGTATTCCATTTCTGGACATACTGATCAGGAAGAAAGCGGATGGCACGCTGGGACATTCAGTATATAGAAAAAAGACACACACAGACCTGTACCTCCATGCAACCAGCTGCCACCATCCGGCGCAACGCCAGTCAGTACTGACCACCTTGGTGCATAGGGCGCACGTCATTTGTGACAAAGAAAGCCTCTCAGACGAATTACACCACCTAAGAGAGGTATTTCGGAAAAACGGGTACAGTGAAACACAGATTGGCAGGGCCTTCAAGAGGAGACAGGCTGACAAAGTTCAGGAAGAGGAAGAGGAAGTCAACAAGAGACTCGCCTTTCTTCCATATTTGGGGCCCACATCAGCCAAAATCGGGAGGCTATTAAGAAAATCTAACATAAATACCGTCTTCCGACCACCGCCGAAGACGAAAGAGCTGCTGGGCTCAGCTAAAGACCCACTCAAACTAAACACACCTGGTATATACAACATTGCCTGCGAATGTGGTGTGCAGTACATTGGTCAAACGCAGCGCTGCATCTCAAAAAGGTGCGAGGAACACATCAGGCATGTTCGACTTGGACAGATAGAGAAATCTGCTATAGCTGAACATAGCATCAAAGAAAACCACACCTTTGACTTCGAAAACACCAGGGTGCTATGCCGAGCCGGGAGCTATTGGGATAGCGTCATTAAAGAATCAATAGAAATACGGGTCCACGAGAACCTTGTGAACAGGGACGAAGGCTATCAACTGAGCGCGGCCTGGAATCCAGCATTAGCCGCAATACGCCAGGAACGCAACAAGAACCGTCCAGCTCACGAGACGCAGTCATAATGCTCTGACGGAGACACGAACGGCGCACCCGCTTCCCCCTCCACCTCGCCCGCCGGCTCCTCTGGACCCAGCCTCCCGCGGCCAGGTGGTGGGGGGCACACCGCAGGTATAAAGGGACCGGCATCCGCAAAGTCTCGGCACTTCGCCAGAAGATGATGAGTATGTCACTCGTCGAAACGTCGCTGTTTGAAGACACCGCCACCCGGCTGGAAGCCCGAGAACTCTTCGCCAGCTGTTAACAGATAGTTACTTTTCGTTAATGGAATCGATTTTCTACTCTGACTAAGTATTAATGTGTTACGTGATATAGTGCAACAGTACGTAATGATGGTCTTAATGATTTGGCTCATAATTATATATTGCAATGTAGGACAACAGCGATTTCGCCTAGCATGGATTCGACAACTCCTTGGTAGGTATGTGGTACAGGTGTCTACGCACTCCGATACCGCACCACGTGTGTTTCATCGGGCTCAGGTCAGGACAGTTTGGTCACCAAGACATCAACGTGAGCTCACTAACATGTGCCTAAAGCCACCATTGCACGAAACCGGCCTTGTGACACAGACAGTTATGGCGGTGGAAGATGCCAGCGCATTCGGGGTAGATAGCAAGCATGACGGGATGCCGGTGTTTCGCAACAATGTTCACATAGTCCACAGCTGTCATTGTGCTTTCGATTACTATCGCAGGTCAACCGGAAACACAAATGAATATCCCCTGACATTACACTGCCCCTACCGACGTGCACCCGTGACATGGTGCATGTTTCGAACAGCTTTTCGATATCCGAACACGACAATCGATCTTGTGTCAGAAGAAACGTTCTTCTTCTGACAAGGTGACAAGTTTCCATTGACCTACAATCACTTTATATCTCTGAAACAAGTGAGATAGATCAATGAAACCAATATTCACTGAAGGCAAATACAGTTTCATTCATTATGTAATCGTCAGTATATACATCTACATCTTCAGAGATACTCTACAAATCACATTTAAGTGCCTGGCAGAGGGTTCATCGAACCACCTTCACAATTCTCTATTAATCCAATCTCGTACAGCTCGCGGAAAGAACGAACACCTATATCTTTGCGTACGAGCTCTGATTTCCCTTATTTTATCGTGGTGATCGTTCCTCCCTATGTAGGTCTTAGTCAACAAAATATTTTCGCATTCGGAGGAGAAAGTTGGTGACTGGAACTTCGTGAGAAGATTCCGTCGCAACATGAAACGCCTTTCTTTTAATGATGTCCAGCCCAAATCCTGTATCGTTTCAGTGACACTCTCTCCCCTATTTCGCGATAATACAAAACGTGCTGCCTTTCTTTGAACTTTCTCGATGTTCTCCGTCAGACCTATCTGGTAAGGATCCCACACGGCGCAGCAGTATTGTAAAAGAGGACGGACAAGCGTAGTGTAGGCATTCTCCTTAGTAGATCTGTTACATTTTCTAAGTGTTCTGCCAACAAAACGCAGTCTTTGGTTAGCCTTCCTCACAACATTTTCCATGTGTTCCTTGCAATTTACGTTGTTCGTAATTGTAATTCCTAGATATTTAATTCAATTTACGGCCTTTATATTTGACTGATTTATCGTGTAACCAAAGTCCATCGGATCACTTTTAGCATTCATGTGGATGACCTCACACTTTTCGTTATTTAGAGTCAAATGCCAATTTTCGCACCATCCAGACATCTTTTCTAAATCGTTTTGCCATTTGTTTTGCTCTTCTGATGGCTTTATTAGTCGATAAACAACAGCGTCATCTGCAAAAAACCTAAGACGGCTGCTCAGATTGTCTCCCAAATCGTTTATATAGATAAGGAACAGCAAAGGGCCTATAACACTACCTTGGGGAACGCCCGGAGTCACTCCTGTTTTACTCGATGACTTTCCGTCAACTACTACGAACTGTGACCTTACTGACACGAAGTAACAAATCCAGTCACATAACTGAGACAATATTTCATAAGCACACACGATTAACTAAAAAACGTTTTAGATACGAAATATACAAATACAGACGTAAAATGCAACAGTAAATTAAAACTTTTTCGGCCTAATACTGAAAAACTTAGGGAATGCGCTTTAGACAACTTTTCTCCAGCAATTGTATTTCATCCCTTATTTGTTATTCTCGTAGGTGTAAACAATACCCAGTTACAGTTAACGTAACCTTTTCCGACTCAAAAGTGTTTCTAGAGATAAATGTTTTATATGTGGAAAAGGTAGAGGTTGCAGCTAAATTTGATGAATAACTGGGATGTTTCGTCAAGCTGCGTATTAAATTGTTCAATCTACTTGTTACCTCTGCGCAGCTGTGGGCGGGTGCTACGTCATGATGATAGTTTGCCGGCCGCGGTGGTCTAGCGGTTCTGGCGCTGCAGTCCGGAACCGCGGGACTGCTACGGTCGCAGGTTCGAATCCTGCCTCGGGCATGGGTGTGTGTGATGTCCTTAGGTTAGTTAGGTTTAAGTAGTTCTAAGTTCTAGGGGACTTATGACCTAAGATGTTGAGTCCCATAGTGCTCAGAGCCATCTGAACCATTTGATGATAGTTTATCCTTTTATTTTGCATTCCATGTCTATTTCGCGTTCTTTTTCAAGCTGTAAATCGAGAACAAATGTACTGGCTGCCCCTTCCGAAGGTATTCAATACACCGAATCCGTCTTTCATCCGAAGCAATACTGAACATAGCCTTCCAGGCAGATAAAAGATTCTCCGTTTTGATACAGGTCCCCGTTCTTAGAACCAACAACAGTAACAAAATGGCGCATGGAATTAGCACAGTTACTATACAAACCAATCAAATAATTTTTGAGATATTCATTATCAAGTTTGCTTTAGATCAGCTTTCAACTAAAGCAGCATCACCTAGCACAAATCAGTTTGATACCGTAATATTTATTCTGGTATGCCTAGGACCATAAATACTACGTATTCCTCCTTTCACTCACAGAAAAATTCCATACTGTGCACTTTGTAGTTGGTTGTTGTAGTTTCCAGAATAGCATTACGCGTGTCAACTATCGTTCAGACGTCCTAGTGTTGGTAAAGTAGCACACTTCCTATAAACCTTCACTAACTGTGGATGAATTTCCGTTGGCAATATGCAGTTCAAAACGATGAATTTTATTATATAAAGTGAGATTGTCTAAATTTTATATCAAAATTTTGTGAATTTCGACAGCTTAAAAATAACAATTAAATCGTTTTGTAATTTTTGAGAAAATTTCTCGTGGAGAATATTATGGGTCTCGACAAAATATTTTAAAATTGAATTAAAAAGTGTCTTGACCGCAATAAAATGTTTATTGGCAATGTTAACCGGTTTCGGTCAAATTGTGCAGATCATATACGTAATTCTGGTAGGCGGTGGCGGTAAACGGAGCAGGTGTCGTGGATCCACTGCTTAAGGTGTATGTGGTCTTAAGACGATTACATTTTGACCGAAACAGTTTACCATTGCCAATCAACATTTTATTGCGGCCAAGACTATTTTTAATTCAGTTTATAAATTGTTTTGTTCCGCTGGCCTCCTAACTACGGGAGTATTATGTCTGTAAGGGTTAAACTTAGTACGAAATAATTTTTGAATAATTTTACAAAAATCATTCCCCCCATTAACCTCACGGGAAAGGTTGCATTACTAACCTTAAGGGGGAAGAAGATATTCCAAAATCTGACCGACTAGTGTAAGACGGCGAGAAGATATTCAAAACATCGCTCGGTGAACATGCGCTGTAGCATGTGCTTTGTGGATCAGTTTGAGGTTGTTTCCCGTCGCGGTAGACCACACATGTACTACGTCAAACTTTTCGTTCCGATTTCCCCTTCCTCACTGTACAACGTTGTAAATAGTTATCGTTTGCATACTGTAATAGTACTGTACGACAGACGTGCCGTTTACGCGTTGATGGCCACACTTTTTTTGCGGAGAAAGGAAGGCCCAATGCTGTCATGCAATTCACTTATGATACGCAGCAATCCGGCTCAGAGGCTGAAATACTGGACTCGTAACTGGAACATGCTAATTTCAAAATGCTGTTCGGTCATGCTAATTCAGGTTTTAGCTGGATTCCCTTTATATCTTCTATATAAATGCCGAGATGGCTCCTTTAACAAGCTCACGGCCGTTACCTTCTCCTTGACCTCGTCAATAGGAATGCTCTTCATCAAATGATTGCGGCGTCGACAGCCTTCCTTCTTTTGCTTGTTACTCATTTCGAACACATGTAATTTGTTGGTTCTCATATGTTCCATGCTCTCACAATATCATCTGTTCTCGATCTAAGAATTTCGTAACGCACAACTTTCGGCCTTGGACTGAGTAAGGGTTATCCTTGCATTAAGCCATCGATCATAAATTATCTATGTGATTATTAAGATGATTATTCTTGTTGGGATGGAGTATCATTTACAGGAATTACTGGAACTATCATGGATCTGTCGTAAAGATAAATGTAATATAAATTTAGGTTCATGATAGAAGTACAAGTATTTTGCGTTCCATGGCTAGGCAGTATAGAAAGTGATGTTTGAAAACGTATAGAAATGTCGAAGGCACAAAATACAGTAAGTTACAGGTGAAAATGTCCCTTCCATTTGTTCTTGTTCGGTGCTAGTTTAGTGGATAGTTAACAGCAAAGTTTTTTTCTTTTACGTGGACGACTTTTTGAAACTTCCTGTGGCTAACATTAGCCGCCACTTGTGGATGCTGGAAAAAGTAGCAGCGCTGATAATGCGGGACGAATACATACTAGTAAACGTGTGTCACAGTCACTCGACGAAATTCCCTAATTTGTCCTGGCAGGAAAGCTTGGAGGAAATGTAGTGTTTCCAAACTTATTATTCTGTTTTGCTTGACTCAGTCCTAAAGCATTTCATGTATTTTAAGACCAATGTGATTCGTGAGGACAAAGCAGCTCTATGGACCCTTCGTAATTTGTTTATTTTAAGAATGAGTCAGTTAGTTTTATATTCCTCTGACTTGTAGTTTGTGAGCTACAGAAAATTAGAGATAACTCTATAAATATTTGTCTGAGTGAAAAATTGTGTCTAAATTAACGATCTGAAGAGTCTTCGTGTATATAGTGGTGTTCAGTGGGAGTGGAATGGGTGACTAGGATTCAGGGCTAATTTTTAAAACACCACCTACGTGATCCGAAGCTTCTACGTCGCCCAATCACAATTTATTTAAGAGTAATACATACTGGACGGTGATTGTAAGCTGCATCAAATCCTTTCTATAAACATCCCAGGCTTCTTTGTCAGAAAACATTCTGTCTCTACTTCCTATTGCTAGGATTATTCTTCATATAGGCTATCAATTTCAGGAACGTAAGAGAAAAATCTTCATTTCCACACGTAAGTGTGCTGTCCCAAGCAAGTTAAAGCACTTTTAAGAGTCCGTCCGTGGACTGCCTCAACGTAACATGAGATGTCATGGCAAGGAAGTTCTGCCGCCAACGTGTACACCGCATGTCCACTGATGCCATCCGTGCAATATAAACATTTGTTCTAGGGTAATGTTAATAGAGATGCTAAGTCTCAGACGTCCGCAATTATACAATGACAGGATATAACTTGGAACGTGCTGTCCTAGAGGCCAAGAACCTTCTTGCTTCTGTAACAAATAAGCCTTACTACCTCTCACTGGGAAACACCTTCCTTTGTTTCACTTAAGTCATTTGTTTTCAAAATCCGAAGTACATCGAGAGCCTTAGGGGCGGAGATTTTCCTCATTTGGTCACGGAGGGAGTGGAAAATAGGCAACGTAATCTGTAAAATTCACTTTGGGATTAACCTAAAGAGTTTAAAAAAAACGAAAAACCGAAATTTCGATGTCTCTATGCGAATATGAAGTTAATTTTGTCACGAATAGTCCCTAGTACGATTGGCACTTAAGACAATAACATTACGGTTTACCTAATCAGTTTTCGTCCTATCTTCTGCTTCTCTGACGTTTTTCCTTTCGACGGGAAGTTAAAGGACAGGAACAAACAATATCTATGTGTTAACTGTTAAAATGTAATGCGATTATCTGGTAAAATAATTACTGATAAAAAAGAGCTAAAATGTGTGTAACAAATCAATGACAACACCACTGAGACTACAGGGGAAAGTTCCCTGTTTTGTGGAGCTTCCCAATTTGAGGAGGTCATGTATTTCTGTCACGTAGGTGATGCCATCACACAATGGAAATTGGAACTAGAGAACAGACATTTGACTGATCTTGAAAGCCCACATTTTTAGTAGAGTGGCAATGTATTGTGTTGCTACAAGCAGGGAAGCATTGTTCGCGTTCCTGAAGGTTTTTTCATTTTCAGAAAGCGGGACATACATTATAGGAGGTGACTATATAATTAAATAATTATAAATACATTAAATCTACACGCCTTTAGGTTTGCAATGATATAAATAGTTTCGTTGTTCACGAACTGCGAAGTGCACTAATGGAACACGTTTTCTAGCACGTGCAGGTATCTCAATTTGGGGGCGTCTGGGATTCCTAATATGCGGCTCCCCAAGTTGGGATCCGAAACTATTCATTGCAACTTTAAGTTCGTCTGTACAGGGTGTTACAAAAAGATACGGCCAAACTTTCAGGAAACATTTCTCACACACAAAGAAAGAAAATATATTATGTGGACATGTGTCCGGAAACGCTTACTTTCCATGTTAGAGCTCATTTTATTACTTCTCTTCAAATCACATTAATCATGGAATGGAAACACACAGCAACAGAACGTACCAGCGCGACATCAAACACTTTGTTACAGGAAATGTTCAAAATGTCCTCCGTTAGCTAGGATACATGCATCCACCCTCCGTCGCATGGAATCCCTGATGCGCTGATGCAGCCCTGGAGAATGGCGTATTGTATCACAGCCGTCCACAATACGAGCACGAAGAGTCTCTACATTTGGTACCGGGGTTGCGTAGACAAGAGCTTTCAAATGCCCCCACAAATGAAAGTCAAGAGGGTTGAGGTCAGGAGAGCGTGGAGGCCATGGAATTGGTCCGCCTGTACCAATCCATCGGTCACCGAATCTGTCGTTGAGAAGCGTACGAACACTTCGACTGAAATGTGCAGGAGCTCCTTCGTGCATGAACCACATGTTGTGTTGTACTTGTAAAGGCACATGTTCTAGCAGCACAGGTAGAGTATCCCGTATGAAATCATGATAACGTGCTCCATTGAGCGTAGGTGGACGACGAAACTAAAATGAGCTCTAACATGGAAATTAAGCATTTCCGGACACATGTCCACGTAACATCTTTTCTTTTTTTGTGTGTGAGGGATGTTTCCTGAAAGTTTGGCCATACCTTTTTGTAACACCCTGTATACATATTTACTAACATCTGCGTTCTGCAAAATTCATTTTAGATGAATCCTACTTATACATCTGTAAACATGTTTTCATTTTGTATGCTGAATGCTATAGCAAAGGAAATATATTTTAGGAAACAGAGAAAGAGTCCCTAACAGTAGTATACGTTTCTATTGTGGTTGGCACCCAGAAAGCGTCGGTATCCCAACGAATAAAGGTTGTCATTTTAGTTATTCGAAGTAAACAAATATGGAGCTATAAAGCATCTCGCATCTTCGGTGTCCCTCAAACAACATTGGAACACCCTGTTAAAGACAGCAAATTCTCAGATGAATCTATGAACACCAAAATAGGAAGGAAACCTCTTTTCGTCGAGAACTGAAAGAGGGAGTTGAAGCATTACTGCATCCAGATGGAAAAGCGATTCTATCACCTCTCTAGAAAAGATGTCGAAGACTTTCCTATCAGCTTGCTATAAGAAATAGTACGAGAAACCCATTTTCAAAAGAAAAACTGAAAGCTGGTAAAAAAAATGGTTTCGCAACTTCCTATAAAGGAATCCCGAAAACTTTGCTAGATCTCCCCAAGATCTTTCATTGGCTGGAGCTAAGGGTTTCACAGCCACTGCTGTCAGCATGTTTTTCGACATTTGTGAGCTGACCTTAGCTTCAATCAAGAGTAACCCAGCCAGGTTGATTAAATGTGACGAAACTGGTATCGCAGTTCTGCAATATAAGCACACTAAAATTGTTGTATTGAAGAGGAAACAGCAAATCCCTTCTCTACATGACGCTCAAAGGGAAACAGTCATTACCGTAGTGATATGTGAGCCATTCGGGACACATTATACGACCTCCGATGATCTTCCCACTGAAGAAAATGAAGATGGAATTAATGGATGGTGCCCCTCTAGGTTCCGTTTATGCACGCTATCCTTCACCGTGGATTCAAACAGATATTTTTACTCAATGATTTCTCCAATTCTTGCTCCATGTGAAACAAACGAAAGATGATCCTGCAGTTCTCGTCGTGGATGGACATTTCAACTATGTCAGAAATACTGACGTGATTAATTTGACCAGGAATAAACGCGTCTGCATTGTGTCTCTGCCGCGTCATAGCACCCATAAAATGCAACCACTCCACGTTTCTTTTACGGGGCTATTGAAGACATTTTATGCTCAAGAGATTGGGAGCTGGATCAGGTGCCTTGTTGGTAACGTTGTAACTGTGTACCACGTAAACAACATTTTTCGAAAATCTTACGTACAGTCAGCGACAGCAGAAATAGCAGAAAACGGTTTCCTGAAGACAGATCTGCTCCCATGCAAACGTCAGAATTTCCGACACCATGAATTTGCTGTTATAAAGAACTGGCTCATCCTCTCGAGAACAGTCCATCAGCAAATGAGGATACACAAGAAGGAAGTTCGTGGAGATCTCAGAAAAATGTCGTTCCACAAACACTGAAATATGAAGAAAATGCTGTTCCCCAAATTCCAAGATCCATATTTGTCATGACAGCTGACATCAGTCCTCTTCCAAACATGATAGGTTCCAGAAGATTCCACACTGGTTCTGCTCAACTGAACTCTGGGTCTACATATAAGCATCGGTTAGCGAACGCAAGACCAAGGGTAATAACACAGAAGCAAGGTGGGAATGCAAGACGTGGTAAGCGTGCAGCATCAAACCAGGCACATGGACGTGGAAAGCCAAATGGTAAGAAATGGTGGATCATTGAATCTTCATCGTTGTCAGAAGAGGATGAAACTGGACTGTCTGATGAAAGTGAAGATAGCGACGACAATGAAGAAAAGGAGTGCAGTATTGTGCAGGGCTCTTCTCGAACGATTACAATGGAGAGAACTGGATCCGGTGCTCAAAATGCATGAAATGGACACATACATCATGTGTTGCTCTTCAAGCAAGAATATATATGCAAAAGGTGTCACTGACGGTGCTGCAGTTGCAAAATATCTAATTACTTGGTTTATATACAACGGTCATAAGACCTCCCCAAATTAGAGACTGTAATATTCATCATCATTCGAACGTATTAGATAAAGTATGTTCAGTTTTTGGGTTAAAATGCATTGTTTCCATTTTCTTCTATAAGGTACTTTTAAAAAAATTAGGAGATTTTTCCCCTACCAGTTGAGGACAAAGAGTGTATAACATGTACCAGACGTTGCGGGAAGTGCGAAAAGTAACCTGTTTACCTCGAAGGCGATGATTCTCATGATGGCGGAGATGAAATTTCTATTATCCCCTGCGAATGAAGTATAAAGAGCAAGGACACCAGTGTTTCTGAGGAAACTAGTACACCTTAACATGTAGCGATTGAGCGTCTCGGACGAAAACTCACAGTTGATGTATAGGCAGAGAGTTTAGGAGGATTTTGTAAGATGCTATACGTGACAGAGAAGTATGTGAATGTCAGAACAGACTATTAGACACATATACTTGCACAGAGCCACAGATTTATTTTAATCTTCACCGAGCAACAGAGCCGGCCAATGTGGCCGAGCGGTTCTAGGTGCTTCAGTCCGGAACCGCGCTGCTGCTACGTTTCCGGGTTCGAATCCTGCCTCGGTCATGGATGTGTGTGATGTCCTTAGGTTAGTTAGGTTTAAGTAGTTCTAAGTCTAAGGGACTGATGACCTCAGATGTTAAGTGCCATAGTGCTTAGAGCACCATAGTGCACTACTGACGAGAAACTGCTGGCAACAGTATCTACGGTAAAATACCTAAAGTAACAAACAACATAACACAATTAACAGGAAAAGCGGATTCCAGAATGATATTCCTAGGAAGAATATTAAAGAAATGTAACTCATCCACGAAAGAAGTTGCTTATAACACACTCGTTCGACCAATTATTGATTATCGTTCATCAGTATGGATTCCTTACCATGTAGGGCTGATAGAGGAGATAGAGAACGGCGGGGTTCGTCACGCGATCGTTTAGTCGGTTGGGAGACGTAACCGAGATGCTCAACGACTCCAGTGGCAGACATTACAAGAGAAGCATCATGCACCGCCGAGGGGTTTACTATTGAAATTTGGAGAGATCACTTTACGGGAAGAGTTAGACCACATATTAATTCCTCCCACATTCATCTCGTGTAATGCTCACTGTGAGAAAATTCGATAAAATAGAGCCAATACTGAGTCTTACCGACAATCATTCTTCCCACGTTCTGGTCGCGAGTGGAACAGGGTAGAAGGGATGAGATACTGGATCCAGAATTACTCTGTGCCACACATCGCTAGGTGGCTTGCGGTGTATTATGTAGATATACATGTAGGCAACACTACTATTTTGTATTTTATTTTATACAAAACAGGCAAATCAGTTTTTAAAATTACCTCCACATATAGTCTAGGAATCCCAAGCTGTGCTGCTGTTTTCCTTGTTGATTTCACTGGATTTCTCTGTAATGCTCTTCTGACAGGCCGTTCGCTCTTCCTTTCAAGCACTGAGCCACTATTATTAACCGTTTGTTAAATTCTGCTTATTGTTTTAAATTGAGACCCACCATCGAGATTTAAAATGTGCGCCTTCTCTATGAAGACACCACACTTTTTCGTTTCGTGCAAAAATAGCACAGCTGTAATGCAGTGTTTAATAGTCAGCCTTCATTTGTCAGCCATCTTGCAACAATACACGAACAGTGTACTCGGAATTAAAAGAACCTAAGCTCCTTGAGCTACTCTCACTTCCGTAAACTTAACACGCAATAACAATTCACAAAATAAAAAATTTGGATCGTTTGGTTCACAACCCAGTATGTTCAGTATGTCTATAAGATTGACATAACACCATACACTGAGGGATATCTCCTAACATCGTGTCAGGCCTCCTGTTGCCCGGCATAGTGCATTAGCTCGACGTGGCATGGGCTCAACAAGTTGCTGAAAGTCCACGACTGCGATGGTGTTGCCAGTCCAGGAGTTTCTGCGCCAACAGACCTCCCGACTATGTCCGACATGAATCAGTAGGACTTATGTCGGACAATCTGGTTGGACATTCGCCTGAATTGTCCAGAATGTTGTTTAGTTTGTAATCATGAAGTCCATTAATGGCTGTAGATGGTCTCCAAGTAGCCGAAGATAACGTTTCAAGTTAATGACCGGTTCAGCTGCGCCAGATGACCCAGTCCATTCCCTGAACCTCCCGTTATGGAACAGTCAGCAGTTTGAACTCTGCCTCACTAACAACTTGGGTGCATGGCTTCCTGTGCCATACTCGAGCCGTACCATCAGCTCATACCAGCTGAAATCTGGATTCATCCGACCAGACCACGGATTTTTATCGTCTACGATCCAGCTGACACAGTCATAAGCCTGGGAGAGACGCTGCAGGCGATGACAGGTTGTTAGCAAAGGCAATCGCGTCGCCGGCCACTGTGGCCGAGCGATTCTAGGCGCTTCAGTCCGGAACCGCACTGCTGCTACGGTCGCAGGTTCGAATCCTGCCTCGGGCATAGATGTGTGTTATGTCCTTAGGTTAGCTAGGTTTAAGTAGTTCTAAGTTTAGGGGACTGATGACCTCAGATGTTAAGTCCCATCGTGCTTAGAACCATTTGAACCGTTTGAGCACTCGCGTCGGTCGTCTGCTGCCACAGATCAATAACGCCAAATAGCGGATACGTTCGTCGTAAGTCCCACATACATTTGTGAGGTTGCTTGTCTGTTAGCTCTGGCAACTCTACGCAAATGCCGCTTCTCTCGGTAGCTACGTGGAGGCCGTCGGCCTCTGCGTTGTCCATGGTGGGAGGAAATGCGTGAAATTTGGTACTCTCGGCACACTCTTCACACAGCGGATCTCAGAATACAGAATTCCCTAACGACTTTCGAAATGAAATGTCCCATCCGTGCAGCTCCAACTACCATTCCGCGTTGAAAGTCTGCTAATTACCGCCGGAACACTTACGTACAAATGACAGCTGCGCCAGTGCACTGCCTTTCATACGGCGTACACGCGACACTGCCGCCACCTGTACATGTGCATATCACGACCACATGGCTGTTGTCACCCCAGTGTATTCGGAACAACAGTTAAAATATGTCTCTAATGTTTGTTAGAGAAGGCTGGAGGTGGAGGTTACAGATACGGGCTAACAACGAAAATTTACTCGCGAAAGATAGGAGTATTAACCCGTGCAGGTGTTTTCTGAGTACTCACGCGGGATCTAGTTTAAGCACGCGATGCTGCGGTGCAGGACCCTCTGCCCCCGCGCGGCAGCACCGAAAAAACAACGGCGTGCCCGCCTGGCGCCATTATCGGAGGGTATGCGCTGGCGTGCGCGCGTGCTGGCGTCGCTTCGCAGGCATGGCGCTGCTGGCGGCGCGTTGATAGCCCGTGTTATCGTTGGGCCAGGAAGCGCGCTGCCGACTCTGCTGCGCCAGCCCCTCCCACTGGCCCCTCCCACCCTCACGCTCCACCCCATCCCTCTCATTGCTCCCCCCCCCCGGGTTAACACCCCCTTCCCCCCCCCCCCCCCCCCGCCCCGACACCGGATGAAGGCGCCGTTCTGCGAGATTTCTAGCCGCGGGACGAGCATCTTCCAGAAGGACCAAGTTCTATGAGGACTTCTCCGTAATTACACTCTGGCTTATTACTGCAGGTCTGATTTCAAGTATTTCTACTACTTCGAAATATTAGGACTGCTCGACTGCTTTACAATGACACTAATTTGGGAGAAAGAGTAGGTAGCTGGGTACGTAAGTGGAACGGATGGATCAATCTTTGAGATACGACACATTCTCTGACAATGAAATTACAACTTATATGCAGCTCCCAGCGGCGTGTGTCTGAGGGAATGGTGCTTCCTCATCGCATCAGCGCAACTAGGGTATGGTAGTGACGTCCATGTTCTTACGAATCTTGCTCCGTCCACCGCCATCAGTCGCCATCATGGCCTGAAGATGGTCTAAATTATAGAAAAATCTGGTTGGCCACCAAAATAAATATCCTTTGAGAACGTAACTGTTTTTACTGAATTTTTAATTTCCATTATTCTTACTTCTCCCTGGAATAGACAG
The DNA here is from genome assembly GCF_023864345.2 of Schistocerca serialis cubense. Taxonomy (NCBI): domain Eukaryota; kingdom Metazoa; phylum Arthropoda; class Insecta; order Orthoptera; family Acrididae; genus Schistocerca; species Schistocerca serialis. Next base: position 644,630,426 of record NC_064639.1, read on the forward strand.
GCTTGTTAATTGCTTTCGGCTACTAGATGGAACCATTTTCATTGTGCTAAGCGGAGTAACTAAACGAAAATGTGAAGAGTAAAAGTACTTCCACCGCTTGTATTGAAATTTTGTTTTGGGTTTTTATTTCAGATAATTCTGTATCCGAATAGTTGCAGTCAGGGTAGCAGAGTCTGTTCAGTTAGGGCCTAGCCTCCGTTTGCAGTAAAAAACAATTGCCAATACCATCAACACAATTCGAAAGATTCCAAAATATGCTACTCCAGGCGGGTGTAAAATGAATGTGAGCAACGGAAAATAATAAACGCTAAAATGATGATTTGGCCCTGTCTGACTACCCGCTGAAGCAGATCTTAGGATCTCTTAATTCCAAAAATTACAATCTAATCATTAAAGAATGCTGAAGGCAACTAACACTACTAAATGATGAACGTTGTTTCTTATTGTACGTTTATTGGAGATTAAAGAAAAAACACCCTTTCTGATAAATATCTACATTTACTAAGTAAAATTATTAATCAATTGTCCAACTCTGCCCCATTTTTATGACCACGCGACGTAACATAAATAACGCGAAATGACTGACATTATCTACGTACCAAACACTACAAGACACTACTTTCAAAGATGATCTACAGTGGTGTGGAGCCTCAGTGGAAATAAACCAACGTGATCACAGTTGTTTAGCTTTATAGCCCTAACAAGCCGAAGTAATTTGCTATATCACCGTATGTACTGCGTATGGTGCATCGGCGTGCTGGTTCTCGTACACGTCTGCGGCGATGGAAGAACTCCAGCCACAAATTAAAACTCTTTCAAACACTAGGACGACAGAAGGCGGTCTTCTTACTAATATACTGTCTCCTCCTCTTGGTGTTCTACAGACAAGAAACGCGAACTCCCAACCACAAGGATGGAGTTCTAACAACGTCTCAACGTAAGTATAGGCAGAAGAAGTGCTCTCAATCACTGAAGCTGTTTACTCAACGACGACTTCCAACCCGGACGAGCCAGCCGGGGTAGCCAAGCGGTTCTAGGCACTACAGTCCGGAACCGCGCGACCACTACGGTCACAGGTTCGAATCCTGCATCGGGCATTGATGTGTGTGATGTCCTTAGGTTAGTTAGGTTTAAGTAGTTCTAAGTTCTAGGGGACTGATGACCTTAGAAGTTAAGTCCCATAGTGCTCAAAGCCATTTACAACCAACTCAGAGGCGAAGTCCAGAATCGTATAAGTTCGCAACAGTACAGTGCCTAACTGTTCTAACAATAAACTCTACTGAGAGCAAAGACAGCAAGTCCGTCTGTCTCAACAAAGCTGATATCGAGTGACCGTCACACACGGGCGCTCACAACAGAAGACCTCGTCTCTCCAGCGCTGGCTTCCCGGCAAGGCTTGGCTCCACACCATCGTAATCCCGAATACGAATCATAATCCCGAAACCACGGAATATTCTCCCTCTCTACAGATTCTTCCGAAATCCGAGCAACCATATTTTAGTCTTTTGTCGTCCAGCGCGGAAAGTTTGCGAGGAAAAACCTACACTACTACAATGGTATGCTTCTGAGTAAAAATCCTTGGAAATAACCCAGCCTGCGTGGTTTATGAGGTGTCGCTTCTTCGTTCCTCTCACCTGCGTCCAGGATTTTCAGCGTTCGGATGCATTATCCGGTTATCCTTCCGGCCCATACTACAATAACGGTCGGCCGTCACCCTATTGTGCTCCAGAGATCAGGTGCTACGACGTCTGACTAGCTACTTCCTGTGTTTAAGCATGACCAACACCTGTGCGGGCCTTCCACCCAGAGCTTGAGTTCTGCCTGCTGTATCATCGTCACTGGCATTCCAACCTCTACTAGTATCGGCAATCATTCATTACGCCGTTTTTATAATAAAGACGCTCTGTCACCTTTCATTCAATAAGCGTAAACAATTATTTATAAGACGTCGTGATAATGTCAGTCTCCTTTGTATATTCATATATACGATGTAAAACCTGTCACATGATACCTAATTGTGTTTGTAGATAACAGCAAAGTATGTGGATGAGTTCTTGTAAGGTGCGAAATTATAGCCACCTTACAAGATATCATGCGGTTTAGAAAGAACCACTCACGACATGACAGCGAAGAAAGAGACGTACAAGAAAGTAGACCAATAAAAAAGTAAACGTCTCCGCATTTGGTGCGGAAGGACATGGGTTGGATTCCAAGAACCTCACCAGATTTTTGTCTACGGTAGGAAGGTCTAGAGAGGGGTCTACTCGGTCTCGTTACGCCAAATAAGAAACTGATTGAATATAGAAGCAATAGCACCAACACGATTCATAATAACAGCTAGTGGGACTGGCGTCTTGCTGATGGTCTGTCCCAGAATCATAGATCGCTGCTCATACTCCCATGTAGGCAGTAATCTGCCAGTCCGAACAGGCCTAAGGCCTAATCCGACAGTGGTGTTGTAATGTTACATCGAATCGCATTTTCGAGCGAACGCTCCATCACCAATTTTTCAAGGGTTTTGGTGAATCTGTCGCACATTGGACATAGCTTGGAGATGCTATCAACTCTATACAAAATAAATTTTAAAATATTCGGTTCCGGTACCTATTTTCATTCGGATTTACTTAAGTTCTGTTTGTAGGAAGAAAAATATGGTCCTCTACAGTTTTGTTGATTTCCTCATCTTTCATATCTACATAGTTGAGCTCTAGAGCGATCTCTGCTCATAGATGATATTTGTTTTCAGTGTTTCATAATTCAGTTTGTTGACGTTGTTTGTGAAACGAAAACCCAACAACTTACAAATTTTTCGCCATGGGCCACAAGTGAAGCAGATTGCCGCAAAAGGGAGCTGTTTTATGGTCCCCCAGATCGTTTTCTTACTTGAAATCACATTTTTTTCCCCGTATACCGTCCTTCAGATGTGACTGCTTCATTAGACCACGATAAGAATTCTCAAGTTATACCTGGAACTTGGAGCTTTCGATCTCAAACATGAACTGCGAATAAAAATCTAAAAAACCGAACTACAGTGAATGCCATGCGAAATAATTATTGATTCATAAAATGAATATCTTTTCTATTTATTACAACGCTGCGTTGTTCAGTAATGAACAACCAAAAAAGGGATTGCGTTACTGTTTCAAGAAATGTGATTTTGAACTGTGTGTTGCTCCACGTGTTATAACTAGTTGTACCATATAAAACAGAACTGCTGAAAAGAGTATCTCTTACTTCACTATAAAGTCGTATTGAACTCAAGAAGCTGGCCGGCGTGGCCGTGCGGTTCTAGGCGCTTCACTCCGTTACGGCCGCAGGTTCGACTCCTGCCTCGGGCATGGATGTGTGTGATGTCCTTAGGTTAGTTAGGTCTAAGTAGTTCTAAGTTCTAGGGGACTGATGACTTTAGAAGTTAAGTCCCTTAGTGCTCAGAGCCATATTTTCAGTTGGGGAGAGATCCGGTGACCTTACTGGCAAAGGTATGGTTTGGTAAGCACGAAGACAAGCAGTAGAAACCATCGCCGTGTGCGGGTGAGTATTATCTTGCTGAAATGTAAGTCCGGGATGGTTATGTAATGAAGATCAACAAAACAGGTCGTTGAATATTGTCGACGTACCGCTGTGCCCTAAGAGTGCTGAGGATGACAGCCTGCTACCGAAAGAAGTGGCACGTCACACCTTTGCTCTTAGGGTGTTGGGCAGTAAGATGGGAAACAGTCAGACTGAAATCATCCCCCACCCCCCTCTGTCCGGGGCTTGTCCAGACATGTCTTTGACCTGGAATCTCATTGGCTGGAGCAGAATTGTCTTCACTGATGAGTGCCGCGTTCAACGAGCAGCGCTGGGATACCAGTCTGACTGTCGCCCACTATAAATCTCGACAGCCAGTAACGACAGTCTGGGATGCATCTTATTTTTTGCGTAGCGGTATCTCTTTGGTTGTTCAAATGGCTCTGAGCACTATGGGACTTAACATCTGAAGTCATCAGTCCCCTAGAACTTAGAACTACTTAAACCTAACTAACCTAAGGGCATCGCACACATCCATGTCCGAGGCAGGATTCTAACCTGCGATAGTAGCAGTCGCACGGTTCCGGACTGAAGTGCCTAGAACCGCTCGCCCACCATGGCCGGTCCTTTGGTTGTCACTCACGGCACCAATACATCACAACGCCTTTCAAAGCAACTAATATATCAATAGTGATAACGAATTCCACCTAGGCGTTCGAAGCCAATACGAACTTAACGAATAGTGCTTTCTATATCGCTTATTAGTTGTTACTTTTATATGTGACATACTCCATCAAGTCCCATCTTCATACTGAAACTTAGAAATAATTAGTGATCCTCTTCAGCGTAGGTAGCTACGGGTGGAGAACTTGTTTATAATATATAGTGTGCTACGGTCGCAGGTTCGAATCCGGCCTCGGGCATGGATGTGCGTGGTGTCCTTAGTTTGGATAGCTCTACGTAGTTCTAAGTCTAGGGGACTGATGACCTCGGATGTAAAGTCCCATAGTGCTTAGAGTCATTTGAATATATAGTGATAAACACAACACTTCCTCGTGAATCAGTCTGCCTGTTAGTGAAAACCGTATCGAAATTGCTACTGTAGTTTCTGAGATTAACCGTTACACACTAACAGAAAAACGGGTCATCGTTGTCACACGGAAATACTCCAAACGCCAGTTAATCGTGGAACAAAAAGCAACACGTACATTACATGCTTATTATTACTATGTTCAAACCATAGCTCATATTCGTGAACCTTCCTTGTGAACCAGTCTCTCTATTATTGAAAACAGTATCAAAATCCTTACAGTAGTTTCTGAGATTAGCCTTCACACACAGACAGAACTCCGCGACGAAGTACTATAGGAATTAATGGTCAGTGTCAAAGGACAGTACATCGTATCGGGACGAATCATACCACTTTCAGTTAGAAAGTTCCGAGCCGAATTCACAATTGACACTTCAGTACGGCTATTTTCTGTATACCAGTTATGAACCTTAGTTTGCAACCCATCGTGACTGTGACCGAAACGTAACATACGAAATAATGTACCAATTAAAAATAATTATTGAAATATCTACGCTGTGTTACTGTTAAGTTACTGATAGCTTCTGTGTAGTAGTTAAAGCGCTCCCCAACAATGACATAGAGTCGTCTGAGGTTGACGTCTTCAGATCACGTCTGGCCGGCGACGTGCCAGTCGAGCGAATGATGGGCAAGTTGCGTGCTATTATCGTTTCATTTGATCAAGTGCAGAGCTCTGGTACCCCAAACTGGGGAACTCCATCTCCAAGGTCTTGTGAGAAATGTGCTTCTCACGTGGCATCAGTTTTAAAACGAACCATGGACATCTCGATTTGAAGAAAATCTCCAACAGCTCAATGAAATACCGATGGCGACAACGATTTGAACACGTGTCGAGATAACACAACCGAACGAGACTATGCTCGGAAAACGTTTTTAAATGGACGAGGAGAGAAATAGTTCTGTGTTTAACTGATCAAAGGAGAAGGTAGTTACGAAAGTGACGTGTGTCAGGTGTAGAAACTTGATACTCCACCCAACCAAATGACTGCCATGTGCTGACTATGGTGTGGGGCATTTATGGTACATAGTTCTAACACTCACTATGTATAAATACGCGTTAAGTACATTATCATCTTAAATTTAGGACTCGCCCCGTACTTCTCTGTGTATTCCACTAAATATAAGATACTCGTCGCACAGTGTTACCAGGTTTCGTATTTCTGTGTTATAGAAAATTAGCCTCGTAGGTTTGCAAAGCCTGTGTGAAAACCGTATGCCCCTCGTTGTCCTTATGACACTGAGTAATGTCTGAGAAAGCATCATCACGACTATAGAATGGATGCTCGAACACCATCTAAAAGCAAATTGTGAGGATTATGCGCTGCACAGTGAGTACCTCCTGTTCTTAATGGTCCGAACAGTTGTCGCTGTATTTCGTAGTACCGTTCACCTTCATCTCTGCGCATGAAGTCAGTATGCACAAAACCCATTCTGTTTTTCATTATCACGGACGTCATTCAGAGTACGTAATGTACCGATGACAGTTCTCATCTACATATTCCACAACAGACTCAATATCTTATTTCTCTCTTCAATATCTATGTCTATCTACAGCGGAAAAGATTCCATGCCCTTTACTATTTTCACAGAGATGAAGAACTTCTGACTGCTACATTGCACTGGGTACAGTTTCAGGTGGCAAACTTCGATGACAGAGAAGACTTTTTCTTACGGCGTGACTAGTGTGTCAGTTTTGACGATGAGAGCAGCCGAATAATTGCTGTATCTATTCCAACAATCTTGTCCGTTTGCCTCTGTTTACTTTTTGTTCAGAGTCTGACGTAATTTTATTTTCCGGATAACTCTTGTGCACATCTGATTCAAAATGTCATGACTACCTCCCAGATGTGATGTCAGCAGTGTGTAGCTCAGTTAAAAGCATCTCAAGTAATGCGTATCGGCGGAGAAAATACGGGGAGCGACACAATGTGTATACACATTTCGCGGATTTGTGTAACGGCTACAGGATGTGAATTATCTGATTTGGGAAAAGGGGCGGTAAACAGCTTTCGCTCAAAACTGAAAAGTATTTCACAACCCGCGAAACTGTTCGTATACTTCTGCGGCGCAACTGTACGATTAATATACAACGGCATCATTGTCAACAATAGCTGTAAAGGGACAAAAGGATAAAAAACATAGTACTCGACGTTATCTCTATTATGAAGAGGGTGATACTAAACAGAATGATATATAAATGGGATAGTGCTAAAACAAATTATAATACTTAATATACGAATTTTACTATTTCTATGTCCCTCTTGTACCTCTTACAATAATTTACTTCTTGTTAAGTCTGTTGATTACATTCTTTCTTTCCAGTCATTTCGGAATAACATAATAAATGAACTATGATGTGTGAACGTTTTGCTCACCTTCACCAATTAATTCCGATGTGGCCAAGAATTCAACATATACACTCATTTAATCAGTTACACGCGGTTGGATATTCCTGTTTGTAATGAGCAGTTACACATGATTCGAAACCAATGAGCTTATTGTAATGAGGTAAAGTTCAACCGAGAATACCTCCACAAAGGTATTTGGTTTACAGTCAACTGTATGTACGTAGTACGGTCGTAACTTGTAGATGTTTGTGACTTGTGTACAGCCCAGCATCCTAACACTCAATGACAAAGCGCTCGATGTACATTAACTTAAATAAGCAGATAACGAAGAAAGACATGGACAACTGCTAAAAGAACCACTCCTATAACATTATAGGAACGGTTTTCATTACTGAACTCAAGTGTAACACAGAGCACTTTAGAGAGCGTTGACCTAGGAAACGTAGAAGAGAAATTCAATCTGTTACGATTCACTCAAGAGAATAATCGCGTTGGTGATTCTCACAATGAAAGATATCCTCTGGCACTCGTTATACGTCATTTGCTGTACATACATGCTCCTCAAAACTGACCAATTTTTAGAAGTATCGGTTTACGGTAATAGTACTTAGTTCGAATTAAATATTGTTCTAAGACATGTAACGCACCTCTCTACGGTTATGACGTATTGGCCACAATTGATTTACGGCGTTGTTTTCTCGTGTTTCCTATTTCTAGTACCTTCTTAATCAGTTGTAACAGGATTGAGAAGATATTCAAAACTTGTGGCTTTCAGGACATTGCACACGCGTCCTACGCTGTATGTTAGTTCTCAGAAATCATGTTTGAAATAAATAGTGACGGAGGTGTACCAGAAAACCCTTACACTATGCGATTCCCTGTCGCTAATTCGGTGGCTTCTGTAGAGAGTTGATTTTTCATTTTCCATTTTTAAAAGTAGCTAGTTACGTGGCGTCTGTAAAACGGAAAACTTCGTAATTTCTGTGGCTCAAAGAGAGTGCCTTTCAGCTCAGCTGAAAGCTATATTAAATCGAAATTTCAGAGACGGCGGTGCAAAGAAATATGCGAGAAATTTATCGTTTAACATTCAGATGAAATGTGATTAAATTCTTTCTATTTCATAGCGATATTATCCTTTTAAACTCATTCGCGAAGGAAGCTTCAGTGTTTAAAGCGTATTCGGGGGAAAGTCACAGGAGTTCTATCGCTCCGGGCCGGAATTAATTGAGTTTATACAGAAGTCTGCCACGGCAGCTGGTACCACTTCAAAGGAATTCGCGCCTCGATAGCTGAAAAGAAACAACGTGAGCAGCGCTACAACTTTTAATCCGATGCAGCGCGGGGAATCTTCTGGTGTTTCTGTGACAGGTGCAGGGCCGATGGGCTTCCTCTGGGTGCACTGCTGTATACGTCACCGCTTTGATGCGCCCAGCTGTTATTCAGTTGAATTGAAATTTCGCTGGAAAGAAGCAGTGTTCGTCCAACCCTCCTGAAGTGACAACTACGATGTTTCAAAGTATTGAATTCTGCAGCTATCGCAGAGGAGCAAGGTTGAAAAAAAAATGGTTCAAATGGCTCTGAGCACTATGGGACTTAACATCTTACGCCATTAGTCCCCTAGAACTTAGAACTACTTAAACCTAACTAACCTAAGGACATCACACACATCCATGCCCAAGGCAGGATTTGAACCTGCGACCGTAGCGGTCGCGCGGTTCTGGACTGAAGCGCCTAGAACCGCTCGGCCACCGTGGCCGGCAGCAAGACTGAAATATAGATGTTTTTCCTGGAAAGGTTGAAAGTTTCTTATTTACGTTTCCGCAACTACATGATACGTCATTAAATAGTCTAGCGCTAGTAACGAAAGTGGCACTTTTAGGTTACCGAATTAACCTGACTGGCCAAAGTAACGGAATGGTTAGTCCCATATGAAAACGTTGCATCATCTCACTGGAGACTTTTACCGGGAACGTGAAGGTGTGGTCTGGTTGAGTGGATCAGATGTTTGCCGTTGGACGTTTAAGTTGGACACGCTACACTTCTAACACACGTCGTTGTGTTCCTTACACAGAAGACATCAAGGCGTCGTAGTTCCACCGGCAACACCCACTTTTATTGCAATGAGGAATACTATGATTCTAGAACGAAATTTTCACTCTACAGCGGAGTGTGCGCTGATATGAAACTTCCTGGCAGACCAAAACTGTGCGCCGGACCGAGACTCGAACTCGGGACCTTTGCCTTTCGCGGGCAAGCGCTTGGAAGGTAGGAGACGACGTACTGGCGGAAGTAAAGCTGTGAGGACGGGACGTGAGTCGTGCTTGGGTGGCTCAGTCGGTGGAGCATTTGCCCGCCCGAGTTCGAGTCTCGGTCCGGCACACAGTTTTGGTCTGCCAGGAAGTTTCAATACTATGATTGTCTGCTGAGCTATTGTCAACGAGTAGTGAAGCTTTGTTAGGAATGTCGTAATACTTTTATTAATGGCCGTTGTGCAAGGTATATCACTTTATAACAACAAGCACTATGGAAATAATTGCACACAATTGAAAACAGAATGCGCAATAAAAGTATACACACTTTAAGGAATGGAAAATATTATTATTATTACAATTCTGTTTTACACTTAAATACTGATCACACGTATACTACTGCCTTCAGTTAAGCACAAAGTTAGATTACAGGTTCAAAACACCAGTCGCTGGCACCCAGACACATTACGTAACGACGATCGGTCGCCACAGCTTCATCGATCAATGTTTCAATGGAAGTCGCTTTACATGCCGCTGTAGCCTTATGGCGAATGTCCCGAAGTGCGCGTCTTACGTCGGTAGAGTTCACCACATGTAAACGTCCGTAGGGGATACATCTGGTGCCGGCCGCGGTGGTCTCGTGGTTCTAGGCGCTCAGTCCGGAACCGCGCGACTGCTACGGTCGCAGGTTCGAATCCTGCTTCGGGGATGGATGTGTGTGATGTCCTTAGGTTAGTTAGTTTTAAGTAGTTCTAAGTTCTAGGGGACTGATGACCACAGATGTTGAGTCCCATAGTGCTCAGAGCCATTTGAACCATTTGATACATCTGTTGCCCGTTGGTGTGTGTGTGTGTGTGTATGTGTGTGTGTGTGTGTGTGTGTGTGAGAGAGAGAGAGAGAGAGAGAGAGAGAGAGAGAGAGAGAGAGAGAGAGAGAGAGAGAGAGGGAGGGAGGGAGGGAGGGATCTCAAAAGTATCGTCTGCGTCCAATTCAATGTTCTTGCAGTTTGTCATCCAAGAAAGCTCATACGGCAAGGTGGTAGTGTGGTGGCTCCCCGTCGTGATGGTAGACCTCGTCAAAGAACGCGTATCTTTATTGGTGGGCTCTGTAGAATAAAACGTTCTCTCAATCTACTCCTTTCTTTCGCCCTCAAACTGACACCACCTCATCGTACCAGTCCGAGAGTGGAACGGTAGAGAAACAGCTTGAAGGTGATTCGATGAACCCTCTGCCAGCCACTTGAATGTAAACTGCGGAGTAATCATTTAGATGTACACAGTAAAATATGTGGCGTACAACGACCGAATGTTGCAGCTGGATGTGGTGTTTGGTACAAGGGTAGACAAGCAGTTTGTTACAGGCAAGCGTGTAATTAACATGGCAACATATCCAGGAAGCTACCGAGCGCTTGCGAGATCCATGCCACGCATAATCGCTGCTCTAGACTAACACACTCTTTACATGATCGTTATGTTTTGTCTCGTCAGGTTATGATGTGGAAATGAGAAGCACAAATTACGTAATTTTATTCTCTCGAGTCATTTCATAGGAGCTTTTTTTCTTTTTTTTAAAAAAAAAAAAAAAAAAACTTGGCGATCGCATTTCAAGTTCGTTTACCGACTTCGGTAACTTACCAGCAACTCTGTTTCCTTCGATTTCAGTTGACGAACAAAGGACGGGGACTATTAATAATTCTCAGATCACGATAGTACCCCTCCCCCCACCCCTCCTCCCACCACAGTCAGTAAAATTAAGCTTCAACTTGATAACAAGAGCGAGTCGAGTCAGATGGTGCATTTACGAAATGACAAATAAATAGAAGCAAGATGTACTGCCGTGATAACTCTATCAATAGGTCGTGTCGATTGTCGATATTTGTTTGAAATGATTCGATGAATCTTTGAATCACTGATGATTTTTGAAAACTGCTACTGTATTAAATACTCCGAAGCCCAAGAGAAACAAAGAATTCTGAAGCAACAATATTCATCCTCTTTGATACGAATAATTCCTTTGTAAATAGTCAGTGAAACGTAAGAAAAGTGGTAGTAACACAGAAAAGTCGATCCTTTGCGTATACCGATAAAAAATTCCTCATTATCATATGATCCGTCGAATTTAGGAAACTTGAACCAAAGGCGTTAGCAGTGCTAGTCAGTAGTAATCTCGCGTTCTCAACGACAGGAAATCATGTGCTGTAGACTGGAATATTCGCAACCATTAAGTTTTCTTTGGGTTTGTTTTTGCTTTTCTATCAGAATTCGTATCAGAAACCCTTCACCTTAACGGGTTCAGTAGTGGAATGTTGCTCGTAAAATGCAAATGACAGCTTAACGCAAGCTGAATGTGAGAATGTGTGAACAAGCTTCGTTTATAGACTAGCTAATAATAAAATTACCTTAACGACTAAATGTAACAGGGTCAACAATAACGATGCCAAATTTTATCCCTCCTCTTCCTCTGCCTTGTGTTCATGTATCAGGCACTTGTTCCTGCGACCGGGTGATCTACCCGATGAAATATATTTTCAGAATTTTAACTGGAGGAATACCGCACACACCATTTATCTATAAGCTGTATTAATTAGGTAATGATTAAACTGTTGGTGTGATTTATTTATTAGCCGGTATGGAGAATCCGTTCCCGATACGTACACTTGCGAGCACTAGAATGGAATTACGCTAGGATATCACATCCAAACTGGCCCATCTATCATTCCAATGGACGTGAATACAGTGACAAGAAATGACGTAGGTCTGTTCAGCCACTTTATTTAAAAAATTCAACAACCTGATGTAGAATATTAGTTCTGCAGCTGTGACGTATAAATCGACATAATGCGAACAAACATTCAGTTTCATTCAATTTGTGTATTATTGGCAATTTCTGCTTTGTGAAAAATCAAACATCGCTCCATTGTCGTACACCTAAACAGCAGAATTGAGACATCTATGCAATGAGGATCATTAGTGTGGCTTTCACTTTAGCACACAGATCTAATATCTGTAGTAATAATATCAAAACATGTACAACAATGTGAGAGAATTCTTTACTCGTGGCAAAGGAAACCTCTGATTTCAGTATCCGTACTGGAATATACAGGGTGTTCAAAAATATTCGACCGATTTCAGAAGACCTTAACTTCTGAAAACATAAGGCCATGCATTTGGGGTTGATGTTAACTGCAAAGGATAGAAAGCATTTATTTTAAAACATACGATTTTATAAGTAAGATGGCTATTTATTTCAAGATCCTGTAGATTGCAAAATCAAAACCATAGTAAAAATGTGATGAAGCTTTGCGGAAATGTATTGTCCAGTGTCTCTAGTACGCCCATCGATAGTCACTTTTCAGTTCTGAGCGTAAAATATCTAGAACAATAGACTCTTCCGCTAAGTGTGTGAAGTGCGTGCTGTCTCGATTTCTTCGTGCTGAGGGGTTCTGTCTCGTACCATGCAGCCCTCGTAACTGTTATGTGTGCCAGAAAATTGTGGCAATGGTGCAGGAACTTTAAAGCAGGTCGTACATACATCTTGATTCAGCCGGTCAGGGAAGGAAGCGACAGCCAGCCGACGACCTTGTTCAGTGATCAAGCTAGACGGAAAGTAGTCTACGAAGAACAATTCAGAACAAGCAAAGAGAAATGTTGCCCTCAGCCATTGTCCTCCTTCACGATTGTGCTCGGCCGCACACTGCAGCTGCAACAAAGACGCTCGCGCAGCGCTTTCGATAGGAATTGTTTCACCACCAACCATAGAGTCCGGACTTGACTCCCTGTGATTTTCGTCTCTTTGCTCACATGAACCGCTGGCTATGAACATAACATTTTGGCACTGACAATGAGCTTCAAGACCAGCCTAGAGAACTGGAGGAATTCACAGGCGGCTGTCTTCTGTGACGAGGGATTCGGAAAGTTGGTACAACGATACGACAGATGTCTAAGTCGGAGAGCCGACTATGTCAGGAAATATCTACAAGATGTAGCTAAACGCTGTAAATAAAACTATTTCGATTTTCATTGTGGTTTCCATTACACGACCAATTGGACCTAATTTGGGATAAAAATTTTCATCTACCTTCCATAATTGTTCAATGCGATCTCCACCGTATGCCTGACAAACCTCTAGAAAATAGTTAAACTTGTCTCATATTTTTTACGACGATGTGTGGAATAACTACAGTTGTTATTCGTTGTCGTAGGCCATCCAGAATTGGTTGACATGGAAGCATGTTGACGGAGTTTTCCACAAGAGTCACATACTGCACCCTTGGAAGCCAGCTGTGCAATGCGAGGTGCCGTCGTCGAATACTCCAAGCTGTAGGGTGTGGAGCACCTTGCTCTCGATGATAATCACGCTGCACAATTGTAAATGAACTGTATCCGTTGACAAGGAGTTCGCAGGAAGCATTTTTGCTGCAGTTTCATTGCTATCGATTCGATGCACATATCTTATTGAACGGATCGATCTAGCTGCTAATGTGGGATCAATTCGAGCTACTACGTTAACCAGCAAATTATAACTGATAGTGCCGGCCGAAGTGGCCGTGCAGTTAAAGGCGCTGCAGTCTGGAACCGCAAGACCGCTAAGGTCGCAGGTTCGAATCCTGCCTCGGTCATGGATGTTTGTGATGTCCTTAGGTTAGTTAGGTTTAACTAGTTCTAAGTTCTAGGGGACTAATGACCTCAGCAGTTGAGTCCCATAGTGCTCAGAGCCATTTGAACCATATAACTGATAGCAAGATAAATACTTAGTTTGTATGAGTACTGTACGTTGAAATCCAACCCAGTCATCTGTCTACATTCGAGTGGAAGGTATAGTCGAGTGAAATCAGATGAATCGTTTTGAAACAACCTGTAATCCTACAACAACAACAGATGTGTTTACACCTCTTGCAACATGTAACGATGACTTTACTTAAATACTGAAAGACCTTTAGGGTAACCGATCGAGGTGGCGCAGTGGTTAGACACTGGACTCGCATTCGGGAGGACGACGGTTCAATCCCGCGTCCGGCAATACTGACTTAGGTTTCCCGTGATTTCCCTAAATCGCCCCAGGCAAATGCCGGGATGGTTCCTTTCAAAGGGCACGGCCGACTTCCTTCCCCGTCCTTCCCTAATCCGATGAGACCGATGACCTCGCTGTCTGGTCTCCTTCCCCAAACCAACCAACCAACCAACCTTTAGGGTAAGGTGCTGTCATGAACGCTAAAGAGAAATTTCGTTGAAGGGTTCAACAACTTCATAGAATTATACCTAGTAATCAGACGTATTATAACCCATAATACATTACTGCCTCTACCTAGTCTAGGCATAGGCTCATTGCCAGGTAAGAGAAAGGAACAGTTCCGGGCATCATCAACGCCGTAGACGTACGTTCTGCTGTGCTGTTACAGTGTAGTATAGCCGTCAGATGATCAGACAATGGCAGAAACGAGCATTTTTCTCTACCGACCCGAATATAAACAGCACTTTTTTCCCAAAATCCTACCACGAAAAGGCAGATTCAGGATTACCTAGATGGTCCTATAAATACAGGTATATTTTAAAATCATAGAAATTTTAACAGTATTACCAGTTCCTCAGTTAGGAATGGTGCAGCAGTATCTCTAGTGTTCGGAAATTAATCCCTGTGTATGAGGTCTTCCACTGTTGACATTTCAGTTATCGTGATCACAGTTACGCTGTTTTACACGACACGACGTGTACAATATCTTTCTCTAACGAAAGAGTAAAAGTATGGACGTCACCAATGAGCGGTAACGTCGGAGGAAAGTCAATTAACATCGGAATTTGGCCTAGTTATCATGCAAATTTGGAACTCTCGATTATTCTTTATGTGGAAAATACGTCTAATTGAGAAGCTTTCAAAAAACTTAGTTCACGAAGCGCTGGGTGTCCAGTGCACTTGTTGCTAGCGAGGTAGACGTACTTTGGAAGGAGAGGGACGAAAATACAGAGAGTGAATCAACAAAAACTGCCACTGAGGAGCCGGCCAGTGTGGCCGAGTGGTTCTAGGCGCTTCAGTCTGGCATCGCGCGACCGTTACGGTCGCAAGTTCGAATCCCGCCTTGGGCATGGATGTATGTGACGTCCTTAGGTTAGTTAGGTTTAAGTAGTTCTAAGTTCTAGAGGACTGATGACCTCAGATGTTAAGTCCCATAGTGCTCAGTGCCATTTGAACCATTTTGCCACTGAGGTTAACAATGACATTGGTGTAAAATGTGATTCGCGGGATGGTATTTCTGTGAAATTTATCTGCATCATAACATTAAAAATGTGCTTAACAATAGCCTTATTATGAACAGTCTTTGTTAGTAAGAAATGTGACAAAGATTTCTTTCCACCGAGTCTCCGTCTCTTGCCCATACTCCATCAATTTCAGAATTAACGGTGCGGCTTATATTCTGAACAGTACAGGTTGGACGTATAACTATTGTTCAAGCTCCGTCCACAGCTCTCGGAGATTGGCCTGTGCTTCTGAGTTCGAGACATTTACATCTTCACGTTGGTGTATCAGTTATTCTCAACAAGACTTAGGTCAAATGACGGAACACAAAAGCAATGTCTTGTCCTAAGAATGTTTGTGAAATTGGATGCATTCGAGTGGCCCGTTGTCTTGGTGAAAGTAGAGGTCTCCTGCGGGAGGAAGGCAGGGAGACTGGGATTTAATGTCCACCAATGATGGTGGACGTGATGAGAACAATGCTCATGATCGGATAAGTCGGCTGCAGAGAATCGGTAGCATGTATATCGATGGCCTCATTCCACCCTGCATAAATATTCTGAACATAACAACACCATCACCGTCAGCCTGAATGATAGCTTGTTGCCAAATAGGATGAGCAGCCTAATGCGGTTTCCGACAGTATAGTACGTTTCCGGCTCGTACAAAAGTATAACGTGGCTCACTGTTATGCAGACTTTTTCCAAGTTCGGGAATTTTGATCTAGAGGCAAAACCATGATGACATCTCGCGTCTTCTTCATTCTACGCTACATTGTCACGCAGACGGCGCGTACAGACTTAATGACGTTCCACTCAATTATTGCATTCGTCGTTGGGGCAGGAAAGTACGCTCTCCACTCACAACAACAGCGTTTACTATTCATATAGCTACAATAACACAGGAGAAGACGACAGAAACCTTGTTTCGTGATAAAAATAGCGATAGCGAAGAAAATACGACCTTTAACATATCTAGAATGACAGGAAACAAGAACAAAGGATTGGAAGCCACGACAGGCTGCAGAATATATGGTAAACAAAAAACTGCCGGTGTAAAGTAACTGACACCATCGAGTGGGACAGAATAATAAACTCTAACCCACTGAAGATAGCAGAGAATGTGCTGAAACATCTTTTCGTAAAGCAAAACTAAACAAACCTTATTTTGCATACGCTTGAATTTCCTCCAAATTTTTCTTAACGAATTGCTTAAGACTCTGTACATATACTATAGGATCCATATGCATACAAGAATAATGGTTTAAATAAAATAACGATGTATCGCCGGTAATATCAACTCAGTTATTTCATACAGAAAGCCAAACACGTTGCTTCTACATTTCGAGTGCGGTTTTTGGGACGTCAAGTACTATAGATAACATTCCGCGCAGAATGAACAAATAAGTCTCGGGGTCGCTGAACTCTAGCACTTCTATTCCACTCAGTATCTGTTCTTCACATTAAAGTGCTCAGGAAAGGACTATTCTGATGTAACCAGTTTAATAAGAGAATCCGGCTCCCAGAACACATTTTCACCTTGTTGCGAAAGGTGCGCTGCATTCAAACTTCCGGGACTCCATGGCGGTGTCTTTGATTTTTGTGGGCGAATGCTACGCTACCTGAGCTATCCACGCACGACTTACGACCGGGCCTCACTGATTTACTCCACCCAGTAATTCTTTCCTATTTTTCAAACTTTTCAGCACCTGTTCTGATTACCTTGCGTGACTAGTACTTCTGGACTAAAGGATACTGCGAAGAAATGGCTTAGCCACTGCCTAGGAGACAGTTTTTAGAATAGATTTTCACTCCGCGGTGACGTGTGTGCCGATTTCAAACTTTGTGGCAGATTAAAGCTACGTGCTGGTACGTGAAACGACCCCGAAACCTTTGCCTTTGGTGGACAAGTGCTCTACCTACATATCTATCAGGCATAATACACGTCCACCCCTGACAGCTTGATTTTCGCCTGTACCTCTCTCCTACTTTCTAACTCTTGCAGACGTTCTCCTAAATACCTAGCGGCACTAGCTATGCCACAGAACAGGATATCGTCGAGACATGGCTTTATCGAAGCTTAAGGGGTTTGCTCCCAGAATGAATTTTCACACTGCAGTGGGGTGTGCGCCGATTTTAAACTTCCTGCCAGACTTGTCCACGAAAGGCAAAGGTTACGGTCTCGAATCCCGGTCTGGCACACAGTTTTAATCTGCAATGAATTTCCAGCATCAAACCGAAGAAGACTTAACTGCGAAAAAGGCAGTAAAGTGACAATCACCCACTCGGCAGTATACATGAAAATGAAACTTCACCTATTCGGGTATAATACGAGTATGCCACGACTGACTACTGGCAGAAGTAAAGCCTGTACCCGTTGCCTGTTTTCCAGTACACCGCCAAGATAAATGAAGCAGACAGTAAAGTGTGCAATAATTAAGTCTGAGACAGGTCAGCTTTAAAAGTGCTCCGGCTATATTTTATCCGCAGACCTCATTACTCAGGGGCTGTTACGGCCCATGGTTTGTGTTTCCCTGCGCGGTGCGTGCACCTGTCGGCAGTCCTTTGTTTGGCCTTTGTCCTGACAAGCCGTCCAGCGTTGTCTACCATCACAAAGCCGCGCTGATAGGCAGTGTATCACGCGAAATTTCGCTGACCCACGTCTGCCGCCCGTGCCCGAGCGGCTTCACCTGAATTGGTCAATGTGAACACACGAAAATTAAATAAACGGCTTTGCAACATTGCCGCTATTCTTCTGTGACACTCGAGTGCGTTAATTACGGTGTTAAATATTACTGAGTTGCGAAAAACGCTTGAATAATTGGCTAACGTTTTTAAATATTAATATGACTTCCGATCGGCGAATAATGCGTTAAAACGTTGCGCCTGATATATTTATGGGTCTCAAAAAGCCATCCATTACCGTGATTGGTCGACGTGCCTGGTGACGTGCGGTGCAATCCGTCGCTAGTTGTTCACTGACTGCTACTTGCAGAAACCGTACGGGAGCATAGCTTGAAGTAGTCTTTTTCGACATGCCAGCTAAGTTTGGCACGTAACTTCTTGAATACTACAATCAGCAGTCTTGTGGAAGTGTTCTTCAGCTGCAAAGACAAATACGCAACTGAAAAACGACGAATTCTTCACGTAAATTAATTTTACCAAGTAAAATAATTTTCCGGGCCTTGAGTGATAAAGTATGAGCTGAATTCAGAGTCAGTGTAAAGTCCGCTACAGTCCACTTTGTTACGCGCTGCAATTTTTGGTATTTGCATATTACAGGCTTTTCCACTGTTTTGAAGGTGGTGGTTGTTCTGTGGTCTTCAGTCTGAAGACTGGTTTGTCACAGGTTTCCACGCTAGACTATCCTGTGAAAGCCTCTTCGACTCTGAATATCTACTGTAAATGTGCATTCATTTGAAACTAAGCCCTGCTTTCATGCCTATGTCTCCCCTTACAATTTTTATCCTCCCTCCACCTCCACACTTCCTTCATTAGCAAAATTACTGTTGCATGGTGCATCAGGATGTTTTCTATAAAACGATGTCTTCTTTTAGCCAAGTAACACCATACACTTACTATTTTCTCATTTTTATGTACACTCTCATTAGTTAGTAGATTTACCCATTTAATGTCCAGCATACATTTGTAGCACCACATATCAAAATCTTCTATCCACTTCTTGTCTGAACTACATGTCGTTCACGTTTCACTTCCGTAGAAGTAATAAATACCCTCAGAAAACATTTGCTAACACTTAAATTTATCTTAAATGTTAACAAATTCCTATTTTCATAACCGTTTTTCTCTAGCCATTCTGCATCGGCCATCACCAGTCATTTTGCTGTCCAAACAGCAAAACTGATACATTACGTTTAGAATCTCATTTCCTAATCTAAGTCTCTTAGCGTCGCCTAGCTTAATTCGACTACATTGATTACCCTCGATTTACATTGGTTGACACTCACCTCAGACCCTCTTTTCAAGTCATTAAATCCATCAACTGCTCTTCCAAGTCCTGTACCATCTCTGACGGAATTGTAAATTCATCGACAAACCACACAGTTTTTACTTCTGCTCCCTGCACTTGAATTCCCTTTCGAAATTTGTCCTTTGTATCCTTTGCTCTTACATTTTGTGTACTGCTTACTGCGAAAATTTTATAACATTGGGGATAGGATTCTGCACTGTCTTCCTGCGTTTTCAACCACCCATCCCTTTCATGTCCTTCGACAGCTACATAACTCCAGTCTGGTTTCTGTACCAGAAGTAAATAACCTTCTGTTCCCTTTATTTTCTGTCTGGTAACTTCAAAATTTCAAACAGTGTTGCGATGGTATTTTCACAGAAAGGAAGGTAATTGTAGTACCAAACGGAAAAAGTAATAATTACATGAAATGTATTTGCAGTCGTGAATACGAAAGACCATCAACTGTATAAGAGAATGACGACAGTGAAAATTTGTGCTGGACAGGGATACGAACCCGGATTTCCCGCTTTATGCGAACGGTCGCCTTAACTGCTTTGGCTATCCGGTACACGACTTACGGTCAGACTCAAACCTCCATATGGCGCCGTTCCTGTTTCACAACCGTACCCGTACACACTATTTAATTCACGTACCTGTGAGGACATTCTAATTCAAATTTGCTGCCTGTATTTGGCGGAAAAATACGCTATTACAGTGCGTGTTTTTATGCGCCGATACCGCGTAGGGACTTTGAATTAAAATTCCTCTCCAGTATGGGAATTACATAAAGTGCGTATGAGTGCAGTCTGTTACGCAGGACCGACGGCACATGGAAGTTTGGTTTTGACCGTACGTCGTGCACCGGATAGCCAAAGAGTTTAAGGCAACCGCTCGTGTTAATCCGGTTTCGAGTCCCGGCCCGGCACAAATTTTCATTGCCGTCATTCCCATATATGTTCCCTTATATAGCGAATACGTTCATGTATTTCATAACGACTGTAGTCGCTGCAGTATCTGTTCCTTTGGAAATGCAAGCATCTCCCAAGGAACATTGCATTGTTCTCCTTAGGAACACAGGCACTCCAATAGCGTAACGATAATTACAGTCTTATTCTGTGACGAGTTACCGGAGACTGGTCGCTTCCGCCAAAATACTGAAACAATCCCTAAATTTTACAGCTTTATTCCGGTTTCAATCTGAGTAATACAATTGTTACAACAATACTACCGTTCAATGAAGGCGCTGTATGCCGTTCACGAGACATTCTGCAAATCGTAAGAAGGTATGTAATTAATACGTCTTTGATTTATTACAGCAGAAACGCAGTTATGCGGCTTCACTGAGTATTGACTTTCGCGTAACTTTTTGAAGTTCGTACGATGTGTGACTTATGGGCACCACTTCGATCACTGGCAATAAACGTATAACCCTCGTACTGGAAGGTCTTAAATGAATGCTTTCAGTTGACCACATAAATCACTAACTCTTCTACAGAAAGCAGGAGTAAAACTTAGCAACACAAAAGGTATCACTCGAATCGAAAAGGATGTGATGACCAGGAATACACAGTGGCTGGGCTTGTAGGACTCAATGTGGTCGGGACCGGTGTCACGGACACGCCCAGCCGTCCGAGGTCATGTCTTCCGTGGTTTTCCTACATCATGTGTGACGAAGGTTGGCATGATTCCTAGAGTAAAGACTACATCCGATTTTCTATTCCCTCTTTGTGCATTATCTACCCTGGTTCTAATGAAGTTCACTTCAACGAGACTTTAAATCATCGACTTCCGTCAGTGAATGTGGTTCTTATACAGGGTTATTCACACAGGCTGTTCGCAACGAAACGGGCCAGTAAAATGATTTCCGCATCTCATCAAAATGTTATTTAAACATCAACGTCATGGTTACCAAACAGTCGGAAACGATTTCGAACGCTAACAAACACTGCTCGTGTTCAAATGGTTCAAATGGCTCTGAGCACTATGGGACTTAACATCTGTGGTCATCAGTCCCCTAGAACTTAGAACTACTTAAACCTAACTAACCTAAGGACATCACACACATCCATGCCCGAGGCAGGATTCGAACCTGCGACCGTAGTAGCCTCGCGGTTCCGGACTGAGCGCCTAGAACCGCTAGACCACTGCGGCCGGCCACTGCTCGTGTGCATAGATGTCTGCGGAACTGCATAACAAAATCGCAACGATGGTGAGCTGTGCTAGTGGAAATCATCGTGTCAGAACATTGTCGAAAACGAACAGCGTCTTAATCGTCTGTGGTGCATGGGGATAACCCTCCTGACCAACACGTCCGTGTTCCTATCTGCCAGTGGTTTGTAAATGAAATTATTCTGATCCTCACTTTTGATTTCGTGACGTGAACTCTTCTTCGGTTGTCTCCGGGTATGTGAATTCATACTTAGTTCTATTATTCGTTATAAAATCTTCGTCGGTCGTTCTAATAGCCTATGCGTAATGTTTGGAATGGTGTTTGGTGCGGAACCTCACGAATACTTCTATTTTGACCATCATCTATTACTTTAAGCAGTCCCCAACAATGCAGATGTTAGTGCCAGACCAAAGCATTTCGCTTCCTGAAAATTTTTTCTGCACACCGGTGCAGTGGTTGTGAATGGGTCGCGTGTTCCACAGGCTGCGGGCCAGCACAGCGGGCCCGGGTTTTGCAGTGTCCACCCCTGGCGCCTCCCACGCGGCACTGCAGTTGCCAATTATTCGGGGACTCCCCGGGGCTGCAGCTGCAAGCCCCCGCTGCCCTGATTAACCCTTTTGTAGCGTGTTGCAGGGGAGAGGGCCATCTGCCGTCAGAGGGGCAGTGCGCTGCGTGGAGGGTTCCACTAACCGTACTCAGCATCCCGGGCCTACTGGCGCTGCCACAGTCCATGCTCCAATGCCGCTAATGCGTAACCTCTCCATCTTCGCTCATCGAATAAACCGGGCTGAAGCAGTTGGACCACAGGTAGCATCTTCTTACACTGGAGTGACAAAAATCATGGGGTACCTTCTAAAATCTTGTTGCACCTACTTTTGCCCGGTGCAGTGCAGCAACTCGGTGGGCTATGGACTCAACAAGTCATTGGATGTCCCCTACAGAAATATTGAGCCACGTTGCCTCTATAGGGGGCCATAATTGCGAAAGCGTAGCCGACATACGACTTTGTGCACGAACTGACCTTCCATTGTGTCTCACAATGTTCGTAGCGTGGCCAAATCGTTTGCTCGAACTGCCCACAATGTTCTTCAAACCAAATGTGAACAACTGTGGCGTGGTGGCTTGGCGCATTGTCATCCACAAAAATTCCATCGATCTTCACGATCATCAAGTCCTTGAATGGCTCCAAATGGTCTCCAAGTAACCGAACATCAAGATTTCTAGTCAATGATCGGTTCAGATGGACCAGAAGACTCACTTCATTCCATGAACACCCAGCCCACATCGTTACGGAGCTGCACAGTGCCTTGTAGACAGCATGGGTCCATGGCTTCGTGGGACCTGCGCAAAACTCGAAACCTACCATCAGTTCCTACCAACTGAAATCGGGACTCATCTCATTAGACCACGCTTTTCTACTCATCTAGGATCCAACCGATATCCCTCCGCCACACACCGTTGGGTGGCTTGCGGAGTATCAATGTAGATGTAGATATCATCACGAACACAGGAGAGGTGCTACAGGCGATGTCGTGTTGTCAGCGAAGGCACCCACGTCGGGCGTCTGCAGCCATAGCCCATTAACGTCAAATTTCACCGCTTTGTCCTAAAGGATAAGTTCGTCGGACGTCCCACATTTGTTTGTGCTGCTGTTTCAATCAGCGTTGTTTGTCTGTTAGCACTGACAACTCTATGCAAACGCCGCTGCTCTCGATCGTTAAGCCAAGGCCGTCGGCCATTGCGTCGTCCATGTTGATGTCTAATGTTTAGTACTTTCGGCACACTCCTGACACTGTGGATCCCTGAATACTGATTTTTTTCTAACGATTTCCGAATTGAAGTGTCCCATGCATCTAGCTCCAACTACCATTCCGCGTTCAAAGTCTGATAATTGCCGTTGCGCGGCCACAATCAGGTTGGAAACCTTTTCACACGAATCACCTTAGTGAAAATGACAGCTCCACTAATGCACTGGGCTTTTATACCTTCTGTGTGCGGCTCAGTCGCCATCTGTATGAGTGTATATCGCTATCCTATGACTTCTGTCATGTGATGTGATGTACGGGAAAAAATTTATGCTTGTTCAGTACACTTTTATATCTTTATGACGGCCTCCTGGGACAGATTATGCGTACCCCAACTCTCTGTGTCCAGTGTTAATAACGTGGCAGTTTGCGAATCGTGTAACAGAGGCGGGACTTGGGTACCAGCCGAGTATTCACCTAGTAGGATGTGGGAAACTGCCTAAAAGAGATCTCTCATGTGTCCAACACATTGATCCTCATCGTTAGTCTGGCGGATGGTTTCGAACCTGGGTCGGCGCACTTTGCCATTCGGAAAGTGGCGCTTTATGACTAGCGTTTCTTGGGGCTCATTACCGAAGACAATTCTACTCCAGACAATGAGATTCCAGTAGTGGAGGTCTTTCTCTTGAATAAATCATCCTATTTTCAAGAAATTTTGATGATTTATTTGTTGTACATTTACGTCCGATACGGATAATTCCTTCTTGGTGCATCGTTTTATTGTCTTAGAGTATCTTTTCAGTGTAATACAGGTACAAAGGCCAATAGGTGTAAGAAATCGAACGAAATCCTAATACTTTGCAACGAGCCACTTGGGAGAACGAGTACCTTACACCATACTAGAAACCATCGCTAAACAGCCTCTGACTTTTTCGGTGTCATTCGGGAGCACCGTGTATAGTAACATCTCAACTCATACTCCTCGCTCACAGAGCAGCACTTTGAGAGCTCCAAAAACGGTTCAAATGGCTCTGAGCACTATGGGACTTAACGTCTGAGGTCATCAGTCCCTTAGAACTTAGAACTGCTTAAACCTAACTAACCTAAGAACGTCACACACATCAATGCCCGAGGCAGGATTCGAACCTGCAACCGTAGCGGTCGCGTGGTTCCAGACTGAAGCGCCTAGAACCGCTCGGCCACTCCGGCCGGCTGAGAGCTCCAGATATTTGGGAAGTTCTCTGGGAAGTTATTCAGTTATTTATGCACTTTGCCCTAACACTCCCTCGATGCGGTTTCCAGATCGCGAGATCCGTCCTTCTGCCATGTTCTGCGTAATACGTGTCCCAAGAGCATTGTAAGCGTTCTCTATGGGTTTTATGTTTGGCAGATACACACAACTCGCATTTCGCGTGAAATTCTGAACCTCCACGGACTGAGAAATTCCCTTCGATACAATACAATATAACGGTTGACTCTTACAGAGAAGAAAATGGCAACCAGTCACATTTTATAATGCTGTTTATTTATTTAAATAGCACAGTTACCGGTTTCGAACAGACGGATTCATCATCAGACGGCTTGTTCAAGTGTTCATACAGTCTTCGCCACTGCAAGAAAACAAGAAATGAACTCTGGACCGTAATAGCGCGGATTTTTCAACGGGACCATCACCATAACGAAATTTCATCATTTTGGAAAACAAAAAAATTAAAGCTTCTGTAGAATGTATCTTAACGAACAAGCCTGTCAGGTCGAAACCGGCAACGGCGCTGTTTAAATAAATAAATAGCGTTATTAAAAGAGACTGGTTGCTGTTATCTTCCATGTAAGAGTTAACCTCTATTTTGGAGGCGGCCACGGACTCAGAATACCAGTTTTCGACAAAATAACAGTACCATATCTGGACCATCTGTGCTGCAAAGGTAACCTCCAGTGATATTCCATAAGGAAGAGCTGGCTAGAGCTCCGAATTGGGAATGTTTGAGAATTAATATTCTCTTTTCTTTTCATAGGAACTTTAATATCCCTGTCAACGGCCCGTATCTATCGCTACTCAGAGGCGCTACAGATCATGCTAGACGATCGTCACCTGTGACGTGCGTAGCAGTTCGCTTGGACCGAGCTACTCACAGCCACGGAGCAAGGAAAGCAGTAGTGATTCACACTAGTACAGTCATTTGCATTAGCTACTACCTGTCACACCGTTTTGCTTATTGGATTGCGACAATGCATTATACCTGTACTTTCTTGTTTAAGTTAGTGATTTTCGCTCCCCGTTCAGCTCTCGACGGCCTTGGTTTCGTTTGTGGATTATGCATTAATATTTGGAGAGTGGGCAGAAAACAAACCATTCTAGGATTAGCCTTAGGTGGGTCATGGGAACCGTGGTAAACATAAATAAGGAAAATTAAAAATCTTAGTTAAGAAACAGTTTTGACCACATAAAGTGATTTATTTATATTTTAAATGGGGCTTGTTTTGACCGGTGTGAGATCAACTTCAGACCAGTGACTCCTTGATGACTTTTGGAAAAACCGGCCGTCGTTTGAAATATAAATAAATCACTTTATGCAGTCAGTACTAATTTCAGTAAAAATTCTTAATAGCGGCTTTGACAGCTGCTGTTTCCATTTTTAAATCAGGGTGGTTGGACGAGTATATGAACGGCCACACTACCCAATCTGAGTCCATCTCCTTTAACACTGCCTCATCTTGCTCTGCTGTGTATTACATCATCGATATCAGCCAAAACCATCACACTACTACAAGTCGATTTTAATCCTTACTGTCAAGTGTTTTCAAGTGTCGTAACGTGCTCAGTGACTTCTCCTGCACTCCTTCTAGTGTACAGAATCGATTACACCTGAACAGCAATCTGAGAACGTCAAATTTGTTGTATCTCGTAATTACGCTATTGAGCACTGAAATCCGTCACAGTATAATATGAGTGAAATTGAAATGCCTTCAAAAGCTTTAAAATTACTAAAATCTTTAAATGGAGATTATAATAAAAGAAGATACATCTGTAACGAACTCGAAGGCTGTTTTGAGCACTACAGTTTTTACAATTACTATAACGTCAAGATCTGTTTGCAGAATTAAGGATCTGAAACGCTACATGGCCAAATGAGTCAAAAGAAAAGTACTGGCATATATTGACCTACGTAGCGAATAGGTGAAGTTGTGCTTTTTAACGAAGTTAAGAATCACAGAAAATCTGATTAGAGGTCAGAGGGAATCCTGTCGATCCCGAATTGAGTAAATGATCAACAGGACGTCTATAGATCAAACTGGTGTTCTATGTTCCTAGTAACCAACGTCATAGGAAAACCACACCCCGATAGTGCGAACCACTACTTTTTGAATATTCCATTGAAGAATATTGATACCCATGACTTAGACACCCATGATACAAGTGAAGTAGAATAATCGAGCTAATGGTCCATAATTATGTAATAGTTCTCACAACAAAAGATGTTTTAATATGTTAGAATTTTTCTTTTTTACTAACTTTGTCTTGTCCAATAACCAACTCTCATATAATTTTAAAAGTTGTGGTATCTAAGTTGATTTGACTGTAAAGAGAGTACTTATCACTGATTAAATGAGACATCACAACGCCCGTGTCAGTCTAAAAGCATAAAGCGTTCAGTGACTAAATAAGAAAGTCGCGTTTTAGTTAACGTAGTTGCCAGACAGGGCAACCAAATTGCGAGTCTCAGCACTCAGCCTAATTCACATACGTCCAATTACAAATTTTGAAGCCGCAAATCACTGAATTTATAATAAAGTTCATTTAATATTATGATAGTCAGTTGTTCTCCCCGAAATTAACTTATGATCTCAGACACTGCACACAATACTCATTGTCACTTATAATCATATTGCATGGACCCAAAGATATTAATTAAAATTTAGCTTTAAGGTCAAAAAAGTTTCCGGGAAGTAACGAATGAAATTCACTAGACATAAATGTTAAATCTGGGGTCTTCAAGAAACTTTTTCCAAAGCTCTCTGTCACATGATGTAGGTTTTCGATATGCGCCAAATACGAAGAATTGGGATGAAAGAATTTGCTATCTTGCTATTGACAGTCAAACTACAACAGCAGTAGCAAAAGTAATTTAATTCATTATGGACAACGGGAGGTGCAGGAACCATTACAGTGCCCAAATAAACTTTACACAGCTTATAGGAAAATTACAGTATGAAATAAGGTGCAAAATATCTTAGCAAACAGTTAGAAACGAAAACATCATTGATAACTGTATTATCACAGCAAATCTTTATTTTTCTGGATTTACAAGACTGAGAAAAGTTTAAACATATAACACGTCAGCCTCAGTTGCAAATAGAAACCAATCTTTACCTAGGTTTCAGCCAAATTCATTTGACCTTCTTCAGAAACTATTGACACAAAACTAATGCATGCAAAAGTTCGGCCGTGTCAAGTACAAAACTTCGGCATGCAATAGCTTGGTCTCAATAGCTTCTGAAGAAGGCCAAATTAATTTGGCTAAAACCTGGGTAAAGACTGGTTTATATTTGCAACTGAGGCTGACGTGTTATATGTTTAATTATCACAGTTGCTGGCGGGGCTGCACGATGTAAAAAATTGTTGAGAAAAGTTTCGATAAAAGCTTTAAAGTTGGGAGAAGCGTTTCAAACGTCAGACATCGACAGTTTTCAGGTCTAAACTTCTTCCCTGCACTGATATTACTGGAACGGACAAGCTGTAGAGCTACAAAAAGTTTTTGGAGTTGCTCGGCGGCAGGGGAGCAGACACTTGGCTGGCGACCACCGGGGGTGGCTCAACTGTGTGTGGCAGCTGTTGGCAGCAGGGAGGGTCAGGCACTGAGAGACCGGCGCAGCACCTGGCGCAGGCGGCCGCCGCTGACCCGGAAGTGTCGCCCCGGGCGACGTCTACTGTGGGAGGGGTAGGGGGAGGTGGAGGAGGAAGACGGATGGCGACCGGTCCCTCATCCCTACAACAGCGGGGACACACTTGTCTGTTGCACGACGGAAGAGTCCTACGGAGTCGTGTGGCCAGGTGCTAAGACGGAACAGAGCTCATGATTTTTCAAGTTGGTTCTGAACTGCTGCGCGGGCAATTTCTGTTGTTTACTCGGCTCCGTATCTCTGACTTCATAGCAGTTGGAAGAATTCGAGCAGTTTGCATTTTGTTTCCAGTCGCTGCCAACCTTGGCCTGCTACAAATGTGATGTGCCTTAGAAATCGCTTTAAATGTTTGGTTTCAAAACACTGTACAGTGTTTGGGTATCAGAGCGCGCGTTTCCACAACTACCATCAATTCGAACTGAAGTTACTTGGGAGTTAGTGCGAATCATTACGAAGCACTATAGTAACAATAACACCGACTTACTCCGCAAGCCACCGTATGGTGACTGGCGGAGAGTACCGTGCTCCACCACTGCTAATCATTCCCCTTCCTGTTCACTCCCAAAAAGGGCGAGCAAAAAACAGCCGCCTATATGCTTCCGTACGAGCATTTATTACAAGAGATGAACATTGGTGGGAGTAGAACTGAGCCGGCCGTTGTGGCCGAGCGGTTCTAGGCGCTACAGTCTGGAACCGCGTGACTGCTACGGTCGCAAGTTCGAATCCGGCCTCGGGTATGGATGTGTGTGATGTCCTTAGGTTAGCTAGGTTTAAGTAGTTCTAGGGGTCTGATGACCTCAGAAGTTAAGTCCCATAGTGCTAAGAGCCATTTCAACCTTTTAGTAGAATCGCTCCGCACATTGTCACTAGCGGTTCTCTAACCGTTCTCAATAGCGTATCATTGGAAGAACGTTGTATTTCGCTCAGGGATTCCCGTTTCATTTTACGTACCACTTCGTTCATACTCGCGCCTTCTTCGAGCATATCCATAACAAGTCTAACAGCGTGGTTCTGAATTGCTGCTATATCTTCCTTTAATGCGGCCTGGTCGGTTCCAGAATACTCGAGCGGCACTCTAGAATGAGTCACACGAGCGATTTGTACACCGTGTCCTTCATAGTAAGGTACACTTTCGTCATTCGATTTCACGTCGCTCTGCAGCGATACATCTGCATAATTTACCATGGTGCTGGCACGGAGCATCAATGACCACACTTAATTTCAGTACAGAGTTATCAGCCAACGCTCAGATATAGCTCTTATTGGCTTAACAGGTTTCAACATGTCTTTGCCAAGAACCCACTGAACTTATTAGCCGATTGCTACATCATTGTGTAGGAGGAGTGTGTATCTCCTCAAGGCTCATATTAGAGGACTCAAGTAATAGGGGGCCCCTAGTACAAGTAATAGGGGGCCCCTAGTACAAGTAATACTAGTAAGAGGGGGACCCTAATACTAGTAAGAGGGGGACCCTAATACTAGTAAGAGGGGGACCCTAATACTAGTAAGAGGGGGACCCTAGTACTAGTAAGAGGGGGCCCCTAGTACTAGTAAGAGGGGGCCCCTAGTACTAGTAAGAGGGGGACCCTAGTAAGAGGGGGACCCTAGTAAGAGGGGGACCCTAGTAAGAGGGGATCCCTAGTAAGAGGGGGACCCTAGTAAGAGGGGGACCCTAGTAAGAGGGGGACCCTAGTAAGAGGGGGACTCTAGTAAGAGGGGGACCCTAATACTAGTAACAGGGGGACCCTAATACTAGTAAGAGGGGGCCCCTAGTACTAGTAAGAGGGGGCCCCTAGTACTAGTAAGAGGGGGCCCCTAGTACTAGTTAGAGGGGGCCCCTAGTAAGAGGGGGACCCTAGTAAGAGGGGGACTCTAGTAAGAGGGGGACTCTAGTAAGAGGGGGACTCTAGTAAGAGGGGGACTCTAGTAAGAGGGGGACCCTAGTAAGAGGGGGACCCTAGTAAGAGGGGGACCCTAGTAAGAGGGGGACCCTAGTAAGAGGGGGACCCTAGTAAGAGGGGGACTCTAGCAAGAGGGGGACCCTAGTAAGAGGGGGACTCTAGTAAGAGGGGGACTCTAGTAAGAGGGGGACTCTAGTAAGAGGGGGACTCTAGTAAGAGGGGGACTCTAGTAAGAGGGGGACTCTAGAGGGACACCTAAGGAGATGCATACTCCCCCTACACACTGACACACACAGTGGGTAATAAGTTGTTCAATCTGCTGAGAATGACAAAAATGTCGAAACTGGCTAAGTAAATAAGCATTTTAGACTGTTATGTCGTCAGTGAAGCGTATCATGGAAGTTCTCGTCACACGAATGTATGTGTAGGCAACATACAGTTAGGTGAAGAATTCTGACATTATACATGTGACAAATTTTGAATGATAAGAAAATCCGGAGTGTGTAATTAATTCAGTTGTAATTAATAAAGTGATTGCTTAACGAATCTTACGTATTGTTCTCATAGTCGTATTTAGTCTGCCGAAGCAATGCTGCATTGGATGCCGTGAAAGACAGTTGGCCGACAGACTGTGTTTTAATCACGTTCTATTGTATCACGCGGTGGAGAGTGTCTTAGCGTCTGTCGGCATTAATGAGAACAGACCGACAAAAAAGGACGAAAACGAGACACGCTCCAAGAGAGCCGGAGAAATGAGTCGCTATCTAATTGGAAGGTGTCCCATTACCAGCATTCCTTTAAGCTGTAGATTCGTATTTGCATTGCAACTCATGTGTTGTTCCTGTGTTATATTTTTGTAATATTTCTCTCAAAATTCAGAAACTTTTAAATAAAAGATGAACTGTGGTATCGTGTTGAAGCTGCGTGGGCAGCTGTACTTGTACACACCATCCAAGCTTTGTTTGACTCAACGCCCAGGCGCATCAAGGCCGTTATTACGGTCAGGGGTGGTTGTTCTGGGTACAGATTTCTCATAATCTATACACCCAAACTGCGTGAAAATGTAATCATATGTCAGTTCTAGTACAATGTATTTGCCCAATCAATACCCGTTTATCATCTGCATTTCTTCTTGGTGTAGCAATTTTAATGGCCAGTAGTGTATTAATTTGGGGTAGGAATTTATGGGGTCGTTCCTCTGGACCACAGAGCCGTACAGCGGTATGTCATGGACCATGGGAAAATCGAAAAGCAAGAGAAGTGAAGCGTTTCATATGTAGTGCTACAAGCTGAAAATTAAGTGACTGATAAGATAGGAAATGATGAGGTATTTGAGAATGGGCGAAGACAGGTATTTGTGGGAAACAGGGACTAGAAGAAGGGACAGGATGATACGACATTTGTTGAGACATCAGGGAATAAGCTCCGGACTACAAGAGGGCGCAGCAGTGGGCAAAACTGTAGGGTAAGTGAGAGAAAGGAATTCATCCAAAAAATAAACTTGGACGATTTGTTTAAGTGTGTAACGAATCATTGCCACATTTTCTTTCGTTCCTCTTTCTACAATTTTTTTTTCTTCGACTACACGCTCTGTGAAAAATAATGTTTCTGCATTGATGTTGCGAAAGTAATTATGAAATTTATACTATGTATACGTGCTTATACACTGGGGCTTGTCAACGCGTATAAACTGTAAAGTAGAACACTAATGGGTGGTCTCCCGAAGTTACTCAGTGGAATCATTCGAACCAGCCTGGGGACCACACTGATTTATTTTTATTTTGGTGAATAGTGAGCGCTTATTCCGTTTCAGACTGATTGCTAAATGCACTACATGTATCAGAATTACAATGTAATTTAATTTGAGTTGAGCGAGAGAAGAGACTGTCATTTTCGGCACAAGATGCACATTTCCCCGCATCGTTTAGGTTTTTCTTCGGAACAGATTGCCGAACGGTTCAACTGTCGAACACACAGTTATTGCGATTTTAGCGTTCGGGGTGTGCGGTGTTGCAATTGCTGTTCTGAGATAAATAATTAAACAGAGATGAAGTCTTGGGGGGGGGGGGGGCGCATCAAACTAGGCTGTAAAAAAAATTGCTTAAGAAACTTCCAGTACTGCATAGCAAAGGCAAGGATCAAACGCCAAACGTCAATGTACCGTATACTCCACCGGAGTGTTCTGATACGGGGTGAGCAGAAACCACGTCACGTAATTGAACATCAATGGGACTCTAACGTAAATGGTTTTTTTGGACTGTAAGCCGTAACAAGATGCACGGTCCTTTCTGTTATTTTGCCGAGTCAGCTTCAGCTGGCTCATCTTACATGAGACGCTTACATGAGACGCTTGAACATAATTTAATGCCTCAATTACAACAGGACATTGGCACAGAATTTGTTTTCCAGCAAGATGGCACGACACCACATTATCATCGTGAAGTTGTCGGGTGCCTCCGGAGTAATGTGACGAGTTTCATTGTACCTGGTGGAACAATATATTTGCCACAACGATTACCTGATTTAACCCCAATGTACCTATCTGTGTGGTATTACATTAAAGACAGAGTGTCTGTTTCTCCGCTTCTGGGGAACGTCGACGAGCTGCGACAACGGATAACACAGCATTTGCCACCACACAAAACTTGCTTTATAGGATTTGGCAGAAAACTGATAACAGATGGGACATTTATGGTTTTACGAAAGCCAGCCACTACAGGAAGGCACGAGTAATATACAATATGTACAAGAACCAAGAGGGAGTGGTAAAAGTGGACGACCAAGAACGACGCGCTCGTATTAAAAAGGGAGTAAGACAGGGATGCAGTCGTTCGCCCCTACTGTTCAACCAGTGCATCGAAGAAGCAATGATGGAAATAAAAGAAAGGTTCAGGAGTGGCATTAAAATTCACGGTTAAAGGATATCAATGAAACGATTCGCTGATGACATTGCTATCCTAAGTGAAAGCGAAGAAGAATTGCATGCAATTCTGAATGGAATGAACAGTCTAATGAGTACAGAATATGGACTGAGAGTATATCTTAGAAAGACGAAAGTAATGAGAAGTAGCAGAAATGAGAACAGTTAGAAACTTAACGTCAGGATTGATTGGCACAAACTTTATGAAGTTAAGGGATCCTGTCACGTGGGCAGCAAAATAACCAATGACGGACAGAGCAAGAAGGAAACTCAAATGGCTGTAAGCATTATTGGACTTAACATCTGAGGTCATCAGTCCGCATTATTTACATTAGTAAACTTTTGATTTCTGCTTATTGTCTGTAACTCGTGGTGGAGTCACGATTTCGACTCGGGTGGGAACCAAATGGAGAGAATGTTTTGTGTGTTAACGTCTGCCTAGCCAGTAAAGTCGACTTGGTGAAGCAGCGAACAATCCGAAACGGAAGAGGGATTCATTCTGTCTCGCGGGTTTTTGCCTGTCAGCCCACTGTGTACATTCGTGCGTCACAGCACTCGCTGACGTCACGCAGCGCTCTACTTGAATGAGGGAACGCCACAAAACAATCCGTGCTTCCCGTCTCGGCGTGTCTTCTGGTACCCGCTACAGCTGTTAGAGAATAATATTGCGTAATACCCTACACACAGTACCACATTAACACCGACGTGCCAGTAGGAGAGAATTTGTCTGTGTCTGATTCAGCCTCTAGGCGACATGTAAGAATTTTCCCTAGTATAGAGTGACAGAGTTGATGGAAACTTTCACCCTTTGTTTATAAACAGAGCCATCGAAGTTTGATATTGGTCTGTGTAAATTGATTAATCATAGTGAACATATTCCCACAGTTGTTTGTCTGCTGCTGACAAGTGTTGTTGTGGTGGTACGCTTCTTCTCAGCAGATCATTTTCATAAATTTAACACAACTGTCTTGGTATCTTAGCGAGAATCTGTCATTCACCAAATGAAAGAACAGAAAAATAATGTTATCTCTAAATATTAATTAGGGATTTAAAAATAGACAGTGTTGTAAAAGTTTAGTTTTCTTAGTTTTAGTGGATTTATACATTGTTGAGAATTTCTCGGATATTCAGCCGGGTAGCGTCGCCCAAAAGGCGAGATATTTAGGCGAGCCGACTTACTGCCATCTTCAGGCGTTCTTGGACGCCTAAAGACTGCAAGAAGTCGGCTTGCCGAAATATCGCGCCTTTTGGACGACGCTACCCGGCTGAATACCCGAGAAATTTTCAAGGTTTCTGTACGCCGGGGAAACCTCAGATCACACGATTTATACACTATTTACTTGAATTAATTTTTGACTTGGTTTGTGTGCTGTTCTATGCTTACTGGCGTTTTTCATAATTTTTTATGCTGTCATTAAAAAGTTGGACCAAAACAT
Source organism: Schistocerca serialis cubense (assembly GCF_023864345.2). NCBI lineage: Eukaryota > Metazoa > Arthropoda > Insecta > Orthoptera > Acrididae > Schistocerca > Schistocerca serialis. The sequence continues at coordinate 644,664,894 of NC_064639.1, forward strand.
GAACATGTTCGTTCCCATTTTCAAGGCCTTCATACCAGTGTAATGTCTAGATCGTGAAACTTACGGGCTTGGAAACAGTCTAGAAGTAAACCCTACATAGCAGCTGTGGGACAAATATAGATGCAGTCTTCGAAGAAAATCATCCACGCAAGAGAAATCAGCTAATTGCGCGCATTCAGGAGGAACTAAATTTAGTGACCATTGAAGAGATAACATTGCTCTTGGAGAGTTTTCTCAAATGAGCTGAAGAATGTCTTCACAACACGGAATGCAATGTAAAATAGCTGAAAATGGAAGTTATGACTGCCCAATCATAAAAACCCTTGAGGCTGAAAATTTCCGTCCACCCTGTACAAATATGTTCGAAGCTTCCGTGACGGTAACAATACTAAAAAGAGACCATTGAGGGGTCACAACTTGCAAAAAATCACTCAAATAACATACACGTACTGGGTAAGTGGTAGAATTTTGATTTAAGTACAATTCCGATCAACATAATGTTTCCCGTCATTTTTCGGTTTCCTAGTGTTGGTAGCACTTGCCTTTGTATGAGGTTACAGTGCGGAAGGTTTCTGCAGCTCGTCCTGGATTTTGCCTGACTACACCAGTTTGTGCTACAGAAATACAAATTTTATTTTGTTGAAAGGTAAGTGAAGTTACTCAGTTTTATGCGCTCTAATAAACTGACTAGTTTTCAGGTGCTTGTAAACTCTATATTAGTGAAATTAAAGACTTGTTTTCGTACCCGGTTGTTCTGAGGCATCCACAGAGAAAGACTGTCTGACTTGTACTGACATCTCTTGGCGCGGTTCAGAACTATTTACTCTTGAATTTATTATTTGCCAATAGTACTTTCTCGATCAGAAAAATGTACAATTTCGATATTCTGCTACAATTTCGATCAATACAGTTCTTTAGATTAGTCTGTCAAGACCGGTTACTCTAGACACTTTGCACACAATTACTACAAATAAATTATGTATATTTAAACATATTGTTTCTCGCGAGTATCTAAAGCAAATCCTTAGTTTTTTTGTCTTAGATGCGCCAGAAACTACCAGGAAAGAAAATCTACAATAAATAGAGACCAGTTATATTACGTGCCGCAATAAAGAGTGTAATGGATGGACATTTGAGCCTTCAAGCTGCATTAAAACTATACGACATTCCTTTCAACACTATGTATTTTAAAGTACAAATTAAAAAGAAAACTCGTGCTGGATTACCTCTAACTATAGAAAACAGAATTGGTCTGTTCCGAAATGGAAGATGCTTTGATCCAGAGAATTCTATTACTAAATTAACTAGAATTACGTCTAACGCCACTCCAATTAAGAAGAGCTGCATTTAGGTTGACTGAGAAGTTTGATTCGAAACCTCCATGGAACTTAGGAAACAAGATCGCTACACTCTATTGGTTTTAGAGCAATAGCCTGCAAAAACCCGATGGGCCTTTCTCGAGCCTGAACTTAAGGCTTCAATAAAGCGGAAGTAAGCAAATATTTACAGAATTTCGAAGAAATGTTAAAGAAATACGATTCGTTTGATAAACCAAAGTGTGCTTATAATATGGATGAATTCGGATTTTCTTTTAACAACAGACCACCCAAAACAGTCGTAAAGGTAAGAGTGAAGTTTTATCACTAAAAAACGTGAAAAGAGGACAAAATTTTACCGTTGCAAGATGCATTAACGCATCTGGCACGTATTTCCCACCAATCATTATTTTCAAAGCAATGAGGAAACGCCCTGAATTTAAAGACCGCTCACCCCCTGGTTCCATTACAGAGTTGAGGGAATAGGGGTACATGAATGAAGATCTGTTTATGATCTGACTTCGACGCTTCAAAAAACACAAAAAAGTTCTTATTATTGACAACCACGACAGCCATACTAGCTTGTATGCTGTATAGTACTGTAGGGAAAATGGGATGGAACTTTTGGGTTTGTCTCCACACAGCACATATGTACTACAGCCATTAAACAGAACGTTATTCTAGTCTCTAAAGGTTCGTTATCACAGAATTCAAGTGAGCTGATTCATCGTAGCCCCAATGAAAACATTACAAAACAAAGATTCTTTACTATTTCCTGCATTAACACCAGCATTCAGTACCATTTATCAGCACGATGTTGTCAAGGACATTTTGACAACACCAAAGAAAAAGGGCTTGTCTAGGAAAAGGAAAACACAGACATCCGTTCGACTCACATCAGATGAAAACCTGGAAAACCTGCAGCCGGCCAGCGTGGCCGAGCGGTTCTAGGCGCTTCAGTCTCGCACCGCGCGACCGCTACGGTCGCAGGTTCGAATCCTGCCTCGGGCATGGATGTTTGTGATGTCCTTAGGTTAGTTAGGTTTAAGTAGTTCTACGTTCTAGGAGACTGATGACCTCAGATGTTAAGTCCCATAGTGCAGAGAGCCATTTGACCCATTTCACCTTACCAGCCTGCTCACATTTGTTTAGCTGTAATAGACAGAGAACTGTTTGGCTCTATGCGAAGTGTACACAGTTTTACAACGTTTGTTATACTGTTCTGAATCAAAGGTACACTATACCATAGAAAAATCAGAAAGAGAGCACGAAACCTTCTGCAATAACGTTGTCTATCCAGGAAATCTTATTCTGGCAATATGTGAAGTAATTCTTCAGAGACGTCATTAACTAGAAATCAACAAGAGTGATTCATAACATTGTAGTTATGTACCGGATTCAATGATATGCAATGTGGCAATGTGTCGATCTCGAAGTTTTGTCGTCTCCAGGAAAAAGAATGTGATGACGACGTCTTTCAAGTGTTATAGCTTTACAAACCATACTGCTATAATTTTTAGGACTGATGACATCTCGAATCACGATAAATTTTAGGTGTCCACTTTGATACGCAGCAGGTTGATGAATTGTTACAAATCGCTCTATCTGTATTGATTCGACAGTTCTTGAAGAGATTTTTCACTGTAAATCAATATCGAGAATTTTCTAGTTATTCGTCCCTGTCCATAAATGCGAGAGAGTCCCTATTCTGGTGAATCCTCTTCATCGCTGAAATTTTTCTTCTTAATGATTGGAAAGCATGCATCAGTCTCGGACTGCTGAGAACCAACAAACGAGCGTTTGCGACCAACACCAGCACTGCTGTGATATCCGGATTTTTCGCCATGAGCAGTGCACGCCTACTAAATGGTCCACTCTCATATGTGACGGCGCAGCCAATGATAACTAAGCCCGTTGCTTTTAACGTTATTTGCCCTGTCTTTCTTCAGTTGAAATACTTTGCATACTCTATTTGCATAATCGGATGTAAGTAAAGATATTCCATTGGCGACTCTAGATAGCTAACACCTAACTGGGGAAAAAGTAGTTGAAGCTGTTTCACATCTGACGAAATGTGTTACTCCACGCAGCACGTACAGTTTTCATAAAACATGAAGTTATGCACCTTAAGCATTTACTTATACAATGTAAAGAAATCCAACAACGCCCATTAGATTTATTTAAAAATTATTTCTTGGATAGCAATGAAGCTGTGCTGTCCAATTATGATTCGGAGAATCGCCTTATTAAACTGCCATGAATGATCGGTGAGAGGTTGTTTTATATTTGTATTACATTCGTTGAACTAAGAAAATTGCATTTTACTTTGCGCAGAATGAGTAGTTTCGCTTGAATTTTGATAACGCGTGGCTGATAGATCAACGAGTTCAGCTATATACAAGATTGATTATTCCACTTTACGTTGTATGCTGCACAAAGAGCATATTATCTTGCTGTAGTTTTTTGCAGTCTCGTTCAATGCGGAAGAAGGTTATTTGAAATATCTGCATTGCTGTCAGAGATAGTGACGAAACTATGATTTTATTACGATGAGATAGTATATTTCTTCTGACCCTTTTATATATCTCGGCTAAAGGTCCAGAAAATTACTGCCGATGTGAGAGACGAAAGATTTTATTTTATTCATGGACACCTTTTACAGGCACGTTTGGGAAACTACAAAAGACATGAAGTGTTGTTTTCTGAAAGATCGTTGGCCAATAAAACATTTAAGATGTCCTTGTGACTTCCATAAATCACTAGAAGACAGTCATGACCGATTTACACTCCCGTATTCATACAGTCTACTTCTACATCTTGATCCATTCTACGTAAACTATTGTGACGCGCATGGAAGGCAGTAACTATCATTATAATAAATAGTAGGCCTTCTACCTGTTGCATTCACTTTCGGAACTGCGAAAGAAGGTGCTGTTTAAAGGCAAGCGTGCACGCTGTAAGTAAACTAATCTTTTCTTCGTGTTCTCTACGAAAGGGATACATAGAAGGCTCTATTAAATTCTTAGATTCCTCACTTTCTTCCGGTTCCTGGAACTTCGTATGCAAGCTTTCACGTGATAGACTTCAACTATCTTCAACCGCATGCCAGTCTGCGCTTTCAGCATTTGCGTAGCAATCAAACGAACCTGTCCTCGTGCTGCCCTTTTTTTGTACACATTCAGTATCTCGTGTTGGTCCTAATTAGTTTGTGTCCCACACACTTCAGAATTATTCCAGGACGCGAGAGCGTAGCAACTGGGTTATACTAATATCTACTTGCCTACCTTACGATTTAATCCAAGTGATCAAACCATTTAAGAGATTGTATTTCATTGAACTCCACATTAACTGTACTACTTCTTCACCACACTGATACGCGTCATTTTAACACATCACGCGGTTACCCATTACACATCACCGACATCCCCCCCACAACTACACACATATGCATATGTGGACACATGTTCGTGGCGTAAGCCACATTTTCTCACTGGCCCACACAACACACAACGAAAAAACTACTACTTACCAGCGAACTAGTACCTCAGTTCTCACGCGCTGCTCGTAAACAGATGTCTAAAAATAACGTTGTGGAACTGGTATCAGCCAGCGCGTATTTAACAGACAGATAAAATATACAGCGGCGCCTTTCGTCGCGCAGTTTCTTTCTGAGGCAATAAACTCGGCGCCAGTGAAGACAACCAGTACGGGCGCACCTCCGCCTGGAGGAAAGACCCCATAAATTTACGTACTTTTAAATACTAAATTTTTCCTCGGTAGCTTGACGAAACCGCTTTTATTCCGTACATGCAGCCCTGTGAATACATCCGTACCTCTCCACGTTCTAAATCGTGAAATGTTGTCAGCACACGGAACGTGTCCAGAAGAGGCTAGAGGACACCGCCATCTGTGTAAACAAACTTTTCTTAGCGTCAAGTCTGCTTGCGGCGGAGGTGTACCGGTAGCGAAGACAAAAGACGTCCTGTTCGGAGTATCTGTTGCAATCCGACAAACAGTGGCTGTTCGTCTGCCTCTGAGTGTTGTGAACGCACTGAATATATTTCGGTCATTACCTCAGTTACGAAACAATAGATCTTGTTGCATTTAAGGGTACTTAATATTTTCGATGAATTTATCAGAAGTATCTTAAGCTGTGTCACACTGACATGCAAACTATTCCGTCGGTATACTGTGCCTGCACAGGCAGCGCTAAATAGCACACTGGCTGACGATGTTAAACGTGACTGTATCGAAGTGAAATTGTAATTTGTATCATCTGTGTTCTCGCTGGTGTAATTGTTTAATAAAGTTCTATCTTATTTCGAGTTGCATAAAACGAACCTGTTTTAAATTCTTCGTTTTTTATGAGGGTACCTTTTAATAATCCCAATAATTAGTTTGATGATTTCCAGAAAGTTGTATTTGACTTGATAAAGTGTACGCTATTTTTAAGAGTAGTTACTGTACTACCGATCAGTATTAATTGCTTTCAGGGTTTTTTTTCCTAGTGGGTCACTGAAAGATATTAGTGCAGGTATTCCTTAGGAGCACCATATGCGTTTCTTCCACCTAAAATTAGTTTATGATAAATAAATAGTGCATTCTCACATGTGCAGACCATTGTACAAACATTGGACAGCTCCATCCGCTTCCATACTACAAATCAGGATGGCTGAGTAATTATTTGAATTGCATTTCTTGAATGATAGGCAAGCACAGAGAGAAAGATTGAAGGAGGGGTGGACGGAAAATGTTAGAGAGAGGAAGAGTGAGTAGGAGAAGGAGATTGAGCAAGAGTAGGGGGAAAGAGAAAAGGAGAGTGGGCTGAGGAAGGATGAAGAGGGACAGTTGTAGGAGGGGGAGAGGCGGTGGAAGAGAGGGTGGAGAAGGGTTTGGAGGACTGGCACAGGGGAAGCGGCAGATAATGGAGTATTAAGAAGGGGACAGGTATGAGCGCCATGTGCGTTATGCTGCAACATGGTTATCTGAAGTCCATATTGGTGGATGAAAAGACTATCCAGCAGTTGCAGGAAATTGAGAGTGAGTTGACCTCGCATGCATCTTAAACTTCTTCAGCCACGATTCAAAACTAAAATAGTCGGAACAGGTCCTACATCCACGGTCAACCTACACTGATGAGCCAAAGCATTGTGTCCTCTGCCCACCATCATATCAAATGCTGTGTGGAGACGTTGTGCGACATGTGAAACGATAACGAACGTATGTAGCGGATCAGAGACGACTGGAGATTCATTCTGGAGACGATACACCTGAACGTGCATATCCACTGACATAAACGACTCTGATGATTGTTAAGGCCCGGCATCTGGGAACCAACATCTCAAATATGATGAAGTTGGTCGGCTTTCTCACTGTTATTGTGGTGATCATCGGTGGAAAGTTGTTGAAGGACGGTGAAACTACGAGTAGACGACAAGCTGCTGAACTTTCACGACTCATCATCAAACGAGTAGATCGGAGTTAGTCTGTACTGTGAAGCAAGATAGGCGGTGGTCTGTGGCATATCTGAAAGAGCAGGATGTAGATGCAACGTACATGTTTCGAGCACACTTTTCAGCGCACATCTTCGAACACGCGACTCCTCAGTAGTGTTGTCATTTAGACTGGACCGCGGATCAATGCAAACGCGTCGTCTCGCCCAATTAAGTGCCTTTCTTTCAACAACAGGTCGGTGGTCGTGTCCGGGTACGCCACCATCTGGGTGAACGGCACCTCGAAACACGCTACGACGGTGGGGACAGTATCTTGCCATGGTGGATACTCACTTGAAATTCCAGTGGACACGTAGTAGTAACGGAAGGCGCCATGACTGCTGTAGACTACAAGGGCATTATTGCGGACTTTATGTTTCCGATCATTCATGATGTCTTCCCCTAACACCGACGCCATCGTCCAGCAGGAGCCACAAGACCACAATCGCGCTACATTGGTTTGAGGAGTACGATAGTAGACTCACGTGGATGTGTTAGCTACCAAATTCGCTGGATCCGAACCCAATGAAGCACACGTGGGATACTGTCGGACGCCATTTCCGCGCCCACAGCCCACCTGTCCGTATTTTACTCGAATTGTATGACCTGTGGGTAGATCGCAGGTGCGACATACCTGTCCAGTCCTTGCCACCCAGAATCGCGATGTACTGCGTTCCAGAGGAGTACCGATACGCTACTAATCAGATGTCACAATATTTTGGCTCATCAGTGTAATTAAGTGTTAAACTAAAAGACAATCTCTGTTACCCAACACACTTTCAGAAAACAACATTTCACACCATTTCGACTCTCCAAAACGCTCTTCCAGAAAAGGTGTACATAATGGAATACGGTGCATAAAAGATTATCAATAACCATTGTAAGTAGTCTGTTTAGACATCTTCAACTTATATAGTCCTGTCTTCCTCAGTTGCGTGGGTGAGCCACCAGCAGTGGTGGATGTGGAGAGAGAGATGCCATAGTTTTGAGAGGATACTATAAGCGGACGATCTGGACGTGTGTCCGCCAGAAAAAGGAAATTTGTAAAGATGGAGGTCATGAATTGATGACTTTTGAACGCTATTAAGGAAAATACATTGTTTGTTCGCTATCAAAATCTTTCATTTGCTAATTAGGCCTATCAGTAGTTAGTGCCTTCAGTAGTTAGAATCTTTTATTTAGCTGGCAGTATTGGCGCTCGCTCTCTTGCAGTAGTTGCAGAAAGAACGATTTTTGTGAGGTAAGTGATTCATGAAAGGTATAGGTTATTGTCAGTGAGGGCCATTCTTTTGCAGGCATTATTGAAAGTCAGATTGCGTTGCGCTAAAAATATTGTGTGTCAGTTTAGTGATGATCAGAATAAGTAAAGGGAGAACTGTCTGAGTACGTTCAGTTTTACTCAGCTGTCTCTGTACCAAATAGCGTAATAACGTAGAAGTTTACCAGCACAGTAATTCATAATTTTCAAAGGGGACGTTTCATCATTGTCAGTCAACGTAATAAAATCTTTGATCTCCCACACCGGTACTGTTATTCCAGATCTTTAGCAAAACATATCGAAGGGCCATAAGAAATGTACATATCACATCGTAATAAAACCAAAGTTTCGTCACTGTCTCTGTAGATAAAGAAGCTCATCCCTCTCGTTAGTAGCATGTGCCAAGAATTGTACTTTGATCACTCGATCCGTTTTCAGGTATCCTGAGCATTTTTCTTACGGGGTATTTACCTTCATCTTAACATAATCTAGAACTACAGTAAGTAAAGCAGGAAAAAGTGAAGTATAAACTAACGATTTAGGCCATCAAATAAATAAGCGGAATTTGTTTATAAGGGGCTATTAAATAGTTTGCGTTTTAGGGCGTTGCTGCAGCGTGTACACAACCAAGTGTGACTGCGATGCGGGTATATAAGCACCGACTTGTACGCAAGGAATCAGTGTGGCAATCGTGTCTTCCGAGGTGCGTGCTTTAAATCCGGAAGCGTAACTGTGGCGACGTTATTACCAAATGCGCCTAACAGGGCTAGCGTGATGTTAATCTTTCCTTCGCTGCCGAAGAGCAAACACGTTGAGATATTCCTAGGACAATGAAGAATGTGTGTTTGGTTGCACGTCAGTCCAAAACCACCGTTGTGCGTTTGTGCGCTAAAGGCCCCCAATACTTCGTGATAACGCACGTACCCATATCGCAAATGTCGTAACGAGAAGTTGCACCAACTAAAGCAGGAGACACTCGAGAACCTGGCCTGATCTCTCATGCAATTATCACGCCTTCGGTCCTCTATAAAAGGCTCTGAAGTGTCGATGATACCTGTCGGACGAGGATGAGCGGCATACAGTTAAGGACTTCGTCACGCAGCAAAGCACGACGTTTTACCAAACGAGTATCTTCAAGCTGGTGCGTCGGTGGGGTGATTCTCCCAGTGTTCAAGGCGATTTTGGCTCTTTGGCATACCGGTTCAGGACTGTACGGCCTTCAAACGGAAGCGTTTAGAGCGCTCTTCACATAAATTGCATGCCAGATATAAACGGGTTAAGAGATGAAACATATATGCGAAACATATTTCATACATGATGATAAGGCAGTGAAGTAAATCATTTACTTAGGAAGTGAGCTCTCCACAGACGCTTCTGAACTAACATTCACGGCCTAGCCAGCCTAGTCAGTGTGTCAGTAGAGGTGGTTTGTTCACACCTTCCTCAAAATTGACGTGATTATTTCCATGACGGATGATAAAACTCTGTGAATGTGTTTAAAATGCAGCGACCAATCGCTATTACATGGTGACGTTGCAGGAATTCTTTCCGCACTTACTTAAAATTTCAAGTACTATCAGCACTGTGTGAGCGACACCAAAGAATGATTTCCCAACATCGTGTTAGTGCTCTTTTAACTATGGATCGCCAACAATTAATCGTACGCATACGACAGATGGATCGCCAACAACAGTTAGTGTCACATACTCTCTCTCTGTTTTTTTTTTTTTTTTTTTTTTTTACAAATAAAGCCGCTTCGGTGATCCACACTACCTTAATCTCAAAAAATTGTAATGACTGCAGTTACGTGTAGGGATTTTATCTCTTTTGTTAATATGTACATTACTCATTACTTCCCTGAACATAGCGGCCGGCCGCTGTGGCCGAGCAGTTCTAGGCGCTTGTCTGGAACCGCGCGACCGCTACGGTCGCATGTTCGATTCCTGCCTAGGGCATGGATGTGTGTGATGTCCTTAGGTTAGTTAGGTTTGAGTAGTTCTAAGTTTTAGGGAACTGATGTCCTCAGATGTTAAGTCCCATAGTGCTCAGAGCCATTTGAACCATTTTTTAACACAGCGTTGATGCTCGAGTTTAATCCAGGGCGATGGGATAAAGTCAAATGATGAGAAACATCACGCCAGCATTTTTTATTCTCTGGAAATAAAATGCTTCGCATGAAAAGTTTGTTTCACTGCCAGGATGCGACCTGATAACCTTGGAATCAAGAGCAGTTGTGTAACCGGAAGTTGGCAGTCTCGGATGCGGAGACGAGTTTCTTCCAAAACTGAGTACAGCACATTCTGTTTTCCGCTGTGTCGATCGTGGCCCGCGGCTACGCGCTGCGCGTCCTGTCATTCTGCAGCGGACGCCCCATCTGTTCCGGCGGGGACGCACAAAGCCATAGCACACGAGTATTAAACAGCGGGGACGGTGTAAACAAAGGGGAGTGCCGAGCCAGTAAACGGCGGCGACGGCCACGGCGTGTTTGTGTCGACGGCGATCACAACACGAGCTGTGCACGTCACGTGTCCCCACGTGGGACGCCCGCTCCGGCAGCACACGCTGCGGAAGCGCTGCCTCTTCGTCTGGCCCAGCACCGGCTGAACTACCAGTTGCTCACATCACTTGTCACTTACATTCAGAATTTGCCCTTAGTTCCTGTAGTTAGAGGCTGACTGTGGCTTGCAATAATACTGTACAAGGTGTTTGTAAAATAGCTATGTAAAAGTACTTTTAACTGTAAAAAAGGTAGATAACTTGCAGAAATTTTTGATACACCACTGAATGTAGTATATCTTGAAGTTTTATTTACAATTGTTCTATTTTTTGTTTGTTTGTTTCTTTGGCTTATCAGTCTTATGACTGGTTTGATGCCGGCCGCGGTGGTCTCGCGGTTCTAGGCGCGCAGTCCGGAACCGTGCGACTGCTACGGTCGCAGGTTCGAATCCTGCCTCGGGCATGGATGTGTGTGATGTCCTTAGGTTAGTTAGGTTTAAGTAGTTCTAAGTTCTAGGGGACTGATGACCACAGCAGTTGAGTCCCATAGTGCTCAGAGCCATTTGAACCATTTTGAACTGGTTTGATGCGGCCCGCCAAGAATTCCTCTCCTGTACCAACCTCTTCATCTCAGAGTAGCACTTGCAGCCTACTTCCTCTATTATTTGCTGGATGTATTCCAATCCCTGTGTTTCTCTAAAGTTTTTTCCCTCTACAGCTCCCTCTAGACCCACGGGTGTCATTTCCTGATGCCTTGACAGATTTACTATCATCCTGTCCCCTCTCCTTGTCAGTGTTTCCCACATATTCCTTTTGAGGCGCGACGGCGTAAATCGCTCCTGTATAGAGCCTGTGAATCGGGAGAATGACTCATGCGTGCACAGTGACAGATGGTCCGAAGACCATTTTTGTAGGTGTTGTTACCTATTCAAAAACTCAATGACATGATGTTACTGTTGGCGTACTGCTAGGAGACCTTTTCCTGCAGTGCTGATAATTACTTGAGCAACGTTACCATATAATTAAACTATTTCGGCCGGCCGTCGTGACCGAGCGGTTCTAGGCGCTTCAGTCTGGAACCGCGTGACCGCTACGGTCGCAGGTTCGAATCGTGCCTCGGGCATGGGTGGTTGTGATGTCCTTAGGTTAGTTAGGTTTAAGTAGTTCTAAGTTCTAGGAGACTGATGAACTCAGATGTTAAGCCCCATAGTACTCAGAGCCATTTGAACCATTTTGAACTATTTCGAGAGAATAAAGTGTACCTGACGCCTTCATTGCTCAGAATTTCAAATGGCTGTTTGTAGAAATACCGTCTTCTGCCTCCGAAATCCGTTTACTTGAAGTAATGTGTGACAACATTTCTATTCCTTTTCTGATGTTTTTGATTTTATAGCACCAAATACAGCATTTTAAGCGATTTATGACTTCTATTTAAGAAAACGTAGGTCTGTTGAGTAGAGTATATGTAAAAGTATAACAACAAAACGTTACTGTTCAGGATAAAGCTATCCCTTACAGATGCGACAATGTCAAATGCAAGTTGCATTTCACGGAGTTTAAACTAATGAAACAATCATTTAACGAATTTTCTTGCACAGAAGCGTCTACATTCAGGTACAATGTCTGTTCGTACTATGTGACGTAGTTACCGCGACTATGCAACATACATGTGGTTGCCTGACCTTAATAAAACTTGGTGGTAAACGCTTCAAAAATGTGGATGGACGACAGAAGTTGCTTTTATGAAGTGTCATATAGGGGGTTCAGCTGCTCCTACCAATGTCGTTTATACAATCCACGGTGTTATATATAGCCTTCAAAAACCACACGCTAGATTTTCATATTCTCTCACTCGCTACGGACAAACTATTGATCCTGCGGAAGAATGAACAGAACCTTTTTGTTAGAAATTGGAATTAGTTAGTACTGAGATACGTTTTTGCTGGACGCCGTAATTTTCGAGTTATTCAAGCAAAACGTACAAAAGTAACTTTAAACGCACCGCCATTCCCGCACTCATCCTCCACCAGTCAAGATATGTAACATGTTGTTCTTGACACTCCGTCCTGCCGCTGAACCAAAATTGGCGACTGCACGAATTACCTCCCACATTCGACTTTCGTTAGCCTTTATTGAATGGTTACGATACCGGTTTAGTTAAGGAGTTACAAATGGTAAGACTGACGGCTGTGTAAATTTTATGAATTTGAACAACATGAAATAAACAATTACATCGCTATATTCGTCAGGCCCTCTGACTACGAAGCTATTGTCCTTGCAAGGGCTAGGTTTAGATCGAATTGTGAACGTAATTAGTTTAGCATACCATTTACATGTGGAGTTTTTCTTTCATTAACCTCACGCCCACGTTTAAATTAGTAATGTGAATGAAATAGCCGGCCATGCTTGTAGTGTAATAGCCCAATCAATAGACACCAAAAATAGTCGAATATTGCAAATAGTTCGTGCAGTCGGAAATTTTAGTACAGTGGTAGGAAGGAGAGCCACGAGAAACATACTAAAAAGCCTGACTGGCGACGGAAGAATGTGCGAGTGCAGGTGCATTTGAAAGTCACTTTCGTATGTTTTTCTTGAATAACTCGGAAACCGTGGCCTCTAGCGGAAACGTATCCTAGTACAAAATTTAACTACATTATATTTACTACAAAACGTTCCTTTTTCCTTTACTTGCTTCACGACCATCAGTTAGCGCGTAGTAAGTGGGAGAATGTGAAAATCTCGCGCGTTCTTTTTTTTTTTTTAAGGTCGGATATAATATTGCAAGTTGCATAAGACATCAGTAGGGGCAGCTTAATCACCCTGTGTACGTCATAACCTACCACACAGCTGGCTTGTACTAATCCCAGTGATAGTAATAACGATAGCTTAAACACAACGAATACAAAAATTTATTACTTTGGACGGAATTATTTCATCAAACCGAATATGCATTAAAGTTTCTGAAATCTGTAGCTTCCGGAAAGGAAAGCTCGAAATAATCTTAACAAGTGGGAAGTATACGACAGTGCATGAAGACTAAATAATTGTGTTGCAGGGAGATAGCAAGTATGTAGATGCAGTACATACCTTTCTTGTGACCTGAAAGGCCAATGTGATTCCCACCTAGGTCATTGAACAAATGTTAAAATAATCGGAATCGGAAATGAAGAGCCAGTATGACAACATTTGTGACCATGGGGACAAAATGTCATTAGAATACGACACATGCGACCACTTTAGGAGACGAATTTTTCTTAATCGGATTTGAATTTCATTCAGTTAGTACTGATATTTGACGTAAAATTCATTGCTCATTCATTAACCTCGGACCGCAGTATTTCTATACGTATTCACGTTCACATATCTCAAATAAAGTAACACTGTGATTACTAACTACAAAACGGGTAAAGTGCGAGCACATTTTGATCGGATAAGTAATATGATTGACTGCAAATTGGCCCTTACCAGTCAACTAGCTGAAAGGTCAATCGAAATTATTTTAATAGAATTATAGCTTGAAGAACTGAATCATATTTTAATAATATTTGCTGACTTACATAAAACATGAAAATTTTCTAAACAGAATTTTTTAAAGTGTCTGATAATATTTACTTCCTACATTAAGACGAATTCACGTTTAGAAATAGAAATATTATATCAATTTTTTTCTGGCATTAATATCACATATCTACTACTGAAGTGGAATTGTGGATATTTTAAAGGCATTGTGCCACCTGTTGGTTATCTGTAGTGTAAAGTTGGCTAGTCATGTACAGCCATGTGGGATATTATATTTAAAATGACTAAATTAGCTATTTAATATGTATGACGAAAATATTAGTATTAGTTTGACCACGATAGTTAAGGTCGAGTTCCACGTCTGTGAATTAAATCGCTATTTTTCTTCGAAGTAGAGTATTAAAAAATTTCTGAACATTTTACTTGAAGAAATACAGCAACAAGTACCTTTATGAAAGTGATTTATATGAAGATGCATTTCGGACTTTTGACACTCGTTAACTGCAGTTCTACAGTCCTGCGCGCTCCTCGAGAGCGGAATGGAAGAGAAATGGCATGAAGGTGTTTCGATTAACCCTCTGGCAGGAACATAATTGTGGATTGCAGAGCAATCTGATGGAAGTAGCTGCAGATTTTCACTATGAGAATGTATACTGAATGCTGGAGCTATCCGTCAGTAGCTCCTTGCTTCAGTATTAGGCCCTATGCACACATCACATTGTATAAAGGCGTGTGTAAGGGTTTATATGAAATGTGGATCCTCTTCACGCCCACGTTTGCATGGTGACGTTCACACAAAGCTCTACAGATAACACCGCGAAAGCGTTGGTAATTCTATCGAGGACTAACAGGTTACGAAACTTTGATGTTGTCCGTAAGTGCGTGTGAGATCACCCAATAATGAGGTTCCATCAAGGAGACAGAAAGCAGTAGAAGCGTAGCGGTTTTAGCGCAGAGTGAAGAAATAACACGGCAAGCACCGTCAACAGAAAAGAAAAACACGAAGGAAACGTTACTAGAGGGTAAGTTACCATTTTTGGTGCGCACCAGCGATGTCCCCTATGCCAGCTTCAGCGTCAGCGTACCTGTAACATGCCAAAGTCATCATCAGAGGGGTCAATTTGAACATAAAATTATGTAGTTTCTGCTATTCAAGCCTTGAAAACTTTTTTTGTAAGGGACGTTTTATCATTATTACCGGTCGTCGATCTCCTTTTAGTTGTTGCTAACTGCAAATTGCTCAAATTTTCGTTTCCTACTTGGCTGCTAATTATGTACGAAATTTCTTTAAACTGTTTCACATCAATTACGAGTAGGCTGCAAGAATCTCATGGGAACAATTATTATCTGTAGCCATACCTTACCATACCTTACTTCATTGATAAAACTAGTAAAAAAATTGAATATTTGTTCTGTACCTGGTTTATAAGAGAGCGTTACATCTAATTTTGAGGTACTGATTTCAGTCAAATTTCCTCAATGACGTCACATGTCTGAGATACAAAATAATGATAAAACCCTATTCATTTTATTTGCAATATTTGATGAACTTTAACAAAATTACATTGTGATACACTTAACCTGAAAATTATTAAAGCACCTGAAACACTGACACAATCAACATACTATACAAAAACTGAGGTACATTAATAGAACAGTAATCATAATTGGAAATCTTAATGTACTGCAAACCTGTCGTAAATTGATGACCGAAAGCGTAGAATAGTGTACCCTAGACTGGATTCCCCGGCGAAAGAGAACCCCTGGTCTCCTGCATCTGCATTCTCCTGAATTCCAGTGGGATCAGGTGCAAACAGTATTCGGGCCTCTGGTACTCTGCAGAGGGTTGCACACGTCGCCTGCCTCACTTGTTGCGTGTCAGTTCGCTATTATATGTTCCGACAGAGTAAAAAGTTACACACTGTGCTACATTTTCCGTTATTTCTCTTAGATATTGCGAGGGAAGCCATTCAACCTTCACGTGTTCCTCAGTTGTAAGATTTAAAGCTAATGCTTATGGTTAAGGCGAGTCATTTAGGAGTTTGGTTAAAAATGTATTGGGTAAAAAATATGTAGACTATAATCACGTATATTTTCAGTTACTTAAACTAGACCCTTCATTTTTTGTGTGTGAAGTCTTAATTTGTTGGAATTTTCTTGCGAATTGCAGATAAATAACGGGGAAGGTTGATCAAAGAAACTGGAGTCCGTGTAAAATGACTAAAGCTATTGATCCAGTTCACAAAAATATGGGCAGATAAGCCAGTCAACCTTTATGTGCTCCTGAAAAGAAAAGTTTAAAGTTTATGCTGTTGGTTAACCGTTTCATTTAGATTTCTGCTTAAGACTTAGAGGGTTGATAAAATGTAAGTCACGTAAACTGGAATTTCAACCTTTACGTTTTCTTCAATAGGTAGATTCAAGATAAGTAGACACTTTAATGTTCCTAAAACAACATTTATTAGGTTTTCCAATACGAAGAATGGCATACCTGAGGAACCAGTAAAAACAAAAGAAGGGGCAGACCTACAAATTTGGGTAAAGTTCTTGTAGAACAGCTTATTTGCTGTTGTCTCGCAATGGAAGCTCCGTTCTTTGGGCTTACTCTTTATGACTTTGCGAAGGACTGCCGTGAAGTCGGTAGAGAAAAATAACACTGAATAGCCTCTCAAAGACGAACTATTTTAGTAAAAAGTGGGTCATTCTTTTTCTAAATCGCCTCAAAAATAAACTGTCTGAAAGAATTTATGCGAGAACATCGTACAGCAGAGCTCTTGTGTTCAGCAAAGGAAACAAAGAGAAGGTAAGATGTTTAATGTAACGTTAAAATCAGTCCTGACAGAATTTACAATGTCAATGAGAGTTGCAGTACTCTGGTGCAATTTGAAGTGACAAAAGTGACTGGTCTTAAG
Organism: Schistocerca serialis cubense; assembly: GCF_023864345.2. NCBI lineage: Eukaryota > Metazoa > Arthropoda > Insecta > Orthoptera > Acrididae > Schistocerca > Schistocerca serialis. The sequence goes on from NC_064639.1 coordinate 644,681,887, forward strand.
GGTAAAAAAGAAAAAAGAAACGGATAGCCGCCTTCACTCCAGGAAAAAGTAGTTCCCCGACAGTGACTGTTGCTTATTCGTGCCTCCTTTACTAGTTGTTTGGCGGTAAAATATGAGGAAACAGCTGAAAAAAAGCCTCGAGTGGGAACAATCCTTGCAGCACACCATTCCGGTTGGACTCAAATCAGTTTCTTCACTCATTGGTTTTTGACCCTTCACCGAGTTTGCCAGTCCTACAAACGAAGGATGTATGTTGTTGATCTTGGATGGCCACTTTAACCACACATAGTATATTAATGTGATCGATTTGGGAGGAAAAAAATCACGTTCTCATTGTGTCACTCCACACAGAAATGTCCATGTTTCCATGTTTCACTATCATGCACTCAGCGTGATGGATTGCCGTCCTACGGTCCTGGGTTCGATTCCCGGCTGGGTCGAAGATTTTCTCCGCTCAGGGACTGGGTGTCGTGTTGTCTTCATCATCATTTCATCCCCATCCGCCGCGCAGGTCGCCCAACGTGGCGTCGAATGTAATAAGACCTGCACCAAGGCAGCCGGACCTGCCCCGTAAAGGGCCTCCCGGCCAACGACGCCAAACGCTCAATTCCACTACCAACACTGCTCTGCTCCAAACGTTAATTCTCAGAAATTCCTTCCTTAAGTCCTATGTTTGATACTAGCAGACTTCTCTTGGTCAGGAATGCCTTTCCCTTCACTGCTAGTCTGCTTCTTACGTCCTCCTGCTCCGTCTGTCATGGGCTATTTTGCTGCCTAGGCAGCAGAATTCCTTAACTTTACCTCCTTTGTGATCTCCTATTGTGACGTTTAAGTTTCTCGCTGTTCTCATTTCTGCTGCTTCTCATTACTTTGTTCTTTCTTCGATTTACTCTGAATACGTATTCTGAACTCATTACATTGTTCACTCCATTCAGCACAACCTGTAATTCTTCTTCACTTTCATAGAGGTTAGCAATGCACTCAGCGAATCTTACCACTGATATCCTTTAATCCTCCATTTTAATTCCACTTTTGAAACTTTCTTTTATTTCCCTCATTACTTCTTCGATGTTTGGATTGAACGTAGGGACGAAAGACTACATTCCTGTCTTACACCATTTTTAAACCGAGCATTTTGTTCTTGGTCCTCCACTCTTATTCATCCGTCTTCGTTCTTGTATGTGCTATATATTCCCCGCCTTTTCCTATAGCTCAACCCTATTTTTCTCACAATATCGAGCGTATTGCACCATTTAAAATTGTCTAACACTTTTTCCAGGTCGACAAATCCTATGAACGTATCTGACTTTTTTTCAGTCTGGATTCTATTATCAACCTCAATGTCACAACTGCCTCCCTAGTGCCTTTACTTTTCCTAAAGCCAAACTGATGGTCATCTAACAGAACTTCATTTTTCTTTTGCTCTCTTCTATATATTATTCTTGTCAGCAACTTGGATGCATGAACTTTTAAACTGATCGTGCGATAGTTTTCACATTTGTCCACTCATGCTATCTTCGGAACTGTGTGGATGATTATCTTCTAAAATTCTGACGGTATAGCGTCCGTCTCACGCATTCTACGCACCAACATGAGTAGTGGTTTTGTTGTCACTTCCCTCAATATTTTTCGAAATTTGGAAGGAATGTTATCTAGCCCTTTTGCCTTCTGTAATCTTAAATCTTCCACAGCTGTTTTAAATTCTGATTCTAATACTGGATTCCCTATCTCTTCCCTGTCGACTACTGTTTCTTCTTCTATTATGTCATCAGAGTAGTCTTTCCCCTCATAGAGACCTTCAATGGACTCATTCCACCTATCCGCTCTCTCCTCTGCATTTAACAGTGGAATTGCCACAGAACTCTTAATGTTATTGCCCTTGCTTTTAATATGATCAAAGGTTGTTTTTACTCTCCTATACGTTGAATCCGTACTTAGACAATAATCTCCTCTTCGATTTCTGCACATCTTTCTTGCAGCCATTTTTCCTTAGCTTCCCCGCACTAGCTATTTATTTCGTTCCTAAGTCACTTGCATTTCTGTGTTCCTGAACTTTCCTTAACATTTCTACTTCCTTCTGCCGTCGATCAGCTGAAGTATTTCATCTGTTATCCACGTTTTTTTCGCAGTTGTCTTCCTTGTACCTACGGTTTTCTTTCCAACCTCTGTGTTTGTCCTCTATAGAAGAGTCCGTACCTTTCCAACTGTACTGCCTACTGAGCTACTCATTATCACAGTATCTATAGCCTCAAACGTCTCTCTTCATCTCTTAGTACTTCCGTATCTCACTTCGCTGCGCACTGATTCTTCCTGACTAGCCACTTAAACTTCAGTTTTCTCATAATTATTACAATGTGATCTCTGTCTGCATCTGATCCTGGGTACGCCTCCCAATCCAATATCCGATTTCGGAATCTCTGTCTGACCATGAAGTAATCTAACAGAAATCTTTCCCTATTTCCCGACCGTTTCCAAGCCTACCTCCACCTCTTGTAAGTCTTGAACAGCGTATTCGTAATTACTAACTGACGTTTATTACCGAACTCAATTAGTCTTTCTCATCTATCGTTTGTACTACCACGCCCATGTTCCCCCGTATTATTTTCTCCTACTCCTTCTCCTATAGCCGCATTCCAGTCCCCCATGACTATTAGATTTTCATATACCATTAAGATCTGAATTTGCCGTTCAATAACCTCATATACATTCTCTATCTTTTCATCTTCGGCTTGCGACGTCGGCATGTACGCCCGAAATATTGTTGATGGTGTTCGTCTACTGTCGATTCTGATGAGAATAGCCCTATCACCGAACTGTTCAGAGTAGTTCACTCTCTGAACTACCCTCCTATTCTTAATTAATCCTACTCCCGTAATATCACTCTCTGCAGCTGTTGATTCTACCCTCTACTCGTCTCACCAGAAATACTAATCTTCCTTCCATTTCATTTCACTGACCACCACTATATCTAGATTGAGCCGCATCATTTCCCTTTACAGATTTTCTACTTTGTTCAAACTTGTGACATCCCACGCCCCGACTCGTGTAACGTTATTCTTTCGTTGGTTATTCATTCTTTTTCTAGTGCCCCCTCGCCCCCCCCCCCCCCCCTCCACACACACACACCTGGCAGTTCCCTCCTCGAGATTCGATGGAGGAGTATTCCGGAAACTTTTGCCAGTGGAGAGATCATCATGACACTTCTTCAATCAGAGGCCACATGTTTGTTAGTTGCAGATTGTACCTTTAGTGCAGTAGTTTCCATTGCCTTCCGCATCATCATAAGGTTGATCATGGCTAATTCTTCCGCCTTAAGGGCAGTTTCCTACTCCTGAATGTAAAATGGTCTACGGGTCTACGGCACCCATTACTCAGACTGACACAGATCCCCAGGAAAGCCAAACTCATATTTGCGATGGTATAAATCGCATAATTCGACGCCACGAAGACAAGTAATAATCTCTGCCGTTGCAAAACGGTACGTGCCTTCAATGCACCTAAATCTCCATCAACTGTGCTCACGACGACACTACTGAAATTAACCGTCTATAGTTCTGTACACAAGCTGTGTTGGCCGGCCGGTGTGGCCAAGCGGTTAAAGGCGCTTCAGTCTGGAACCGCGCGACCGCTACGGCCGCAGGTTCGAATCCTGCCTCGGGCATGGATGTGTGTGATGTCCTTAGGTTAGTTAGGTTTAAGTAGTTCTAAGTTATAAGGGACTGATGACCTTAGATGTTAAGTCCCATAGTGCTCAGAGCCAATATACAAGCTGTGTTGACAAGTTTTCAATTGTTTTGTTTAATAATCATTTAATAGTTTTTTTAACGCAAAAGTACTCATGTAACCTAAAGTGTTTCAAGTAGGGATTCTTTCCTATACTAAAGAGAATGAAGCCGAGAATCCATTGGTGTGAAACATTACTGCGCAACTGAGTGTTTTCTTTCAAAGTAAATTGAAATTATCATTCAAGAGCAGCAATTAAAGTAAATGTGGAGAATTGTAGCTTTTGCAATCATTTCGATACTAACAAAAGTATTGTAAAAATATTTCTTGTGTATAATGAATGTTTTCAGAGGCAGTGTTGCTGATTTTACCTTCAGAAACGTAAGTAGGCATTATTGTCGTTCCGGCGTTGTTTCCGTGGACCAAAGCTTTGTAAGTGGGTGTGTGTGACCAATGCTAAAAGCAGACATTATTCCGCTATCTACGTGTATTAGGCCGTTCCTTCAGTGATAGATATTATTAAAAGAGAAAAAGTTTTAATAAGAACCAACATATAGTATAGACCAAATTTGGTGAATTTGTTGAATAACGCAAATGGATTCGTCATTTTGCCTGGCGACCGTGTTTTTCAGTATTGTTATCACTCGCAAGAAGTAGTTTGACAAAAAAGAAAAGCTGCAACCAAGACCATACGATAACTTCATATTTGACCGAGCTTTATCCATTGCGTGGCATCTGTGGTCACTAAAGGTTGTTAAGGAGGTAGCTGTGTTTAAGTGCTACAAGCTAGAATAACATCTGCAGTACTAAACGTAATTGCAAGAGTAGAAACCTGAGTGTTGTAAGAGGCCTTTAGACAGGACTAGAACATTGCCTATGTCTACATACTATCGTTATATATGTCTTAAAGAGACAGAACTGCACTTACATCGCCATGCCAAACGCTGTAGACTTACTACGAGGGCGTGCTGAGAAGTAATACTTCCGAATTTATGTAAAACTCTTAAAGCTTTCTAATAAAAAAAAAACGTTACTAACATTTACATCTTTATTTTTCGTGTCTGCGTATTTGCAGCCATCTGCCTCTAGAGGGCTTGGCATAGTGACGTGTAACATGGCGTTGTGTAACGTAAGTATTCCGTAAACAGCGTGCTATGTTCGAGTTTCGAATTCGAAGAGTTCTTCCACACACGGAGCACCTCCTGCTTTAGCATGACAATGCCAGACCACGGACGAGCTCTTCGACATCTGCAACAATCCGACGCCTTGGGTTCACCGTCATCGATCATCGTCCATACAGCCCTGACCTGGCCCTATCAGACTGCCATTGGTTTCCAAACATAAAGAGCACCCTCGAGAACTTCACTTTGGTAGTGATGAAGCGGTGCAAGCAGAGTTGAGGTTATGGCTCTGTCAACAGATTAAAACGTTCTACGGTGATGGTATCAACAAATTGGGCTCCCGTTCGGAGAAATGTGTTCGTCGCCAGGGTGACCGTACAGAAATAAATAGACAGATATGGAGAACAAAAATGTGGATTGTTAAAACGTTTTGTTTCATTTGAAAAATTTTAAGAGTTGTAACATAAAAAATTCGAAGGCATTAATTTTCAGCAGACCCGCGTCTATTATAACGCGTGCACGATGTTAAGAGAGTACGATCTCAGCCAGATTCAACTGACTGAACGATCTGAGGCACCTTATACACTGAAGCGCCAGAGAAACTGAATGCGTATTCAAATACAGAGATATGTAAACAGGCAGAATATGGCGCTGCGGTCGGCATCGCCTATATAAGACAAGTGTCTGGCGCAGTTGTTAGATCGGTTACTGCTGCTACAATGGCAAGTTCTCAAGATTTAAGTGAGCCTCACGGGCGATGCGACACAGCATCTCCGAGGTAGCGATGAAGTCGGGATTTTGCTGTACGATCATTTCACGAGTGTACCGTGAATTTCAGGAATCCGGTAACATATAAAATCTCCGACATCGCTGAGACCGGAAAAATATCCTGCAAAAACGGGGCTGAAGAGAATCGTTCAAGGTGACATAAATGCAACCCCTTCGCATAATTGCTGCATATTTCAGTGCTGGGCCATCAACAAGTGTCAGCGTGCGAACCATTCAACGAAACATCATCGATATGCGCTTTCGGAGCCAGAGGTCCACTCGTGTACCCTTGATAATTGCACGCCACAAAGCTTTACGTCTCGCCTGGGACCGTCAGCACTAACATTGGACTCTTGATGACTCGAAATACGTTGCCTGGTCGGACGAGTCTCGTTTAAAATTGTACTGAGTGGATGGACGTGTACGGGCATAGAGACAATCTCATGAATGCATGTACCCTGCATGTCATCAGGGGACTGTTCAGGCTGGTTGAGGTTCTGTAATGGTGTGGAGCGTGTGCAGTTGGAGTGATATGGGAGCCCTGATACGTCAAGATATGACTCTGACAGGTGACACGTACGTTAACATCCTGTCTCATCACCTCCATCTATTCATGTCCATTGTGCACTCCGATGGACTTTGCAATTCCAGCACGACAATGTGATACCCCATACGTGCAGAATTTGCTACAGAGTGGCTCCAGGAACACTCTTCTGGGTTTAAACACTCCCCAGACATGAACATTATTGAGCATATCTGGGAACTCTTGCAACGTGCTGTTCAGAAGAGATGTCCACCCCCTCATATTCTTACGGATTTATGGACAGCCCTGCAGGATTCATGTGGTCATTTCCCTCCAGCACAACTTCAGACATTCGTTGAGTCCATGCCAGGTCGTTCTGAGACACTTCTGCGAGCTCGAGGAGGCCCTGCACGATATTAGGCAGCTGTGCCACTTTCTTTGGCCCTTCAGTGTATTTTAACGAGACCAATGGCGTACATAACTTCAGCCGTGTTGGCCTCCCAGACGAGAAAAATGTAACAGTGTTGCATAAGATACGAGAGTCTTATAATACGAAAAAAACTGAAAAATATCAGCACTGTAATACGGCCGCACGGAGGACGACCATTCGCCTTCGCATAACGCTTGTAACGTGCTCGTGTATTATTCTTACTGGTCAACGCATTGTATTATGTTATGCAACATCTACTGCTTGTATACACAACTAAGCTTACCCTTTATAGATCACCCACCCGTCCACACGCTTGTTGCGCTAATCTAACCCCAAATACTTTTAATTGTACTCAGTCATCCTGCTAAGATTTCCTTCTATCATATGAATGACTCTACTTCTAAGTTAAAATTCTCGCAAGCGACGCTATAAACACAGCTGCCGTGGTATTTTAGAGGCGGAACTGAGGACCGGTAGCGAGGATCGGAGAGCGATCATGATCAGGAACCGCGATCAGGAAGGAAAAGGCCCACTTGGTTTGCTGCTGGATGTCACAGTGTGGAAACTGCCTTTCTTCAGTGACGGTGATGGTGATGAAAATACACATGTTCATCAGATCACTACAAAAAGCATAGTAGAGGCCTTTTTTTTTTTTTTTTTTTTTTTTTTTTTTTTACAGTATTCGTGTGTTAGGACAGTCCGATGTATGAGTATGTTTAGGCCTCAGGTCTCAGTACATGCTGTTATAAATAAAATTTATCTTCACAATCTCTGGAGAAGCTGGAAGAAGGGATTTTTATAATATTACCTAAAAATCATACAAATTTTCTATGTATGAGATGTACGAGGCATTTTTCTGTGACGATCCACCAGTGGAGATTTTACAGCATTTAAAGAGGTCCGTACCATACTACCTGCTCTCATTTTTTACGCGGTCGATATTCCGCGTTACTCTGTCCCGGTATGGATAAGTCACACCAATCAGAATTATAGTACAGCTCATACAAGTTATTGTTAGTGATGTTTTTCATGAAGAAAACAGAAGACAACTACAAATGACCATGGCTTTTCAAAGCCTTCTCGGATTTTCAAAAATACTGCATGTGCAAATATGAGCCGGCCGCGGTGGTCTAGCGGTTCAGGCGCTAAGTCCGGAACCGCGCGACTGCTACGGTCGCAGGTTCGAATCCTGCCTCGGGCATGGATGTGTGTGATGTCCTTAGGTTAGTTAGGTTTAAGTAGTTCTAAGTTCTAGGGGACTGATGACCACAGATGTTAAGTCCCATAGTGCTCAGAGCCATTTGAACCATGTGCAAATATGATTGATGGATGGCACGAATAGAACCTTAAACTTTCCGAGTCTACATTGTGCCCAACAGGTGGCGTTACTTGTGCACTGACTTCTTGACAAAATGGTGACAAGCAAGAAAAAAGCATTTGTGTGCTGGAATATGCATGAAGCTTATCTGTTCACAACAGTGAAGCGTGCATTCGGATGGAATTACGGAAAAGAATCGACATGTAAACGGAGCACAGAGCGTTAAGCGTTGGTACGGCCTGTTTAGGGAGGGTGGTTTTCTCTGTAAACACAAAAGTACCGGAGCAAATGTGCCAGAGGAGAAAAAAAAAAGCCTTCCACGCAAACCACTAATCTGGAATATTGCACCAAGCTGTGCGGAAGATTTTGTGACGGCAGCAACACTTTAAACCGTATCGTCTGCAGCTCGTGCATCATTTAAAACCGGAAGATTATGGCCGGTGCCCTCAGTCTAGCATCACAATGCATGAACCACTTGAGGATGAAAATGTCGCCTCCAAGGAGATATTCAGTGACGAAGCAACCTTATATGCAATGGTTGCTTACAAACGAGATTCGTCGAAAGTTAACGTTTTCTGTGCAATAACACAGACGAAGCTGTATGGGCTGGTTGTCTTCTGTGGAAAGACTGTGACGGGTAACTCTTACAACTGGCTGCTGATTACGAGACCTCTATCTTCCGACAAGACGGGGCACCCCGTCATTGGACATCGATGTTCATCGCTTCTTAAACGACGAACTTCCGCATCGCAGGATTGGGCGTTGCGATTAAGATGTTTTGGATCCGTTCTTTTGATCCTCTGCCTGTCCCGTCCCAGGTCACCTGACCTAACACGTTCTCGCTTTTTCCTACGGGGGTACACTAAGGACAGTGTTCACCCTACCCAACTTCCAAGGATACAGGGATAGCTCAGAGAAAACATTACAGCTACTGCGATGACCACTGTCAGGATGTTGCTACGCACGGTATGGAACGAACTTGAAAAACGCTCGTGTAACCATTGATCCACTCATACCACATCTGTAGGACGCAAAATGTAATTTATTTCTATTCATGCATCAATCATATTTGTACATATAATAGTTCGTAAAATATAGAGTTTTCAAAACGAATGAATCATTTATATAATAAGTAGTTATATGAATACGAGATAGAAGAAAAAAAGTATCTAAATTATTAATTAATTCAAAAATATTCACCCTAACTCTTATGAGTGAGACTGTGAGACAAGACGGTCAATGCCTTCATAGAAAGATGTTTGCGGCTCCCTCTGAAACCATGATTTGTACCCAGGTCTGTGCACCTCTTCGTCCGAAGTAAATAAATACGTCGATGGTTGTCCATAATCACAACTGCGAATACGTTTCATGCAGACATTTCATGAAGTAAATAAACGTCACGAATGTCTTACTTGAGGACTTCAAAGGTACGGCAATCACATGGGGAGAGATCGGTACTATATGGAGGATGTGTAAGATCAGATTAGATGTGATTAATGATTGTTCCATAGATCATGACTAGGTCACTTCTTGACGATGTGGAACGTGTCAATTTAACAAACAGGCGCTTTAAATGTCATGATTCAGGTTTTTTAAGGACCGTGTTTACGTACCCTCACTTCAATGAACAATGAATCAGCTCAGAGAACGCATCAATGCTACTGTCATGAGCATTGAGGGGGGTGTTTCTACAAACGTGTATGGTATGGCATGAACTTGACTACCGTTTGAACGTGTGTCATCTGACCATATGAGCACTCATAGAACGTCTGTTTCTATTCACGCATCAGTCATCACGGGCTTCCCAGCGTAACGTCTGCAGCTTTCTCGAAATAGCCTCGGCAACATGTGGGCGGCCGTTATCCTGCAACAAAATGATACCGTATGACAACATCCCTGCACGTTTGGACTTGATGGTGCACTGCAATTTTTGCAAAGTTTGAACGTTTCATCTACGCTGCAGAAGTTTCACGGGCAAACCCATGCACACCCTCCATACGGTCCTGATCACACCCCATGCGATTTCCGTAATTTTGGAGTCCTGAAGAAAGATTTTGTAGTCTTATTTTCTTCCGATGACAGGGTGCACGACGAGGAACAACGATGGTACCGTAGGCAACAGCAAAGATTTTCCACGAGGCCAATGACCGTTTTTCCTCAAAGTCGAATAAACGTGTTAACAGTTGTAACCTTCCCGTATAAATAATATATATATATATATATATATATATATATATATATATATATATATATATATATATATATGTATATGTATAAAATAAAAATGTGTAACCTTCCCGAACAGAAAATTTAAAAAAATATTTAAACATGGATAATTAAATTCTGCCATATGAGAACTGCTAAATCTTAACTCATGAAAATTGATAAATTTACAACATGGCCCTGTGAAATCAATCTGGATCTGTCCGTGAGAAATAAACTGAAAATTTCATACCTCGTGATGGTGTTGCCGGATAACGCTGTCTACATATTTGCTCGGAAATGGCACAGCTTAGTGCAATGCTGGCGTATCTATTAATACTGGATAACATTTGTCTGAGATCTGAATTACTAGAAAAACTGACTTTACTTAGTGACACAGCTTCACAGTTGGTCGTCTGATTACTAATGAGCCCATGACCATGATATGACAAAAATTCTGAAATATTTTAAGTTAGATAAATGATTGGATCAGGACTGGCAGTGACTTAAGGGGAAATTAGACTTTTGTAGTTGACTGGTAAAAACAATTATATTCTGAAAATTTTTTACTTTATTGATAAAGATCTACAATCCATTACACGGGAAAACTGAATATATTACAAATCTGGGTCTACTGGTGCTGACGAATCACAAAAGAAAAGATTGAAACAAATTCATATTAACATCTCAGACAAGTGGCTTAATTACCCGCATTCCAATAAAAATAATAAAATTTACCTTGCAATAGATGGTTGACTTAATTACACTGTTGATTTTTCATTATACCAACAATTATTCATTTGTTCATCATCATCTCATTCCATGGTCTCATTTACCTCTGCGGCTGATCACAATTATTGCTCATTTCCATATAACAAAATTTTACAGTTTGTTCTGCACTGTGACTTTAACAACTACTAACTATAAACTGCGCTCTACCTGCGACAGACTACAACTACACTGTAGCAGCGAGCGACTGCATTTGCCGCAGAGACTGCTGTGACCTGCGACTCTATTGCAGCTCTCTTTTGACAGGGGCAAAGATATTTTATGTTTCAGGCAGCGCCTATGAATTGTCTCCTAGCAAGTGAGCAACACATCAAGCTTAAATTTGCTCCAGCAGGGTGGTGAACCCCTTACACAGCTATGGCGATTACTTCTGAAATAATAAAGTTTAGTTACTTTGACCAATCCGTTTCACTGCCTCTTATAGCAGCCCTATTTCCTGGCTGGTTAAAACCATGTGCCATGCTCGGAGTCGCAACTGGGACGTTTGCCTTTCGCCGGCCAGTGCTCTACCGACTGGCCGGCCAGGGTGGCCGAGCGGTTCTAGGCGCTACAGTCTGGAACCGCGCGATCGCTACGGTCGCAGGTTCGAATCCTGCCTCGGGCATGGATGTCTGTAATGTCCTTAGGTTAGTTAGGTTTAAGTAGTTATAAGTTCTAGGGGACTGATGACCTTTGAAGTTAAGTCCCATAGTGCTCAGAGCCATTTGAACCACTTTTCTACCGTTTGAGCTAGTACAACTCTGGAACCTCCGTAAGTCGTGCTTTGATATCTCAGTCGGTAGAGCACTGACCAGCCAAAGGCAAAAGTCCCAACTTTGCCTCCCAGCCTGGTACACATTTTTAATCGGTAGGGAAGTTTCGTATCAGCACACACACTATCGCAGACCGAAAATTCATTCGGGAAAATACAGTTTTGCGGTACCCGCTAAACATTGAAGGCTTTATCCGCAGTTGGGCTAGTCAAAATCATCATCAGGAGCAGCAGCAGCAGCAGCAGCAGCAAGAGAAATATCATGAGTTGCCACAAGTTTTCCACTGCTAAACAAAGAATTACTACAGATTTCGCTCTTGATTGTGGTCTTCAGCTATAGTCATTCAATATTCTGCTCCATGTTCTCTTAAGCCAGCAACTCACCTTGGACTTCTTATGTCTCTCGAAAACCGGTAACAAATGCCCTTCGTTCATCTGTCAACCATTTACCCGGTTGGACATCCAGCCATCCTTCATTTCATTTTTAAAATTTATAATTACGTATAACGCTCGAGTATTTTCCCTCGTCCATATATTGAGGTCCCCGTCTCTCACCGTAATACTCACCATACGTCTCGACATTTCTAGCTGACCATCCCACTGTACTGGCGTGGTCTGAATACTTAAAAGCAATTTATCACTGCCGTAGCTCAAAACTGTACCTTTTCACAATATATCAGAAATTACGTTTAAAAATCCAGTGTAGTTTACCTAAATTGTTCCAGTTCGGTTTTACTCTTGTATTTCATCCAGTTGTAGTCCTCAATTCCTCTAAATACAAAAGCTCATTAGCTGGTTCCTATGACATCAGCCAAAATTTGTACTACCTTTTGCAGTAAATTAGCTGTTCATTATTTTTTCTTAACGTAATTGAGACTTGTGTCTACATTCTTGGTTGCTGTATGAAGTCGTTCAGCTCGTTACCAAAGTTTGTGTGTCACTAGAGGTAATAATATGTTATCATCCACTAAATAATTAGAGCAAACACGTGATAACATTAGCACGCGTTTCTTCTTCTCTTTTCCTGTTCTGAAAAGTTTCTCTAGGACAGCTCAAAACCGTTTTAGTCATACGAAATCTCCTTTCATGATAACTTTAATTTATGTCACCGTATACTGCAACCGACAGGTATTTGTTTGTGACTTGGTATGACTCCAGCTGTAAGCCAACGTAGAGCCCAGTAACAAATGGCCACAGTATTTTATCGATTCATGAAGCATAGATGATGCGAAAACTCGCCAAGTTTTAAAGAGACCGGCAAGACTTATCACACGCTCGTGAAGAGGCGACGCTCCACTGATAAGAGTTAAGCACAGCCGGCAAGTGTAAAACACTGAATTCATATGGAAAGGAAATATTACAAGTAGAAGAGAAAGTGCGAATATATCTGGCGACAAGTATGTCGTAGTACAAACAAACAACGTCAGGATTCGTTCATGTGTTATTTCTTCGTGGAGTACTTCGTCATTATTTTCGGCGCCAGTGACAGGCATCGTAAAGAGAATGGACGTGGTAGCACGGTTCGCAGCTGGGAGGCCATCGTGCCGGTTGTATCGGCTGTCCATCGCGCCCCGTCTCTCTTGCAGTAGCCGAGCACTGTGCGCTGGAGCGCGGAGCGGCGCAGCTCTCTGTGAATCCCCGCAAATCTCGTTACTGGCCGGCGGGGAGTCCCCGAGATGGCTGGGAGCCGGCGGCTCAGGCCAGCCCGGCGCGGGCCAGCGCGAGGGATAATGCGCGCCGCCGTCGGCGCCTGAATGCGAGATCAGGCGCGGCGCTGCCGACCGGAAAATCCCGCCGCCGCGGCGCCGCACTTAGCGGCGCCACCGCCGCCCCTCTTTGTCATCCCCTTTTGTGTTATGCGGGAGAAAGCGCGCCGTTCTGCTCAGGAATGTTGTTATCCTCGTGTGTCAGGCCAACTGTTGCAGCGTAACTGAAACGCGCAGTTAGTGTCGTTTACAGACCCCTTTCAAGTTTTGGTCTGCTGAGTACTAAAACTGTAATTCCATTACTTCAGGAATGATTAATCCCACTGTTGTGTGTTTTGCCAAAACCAACTCGGTCTCACATTCGCTTCAGGTGGTTGAATTTTGTTCCGGATACTCCACAGTCTTTTGTCAAACAGTTACTGACTTCCCTGAGGCTGAAGGCAATTGGTAGCACTCCCTCCAAGCAAAGAAATAAGATCTGCATTTAATATACCATTAAAGGCTTGAAAAGAGAGCGGATTGCCTACTAAACCAAGTTAGTTTGAAACGTCTCTGTGAAGTCGTTTCATAAGACGCTTGTCGAATTCGGTACAACCTATTCATTTTACTACCTGATTTTAGCTGGTTGGTTGGTTGGTTGGTTTGGGGAAGGAGACCAGACAGCGTGTTCATCGGTCTCATCGGATTAGGGAAGGATTAGGAAGGAAGTCGGCCGTGCCCTTTCAGAGGAACCATCCCGGCATTTGCCTGGAGTGATTTCGGGAAATCACGGAAAACCTAAATCAGGATGGCCGGACGCGGGATTGAACCGTCGTCCTTCCGAATGCGAGTCCAGTGTCTAACCACTGCGCCACCCCGCTCGGTGATTTTAGCTCAATTCTTGAACTCTTCCAGAAAGACTGAGCACTCAAATAAAGCCTATTGAATATTATATGTGTGTTTTAATGTCGGTTTCAGTTTTGTTTTGTGGGAATCGCTGAATTAGTCATCGTCTGCTGGGAGCAGACGATGTTGCTTCTCGTTCAAAGGAGAGCACAGGATGACCAACTTAGGTTTCCAAAACCTGAACAGAGAGGTTTACTTATCTTAGTCGAAGGCTGTTTTTGTGTGTGAGGTTGGTGACGGAGGGCTACCACTCTGGTAGCTTCCGCTGCACGAGGAGCTAGGTAATCTCTAAAGAGAGAGGGGCACTTATCGGTGAACGCTTGGTGAGTACGGATCGTAGCTGTTAAGGGGGGTTTCAGGTGATAGGAATCAGGTTGAGTTAGGACTTCGTTATGTTTAACTGGTGAAATACTTAAGAAATGTAGCTTATCTGAAGCGTGTGAAGCGAGTTATTTTTTTAAATGATTTTTAATTTTATATTTTGTGGAAATTGCTGTTGTCTTTGTGTGTCGATTTTGTGCCACGTGTTTGGTAATTAATGACCCTTCTGGTTCACCACGGCACCGCAACAGGCTTTATTTCAACAGTTTGCTTGTTTAATGAGCTACAGTTTCTGCAAGAATATCTGTTCTTTCGTGCGCTTTCTACAAAGCAGCACAACACTTTGAGCCAGAATGCACCACGTGCTCTAGTTCGGCCGTTTGCAAGCAGCAGACGCAGGTAGTATGTTAAATAATTATCGCACACCCTTGTGTACTGGTTAAACCTCTGTCCAGAATAGAGCATGCGTAGAATTGTAATCCAAATCTCACTTAGATATTTTTATGGTATTAATGGAAAGGAGATGATAGTATAATGGTCTCCCAACCGCCTTCTGTGTTTCTTCTTGCTGTAGTTAAATTGTGCTATGTTTCATTTTCACGTAATTCTTACTTAAATATTTCGAGTGAGGCACCAGTTATGTGTGGTTAGGATGTGAAACCAGATATTTACTTACAATATATAATTTACGTGAAAGATAAATTCTTTGGTGTCGATCTTACCCCCTTACTCTGATTTCCATTACTAAATTAATCAAGTTGCTTCATGCACGACATGGAGTGCTATTTATCTGGCTGCTTAAAGAAATTTGCGTACTTGTAATTAAATTATTAAAGTAATTAAACTAATAATTTTCCAGCTCCGTTTTTTCTAAATGGTTAGGAAGAGATTAGGCTGGTGGCGACCCTGAATTTCTGAATTTTTATCATTATTTGTTTGAGAGAAGCAGCTAGAAATGCGAGATAACGTATATGGCTAGATGAGCAACGTCGTAAACATATTAATGTTACAAGTTCCAAAAATAATACGTAAACTCTTCCGGAAATATTAAAAACGAAATTGAAAAGAAGTGCTTTGTCATCATGATGCAGTACGCTATTTCGTTACTCTAGGCGATGTTTAATTTCTGCAGCTGTTAATTGGCTGCAAACAGAGTATCCCAGTGGCATACCACAAAAAACAAGTAACTGGGGCAATAGTAGATTCGTTTACGCCTGTGCAAAATTCCATTGCGAAAACTGTAAGTATGGTAATGAAATTTTAAATGATGTTTCACAAATGGTACATTCCTGGTAATTTATTCAGTTGGACATAAGTGTTAATTGTTTCTGCTTATTTTACATTCATCTAAGACTTGAGATTCTTCCATACGATTATATATTTGTAGTAAATAGATATCGTTCAACGGTAGCATGGTGCAAGGTATATGATAATTTGATGTGATTTGTATAATTTAGCCAACCAGTTGCATCAAGATTTAACATGAGCTGGTTACGACACTGACTATGGGTGTCTCCATCAGAAAAAAATCCAAAAACAGTTATCTCTAAAAGATAACAAAACCGTTAATATAGAAGGAAAACCAAGAACAGATGGTTATAATACTATACAGATTTATGAGGTGACTGTATTCAAATGTCACAGTCGAAAACAGATTCACGAGCAAAATACTCTCGTCATATAAAATAATTTCTTAAAATCGTATATAAAACCATATAAAAATTACGGGTATTGGAACGGACATAACAATGGTACTTGTTAGTAAACGTTATAGCTGCATGACGTAGCACGCTGTATGCTGCTAAGGGCCGTACGAGAAAACATGTTAACAATCGATGATATAAGCTGTTTACAGCAACAAAAGTATTTCGAATAGCATATAAGTGTTCATCTCGCAAGTCAACAGCCAATGTTATGCAAAACAGAAATTTATACAGGGCGATGCAATAGCAAATATACGTTTTATGTGAAAACGTATTACAATGTAATAAATGAAAACGAGAGAGGTAGACGGGATTTTAGAGTCTACAATGAGAAAAATGATGAGTCAGTTTAAGGAGTTCCTGGCTTTACAGCATTAAAAAAATTTTATTACGTACCTGCAACTACTGTTCATTGAGAATGAAACTGTCCTTAAGTCAAAAATGTTCCAAAATTTATATTCCTTCAAGGACTTCAAGTAATTTGAACCTACATCCATCTGAATTGAGTCCATTACGTCGAACATCACCTTCTTCAGTATTAAATGCTGTGTGTGGTATACATATCATATCACTAATTAAATGGGTTGTGCTTTTGTTGTTATATTTTATTATTTTGTTGGTAATCTTCAGATTTTTGTTTTCATGTACAGTGGTCAATTAATTCTTCATGGGTACATTGTACACTACCATCATATACTTATTAAACACTTCAGAATCTTTAACTATCTGCTGTTTCACGAAAAAAAAAAAATAAAAATAAAGCTGTACAGAATTCGATATAGCAGCTGTTAGATTACTTCGTCACTAATCTGTAGTTACAGCCAGCCACAAACTAGGAGTGTTGACCTGTAGGAATTTAAGGTTGAGGGAGCAAATTGTAATGTGCAGGACATAGATACATGACTAATTGAACGAATCTTACAGGAGAGTAGTTAATCGGCGGACGAGGTTTTCTATTGAAGAAGAAATTTTTGAAAATTCGTGGTACGGTCTTATGGGACCGAATTGCTAAGGTCATCGGTCCCTAAGCTTACGCACTACTTAATCTAACTTCAACTAACCCACGCTAAGAACAACACACACACCCATGCCCGAGGGAGGACTCGAACCCCCGACGGGGGCATCTGCGCGAACCGTGACAAGGCGCCTTAGAGCTCTCGGCTGCCCCGCGCGGCTGTTAAAGAAGATTTCTGAGTATTGTGACCAGTCTGAGAATCATGTAAATATACTGAATGAGGTACACAGGATTCAAAGCAGTGCTGCGGAATTCGATACAGCTTTATTTGAGGGAAACAATCACAGATGCCACTGGTAGCCGTTAAGAGAAAGACGTCATACGTTGTGGAGAATCTTTTGTGGCCACATCGACGACTTTAACAGAGAGGTTTTTTATGTGAGATATCCGTTGAAGACAAGCCAATAATCAACTTATATCTTTTTACGTACAGTGTGGTCGCAAATAACCTTTCGCTATTTGAGCCAGTGTAGACGGAAAACTATTTACCGTCTGGGTATCTAACTTACATGAATGATGTTCACACTGTGCGCTGTAGGACATGCGTTGTTAGCAGTGTCAGGGTCAAGACTAGCCGTTAGGCACCGGTATTGGTAGTGTGGCGTAAACACAAGCATCAGTGTACGTAGTCAACAAAGGTCTGCACAAGGTGAGCAGGGCTTTACTCCTGAAGCCGCCTTATCCAAATAACGGAAACGTGCTGCTAATCTTCGCAAGTAAAGAAGCACTAAAGGAGAACCGAGATATCCTCTTTCCGCACTGGGGCTGAAGAATATCACTCGGAAATCGAATTAACTGGCGATTTGGGAATTGCTCCTTGGAAGGCCGACGGCCGGTTGTGCCACAAATTGTTGAAGAAGTTACTGTTGACATGGCTTAAAATGGTGGACGGAATGTGCAACGTTGAAGCAGTGCTCCAGATGTGTCGCAATTCAAGATTCCATGGTCCACCGTTCTATAGTGCTGTTCCTGGCTGTCGTCATATCGAGCAACGTTTATAACATGGGACGTAAACATGGTACGCAGTTAATGCTACCCTCTCATGTGGAAATTAAAAAAGTGTTTATTTCCGTGGTTTATTCGTTATTTCTCTTCCACGTGTCCTTACAAATGTTGCCACAAAGTTTCATTGCTCTACGACATCTCGCTTTGCACGGGGCCCTCTCAAGTAATGAAAGTTTAATTATAATCACCCTGTACCGTTAACTTAAAGAAAATCTGGATTATATGGAGGTATGCAGTCCGCGGATGGAATAAGAGTTTATAAGAATTATATTGGTGCACATTGGGCTCTCTGCTTCGCATATTGCCGTCACTTGCGGATTACGTATATGCTACTATAACAAACAAGACAACTGTTAAAAGAACAAAAAGTCCTAATGCTACCTCCGCCAGATTTACAGCCCTGACAAGCAGTCGGCACCTGTTTTGGCAGATACGGTAGTTTTCGACACTTCCCGGGAACACTTGGACAATGGTGTCGGAGCGCGCTATCTGGCTCGAGGGATGGTAGAGGGATTGGGGGAAGGGTGGGGGGGGTGAGGAGGCGTGCTGATGGTGCCGAGGCGCTAATTGGAAGCATTATCTGCCGGCGCGTCGTCGCCAGACCAAACAGTTTGCCGGCAGTGGGTTGCTGCACCAAGCGGAGGGCAGGAGGGCAGAGGTCTTTATGTAGTCCTGCTGCTCTCGTGCGTCGTGTTGTGTGCGGGCCCGGGTGCGTAGGCCATAATGCCTGTGCGCTGGTGCGTACACGTTTGGCGGACTGCAGAAAACAAGACGGAGGAAGTCTCGTGGACTCCCCCCAGTTACCACAGAGGCTACAAAAGGCCTGTGTCTCAAATGAAGGCACTGAAACTGACGACAATGGGAGCAAAACGTAAATGCAGCCAGCGATACAAGTAAAATTACTCGCGGCAAAGAATCCAAGATAAGAGTTAGGAGAGACATCAGTAGCGTTGTGCCTGAAGATGACTCGAGCTGTTTGAGCAATTGGCGTCACAACTCGGGAAATCTCGGGATTTTCTCGAGTTCTCTATCACCGCACGATCTAGCGAATTTGTTGGTACTGTTTCCATGTCGTATCACAGCGAATTAATATATTTAGGATTTTAATCATAAAAGTAACTGTAAAACACGTATTGCAGTACCACACAGAATGTTTGTCACACGTAAACTCGTCCTACGATGTAGTGACGTATGTTGGTACTATTAGCATAAAGGGTCTTACTACCGTTATTTACCCCCGCGATCGCATTTATAGTCACTTTAATTTCATTTGTTTCCTCTATTAGACATTCAATTTCTAATTCATTTTTTCCTTTAATGTTACCGTCTTGTTTTGAAGCTGCATAAAAACTGAAAAATATTTTCGCCTTATTCTAATCAGTGGGATCCGTAGGTTACAATGTGAATAGGGGAGAAAGCTTTTACCCTACCTCACGTCTTTCATATATTGGTTTCTACAGTACAATTTTAGTACGTGGTCAGTGTTATAATCACAAAAAATCCTAACAGTATAATTATAGTGAAACCAATTTTTACATTCCCAGATTTTGTTTTCTCACCATTCACGTTATTATTCGTTGGTAGTTTCGTAAGCACTGTTCTGTCAACTAATTATTTGCTTGCCGTACAAAATTTCCAACTGATAACATTTCCCACATTTTGGGCCTTTGAACCACTACCACAAACTTCGACAGCGATTTTCAATTTTATTTATGTGAGTACTACATCGTGTTCCGCTCACGCACAAACTATGGGATAATGCGTAACATAAAACTGTACGATTTGTTTCAGAAACTAAATCTTTTTAATTTTGTGAGAAATATAGGTGGTGGCACTTCCTCCGCCATATGAACCATGAACCTTGCCGATGGTGGGAAAACTTACGTGCCTCAGGGACACAGATAGCCGTAGCGCAGGTGCAACCACAACGGAGGGATATCTTTTGAGAGGCCGAACAAACGTGCGGTTGCCTAAAGAGGAGCAGCAGCCTTTTCAGTAGTTGCAGGGGCAACAATCTAGATGACTGACTGGAATGGCCATGTAACATAAACCAGAACGGCGTTGTTGTGCTGATAATGCGAACGGTTAGAACCAAGGAGAAATTACAGCCGTAATTTTTCCCGAGGGTATGCTGCTCTATTGTATGGTTAAATGAAGATGGCATCCTCTTGGGTAAAATATTCCGGAGGTAAAACTGTCCCATTTTCCGATCTCCAGGCGGGTCTGCTCAGGAGGATACCGTCATCAGGAGAAACAAAACTGGTGTTCCACGGATTAAAGCGTGGAATGCTAGTTCCCTTAATGAGGCAGGTAGGTTAGAAAATTTAAAAATGGAAACAGATAGGTTAAAATTAGATATGGTGTAGATTGATGATGTTCGAGGGCAAGAGGGACAGGACTTCTGGTCAGGTGATTGCATGGTTGTAAATACAAAATCAAATAGGGATACTGCAGGAGTACGTTTAACAGTAAATAAAAAAATAGGAATGCCGGTAAGCTACTATGAATAGTATAGTGAACGCATTATTGTAGCTAAGACCGGCACAAAGTCAGCATCCTTCACAGTAGTACAAGTTTATATGCCAACAAGCTCCGCAGATCATGACGAGAAAAGAAATTACACGAACATTTAATTGTGATGGGCAACTGGAATTCAATAGACGAACAGGAAGAGAAGGAAAAATAGTAGGTGAACGTGGACTGGGGGAAGGAATGAAAGACAAAGCTGCCTGGTAGAATTTTCCGCAGTGCATAACATAATCATCCCGAACACTTGGTTTCAGAATCATGAAAGTGGGTTGTATACGTAGAAGGGACCTGGACACACAGAAAAGTTTCACACTGATTACATAATGATAAGATAGAGATTTCGAAACCATATTTTAAATCGTAAGACATTTCCAGGAACAAATATGAACACTGACCACAGTTTAATGGCTATGAACTGTGGATTAAAACGGAAGAAATTGCAAAAAGATACGAAAATAAGGAGATGGGTCCTCGGTGGGTTGAAAGAACCAGAGATTACTGATGGTTTCAGAGGCAGCATTGGGCAACGATTGACAGGAGCAGGAAAAGAATGCAATAGAAGCAAATGGATAGCTTTGAGAGACGAAATAGTGAAGGCAGCAGAAGACCAAATAGGTAAAAAGGCAAGACCTATCAGAAGTCCTTGGATAACACAGGAGATATTGAATTTAACTGATGACAGGAGAAAATACAAAAAAAAAAAAAAAAAAAAAAACAAATAATGAAGCAGCAAAAGGGAATACAAAAGTTTAAAAAGTGAGGCTGACAGGAAAAGCAAAATGACTAAACAGGAATGGCAGGACGGCAAATATAAGTATTTAAAAGCGTATATCACTAGGGGAGGGATAGATCCCACATACAGGAAAACTAAAGCGACCTTTGGAGAAAAGAGAAGCAGCTCTTTGAATATCAGTAGCTCAGATGGAAAGTTTCATGCTCAGATGTCGAGCTTATTTGCAAGAGTGATTGTGAAATTAAAGAAATGAAGACTGCTGTTCAACAATTACTCAATTAATGGTACCGATTGTTATATGACATAGGTTTACAGTAGTTCCATTGGCAACGTACAAGAACCAATCAGTGGAAACACAGTTCAAATGAACACCCCTTCAGCAAATGAAAGAAATATGGCACTATATACTGTTTTAAAACAGAGACTGACAGTCGTTAAACATTATTTGAATTTTGAAGAAGTAAGCTTTTCTTGAGTGTGTTTTTTCATGCAACAGTTTTGTTACATCAACAGCCATTTGAAGTTTATGACGATGTGCAGAACTAGTGACGTGAGAACTGGGAGAGTGACATTCTCCTCCTTAGGAAGATAACATTTCCGAGACTGAACTCTCACCATGGATGCTCTTATTAATGGGACCGTGTACGCATGTAGATGATTCGTCAAGCATTCTTCCGGCGGCTTCGTTTCATTTTATTGTAAATTATTAGCAATCCCCGGAATTTGTCGACGTGCTATCTTTATTTCCTCATATGCTACGCATTGTACACAAGTGCTACAATCCAGAATATTTTGGCTGTAGAATGGTAGAATGTAAATTTAATTTTACGTTCCTCGTCGTTTAGGTACATACTTTACCGAAGTTTTCAAGGATGGTGTCATTTTTTAAGATTTTACTTCATTTTGTACACCTTGTGTTTAACATCCATTTAGGACACAGCAGCTAATTCTTTTAACGTTGGCAGGAGCCAAACCCGCTTGGGTAGCCGTGCGTGTTAATGCACCGCTTCCGGGACAGGGAGATACGCCGGTTCCGGTTGGAATCCACCCGGCGGATTAACGACGAGAGCCGGTGTACCGGTCAAACTGTATGTGGCTTTTAGGCGGTTTGCCACATCCCAGAAGGTGAATACCGGGCTGGTAGCCAAGTCCCGCGTCAGTTACGTGACTTTAGAACATTTTCGTTCACTTTCACATGAGTATTACTACACGCATACAGGTGGGGTACACATATTCCGTCCCGGGGCCTAACGAGGTGGCAATAGGGAGGTCATCCGGCCATCCCTCAAGTTAACCATGCAAAATCCGTAAATAATCGACAATGGACAAAGGCATAAGAAAAATGTTGGCAAGAACGAGCAATGCACGTGCCTCAAGTAAAAACGCAACATTGTTGCTCAAAATGTGTTGGTACATGTTGAACATAAATTTGTGGACCATCTGTTTATTGTAAAGAGACCCACCCGGATAGCTGCGCGTGTTAGCAAGCCGCTACCGGGATTGGGGGTGGCACGCCGGCCTTGAATCGGATTCGCCCGGCGGATTAACGACAAAGCCCGGTATCCCGGCTAGCCTGGATATCGGTCTTGGGCTCTTTCCCGCATCTGACTAGATCAATAATGGGCTGGCACCCATGTCTCGCTTCCCTTACACGACTCACAAACATTTCACAAACATTCCTACACTTTAACTCTGAATAACACTATATGCGGACAAACGGGGTGTACGAATTCCATCCCATGGTGCGGGGGTGGGGGAGGGGGGGGATGGTGGTAGGAGAGGAGTGGTATCCCGTCACCCACCAACACTAACATTGCCATTGCAACATTAACATGTTGACCCCGTGCAGACACGTTATAAGGTTTGGAATCCGAACATGATCTGCTTATTATCATTGTCGTGTCACTTACTGTTGTTACCTTGTACCAGGTGTGAATAGTGAAAGAAAACTATCGTTATTTTGTATCGATATTGTACAAAACCGTAACAAACGTTTGTGAAAAATCTGCATTCGTCTGTTGATTATTTAGATTCATTTTCGAAATTAAAGGAACGTGTAATGTACACGCCCCTGTCTTTTCAGCAGATGTCGAAAGATTTTTCTAACTACGTGCAAGCACGTTATGCCCGTCAACAGAAGCCTCTCACATTCGAGAACCTCTGCATGCTGGCTGCAATACGCTGCAATAGCTCTAAAGCCGTTATACAACTATTTTCGAACATCGTCAAAGAATGAGCTTTCTTAAAGAAGAACATACTGATTTTTAAAGTAATTATCGTTTTTTTCAGTTTCAGTTCCAACGACCCATGAACATGTCCATTACTCTAGTTCATTAAATAACTCGATTTATATAATTATATTGTTGGTTGATTTGTGGGAGGGGACCAACCAGTGAGGTCATTGGTCATATCGGATTAGGGAAGGATGGGGAAGGAAGTCGGCCTTTCCCTGTCAAAGGAACCATCCCGGCATTTGTCTGAAGCGATTTAGGGAAGTCGCGGAAAACCTAAATGAGGATAGCCTGACACGGATTTGAACCGTCGTCCTCCTGAATGCGAGTCCAGTGTGCTAACAGTGCGCCATTACGTTGACAGCTAAGATTATGTAAACGTGACTTACAATTACGTTTTATGTCACTCTTGCGTAATTTTATCCATATTTTCAGGTCATTTTAGAGATCATTTCCCAGGTATTTTAAGTCTTAAAAACTCGAGCCTTGCGGTTACAGGTCTTTTTTCATATTCGTACGCCAAACATGCTCTCACTAGGGCGGCCTATCTCCACTGCCATCGCCCCTCCCCCTTCCCCCACCTCCTCTGCAGGCGTCCCTTATTCTAATTCGCGATGTAATTCAAATGTTCACTTAGGACTCAACCTGGTAAATTATTGTACCCACTAATAAAGAAATAAAAACATTGTATTTGGTCAGAATCCAGTAATATTTTTGAAGGAGGGAAGTTTTAGCTTTACATGACAAAAGACGAACAGCGAACTCTTTTGCATTTACTTTATTTACGCAACCAACGTTCATGTTCAACTGCTTCATTTCCAGGCCCCTTGACCACACTATACTGGAAAGAATGCAATTTCGTGTGCAGTCATAACATGACGCTATATTAAGTAACCGGTGTTCGTAGATATCTGGTTTACACGATCCTATGTCTTCGTTCATCAACCGACGATTGGCAGGATAACATGTATTCTTACTATCAACTAGCTCAGATGCAATTGGAGTTTCTTGATGGTAAGATTTATTACAATTGCCACCTGTGTTTCACGAAACTGTCAAACTTCAAGCAGAGTTATAGCTTCTTCTCCTAACAAACGTTTAGCTTCTCGCAATCACTTGCTCTCACGCCGCGTGAATCACGTGATTGCTTGAGAACCACTGTATCGAGCTCTGCGGCGTAGCGGGAAACGTCGACCTCGTTGGAACGCGAATATCGTTTGTCCAGCCGTAGACATCTACATCTATCTACATTTATACTCCGCAAGCCACCCAACGGTGTGTGGCGGAGGGCACTTTACGTGCCACTGTCATTACCTCCCTTTTCTGTTCCAGTCGCGTATGGTTCGCGGGCAGAAAGACTGTCTGAAAGCCTCCCTGCGCGCTCGAATCTCTCTAATTTTGCATTCGTGATCTCCTCGGGAGGTATAAGTAGGGGGAAGCAATATATTCGATACCTCATCCAGAAACGCACCCTATCGAAACCTGGCGAGCAGGCTACACCGCAATGCAGAGCGCCTCTCTTGCAGAGTCTGCCACTTGAGTTTGCTAAACATCTCCGTAAAGCTATCACGGGTACCAAATAACCCTGTGACGAAACGCGCCGCTCTTCTTTGGATCTTCTCTATCTCCTCCGTCAACCTGATCTGGTACGGATCCCACACTGATGAGCAAACCTCAAGTATAGGTCGAACGAGTGTTTTGTAAGCCACCTCCTTTGTTGATGGACTACATTTTCTAAGGACTCTCCCAATGAATCTCAACTTGATACCCGCCTTACCAACAATTAATTTTATATGATCATTCCACTTCCAATCGTTCCGCACGCATACTCCCAGATATTTTACAGAAGTACCTGCTACCATTGTTTGTTCCGCTATCATATAATCATACAATAAAGGATCCTTCTTTCTATGTATTCGCAATACATTACATTTGTCTATGTTAAGGGTCAGTTGCCACTCCCTGCAACAAGTGCCTATCCGCTGCAGATCTTCCTGCATTTCGCTCCAATTTTCTAATGCTGCAGCTTCTCTGTATACTACAGCATCATCCGCGAAAAGCCGCATGGAACTTCCGACACTATCTACTAGGTCATTTATATATATTGTGAAAAGCAATGGTCCCATAACACTCCCCTGTGGCACGCCAGAGGTTACTTTAACGTCTGTAGACGTCTCTCCATTGATAACAACACGCTGTGTTCTGTTTGCTAACAACTCTTCAATCCAGCCACACAGCTGGTCTGATATTCCGTAGGCTCTTACTTTGTTTATCAGGCGACAGTGCGGAACTCTATCGAACGCCTTCCGGAAGGGTTTAACGTCCCGATAACTACAAAGTAATTAGAGACGGAGCATAAGTTCGGATAGGAAAAGTAATTCGGTGTGTCCTTTTCAAAGGAATCGTCTCGGACTGTGCTTTGAGCAATTTAGGGAAACAACAACCAACCTAAATCTGATTAGCCGGACGACGAGTTAAATACCGAACCTCAGTGTCCAGAGCCCTGCACTACACGAGCGATTTCCTGGTCAAAATCGCCTACTTGTGAGCGGTGAGCGTCACGTGCCTGCTAATAAATCAGACATCGATCACACCACATGTGGATTAGTGACGTTAATGATAAATCGCATGTGCGCAGCATAGTGCTCTAAAATCCTGAATGTGCAGAAAACTACGTATACGCAGAGATTATGAGCAGTGGCGTCGTTTCCTAACAGCGGTAGTCAAGCAGTTCCCACTGTGCTGTTATGGGGAAGTAATTTTCATCTGCCTGATTATATTCCTTTCGTGCTAACGTTGCATGAGGAGTTAATATTTTTCCTCCAAGTGTTTTCGCATGTAAGACATCAAATACCTGAAAGGAAAAAGGAATTTAGGTTTTACATCGCCTCGTATTCCGTAGTATGAATGTATGGTGTGGTCGTGTTTCTCATGGAGGAGGCTTGCATCCCTTGTTGTTTTGCATGGCAGTATCACAGCACAGGCCTACATTGATGCTTTAAGCACGTTCTCGCTTCCCACTGTTGAATAACAATTCGAGGATGGCGATTGAATCTTTCAGCACGATCGTGCACCTGTCCATAATGCACGACCTATGGCGGAGTGGTTACACGACAATATAATCCCTCTAATGGACTGGTCTGCACAGAGTCCTGACCTGAATCCAATAGAAAACCTTTGAGATGTTTTGGAACGCCGACTTTGTGCCAGGCCTCACTGACCGACATCAATACCTCTCCTCAGTACAGCACTCCGTGAAGAATGGGCTACCATTCCCCAAGAACCTTCCAGCACCTGACTGAACGTATGCCAGCGAGAGTGGAGGCTGTCATCAAGGCCAACAACGTATTTAATTCCAGCATTACCGATGAGAAAGAATGGTACGCTAGACTATACAGAGGTGTATCCACGCTGAACAAGAATGCGAGAAGAAATCGGGAGTTACAACATGAAAGACGTCGTCATAGCCACAGCCCGAAGAGCTATCAGTAAACAATGGAAACATAAACCAATATGTGTGCGAATCCGCTGTGTAAATATCTCCCTCTGTCTATCTAAGAGTATGTTCCATTTGACATTCTTCAGTTTTACGCCAAGCAGTGAAAACTGTAGACCTAGACCTGCACAAAAGGCGGCCGGAGTGACCGAGCGGTTCTATGCGCTTCAGTCTGGAACCGCGCGACCGCTATCGTTGCAGGTTCGAATCCTGCCTCGGGCATGGATGTGTGTGATGTCCTTAGATTAGTTAGGTTTAAGTAGTTCTAAGTTCGAGGGGACTGATGACCTCAGAAGTTAAGTCCCATAGTGCTCAGAGCCATTTGAAACATTTGAACCTGCACAAGAAACGTGGCTTTAGGAATTTAAATAGCACTTGTACTGATGCAGTGACATAATACATACTTGCTTAATAAATGTGAAGGTTTATTATATCACAGAATGAAATTTCTATCCACTCCTCCTATAACAGGAACAGTTGTCATTAAGGAGGTGTAATTTCAGAGATATGTAGCTCAGCTATGTATTTAATGGTAAATAATGTAACCACATTAATACAATCCAAAGGCTGTTTGTTACAACACTTATGATGCGAATAAACTGTGCAAGAATCTTCTGTAAGAGACAGGTCTGAACTCGAGTTGCAACGTTGGTTCTTGTGTAGTTACACGCGTCGTCGTAGTTACATGCGTCGTCCTTCTGTATGGCATGCCAGTTAAAAGCGTTCCGTCACGCGATGTAGCCTATGAATATTTAATATACCGAAAGCGTGCATAGTTGACATACTCACAACAGTAAACAGTTTCGGCGTTACGAGAGAGGAGGTCACAGATTAGCGTTCCACCGACGTCAAGGTCATTGCAGTCAGGAAACATGTTCGGACATGAAACGAATAAGGAAGTACGTCGACCACGTAGAACTTGAGCCAAAAGGTACGCTGCAACTTCTATGTTTTATAGCCCCCGAACTAATTAACGTATTCCCAGCATGTTTGGCTTTTGTGACAGGCGAACTCAAAAAGTTAAGTTTGTGTGTTTTCCAGGTTGTAGTGAGTGCAGCATAATGACAACGGTTCAAGAAAAGGTTCAGTGTGTGGAATGGTTTGTTCAGACCGAATCATACACATAGGTTCAAAGGAACTTCCAAACACGGTATAGGAAGCAAGCACCCTCGCGGACATCGT
The DNA here is from genome assembly GCF_023864345.2 of Schistocerca serialis cubense. Classification (NCBI taxonomy): domain Eukaryota; kingdom Metazoa; phylum Arthropoda; class Insecta; order Orthoptera; family Acrididae; genus Schistocerca; species Schistocerca serialis. The sequence goes on from NC_064639.1 coordinate 644,710,318, forward strand.
TACGCCGGTGGTACAGAAATTTAATGCAGACAGGAAGCGCTGATGTGGAGCATCGAAAAACTTTTGGAAATTTGTGGTAAGGTCTTACGGGACCAAACTGCTGAGGTCATCGGTCGCTAAGCTTACGCACTACTTAATCTAACTTCAACTAACTTACGCTAAGGACGACACACACACCCATGCCCGAGGGAGGACTCGAACCTCCGATGGAGGGAGCCGCGCGCACCGTGACAAGACGCCCCAGCATCGTACTCGACGACCTAAGACAAGTGATGGTAATATAGAACGGATGCTGTTAGATTTTCAACGTTCAGCGCAGAAGTCTGTTAGCAGGGCGTCGCAGGAGCTGCAAATCCTTTTGGCGATTTTGCAACTGGTCCTTCGGAAACGTTTACAGATGTATCCACATCGACTGCGGCTGTTGCACGCATTGAAACCAGGCGACAAGCCATAACCTATGCAATTTTCCGTAGACATTCTTTACCGTTCAGAGGAGGATGGAAATTTTCTAAACAACCTAGTATTTTCTGACGAAGCAACATTCTACGCGTGTGGGAGGGCAAACAAACACAATGTTCGGATCTGGAGCGCAACCATCTGCATAATGTGACGTAAGAGGCAGGTGAAAGACTGGTTGCCAAGGTGTGGTGGTGATGGACTGCTGATAGCGTTGTGGGACCGTTTCTTCTCAGAAAAAAAAGTTAATTCTGACAGTTACCTTGATGGGCTACAGCTGTTTGCGTTCCCACAACTGGCTGATCGCCACGGTCGTTTTCCAACAAGATGCGGCACCGTCACATTGGGCTCAGACTGTGCGAGTGTTTCCAGGTCGGTGGATTGACAGGGATGGTCCAGTTCCCTAGCCTCCTAGTTTGCCTGATTTCACACTGATCGATTTCTTTTTTGGGTATGTCTAGGACAGAGTCTACCAAACACCTGACAATCACATCAAAGATTTTAAGAATAGAATCATTGCTGCTATTGACAAAGTTTCTGGGGTTATGTTGAGCGTAGTGTGGCGGGAGCTTGACTACAGATTGGATGTTGTCCGTGCCTCCAGAGCTGCACACGCTGAATCTGACTGAAAGGCGTAGCAACTTTGTGAGGTAGTGTGTCACATAAGCCAAACGTGGTGTCAATACCTTAATTAGTTTGGTTGCTGTAACACGTTTAATTTGTACTTTGCCTTTAGTGACACCCTGTACTTTTCAAAGAACTGTACCGATATTCACCTTAACCATTTTAGGGAAACAACGAGAAAATTAAATTAGGACTACAATGCGAATCCAGTGCTTTGCGATAAGAGCAAGTGCCAACTAATGTGATACAAAAGTCTTTAAGTTAATTCTTTGTGCACAGTTTCATTCACTGAAATCTTAGAGAATAATACTGTAAACTTAGGTAGAAATTATTCTTCGTGCCGAAGTAAGTAATTAGAATTATATATAGGAGTCACACACGTGCTTATCGCGAACATCTCTTTAGATAGCTGGGAAGATTAACTACAGCCTCAAAGTACATTCATTGGGTTTAGAAATTAATTATCAACAATCCATATGGGTTTGAGAGGAAGAGAGAACACCAGAAAAAAGTGATGTGCATTAGATGTAACGAATGTAACTTCGCCAAGAAAGGGATTAAATATACAGCTATAACATTCTTTGAAAATCTACCGATGGAGATGAAGATAGTAGAACTGTTTTCAAATGCAGAATAGAGATTATTTTCCTTAACCACTCCTCCTATCCGCAGAGAAATTCTTGAATAGGAACTATTAGTCGTTTAAGTAGAAAAAACCTGTGAATACTCAATCAGCTTGTAGTCATAAAAATATTTTTCATGTTTTAGAAAATGTGTTTTGTATGTTTGCTCCATTAACATGTTCCACATCATAACGTATATCGTGAATTTACTCTATGGAACAGGCACTAACTAGCACCAAATCGTTCCCTATATTGTATTCGAGTTCAGGCAGTGCAACTCAAACTGTCTTCCAAATACGTTTGTGTGTGTAGTAACATCACTAAGCAAACCTTTTAGTTTCAAATTTGGTCGTAATTAATTTTTAATTTAGTAAAATTTGTTTTATAACGTTTGTCGCATACAAGTTTGACTTTCTAGTGCGGTTTCCAGCATTGCATTGACTACCATAAATTATTCAGACCCAGAAGTACAAAACAACGAAAAGAGGAAGAATAACGTATTGTATTTTACTGCAGGTAACTTGTTTTATGCCAAATTATGAAAGGCGCATTACCATCGATTTTGTAGCATAGTGAATGGAAATTGTTTCCCAGCCTTACTCGGTATATTTTCATTAATTTCTGAAATCACGAGCCGGCTGTTGTGGCCGAGCGGTTCTAGGCGCTTCACTGTGGAACCGCGCGACCGTTATGGTAGCGGGTTCGAATCCTGTCGTGGACATGGATGTGTGTGATGTCCTTAGGTTAGTTAGGTATAAGTAGTTCCAAGTTCTAGGGGACTAATGACCTTAGATGTTAAGTCCCATAGTGCTCAGAGCCATTTTTTGAATTCAAGAATAATTTAAGTAAGCCCGAAAGATCAAGGCAAACATTAATTTTGATACATTTTGGTGTCATGATGATACGACGCAATACATATCCTGGTAAAAAATCCTAGAACATTTAAACGTATATGAAGCTTCTAATTTTTCATTACGAATGAAGTTTCCTTACATTCGATGGAAATTACGTGACACTTCGAACTACAGTAATGCGGAGTTCATATTTCTGTAAGACGGCCTCCGTTCTTATTACATGGCGTAAATCTGTAAGTCATAAATGGCTTGGCGAGACACTTGCTGAAAAGGTATGTTGGCTGGGGCACACTCAAATTATCAGTCAGTGCCCGCGTAAGAAAGTGAAACCAACAGGAGGAAATTAACTTGCGTGAGGAAAGAATTCTGTCGCAATCCACAATTTATCTGCGATGAAATTAACCAGATTAAAAGTTTGCACTGGACCACCACCAAAAGAGGACTGCTAATTTTCGCGCGCTTTGCTCGAGCCAATTGGCTACCTCAGCTTCTCACAAGTGTCGTCCCAAAGCTCCTACCTGTCGTAATTTTTCTCCTACTCTCTAAAGTAATATTAGATTTTTCGCCAACAGAGAGATTTTGCTCTAGAGCCGTTCCTACACCGTAACGAACTATTCTCTTCTACATTCACCTGAGTGGCACTAATCGTAGCAGGTTAGTGCAAGATTATGTAAGATGACTGTAATAATAAGAAGAATTTAGTGACAGATGAGAGCTTGCCTTCAGTTTAAGTCAGGCTGTTCGGAAGGACAGGTGGTCCTACAATACATCAAAAGTGTTTTTTTCATCCTGATTCGATCATATTTACGTCAGCTAACAAAGCTAACCTTTATTTTCTCCAATAGTGAGAAAGGGAACGATGTTTATGAGAATGTTGGATCAGGACATTTTGGTCGAAGAAAAATATCCATTTGCTAGTAGAAACTGCAAATAACAACGATAAACCGAAGGAAATGGGCCCGTTTTAATTGCGGCTGGATGAGTGACGAGAAGGAAGAGCGGAATTGTTTGGGGTGTTACGTCTCGTCGAAGAAGAGGCCGTTGAGGACGAAAGTGGAATAAAATTTTACAAGAACAAGATAGTAAATTGGTAGTCGTGGTTTCATAGTAACTATCTCGGTACTGGGCTGAAGGGATTGAGGGCAAAATGAAACTGAATAATATAAAATGTATTTACTTAACAGCTCTGACACACACCGTTAACGTCGGATGAGAGAAGTTGCTACGTCATCAAGAAATAAGGAGAGATAAATGTTTAGACTGTCCTGTTATGCCGGTCGGTGTGGCCGTGCGGTTCTAGGCGCTTCAGTCTGGAACCGCGTGACCGCTACGGTCGCAAGTTCGAATCCTGCCTCGCGCATGGATGTGCGTGCTGTCCTTAGGTTAGTTAGGTTTAAGTAGTTCTAAGTTCTAGGGGACTAATGACCACAGATGTTAAGTCCCATAGTGCTCAGAGCCATTTGAACCATTTTTGTCCTATTATGACGTAACAGTGATCAAGTGAATGATTCATTTCTCAGAGTGAAAGAATGAAACCATATCGATGTAGTTAATATTTTCTCAGGATCTGACGAAATAAAATTATGTATCTTACACGTAGTTGTAGCAATATTGCTTGATGACAAAACGCATGTCTATCATTTGTATCGCTAGTAATGGTATACTGCACAGTTCCTATATTTTTCTCAAAATTCTTTCAGAGAACTCCAATAACATTAGACCTGTGTTCTGCACCTGTATTCGAGGTCGGCACTTGCTTTTGTAGGAGACATTTTGATAGTTGGAAAATAGAAGAACAATACCGGCAGTTTTAAGCTATGGGGCAGTTCTTTGTTTGGACTTCGAGGGTCAGTCTCTTAAGAGCACTGCCCAGGAAGGGGTTTAAGCGCTGTTCTAGCACCTTGCTTGAAAGTGCCAAAATTCTTTTCACAGTTCTCAGATTATTACAAAATTAAAGATTATTTTGGGGCATTTTGGTTTCTTTTCACCTGTGTGTGCTGAAAGCGTCAAATTTGTAGCGTGATTCCTTGTTCATTATACAATATGACGCAAGACCCCCTTGTTAGTGAGTGAGTTCGTTTATTGCTTTGGGACTGCAAGGTCATGTCAATCCTTATAGGACGAAGCTTAGTTAAGTTCTGGGACGGTGAGACTAATCTACAGTTTTGATGTTTACTTCTACGTTCGTTCTCTAATGATGTTACTTTATTTTGTGAAACACAAAAGGTTGGCTGAAATACAACCTTTTAAATTTAGTAGCCCCTACCAAATGCATTTATTTTCCTCGCCCAGCTTCCACCGCACGTACGAGTGCACAATACGAACTTCGTCGCTATTTGTACCTGAAACCTCCTCTGGCATGATATTCGCCTTCACAGGGGAGTATAATCAAAGGCCGCAGGCAAGTGCCCCCATCAGTAAGCAGTGTAGTGTGCACCAGTGCGTGAGTCCGTGACGTGTGAGGTAATGACAGCGCAACAGCGCTTTGTGGTTTTACGTTTGGGGTGGGGAGTGCGAGAGAGAGACCTGGGCGAAGAATTACAAACAACTATCCGATAACACAGAGGCCTGAATTCCACGAACATTTCCACCCCTCACCCCTCCCCCCCCCTCGTCGCACTGCCTTTTCGCAAAATAAAATAATAAAATTCCTACCAGTGGCTCTCTCTCTCTCTCTAACACACACACACAAACACAAACACACACACACAAAAGCACATGCACGCGCACGTATGCACACCTACACAAATGAGAACGCATTCGGACTGGCCGATGAAGAGTCGGAAAAGAGGGTGCTGGGGATGGTGGTAGAGGAATGGAAAGACAACGCCGACGCTAAACGGGAATGTGAAGTATGGAGAGGCCCATAACAAAATGGACTCGAAAGGTTTAATCACCAATGTCCGATGTAGCGATGGCGTTCGTTATGTGACGTCAGAATTGGATATACTGCTAAACGACTCTTTATTATTATCTTTTTTAACAGTACCAAGTGATCCCTCGATAAAGTGGAAAAACTGCACGTTCCATTTTGGAGGAAGATAATATCTGTCACTATTAGCAATATTGCTGACGCTCAATTCTGTTAGCTGCAGTGTTGGGTGAGCGGCTTTTGAAAATACTACTTACAGTACTAGCGCCAGTCATTTCTGTGTCAGGAAACAGTAAGAATCTGTGAACGATGTAGCTGTGCTAGCAATTTCTGTCACCTTCAATAGTACCTATAATGCTAAACTTCAGTAAATTTCTACCATTACTTGTTTTCTAGGACGTATCAAGATCAATCTGCAACAGTTTCTAATTCTAAAGCTAAAGCTACGTTTATGGTTCAAATGGCTCTCAGCACTATGGGACTTAACATCGGAGGTCATCAGTCCCCTGGAACTTAGAACTACTTAAACCTAACTAACCTAAGGACGACACACACATCCATGCCCGAGGCAGGATTCGAACCTGCTACAGTAGCGGTCGCTCGGTTCCAGACTGAAGCGCCTAGAACCGCTCGGCCACTCTGTCCGGCCTACGTTTATGAATTCACAATCCAAGGAGGGCGGTAACACGTCATAGCTGTTGGAACAGTGATACTACCAGTTACTGCAGGTATCTGTCACATTAGCCTAGGCTGCATACGTGACGTATTTGTTCTTTTTCCAATCTACCAAACACACCGTAAAGGTCAACACAACGCCAGTCCAAAGCCATCACAAGTGGAATACTTAGTGTCTGAGCAATAGGTGGCAATTCATAGAAGTTTTGCGGTGAATGATCATAGTTTTGACATTTCGCAAGAAACTACTTTGGGTTTACTTGCTGCAGCTCAATATCCAATACATGGTCGGCTTTCTTCAAGCCTCTGTTGAACTGAAATGTCTGTCTCTCTGTAAGCTCTCTTTGTGAAAACTTTATTCCTAAAACGCCGTGAGAGCTAACAAAACGAGCGACGGGGGGATCTTTTACCGCATGTGCGTAGCAACAGGGGCCCAGAGCTGAGTGCTCAGCATGGCGTATTGTGCGGCCTGGCAATAGCTCCACGGGAAGCCAAGGACTAGCTGGGACGTCGGAGGGTGGCGTCTTGCGTCCACGCGCTGCTTCGGCACGGGCCGCCTACATAGCTGAATGCATTGGAGGCGGGTCAGAAGAGAAAGTAGCAGTGTTACGCACCTGAGCAGTTTTTTTAAAGTCGTACGCTGGCCGGGGATCTCTAAGGAGGGCTGCGTGTCTCGAAACGCGGTGGGAAAGTGATCATTGTTCTCTTTCTTACGACAAAAGGGGTCGCGCGCTACAGGAGTGCGTTGTAAGGAGCACACCGACGGCGGTGGAACGTGCGTATTAAACGAACTACAAAGGGCCATTGTATGTTGTCTAAGGCAGGTGCTGGTCACACACTTTCTAACTAAACGGATTGGTTGGAAAAGTGGCAGGCACTATTAGTTACCAGCTGCTTGTTTTCCCACCAAAAGGAGAAACTCTTACGCACTGCAGGGTTGCGGAGCACTTCCAAAGCGCGTGTTTTAAAAAGGGTCTTTAAAGGGACTTTGTATTCTCACACATTCCACGCGGTCACCCAATTTCTCTGTCCATTTGGGAAAGCTGGCTGTGTGTGTTAGTTACCTGGGTTACTGCTTGCGTGTTTATTAAGTGGCGCAGGGGAGACGGCAGACAGTGGTTCAGCCTGCCTTACGTCGCTTGCGAAAGATCCACTGTGTATATTGTTGCCTCTGATCGAGACCGACCACCCACGTAAAGTTAAGAAATGTCGGCAGAACTGCATTAGACTGGCATTTCCCTCCTGTTTCAATCTACTGTTTTATCAGACTGAAACACGAATGGCAGTGTTTATCAGTGAAATATGGCGAACTTATGCGTACTGAATTTTATGACATAATTAACACACGGTAAAAGAATGATCCAAGATAATGTAAGTTTCATGAGATATTAGACGCAGTAAATGTACAGTGTTTTGTGTAATTAAGATCAGATTTTAAGCGTGATTTAAAATGCAAATTTTGTTTCATTACAGTTGTTCAGGCTGGCCAATTTGTTCATACTTGTACAACTTCGTGTGTTATTGCCTGGCTCTGCGACAAAATGATATGGTGTGGGAGGCACAGACACAGTCCACCAATAGCAGACGAACTGAACGACATGGATGCGGTGCTGAAAGTTTTGTTGAGAGCTAGTGTTGAAAGAATTAGGAGACTTGAGTCTGGATCTCCAGAGACTGAAACGTCGTTGTTTCGGATTACTACTGAACTTCGGTCTGGGACTCCATTCAGTCAAGACGTTTTCGTGATCGTTCCCGTTCGATCGAATTGGGGAGTTCGGTCGGCGACTCGAGAGTCCTGACGTATCTGGCGGTAAAGATCTGTCTTTCCGGAATTGCGTTGGTTTTGAACTTTGCCTTTATAGAGAGTATACCGTGATTACGAAGATTTACGGTGGCTAAACTGTTACACCTTTGAGCGTTCACTGGGTTTATGTCGGCTTGAAATATTTATCCCAGTGCTATTATGTCCGAGCTGTAAATTTGTGCTGGGACGTGTGGTCGAACTTAGGAATAGTTACAACAGTTTTTCGCAAATTGTGGGCGAGACATTCAGAGTGTCTGGTAAAATGGCTAACTACTGCTGTGACTTAATTAGTACAACTAACAAACTGTTTTCATTAAATAAATAAGAGCAGCTTTAAATACGTATTTTGTGTCACCCAGTTTCGTTGGTGAAGTCCAACTAGAGCTACTAAATGTAATTAGAACACAGCTACCAAGTGTGCTAGGTCATTATAAATTTTAGTTCAACCTACAGGGAACTGTTTTGCAGCGATGTGTGTTTGGTCGCTAGCTAAAATTTGACGAGTCAAATTTCAGGTAAAATCTAACCACACATTTAAGTTTCACTTCCAAGAAAGTAGTTCTAAACAATGAGTATTAGCTCGAAGCCCCCTTGCTCATCGCTCGGTACGCTCTCGGACGCAACAAGAAAGAAAGAACGATTAGTGATTTATTTCCGGTCGACTACGCCGTCATTAAGAAGTTAGCACTAGACCGCTACACAGACACCCAGCTAACTCAGTGATATTCATCACACTCAGATCTGATGAACGATATGGTTATAATTTTATATCTACACACACCAAAGAAGGTTTGCATCATCTCGGTTCCAAGAGTTCCGGAATCTGTACAAAGAATAGGAATAGAGATCAACATAAACATAATTTCCGCATTTCCGCCTTTTTTATTGCTCATGAAAATCACACATTGCATGTTATACCACCATACAGCGAGACCTTCAGAGGTTGTGGTCCAGATTGCTGTACGCACCGGTACCTCTAATACCCAGAAGGATATCCTCTTGCATTGATGCACGCCTGTATTCGTCGTGGCATACTATCTACAAGTTCATCAAGGCACTGTTGCTCTAGATTCTCCCACTCCTCAAGGGCGATTCGGCGTAGATCCCTCAGAGTGGTTGGTGGGTCACGTTGTTTATAAACAGCCCTTTTCGATCTACCCCAGACATGTTCGGTAGGGTTAGTGTCTGAAGAACATGCTGGACACTGTAGTCGAACGATGCGGTTATCCTGAAGGAAGTCATTCATCAGCGAGATACGTCGGCCCAACATGCCGCCATCCCAAAACATAAGGGAAACCTCCACCTTCCTGCTCTTGCTGGACAGTGTGGCTAAGGCGTTCAGCCTGACTGGGTTGCCTCCAAACACATCTCCGACGATTGTCCGGTTGAAGGCAAGTGCGACACTCATCGGTGAAGAGAACATGATGCCAGTCCTGAGCTGCCCATTCGGCATGTTGCTGGGCCCATCTGTACCGCGCTGCATGGTGTCGTGGTTACAAAAAAAAAGGACCTCGCCATGGACGTCGGGAGTGAAGTTGCGCATCATGCAGCCTGATGCGCATAGTTTGAGTCGTAACACGACGTCCTGTGGCTGCACGAAAAACATTATTCAACATGGTGGCGTTGCTGTCAGTGTTCCTCCGAGCCATAATCCGTAGGTAGCGTTCATCCACTGTTTAGAAATGTCACTAAACCCGCTCAAAGATGTAAACAACCTTGCATCAGCAGCGTCTATTAGACGGAGGGGGTCCACCAACCGATCAGTTTCAGTCACTCCACCAGAAAGGAAGCACACGGCTCGTGTTGTCTGTAGTTCGACCACGCCTAGACTGTCAATGCGCGGTTCGACTGCGTCTGCATTATTACTTTGTGCCACGAAGGGCTCGCAACAAGGGAAGTGTCCAGGCGTATTGGAGTAAACCAAAGTGATGTTGTTCGAACATGGAGGATATAGAGAGTGAAAGGAACTGTCGATGACATGCCTCACTCAGGCCGCACAACGGTCAGTACTGCAATGGATGACCGCTACTCACGGATTATGGCTCGGAGGAACCCTGACACAACGCCACCATGTTGATATTGCTTTTCGTGCTGCCACAGGACGTCGTCTTACGACTCAAACTGTGCGCAATAGGCTACATGATGCACAACTTCACTGCCGACGTCCATGGCGAGGTCCATTTTTGTAACCACGACACCTTGCAGTGCGATACAGATGGGACCCACAACATGCCGAGTAGACCATTCAGGATTGGCATCACGTTCTCTTCACCGATGAGTGTCGCATATGAATTCAACCAGACAATCGTCGGAGACTTGTTTGGAGGCAACCCGGTCAGGCTGAACGTCTTAGACACACTACCCAGGGAGTGCAGAAAGGTGGAGGTTCTCTGCTGTTTTGGAGTGGCATTATGTGGGGCCGACGTACGCCGCTCTTGAATGACTTCCTTCAGGATAACAGCATCACTCGACCAGAGTGGCCAGCATGTTCTCCAGACATGAACCCTATGGAACATGTCTGTGATAGATCGAAAAGGGCTGTTTATGAACGCCGTGACCCACCAACCACTCTGAGGGAGCTACGCCGAATCGCCATTGAGGAGTGCGACAATTTGGGCCAACATTGCATTGTTGAACTTGTGGGTAATATGCCACGACGGATACAGGCATGCATCAATACAAGAGGACGTGCTACTGGGTATTAGAGGTACCTGTGTGTATAGCAATCTGGACCACCACCTCTGAAAGTCTCGCTGCAAGGTGGTACAACACCCAATGTGTGGTTTTCATGAGGAATAAAAATGGCGGAAATGATGTTTATGTTGATCTCTATTACAATTTTGTGTACAGTTTCAGGAACTCTTGGAACCGAGGTGACGCAAAACTTTTTTGATGTTTGTACATATACAGATCTGGCAACTATCTTAAAAGATCTTATGTAATGGAAGCAAGTTCAATACTCTCAATATTCCTGAAGAAATTCTTATCTCGAACCAATGCTGAAAGGTCAGCTGGATCTGTGACACAAACTCATTCTATCGAATTTCGAGTATTTATGTCCTCCTTTATGAGTAGTCCATTCACGATAACAATTGCAGTATATCATATTCACTGCATTTTGACTTTAGGCTCTCATTCACCTTGTTTTAGTGCACATTCCTTGTAGCGAGATAGCCTGGTCAGTTTTGCTATTTTTCTTATTTAACTTCAACAACAATCATTAATGTAACTTAAAGTATTCGTTACTTGCAGAAAATGCCAATTTTAGTAACTCTTACTTTAATAAGTTGTAACTTTTAATTAGTGGGATTTGTACAAAAAATAAAACAAGTAAACACACTACCCAGAATTTTTCCATTGTATTTGTAGTGTTAGTAACGTTACCAACGGCAAGAACAACTCTTATTATTGTTTTATTTATCTACACTCGTCAATTTAATTTTTAAAACGAGTCCCACCTGTTGGAATATGCGGTACTACAGTCTCACACAACCCTCATGCCCTCTGCCGGCACCTGCTAGCACTTGTGCTTCAGTATTACCCATCTCCCATATCAGTTTACGCAACGACCTACTAGCGGCTGCTGCGGCACACAGTGTTATCATTTCTTCATGAGACCAGAGACATCTGTTTTTCAGTTTTTCTACGTACTATCAGGAGTTCATCACTGGTAAGTTGCTATCGCACTACATTCATATGAGTCTAATGCCATACTTTCTTTTGCTTCCGCTAATCCACTCTATTTTTCGGCTCTAAATTATTTTATCCCTCAGTGGTGACCAGTAATTATCTAAAATTTTTACGGATCTTTCAATACACATTGCATCTGACGATGCCAGGGCCTTATCGAACTTTGGAGGATCGTATTGGTTTAATGGCACAATATAATCGAGATAAGTGAGTACTTTTCTGTATTCTTCATCTTAGACACTTTCAGTTCTTTCACTTAGCGGCGTCTAATTCCTGTGAATAATGCAGTAGATTTGACCTGAGGATGCGATTCAATATCGTGAAAGCGGTTGTACCTTGATTCTTTAATACGCGAGGATTGGCAGCTACAAGGGGATTCTACAATTTTTTTTGAATATTTGAAACAAAAATGTTTAAAAAAGAGAAGATTTTTAACCAAGCATAAATTAAACTGCAGTTTCCCACACAGAAGTCTTTTGTATCACATATTATCATGTCTGCGCTAACCCGCGATTTTTGCTATAAGTTTAAGCTTTGGCCTTTTCCAAGTTTTCTTGCCTTATTTTAATCCCCCATGACAAGATAATTGTCTTTCACAGCTAGCTGAAATCGGAATTGAGGTTGCATGATGAAATAATATTGTTGCGTCGTCTCAGGACACTCCATTTAAGAGATGGGGAAACTTCATCCTCCGGATTTACTCTAAAGAAATGCAGAATTTAATCTTCTTAAGGTATTGCTATTAAAATATAATTAGTTATCACTTGGTACATAATGAAACCTAGAAGTGAGTCCTCCCTTACCCAGAGCAGGGCCTCAGATTAGTAAATCCAGAGATATCTCATTTTATTTATGTCTAAACGTCAGAAAAGACTGAATTCAAATTTGAAAAGTTAAATGAAATTTTAATCCATTCCTTTGCCGCAGGCTTATCTTCTCTACAGTAGCTGTAGTTTCTGCTAGAAGAAATAAGCATTTCGCTTCAGCCAGCAGAAATTTGTTAACCGGCAGTACAAAAGCGAGGGATATTCTTACCATTGTTTCTTCAGTTCAAGGCTAAACTCTGGAAGGATTAGCTAAATTAATACCTTTACTTCTACTAGGAATCAAGATATTGCAATAAATCTGTCTTCACTTTATCAAAGCTAAAAGACATAACTATACAAGAAGATGTCTAATGTCACGGTGGAATCACATCTGATAGGATCGTCATTTTAGTTTTCCACGGCATCCCTAAATCGTTTCAGCAATATACTAGAATACACTCTTTACAAGGTCACAATACAAACACCGCAACTAGTACAACTAAGATATCATACTTAGTATGAAAATATTGTTTCCGAAATACTGTCAAGGAGAAAGAAGTTTAATTAGTAGAGAGTCAGAAACTAAATGATGTAGTTGATTAAAGTACTTTGTTACAATCATACAACGAAATACGTTTAACTTTCTGTTCGCATGTAATTTCCAAAATCAGACCGACGTTGTTGAAAACGCTTCATATAAATTCTGTCATCTCTACGATGTATTGCAAGATGTAATAGTTTGATTAACTGAGTATTCAATTCAATTAGTGTTATCTGGCGCATGGGTCTGACATTTGCCAAGAACGAAGAGAAAGGTTTCTGGCAGTCAGAACTCTATATTTGGCTAACTCAACACTTTTCTTCTGACTTATTTTTATGTAATGCAGCAATTCAAAAAGGAGAGGACTGAAAGAGACGCAGATGAAAGACCGAAAACTTCTGAAGTGCTAGAAACGCTGAGTGCCTGTTGCCTTTCGTCTCAGGATATTTGGACGAATGGTTTGGATTGTTGAAGATTCCCCCTCTATTGTTGGTGGGCAATAGAAGCAAAGAGGGTGAATCTTTGACAATGATGGCCACTTATTATGCTAAACTTCAGAAAAATAATTAAACAAATGCTGGACGAAGACCCTAAGGCGAAAGTTAACAGGGAATGCGTCAATATACGTTCATGAAAGATGCAAGAATTTTGTAACTTTCATTCCATCACTAGTACTAGTATCCGAGTATGTCAGAGATGTGCTGTTTCTGAGCACCAAGATACGGTGTAAAATATAACTTAAATTCCGGTTCTTTTCATTTGCATGTACTTGTACACAAGGTTCGATACACCTACAGTAAGTACAGAAGTTTATCATTTACGAGAAGAGTTACTTCGTAAATGACTGAGTCTTACATAACCAATACCTATTTTGCGCACTCTGAGAACCTGTTAAAATTGCCATTTCCGTTCATTTCCTTTTCATTTTCCGACTACCACTCTTTCAGTTTAGTTAAATGAGGTTTATTCATGTACCTCATAAAACACAAACTTGAAATTAAACCGCGAAGACAATCTAAATTCATTCAGTGCTTCTGCATAATGCTTACAACAAAAATCAGAGTTTAATAGCTGATGTTACATTGGATTTTGCTTGTTAAAACAGGAAAGACCTGCCTGCTTTCAACCAAACAGAGAATTCAATACGTTTGTTTCCTTCAAAACTCCTTCGAGGATCATTACTTTATTGAATACGAGTAAAATGATGATTTCTTTGAAAAGTAATATTAATAAATTTCTTTCATAAGTGTTCTACGTTGCTAGCATGCAAAGAGGAACTTTAGAGTGTCTTTGGAGCACTGACATGGAATACAGATGATGTGTTCCTCTTATTGATCACTCACAACAGAGCAACTAGAAACTGTTGATCGCTAGTAAGTAACAATTGCTGCGTTTCTCTGGAAAATATAGACACATGAAATAATAGTTTAGAGAACCAATTCAGTAGTGAATCATATAGTGAATGGTCTGAAAATATTAATTTGCTACAGGGGAATTTTATTTATTTCTGTTTATTTAAAATTACACGAAATCTGTTTTAAATAAATTCCATTACGTCATATAATTTGTTTTTCCATTGCATGTCACATGAAAATTAAATTACTAATCATTTTCTGTGAAAGAGAACCATGTAACAACAGAAACACTGCATACAGCCTTACACAGCTCACATATTAAAAGCACATTTAATCTGTGGGTGATTTTTGTAGTTTGTTGTCCATAATTTTATCGTTCCGGTAAGCTAACCAGAGTAACATTACCATTATTGACAATATTTACCATTTTTAATTCATAGATGTCAATTATAATATTTTAACCACAGAGCTTCCATATAACTAACTTCACTATTATGTAAATTCATAGCATTAGAAACTTGCTGTATAGATTTCCGAAGATATCTACCCACTGCCTCGAGTGACTTATTTTTCTATACAATTTTAGAATATTTCATTGATGTCTAGGTGTCAGTTTTTCGAAGCCCGTCACTATCACTTACGAACGTCAGATTTGCAATCTAGCTTTCTTCAACATTTTAGAGACAGACGATGTTACAACCATTCACCTCATTAAATCTCTAATGCTACGCAGTTCAATAAACATAATATAAAATACTATTATAAACATGATTCTTCTGAAACAAACGTGGCTGTAGGGATATTAAAATGTTATTTAGAAAATCTAGTATTATGATGACTCAAAATCATTTATTAAATACCACTCATTATTTATTAGTGATTTCGACAATACTACCAATGTGATTATGTTTAGTTGTGGTCCTCTGTGCGCAATTAAATGCCCACATTACTTGCCAGTTACGAAGGTTTTGAAGATCCTTATAAAATCGACGTACGGATCTCGGGTTACATTTTTACTTAGAGATGTGGAAAAGTAAGACACTACATTACTAGTTGTTAAGCCCGACGAGCAGCCACGTCTTATGTACCTTCTTTAAGCAGAGATAGATATACATTTCGTAAGTTCGTCCCAGGTATTTCAGTAATGTAAATAT
Organism: Schistocerca serialis cubense; assembly: GCF_023864345.2. Lineage (NCBI taxonomy): Eukaryota > Metazoa > Arthropoda > Insecta > Orthoptera > Acrididae > Schistocerca > Schistocerca serialis. The sequence continues at coordinate 644,725,772 of NC_064639.1, forward strand.
TGGCTTTTCTCGTAAATCTGTCACTAAACTGGTTGAATCACGCTATACTAACGAAGCTGAATTTACGGTAGCTAACCAGTCTGAAACTGCAAGATAAGATATGCTCTTGGAATCACATAACCAAGAGGACCAACGATATAGCATCAATGTAGCGACAATACCTTTTCCATTTTGTTACTTCATTTACTTATGCTTAAGTTACAGGTACAAAGAAACAATATTCAATATAACCTAAGTATTTCAAAAATTTGTTTTCTTTGATATGTTGTATTTGTTGCACGTTATTTTTCTTTTCTCTTAAAAGTCATTATTTTTTCTATATTCAGTGTAAATAACAGTTCTATACAACTCCCAGCTTATGGAATGAGGAAATTTATTCGAGTATTTCGCATGTCTTGAGTGTGTGGCTGAGGAATGGCATTTAATGGGGTATATAAATCAATTGAAAGATGGAAACTGACAGTAACATAATGGAGCAGGTTAGCAAGTTTTTGTATGCTTTATTTCATATGAGCACACACAAATGAAATTACATAAAGTATTTGCCGCGCCTTTGCTGTCGTATAATCGTGAGAGCTGGCCTTTGAAGATAAACGAGAAGAGCAACGCAACAGCAGAAATGAAATTTCTAAAAAAACGTCTGGATGTTCATGTATTCTTCGAGACGACATAGGTTGCGGTAGCATCAGATAGGAATTAAAAACACGAATTATTAAGGATAATGAAGCTCAAAGTCCGCAGCGTTAGTTATATCACAAGAAAGTTTACAAACAGCAGGTGGAGGGCACAAACCAAATGTGCTACGTACATCGACTCTTGTTCTAAGCTTCTTAATATCTTCAAAGCAGAATACGAACACCAGTGCAGCACGCCTCCCCTTACTACAAGCAAGTAGACACTGCTCTATACGTGACAAGCCGCATCATATCAGGGGGCCTACACGCAACACCAGTTGACAAAATGCAGTATTTTGTAGGCAGTACGCTCTCGGATGAGAGACAAAAATCAGAGGTAGAGACTTGAAAAACATAATCCCATACATTCCATGTGAAACACGTGTTCCCAGACAGAACTCAAGAATTTGTTATCTCCGAACAACTGAAGCAACTGCATCATCACCTTCCGCTCACCCAGTAGCACTGTGTCGAAAGTAAACACCTGGAGCCCATATGTTGTTTATTCAAGATAGTCGATAGTGGGAACACAGCCTTAATGATTAGTAATTAAAAGTGAAATAAGCTCTGGTCGAATTATGTTATATATATGGCAGATTTTGGGAACTCCATTGCTATCTTCAGTTGCACTATCTATCGTAGTAGATATATATGCATTTCACACCAGAAATTCGAACTGTACCCATCTGCGTCTGAAGATAGCAATGTATTTACCGAAATCAATCATGTAATAAGAAAGTTGGAAAAGCATGCTGCAGCCAGAGGCTATTCCTTCCATAATTACTTGGAGCACCCACCCAAAATCTAAAGGTAGAGAATACTGTTTTTCCCGACTACGTGTCAGGCGCGGAGAATCTCGAATGGATTGGAAACTGTAGTGATACATTGGAAACAGAGCCTGAAGTGGTAGGATACGTTAGGGGAAATACAACATAGAATAGTCGGACTTGCCGGTTCCAGTAGTAATATAAGAGCATGGAAAACGAAAGGTTACAATGGAGTCGCTGTCAGACAGTCCGCCTTTACACTTGCCTAAACCTCTCAATGACGTGAAGATACGACTGGAGCGACACGTGGTTCGGATTTCTGTTCAAACTGTGGGTCCTCTTTTCCACTGTGTCGAGATTTGGCAACATCGTGAAATATTGTCGTTAGTTACTTCTGGGCAGTAACATCGTACTTTTGTCCCTCTCTACCGAGGCGGCTGAGTGATGGTGTTTGAGTCACCTATGTTCGGATATATCTGCTGAAAAGAGTTATTGCTGAGTAGTTGGACGTAATGGTAGACGCGCTTGATTGGAGTGGCTGTGCAGTTATTTACATGAGTCACCTATGTTTCAGAACTGACTGAGGTACGGAGTGCTAGCATGCCAGCTCTTCCGGGTGGAAACAGTATGACAGCCACACGAACGGCAGGCATGCTCATCGTGTTAGCCATTGAGCTGACCCTTATGAGCCTCCGTCGAGCATAAATGGCTGATGAGTCGTGCGACAGTTGTGGTGAGCTCCAGACAGACGCACGCTGTGGTTTGACTAAACGTGACTCCTTATCTTCATTTTAAGTTCTGTATGTTAAGCATTGCGCGCAATTTATTGGTGTATCTACTCCCGTAGGGGCTGTGGGCTCTTCCTGCATGGATGCTGCTTTGCTAGATTATTTTTTACAAATGGGATTGTTACATGACATTCGTGGCTTTATTCTCACTGTGGCGATCAGTATGTGAGGTACGAATTTGTTGAAGGTATTTGTTGTTAAATCTGTGTTGTGCCTGTATATAAACTAATCATTTTAATTATCCCGGAAATAATTGTGCTTCAGGTAACATTTTGTTTTTTAAGTAAGAAAGTAATATTGTTTGTATCAGGGGTAAGTCCTTGGGCCCGCTTTCTTGTCGACATGTATTACCGAAAGTAATAAGTTCCAACCTGTTCAGCCTGCAAAGTTAAATTCGGAGTAATTGCAGAAAGAAGAGCTACTACGGATTGGGTACTTATGTGGTTCACTTCTATATGTATTACGTTTCAAATATTATAATTTTAAATTTCTTCTGGAGGGTTGCGTTTTAATTGAAAGGTTTAGTTTAAAAGTCTTTGGTCAGAATAAGTATCACGAGTGCAAATGGCATATGCCAGGGTTACCTTCTGTTTTTCCTCTTGAGGGACTCCGAGTCAGTTATGCCATACAACTTTTACTTTTCTAACATGCAAATGTGAAGAACTGTAATCTGCAGAACACCTCTTGGTCTGTCCGAAGCTACTCGTAACTAACATTTGGCTGCCCTTGTTTCAGAAAATATCCGAAACAGACAGTAAAATCGTAAGACAACTTGCCAAAAGAAGGGATTGGTTGATAGGACACATTCTGAGATATCAAGGGATCACCAATTTAGTACTGGAGGGATGTTTGGAGGGGGGGGGAGCGGGGGGCGGCGGGGGGGGGGGGGGGAGCGGGGGGCGGCGGGGTGAGGCGGCAGGGGGTAAGATTGTAGAGGAAGACCAAGAGATGAATATAGTAAGTAGGTTCCCGAAAGATGTAGGTTGCAGGAGTTATTCGTAGATGAAGAGGCTCGCAAAAGATGGCGTAGTATGGAGAGCTGAATCAAACCAGTCTTCGGAGTGAATACCAAAACAACAACTACTGGTTATGAAAAAAAAATTAGTAAAAACACCAGTGAAAAGATAGAAAACAAAAACAAAACCTGTACAAACACCTGTTACGAACGTACCATGAAACTTTTGTGTAAATCTTTATCTCTATGATCCAACTGATAGGAGAAATGTTGGACTCTCGAACAACATATGAAAAAATGACCTTGAATACCTAATTGAAGAGAGTAAACTGCATGCTTCAACACGAATACGATGTTTCTGGTAAAGCACTACTAAACACACAGACCACCTTTAAAGATTTTAGGAAACACACAGAACACAGTTTAAGTTTTTGGTGTTATCAGAAGCCCCACAAACGCTCAAGTTATGAGAGGGAAACTTCTTTAAGAAGAACACCTTTTTAGTTGTAAGGTCTTTTCGGGAGACGTCTACATCATCCTTTTGTTTTGCTCCTCTCGGATAGGTCAGAACTTGTGCACTCACTCGCCTCGCTGGTTTCCGAAGCATATCATGAACCCTTGGCAGCGACGTCGGGGCCAGCCCCTTTAATTGAAGCTGCGGAACAAACAGAGCGAGGTTTTTTTGCCCGCCGCCGCGCCCTTCCAGCCGCTGAGCGGCGGCTTGGCCTTGCTGTTAGTGAAATTTAGAGCGACGCTGATGAAGCGGGTAGCCCGGGTAGGCAACCCGCACTGCTGCTGCTGGTGCCGGCCCGGAACCTCGCGGCTGTCTCGTAAAACATCCCTCCCTGCCCCGCCCGACGCGCTCCCACCCGTACCACCACAGAAAACCTGCAGCAGAAACGTGCAGCGGACCTGCCGCGCCCTTTATCGAGGGGTCCAGTGCTAGAGCCAGCAGCCGTTCCCACGGAGTTTCTCCTCAGATCTCGCCAAACGATCAGTGGCTCGTCACCCAGAGAAGGACGTGGGCCGCGTACAGTAGGGGGTACGACGGAATTTTCCCGTGTAGAGACATTCAGAAGCTGCATCTACATTCAGGACTCCGGGTATTCTCCTACATGTCATACTTAACAACTAACAAATTCCCGCTTTGAAATTGTTCAGATTATCCCATTCAGAGATTAATGCAGTTATTCCCACTTTTTTGACCGCATTACTCTTGATCAATAACACACCTCAGTCACTATCTCAAATGAAGTTTATTGGCGAACTATAATAAAAGGCCCTACTGTTTTTTAGCAACGAAAGGTAAATAATATTTAGTAAGTGGTGAAATAAAACTTCAGATGATTTTGTGCGCTCATTTTTAGATGAAGAGATAATGAGTTATTGTTGATGTTCATATTTCGCAATTTAACTATTTCTTTTACATTGATAGCAGTGGAGAGTAATACACCATGAAGCAACATTCCGAAATTTATGGGGAGAGTTTCTTGTAACAGGTATTAAATGATCAAACTTTCATTCCATTTACAATTGATCACCATTATCATCAGTATCAGTTGTGAATCCCACATGCACACATGTACTTTGTGTTTGTTGTGGAACGCAAGCAAACCACCACTGAATGCAATCTCGAGAAATATCTTGTCAAGCCTGAAATACTTGATGTTTCCCTTCATGAACGTCGCTAGAGGGTAGTATGATGGGATGTCTGTCCAGCCCACTCAGGACATGTTATATGGGTGACAGATAAAGAGATTGTAGTGGTCAGCCAAGAACACCCGCATTCATCAAGGCATTTGTGGTATGAACTGCAGTGTAGGGCCTTATACTATCGTGCTCGAATATGCCATTTAGTTCATTGGTCGTAAAGGCTGTGACAATAGCATTGGTCGCGAAGGCTATGAAAACAGGGTTTACCGTCATAGCCACATACTGCCTAGCAAGTATCTCTTCTTCAACGACTGCCAAATCAGTTCTGTTAGCATATCCAATACCTCCCCATACCAGGAACTGGATAGGTATGGGTCTCGATAACCGTTGTCTTTCTGTGGCCTTGCTCTAGGACGTCTACAGACACATTGACACCCATCTGATGACTGCATCAGAAGCGAGATCCATCGCTGAACACTAAAAATTCTACTCACAGGAAAAGTTTCCACGGGTGGGATACTGTGTTTATAACTATATGTATGGTGATGCACGTTAGGGTACCTGGTATCTCATTCTGCAGGCACTCGAACTTGTGGTCCCTCATTTGTGAGTAATCGACGAAAAACAATTCGTAATTTTGCATGATATTCTAGAGTCTTCCGTTTCACTGTAGTTCCTACATCGGCACTGTATCGTATTAGATATCATAACAGTCGGATGTGCAGAAGCTGGCAGGTTCTAATCGTGTGAGGTGCTTCAAATATTTTTATTTTTGAGTCTATATCGAAATGACTTCCATTATTATTGTTATTCATTTAATTGGCTTAAATAAAAATTTTAAAATTTCTAATCTTTTGTCACGTAATTTTAATCATCGTAATAATTTTTTCATTTGCTGTTATTTTTTCTGTCTATCTTTCTTTTCATTTGGGATCTTTGTGCATTTTATTTGTTGTTGTTGTTGTGGTCTTCAGTCCTGAGACTGGTTTGATGGAGCTCTCCATGCTACTATGTCCTGTGCAAAGCTTCTTCATCTCTCAGTACCTACTGCAACCTACATCCTTCTGAATCTGCTTGGTGTATTCATCTCTTAGTCTCCCTCTACGATATTTACCCTCCACGCTGCCCTCCAATGCTAAATTGGTGATGCTTTGATGCCTCAGAACATGTCCTACCAATCGCTCCCTTCTTCAAGTCAAGTTGTGCCACAAACTTCTCTTCTCCCCAATCCTATTCAATACCTCCTCATTAGTTATGTGATCAACCCATCTAATCTTCAGCATTCTTCTGTAGCACCGCATTTCGAAAGCTTCTATTCTCTTCTTGTGAAAACTATTTATCGTCCGTGTTTCACTTCCATACATGGCTACACTCCATACAAATACTTTCAGAAACGACTTCCTGACACTTAAATCTATACTCGATGTTAACAAATTTCTCTTCTTCAGAAACGCTTTCCTTGCCATTGCCAGTCTACATATTATATCATCTCTACTTCGACCATCATCAGTTATTTTGCTCCCCAAATAGCAAAACTCCTTTACTACTTTAAGCGTCTCATTTCCTAATCTAATTCCCTCAGCATCACCAGATCTAATTTGACTACATTCCATTATTCTCGTTGTGCTTTTGTTGATGTTCATCTTATATCCTCCTTTCAAGACACTGTCCATTCCATTCAACTGCTATTCCAAGTCCTTTGCTGTCTCTGATAGAATTACAATGTCATCGACGAACCTCAAGGTTTTTAAATCTTCTCCATGGATTTTAATACCTACTCCGAATTTTTCTTTTGTTTCCTTCACTGCTTGCTCAATACACAGATTGAATAACATCGGGGAGAGGCTACAACCCTGTCTCACTCCCTTCCCAACCACTGCTTCCCTTTCGTGTCCCTTGACTCTTATAACTGCCATCTGGTTTCTATACATATTATATATAGCCTTTCGCTCCCTGTATTTTACCCCTGCCACATTCGGAATCTGAAAGAGGGTGTTCCAGTCAACTTTGTCAAAAGCTTTCTCTAAGTTTACAAATGCTAGAAACGTAGGTTTGCCTTTCCTTAATCTAGCTTCCAAGATAAGTCGTAGGGTCAGTATTGCCTCACGTGTTCCAATATTTCTACGGAATCCAAACTGATCTTCCCCGAGGTCGGCTTCTACTAGTTTTTCCATTGGTCTGTAAAGAATTCGCGTTAGTATTTTGCAGCCGTGACTTATTAAACTGATAGTTAAGTAATTTTCACATCTGTCAACACCTGCTTCCTTTGGGGTTGGAATTATTATATTCTTCTTGAAGTCTGAGGGTATTTCACCTGTCTCATGCATCTTGCTCACCAGATGATAGAATTTTGTCAGGACTGGCTCTCCCAAGGCTGTCAGTAGTTCTAATGGAATGTTGTCTACTCCCGGGGCCTTGTTTCGACTCAGGTCTTCCAGTGCTCTGTCAGACACTTCACGCAGTATCATATCTCCCATTTCATCTTCATCTACATCCTCTTCCATTTCAACAATGTTGTCCTGAAATACATCGGCCTTGTATAGACCCTCTATATTCTCCTTCCACCTTTCTGCTTTCCCTTCTTTGCTTAGAACTGGGTTTCCATCTGAGCTCTTGATATTCATACAAGTGGTTCTCTTTTCTCCAAAGGTCTCTTTAATTTTCCTATAGGCAGTATCTTACATTTGTCCTCTAGCCATCCCTGCTTAGGCATTTTGCACTTCCTGTCGATCTCATTTCTTAGACGTTTGTATTCCTTTTTGCCTGCTTCATTTACTGTATATTTTCTCCTTTCATCAATTAAATTAAATATTTCTTCTGTTACCCAAGGATTTCTACTAGCCCTCGTCTTTTTACCTACTTGATCCTCTGCTGCCTTCACTACTTCATCCCTCAAAGCTACACATTCTTCTTCTACTGTATTTCTTTCCCCCATGCCTGTCTATTGTTCTCTTATGCTCTCCCTGAAACTCTGTACAACCTCTGGTTTAGTCAGTTTATCCAAGTCCCATCTCTTTAAATTCCCACCTTTTTGCAGTTTCTTCAGTTTTAATCTACAGTTCATAACCAATAGATTGTGGTCAGAGTCCACATCTGCCCCAGGAAATGTCTTACAATTTAAAACCTGGTTCCTAAATCTCTGTCTTACCATTATATAATATATCTGAAACCTTTTAGTATCTCCAGGGTTCTTCCATGTATACAACCTTCTTTTATTTTACTTTTATATTTACTTAGATTTTATTTCTTTCGTCTGTTCATCTTATATTTTCGTCCATGTTATTGTAGTAATTATTTCTGTTCTCCATTTTGTTTGAACCTTCATCTTCGTCATTTTCTCTATTGTGCAACAATAACTTATCTTTTAAATGTTTGTATGACAATTATCATCCAAAAAATTATTCCACTGCACAGCAAATAAAAGCAGATTATTTCTTCCTTATTTTATTAACCGTTATATGGCATTCTCAAACGTTTAAACGTTGTATTAGAAAAATAATAATAATTAAAATCACGTGAAAAAAGATTACAAATGAAAAAGTGCTGATAAGAAGAAAAAAAGAGGAAATTAGGAAGTTTATTATGACTATTAAAATGAGGTGATGAACGATTATAAATTTAAAATAAATGTATTTAAACCAATTAATTAGATAGATATAATGACTAATCATTTCATATGAGTTAAAAATTGCGAAATATGGACTACTATCAAAATGAAGGCTGGAGAACATCACACAAAATCATGAAATTCATTTTTAGTTCATTATTACCAGGTGAATCGCTACATTGTGAAATACCTGGGACCTCAATCTACATCACCGCATAGACGATTTCAAAAAGTCGATCCCATCCCTGCGGACCTGTCCTCGTCTGTGTCTTAGTTGACACTAGTTCTTCACCATGCAGGTCTGTGTTGGCTTTGGTAACCTGTCAGTGGTAAAAGACGTGTGGCATCTCGAAAAAACTTCGGGTACCATGCTCTTGACGGCTCGCGGTTCGTGCCTGTAACCTCTGACCAGATTTTACCTTTTGTCTTCTGTTCTTCAGAGCCAGTCGAACAATCGTACGATCTTCTCGTGGAGTCGTCCTTCTAGAATGACTCACGCCCACTCTGCTTGCCACACTGTTGACCTGATTTCATTTCGTCCTCACACTACCGTCAACTGACTGTGCAATCTTTCCGTACGATGCTTCCACGTTTCTCATGGCAATGATTCGAACTTTCACAGAATATGAAAGATAAGGATTAAGCTGCATTTGTAAATCCTCTCGCAACGCTTTGTTGCGATTCCACTCGAAAATTTCCAGTAACGTTATACACACTGACCATTCTTCATCTGTTACAAGAGCTTTTTATCTATTGAAAATTACATAATAAAGTCGAATAAAGAAGAGATTTTAAACAACATATCCAACATGCTTGGATGTGCTGTATCAGAAATTTTTGTGCGTTTAGTCAAGATGTTTATGGATACAACGTTCCACTTCTTTCAGTGTATATTTTGTTTGTTGTCGGCAAGTTACAGTCTTAATTGATTTTCCGAGGTCATTTTCCTTCCTTGCTTTTGTTTATGCTGCTACCATAGTCGATTACCTACTTTCATACCTGAGAATGTAATTAATATTGTCAAAGTTTCTTCTGAAAATAATGGATACTCGTAATTGCCAAAATATTAACATTTCTGCTTCACAAAATCCGTCATACAACTTGTCATCACGGAAACCAAGAAAGAGTCCCTTTACAAGAGCATTTACTTGTAGACTTCACATATCAAAAAAATGGTGCCTCACTCAATTTATTATCCGTAATTGCTGATTACTTGGACTGAAGGAACAACAAAATGAATAAACAGAGAACTAGAAAGAGGTCTGGAGCACTTCTGCAAAGCTCAATACAGTTCGCAAATTGAATCTTCCGATGAATCTGAAACAGTAAATTTAATAACTACGTGTGTCACCAGCATTGACTTACGGCTGTGAGAAATGGTGTTCAAAGGAAGAAATAATTCAAAACCTGTCAATTTCTGACAGAGTCATAGAAAGGTGCATGATGAAAACAAAAGAGAGACAGAATTGGAATATAAAACATGAATGAGTGAATATTCTCGAGTAGAGAAAATAATTATGGCAGCTATGGATAAGAAAGGGAGCTGGGTACGACTTAAAATTTAATGGATGATAGATGTGGGGCAGCAGTATTTTACTACATCGAATCACATTAATTGGAGTTTCTGTCAATTCTTTACAGAACATGACAATAATAAGATGTAAGGAAAAAGAAAGCTAACACTGGATATACTTCAAGTCAATAAACATATGAGAAAGAACGTATTTTTGCTCTCTATTAAAATAAATTTCTGTTGCGCAGATGTTAGAGTACGTAAGTAAATTCAACTTTATTTTTCATGTTTGCAAAATTTAACGATTTCCACATTATTTTTTTAATTGTTGATTGCGTGTTACAATTTCTACTTTACACAAAGAAAGTTACAATTAATTTTTTTGATCACTCTGTATCTCGTCATTTTATTATTTTTAGTATCAGTATCAGCAACATCTTGTAAGTAACGTCACTTTATCTACGCTTGTTGTCAAATGGCTGTGGAATAAGGAGAAAGCCGGTTCGTGATCACTGTTTAACATGATTGCGATTCTTATAAATTAGAAAAAAGACGAAGGAGAAAACCTAAAGAAGAGACAATAGGGGACGATAGAGAATGTGAGGAGGTTTTGGGCTCCAATTCATGGATAGGTCTATACATGGGGAATGACGAATGGTTGATAATGATAGACATGATGAGCGTTACAATCTATTAGTAACAGAATTTAATACAACAGGAATAATGGAGGTAACTTAGAGCGATAACTATATTCGAACTTAATGTTACATAATTTTTTTGTCAATTCAGTCTACCTCTAGCTGGTAATTATACCCAGGCTAAGAAGCCTCATATTTGGGAGTGTAGTTCGTCCACACTTTCCCTTCATCTTTTCGTTGATCATGTTACGCTTTCTCATTTTTTCATATGGAACATGAAACCGAAGTCTGATGTTCCAAATGTATTTTTTTTTTTAATTTTACTGTTATCAATAAGCCTTACATTTAAATTTCGTTACAAAGATGTTCAGTTCTTCTCTGATGTGTAACTTCTAATACAGACGCGTCTCGTACATCCTTGTATTCCTCTGAGTCCCTAGGATCGTGCTGTTATTCTTCGTATTGTCCTTCACAGTCCCAGCTCTGAGAAATACGACATTACCTTTTTGACCAGTGTCGGACAACAGGTTTTGTTATTGTGTTAGTTAGTTCTATTTCAATATCGATACAGTAATCGTGTGCAACTCGTGGTCAGAGGTATTCACCTTGCGTTACTTGTTGTACTGTAAAATTATCGAACGTATTTCTTTGATCTCATAGTATATCTTAACTGAAAGTCAATACCGCCACTTTCGTTTTTGATCTCCGACATCTGCGTCTTACGGAAAGTTTACGGAGCATATGATCGTCAGCAAAGAGCAGAGAATCGACTTTCATTCGGCAGCCATGCTCTGTGCTTTTAGGTCTTTAGTTCTTCCATTACCTGATTAATCCGTACAAACTAAACAGGACTGTAGATTGGCAACATTCCTTATCCGATTCCCTACTTAATACAATATTTAGTGATTTTGTGACCTTCTTGGGCAGAATAATATTAGCAGAATAACATAAACCACTGTTTAGTACTGTATACGCTCACTTCCGCTTTCGAAAATTGTTATATCTCCATCGTTTCGCCGAGCGAAGTGTCCGCGCGGTTTGAGGTGTCGTGTCACGGACTGCGCGGCCTCTCCCACAGGAGGTTTGAAACCTCCCGTGGACGTGTGTGTGTGTGTTGTTCTTAGCATAAGTTAGATTAAGTGTGGGTAAGTCTAGGGACCGATGACCTAAGCAGTTTGGTTCCTTAGGAATTCAAACACATTTGAACAATTTTCCATTGTTTCGATGGAACGAAATCGTTCCATTTCCCTGAACGATGGTAAAGGGCCATTTATCGTTTTTTTAAAACACAGACAGTAATGACTGGACAATATTCAAAATCAGCTGCAAAGTGTTACGTGAAACTTGTCAGTTTCGGTAGTGTGACTAGTGCGATACCATCCAGTAAGGGGTTGACAATCGGGGAAAAGTCTGCTTCAAGTCAAAATGGTTACCTAAAACGATTCCAAAGGTCTTACCATTCACCTTTTCTTTTAGCGCGACAACAGAATTCAAGCAAATTTATGATGCTACCATCTAAACATCGCAGGTGTTTCTCCATGTTTCATGTAGAATTTACGCTGAACGTATCTCCTTTAGTTCTCCACATGTAAATATGTCCAACTGTAGGAAATAGTGGAAAGGAAAAATCAGTGAAATACATTACACGTTTCCGTTAATGTATAATCAATTGTCTCTATGTTCAAATTTTTAAAAATGTTTTACAATAGGTTTGGCAAGACCAGCTTCAAAATTTATTTTTGGTATGTATGTCTCCGTGTGTCTGTTATTGTCGATGTTCTGTTTTCTCGAATATCATTAAGTGTAGTGTCACTTTCAAGGGAGACGTCTTCTAGTTAGACTTGTGCTGAAGCTTCTACTCTTCTTATTCAGCTGTGTTTAGCAGACAGTGTCATCTGACAAACATCTAACATTGCTTTCTTGTCCACAATATGAAGCATCAGTGTGTCAGTTCCCCAGTTGCAGTAATGGTTTTGAAGAAAATATCAGCATCAGTTGCACTTTTACTTATATTTTAATGGACGACCACTTTCAGTTCCCCATGACATTATCCAGTCGTATCTGCATAGTGTCACACAAGAAAGTACAACAGAATTGTTCAAATGGTATAGAATGTAGCAATAGGCATCATCAACAAAGAACCGAATGCATAAATGTTAAATGCAACCTGTTCATCCACTTCTTAAAAGCAACACATTAAAAAATAATATGGTGTGAACGCGTGTATCATTAAAATGAACGAACGTTTTGTAAACTAAATAATGTTCAAAACCAACTTGTCAATAAATACTATAATAACACAGATATTGTATGAAGTCAGTTACAGCCTGAGAAATCGTCATGCCATCTGAGCTTACACGTCAGGCATCCTCAGAAGCCACAGGACGACTGCTGAAAAATGCCTGCCAGACGTTGTACTTAATTAGAGTAGAGCTAAGTTACAAGCAGGGCCTCTATGGGGCAGGTAGGTAAAGAGGCCAAGACCATGATAAGATACAAACTGAAAGTGCTTTAAAAGTTAAGTAAGACTGAAAACAAATACGTAATTTAAAAGACTGACATGGATGCACAATAAAAATACATATAATAAGTATTATTATGAAAAGAGAATGAGGTGACACACAGAGGCCCTATGATGAACGGAAAGTCGACATGGAAACCAACGATGGTAATCAAACGGAAACAATAAAGGATATCTCTGCATGCAAGCACGATGTTAATACAACATGTAACCATGATGAACTGAGCGTGGTCTACTGCTTACAAAAAATGGGCCTGCTGTACAATGTAATGAAACTCAACAGCACCAAAATTAATTACGTTATAATACATCAAACATATCCAGAAAGATATCCAGAAAAGAAATATGCTTCAGAATTTTCTGTTCGCTAATAATTTCGTCATTATTGTAAATTTTAATTTCCCCAAAGATTTCCGTACGGGTACCTTCCTCCATTTTATGAGCACTTTGAGGTTATTGGCCATATGAGGTAACTCCTCCCTACTTCTTCATGCTCTCTGAGTGCAGTTTAAAAATTTCTGCCTGTCTGACAGAAAACAGTGTGCACTATACACTACATGCTGTACATTACTATACTCCAGGCAGTCTCCGGCTGAAGTGACGTAAGAGAAAGAGCAAGTGGATTTATAAGTGCCAGCGACGACGAGGTAATTATGCCGTGGGGACAAGCTCGTATTGGCGAAGGATGGAGAAAGAAATCGACGGTGAGCATTTTCGCTTCAAATAATTCACCACGTTATTTGATTTGTACGTTTTACGTAAACCATGGAAAGTGTAAACCTGGGTGGATACATCAGCTAAGTCAGGACAAATAATTTGCTCTCGTCGGAAGTTCGTGAGACCCAACATGATGTTAGGTGAACTTACCACAACTAACACCAAAGCTCGGAATGTTTTTTGGAGGTGACATACTTCAAAGAGAAATTAAAAGATTTTGTCGGTACCTTACAGATGGGTGAGCGAAAGAGTCTATTAAATGAGGAATTTGTACTCTGGTGTTCTTATTATTTTGTCCATCCTAAGAAAACAAACCCTAAAGCAAGTGTGGGTGCTCAGGAGAAGATAATTGAAATTAGGAAGGTAAGTTTATTTTCATCAAGCAGGCCAGTAACTCGAATTTTCAAACTCGCCCGTGCAACTGGTAGGCGACAAGAATACTTATTGCTAGGGCTGACGGGGTCTCATAACTTTCGTTCTAACCTCTCTTTGGAACATGTGAAACGATTACAGAGTACAAAAAGCCTGGAAGCTGAACTAGGCAATATTTGTGCACGGTGTTACGTGGCAGTGGCGTAGGAGAACAAATACTGATTCCGCAACGTACTGCGATCGAAGGTAGCCGCGCTAGGATCTTCAACCTTCCAATGTTGCCTACAATGGAGTGAGACAGATACGGAAAGGCCGGGAAAACCTATGCTTCTTCCCACAAAAAGCGAGCAGTCCCAGTTACCACAACTGTAGCCATTCAATAACAATGAAGTTGCATCAGTAAACAAAATGTTAATGACTTAAATAATGAATCATAAGAGCTCTTGAGTCTTCTGAAGCACAGCACGACAGGTTTTCAGATTTATACTCATTATAAAACGCAAAGATTTACATTAGTATTTACTGTTACGTTTGCTTGTGTGTTGTTCTTCCTCCCTTGCCATGCAGTAGAGTTTTTATGGTTTTAATAAATTCGAAAAATCAGAAAATATAATAATTTTTATTTTTTGACGTAGTAATTTTAGAAAATAGTAGTTTTTATCTTTCTGCTTGCAGGTACTGTGCCTCTTTTACTGCACAGGCAAAAAAATCGGTATTTTGTAACATCATCATGTGAAAAATAACAATAATTGCAAATAACACTGCAGAACAACATACACGCCAAAATACATTCTCGAAAGCCTTCGTCTACTTTTGAAAAAACGTATCTGGTGGAGTGTTTTGTTATTTAAATCATGAATGACACAGACGCAAGCTATCTAAAAATATCGATTACGTAGAATGAAATTAAAATGTTTATGCATTCCCCTTCACGTAATTACGAAATGCACTCAATCAAGTTTTCAATTAATTTAGACCACAGTTCTCCCGCAGCGACATTATTTTAATCGTGTTCTCGACTGGTTTATGGGTGTTCTTAACTGTCTATCGCACTGCCAACCATTAAATTTTTGTAACAGAGGATGATATTTCAGAATCTGTCAATAATCTGCGTTAACGAAATGATGTAACTTGGGAGAAAACATGATTTTTCCTTCTTTTAGCTGTCAAACCGAATTCCTAATGTCGTTCCTTCCTGAAAATAGCTGTAGAAAAGTAATCCTGCACAACACAGTAGACTACGGGGATGCAACGAAAGCAATTTAAAAGCTTCCCTTTTCCCCAGTTACGCTCCTCTCCCAGACCGTACAGCGTCCCCGTCAGTACGGTCCATTCGTTGCCTCGCGCAACTTTCAAAAAAAAAAAAAACGTTCGCAGAAGTTTAATTTAGAGGTATCGACTCTTCTTGCAGCTTGGTTGTTCGCATAGACATATTGATTCAGCGTGGAATTTCAGAGCGGTGCGAACGACTTCAAAGTTCTACTGCAGAAGTCAAAGGCGAAAGAGGGGATGGAGAGAATAAGCTGAGATTGCAGGGAAATGGAAGTGAGATTAGATGGGGGCGGCTTCCGTGGCGTCGCTTTCTCTCTAGATTAACGTCCAAAGATAAACGACAAGCGTGGAATTACGAAACCGGAGTGAAAGAAGGTAATAAACCTGTCCCTGCAGCACTGTCAACTAGAGTTACATTTTTACATGTATTTTAAATTTCGATTAGAGTCAGCGGTAGGCAAAAGTTTCATGATATTGTAAAAATACACAGGACAGGAAACTTGCCGTGAAAAGACGTAAGAAATACACCGCAGATTCTGTGCCCAGCTGTAAGAAACAGAGATTGTGCACGGATTTGCTATTTAGAAGTCAATGTCTAAATGCGAAATTGGTATTGGGCTGTATTTCAGAACGCTCCACAAATCTAATTTATGTCGTCTGATCAGGGGACAATACCAAATTCCCTAAATTTAGACTACTTAGCAGAAGCTGCGTATACACCTTCCCGGTTATCCACGTAAGTTACAGCTTTAAGAACAGGAAGATAACTTCATCTCTTGACGAACATGTACAAAACGATCGACCTCTCCGGAATGCATTATTACTACGACACTGAAGAAGGTGCGATCAGAAGAATGTGAAAGCTAATGAATGATCGATCAGGTTATTCTACTTACTGCAGTTATGTAGATAACAACAGAAAGAAAAATGGAGTTACTCACTTAGTGTTTTCAGACCGCTTTAGCTTCTCTGTTGGCTATGTTTATAATGAAGAAGAAATGACTAAACGGAAAAAAATATTAATTGAAACGAAAGTGAAGGGCAACAGATAGAAATGTTACGGTTCTCAGGTAAGATCACCTATTTGGACGAAATCAAGGCAGACATGAATGAGTTAAATAATGGAATGGGCAGCGTACTTGACGCTTAAGTGTAAGCAAAGCCCAGGTGAACAATTGTTATCATGTGAAGACGGCTGTAATTGCTACATTTTGACATGTTTTCTTTATGTCGCTTTCTTCCCTGTTCGCTACAAATTTTCAGTTGATCTACATCTACATCGATACTCTGCAAATCACACTTAGCAGCCTCGCAGAGAGTTCATCGAACCAGCTTCGTAATAATTCTCTATTATTCCAATCTCGAACAGCGCACGGATAAAACGAACATTGGTATCTTTCCGTGCATCTGATTTACCTTATTTTATTATGGTGATCGTTTCTTCCTGCGTAGGTAGCGTCAAAAAATATTTTCGCATTCGAAGGAGAATTTTGGTGATTTAAATTTCCTGTGAAAGTGCCGCCGCAACGAGAAACACCTTTGCTTTAATAATGGCCACCCCAAATCCTGTATCATGTCCGTGACACTTTCTCCCGTATTTCTTGATAATACTAAATGGGCTGTCCCCTTTCAACTTTATAGATGTCCTGCTTAATGCTGTCTGGTAAGGAACCCACACCGCGCAGCAGCTTTCCAAGAGAGGACAGACAACAGTTGTATAGGCAGTCTCTTTAGTAGATCTGTTGCATCTTCTAGATGTTCTACCAATAAAACGTAGTCTTTGGTTCGCCTTGCCCACAACAATTTCTATGTGTCCTTCACCATTTAAGTTGTTCGTAATTGTAATTTCTACGAATTTAATAAACTATACTGCCTTTAGATTTGACTGATTTATCGTGTAATCGAAGTTTAACGGATTCCTTTTAGCACTCATGTGTATTACCTCACACTTTTCATTATTTATGGTCAACTGCCAATTTACGCACCATTCATATATCTTTTCTAAATCGTTTCGCAATTTGTTTTGATCTTCTTACGGGTTACTAAACGATAAACGACAGCATCATTTGCAAACAACCTAGGACGGTTGCTCAGATTGTCTCCTAAATCATTTATATAGTTAAGGAACAGCAGAGGGCCTATAACACATCCTGAGGAAGTCTAGAAATCACTTCTGTTTTACTAGATGACCTTCCGTCTATTACTACGAACTGTGACTCTCTGACAGGAAATCATGAATCAAGTCACATAACTGAGACGGAATTTCATAAGCACGTAATATGACTACAAGTCGCTTGTAAGGTACAGTGTCAAAAGCTTTCTGGATATACAGAAATGTGGAATAAATTTGAAATCCCTTGAAAGTATCACTCAGTACTTCGTGTGGGTAAATAACTAGTTTTGTTTCGCAAGAAGGATGTTTTCTAAATCCATGGTGATTCGATGTCGATTCACCGTTCTCTCTGAGGTGATTCATAACGTTAGACCACAATATACGTTCAAACTCCTGCTGCAAATCGACGTTAATGATATGAGCCTGTAGTTTACCGGGTTACTCCTACTGCCTTTCTTGAATATTGGTGTGACGTTTGCAATTTTGCAGTCTTTGGGTATGGATCTGTCGTCGATTGAGCGGTTGTGTATGACTGTTAAGTATGGAGCTATTGCATCAGCATGCTCAGAAAGAAACCTAATTTGTATACAGTCTGGACCAGAAGACTTGTTATTATTAAGTGATTTAAGATGCTTCACCACTCCGAGGACATCTAAATTACTCACACTGGCAGCTGTTCTTGACCTGAATTCTGGAATATTTACTTCGTCTTCTTTGGTGAAGGAATTTCGGAAGGGTATGTTCAGTAACTCTGCATTAGCAGCACTGTCATCGATAGCATTTCCATTGCCATTGCGCAGAAAAGGCATTGATAGTTTTTTGCCGCTAGCATGCTTTACGTATGACCAGACTCTCTTTGGATTTTCTGCCAGGTTTCGAGACAAGGTTTCCTTGTGGAAACTGTAGTAAGCATCTCGCATTGAAGTCAGCCCTAAATTTCGAGCTTCCGTAAACGATCGCCAATCTTGGTGATTTTGTGTTCGTTTAAATTTGGTATTCTATTTCGCTGTTTCTGCAACCGTTTTCCGGCCCGTTTTGTGTACCAAGGAGGATCAGCTCCACCGTCAGTTAATTTTTTTGGTTTAAATATCTCAATTGCTGTCGATACTATTTCTTTTAATTCAAGACACATCTGGTCTACACTTATATGTACATTGTTAATCCGGAAGGAGTTGAGATTGTCTCTCAGCATGGCGTCAAGTGAATTTTTATCTGATTTTTCGAATAGGTACATTTTTAGTTTATTTTGGGAGATTTGGGAGCTACAGTATTCAGTCTCGCTACGACAACTACCCATAGATCAGTTGTGATGCTCGTTATTAGCCAAGGATTATTTGTTACTAAGAGGACAAGTGTGTTTCCACAATCGTTTACTATTCGAGTGGGCTCATGAACTAACTGCTCGAAATAATTTTCAGAGAATTTATTTATCACAGTTTCGTACGATGTCTTATGCGTTGATTTTAAACTACCTTCCTAATGAGCTAGAGATTTGAAACTTTCAACATACGTCAGAAATGCATGTTATTGCATTATTAACTTGATTTCTTGTCTATTGTGCCGCAGAGGGTACTTTCTTTATCATTTCCCGATGAGTAGAGACTTGAAAGTTTCAATATATCACAGAGCTGGATGGTATTGTAACATGAACTCGCTTGCTTATCTGACGGTGGCGGAAGGTACTCTGTGAACCACTGCTGTTTCCCTCGTTTCCAGTTCCACTTGCAAATGCTTCGTGGTAAGAATGGTTACTGGTAAGTCCTCATGTGAGATCGGTTGTCTCGAATTTTTACTTTCGAGGTCTTTTCGTGAGATAACCACAGGAAGAATCGAAGTATTGGTTGACTCAGGTGAAGAGAAACGGAAATGTACAACATGTCTATCTTGTAATCTCATCAAAATGTTTGGAATCAATTGAAAAAATTGACACACGCATGACTAAATATCAGAAAATAATTAAAAAACAAAAACTTTTTAATCTCAGGCGTTTTTAAAACGGATTGAAAAGTGTAAAATATTTTTTCTTAACGCCATAGAGATTCCTAATCATATGAGCGAGGTGGCGCAGTGGTTAGCACACTGGACTCGCATTCGGGAGGACGACGGTTCAATCCCGTCTCCAGCCATCCTGATTTAGGTTTTCCGTGATTTCCCTAAATCGTTTCAGGCAAATGCCGGGATGGTTCCTTTGAAAGGGCACGGCCGATTTCCTTCCCCATCCTTCACTAACCCGAGCTTGCGCTCCGACTCTAATGACCTCGTTGTCGACGGGACGTTAAAACAACACTAACCTAACCTCCTAATCATATACATAGAGTCCCTAATATTTGTGTTTGTGAATTTTTAGTAGATATAAAAATACTTCTAGAATTTAAAGCAAAAAACTTGGGGTACATGCGAAACATAAGAGATCCGTGAATAGTTAATCTGCTTAGTATTATCTGTTGCATGGACACCGTATTTGTCGTTTCAGTTTCTACAAGTACATTCAAAGCTTTTAAAATTCACAAGCACAAATTTTCACGACTTTCAGTATAGGGTTAGGAATCTGTTAGGGGCTATGAGAAAATATTTTATACATTTTCCTCCGTTTCAAAGACGTATTATATTACAGTGATTTTATCTAAATAATTTTTAAAATCAGTTTTATTTTCAGATTACTGGTTTCAGCCGTGACAATCTGTCACCCTAAGATAAACGTGCAGCACTTGGGTTTATACTGTAGGCGATATTACACTGGAAGCCATAGAAAGTAAAGTATCTGATGCAGATTAGTACAGACCTCGATTTACCAGCTCCAGGTCTGCAAACACAGGTGTGTTTTTATGGATGCAGGGACTTCACGAAAACCGAAGAGAAATAATAATAGCATCATTTCAAATACACTCCTGGAAATCGAAAAAAGAACACATTGACACCGGTGTGTCAGACCCACCATACTTGCTCCGGACACTGCGAGAGGGCTGTACAAGCAATGATCACACGCACGGCACAGCGGACACACCAGGAACCGCGGTGTTGGCCGTCGAATGGCGCTAGCTGCGCAGCATTTGTGCACCGCCGCCGTCAGTGTCAGCCAGTTTGCCGTGGCATACGGAGCTCCATCGCAGTCTTTAACACTGGTAGCATGCCGCGACAGCGTGGACGTGAACCGTATGTTCAGTTGACGGACTTTGAGCGAGGGCGTATAGTGGGCATGCGGGAGGCCGGGTGGACGTACCGCCGAATTGCTCAACACGTGGGGCGTGAGGTCTCCACAGTACATCGATGTTGTCGCCAGTGGTCGGCGGAAGGTGCACGTGCCCGTCGACCTGGGACCGGACCGCAGCGACGCACGGATGCACGCCAAGACCGTAGGATCCTACGCAGTGCCGTAGGGGACCGCACCGCCACTTCCCAGCAAATTAGGGACACTGTTGCTCCTGGGGTATCGGCGAGGACCATTCGCAACCGTCTCCATGAAGCTGGGCTACGGTCCCGCACACCGTTAGGCCGTCTTCCGCTCACGCCCCAACATCGTGCAGCCCGCCTCCAGTGGTGTCGCGACAGGCGTGAATGGAGGGACGAATAGAGACGTGTCGTCTTCAGCGATGAGAGTCGCTTCTGCCTTGGTGCCAATGATGGTCGTAAGCGTGTTTGGCGCCGTGCAGGTGAGCGCCACAATCAGGACTGCATACGACCGAGGCACACAGGGCCAACACCCGGCATCATGGTGTGGGGAGCGATCTCCTACACTGGCCGTACACCACTGGTGATCGTCGAGGGGACACTGAATAGTGCACGGTACATCCAAACTGTCATCGAACCCATCGTTCTACCATTCCTAGACCGGCAAGGGAACTTGCTGTTCCAACAGGACAATGCACGTCCGCATGTATCCCGTGCCACCCAACGTGCTCTAGAAGGTGTAAGTCAACTACCCTGGCCAGCAAGATCTCCGGATCTGTCCCCCATTGAGCATGTTTGGGACTGGATGAAGCGTCGTCTCACGCGGTCTGCACGTCCAGCACGAATGCTGGTCCAACTGAGGCGCCAGGTGGAAATGGCATGGCAAGCCGTTCCACAGCATCTCTACAATCGTCTCCATGGGAGAATAGCAGCCTGCATTGCTGCGAAAGGTGGATATACACTGTACTAGTGCCGACATTGTGCATGCTCTGTTGCCTGTGTCTATGTGCCTGTGGTTCTGTCAGTGTGATCATGTGATGTATCTGACCCCAGGAATGTGTCAATAAAGTTTCCCCTTCCTGGGACAATGAATTCACGGTGTTCTTATTTCAATTTCCAGGAGTGTATGTAGAAACAAAAAAGTTGTTAAAGAACGGAGAAAAGATCCTAGGGAGAATTGCGAACGAAAGATAACCAAGGAAAATCCTTACTAGGAGGAGAAAGAGTTTTGTGAGATATTTGTTAAAGCATGTAGGAACAGTTATGTCGGCGCTATACGACACAGTTGATTGTAGGAGTTTCAGGTGGCGGTACATACTCGAATATGCGAAACAAACTATTGATAGAATGGGTGCAGTAGTTATGTAAAGATGAAAACATTATCACAGGAGAGAAAGCAATAGAGGATCAACACTCACGGATCTAAAGACGAATGGTATTGCAGTAACTCTAGCAGACTGACACTACCGATTCTGTTCCGCACCGAATTTTTTTGCTCTGTGTTCGGTAAAATCGAAAGTGGTGCCGTGTTAAACTAGTGGACAATATATGCTTCCTTCGTAATCCGTTATTTTTTAATTTAAAACATTTAAAATACATGAAATGCATTTTCTGACTGCAGCCACAAAGGAAGTAAACGAAGAGAGAATTTTGCCTGTATCTGACGTGGATCTGTCTGAATATTTACAACATACGGAAGTTCAGTTAGCAAACATGGGAAAGGAAAATAGTCGCCCTTGTTGTGGTGTCACCGCCAGACACCACACTTGCTAGGTAGTAGCCTTTAAATCGGCCGCGGTCCGTTAGTATACGTCGGACCCGCGTGTCGCCACTATCAGTGATTGCAGACCGAGCGCCGCCACACGGCAGGTCTAGTCTAGAGAGACTTCCTAGCACTCGTCCCAGTTGTAGAGCCGACTTTGCTAGCGATGGTTCACTGTCTACAAACGCTCTCATTTGCAGAGACGACAGTTTAGCAAAGCCTTCAGCTACGTCATTCTCTACGACCTAGCAAGGCGTCATATTCAGTTACTATAATTACTATCTTGAAGAATGTATTCTGAAAAGACAATATTGTGAATCATGTACCGTCAAGAGCGACGTTCATCATTAACGGATTAAAGTTAAGTATCAAACTAATTACATCCGCTTTCTGAATTCTCATTCCTTGTCATGTTCCAGACCTCACGTCAGTATAGTTCTTCCCTCCTCACGCCAGCCTGCGTGAGCGAAAACGCAAGCATTTCGGCCTCAACTCGTAGCACGGTGTTGGCTCTTCCGCTAACACAAAACTTATTATTACAGAACTATCTCGGCACTCGCCTCGAACAATTTATCAAAGCGAATGAGAAGATAAATTAGGACGAGCGAGCAGAGATCTGAAACCCATACCTCCTGAATAGGAGTCGAGTGACTTAACTGCTTTGTGACCACGCTCATTACATTACAGTGTGCCTCGTGGGCCAACCTGCAATGACATGACGGCACGGTGTGCCCTATACGTTGATGGAGTTGAGGTACGTATATTTCTCTGTCACATCTCTGCTAATGTTAAGCAGTATACTACTGCCTCTCTCGATGGATATAGACCATATTTTATGCTAATGACGAATACTGAAAGATAAGAAAAGAAGAAGCAGTTTTCTGCCTAAAACTAAGCTGATCTCCTATGGAGTTTGGGTAGCGATGCCCTCTCAATGGCGGCTTTCTGATAAGGCGAAGTACTCATATTTAGGCGGGCTGAGCAAGGCTCCCATGAGATTTCGCCTTTGTGCGAGTAGTAACTCCCGAACCTTATCAGCCCCGTCGTTCTCCAATAACGACTCGGCTTATCTCTGTGTGCCTGCCTCCCCCCGACCCCATCCCCGATACATCTGCGCTCCAATATCGGCAACATGTACTTTTGTAGGTCACTTACGCACGACGATATCGTTTGCTATAGACGTGCGGCCAATGGCAGCTATTCGAAGTAGACAGAATGTACGAACATAAAAATTATGCCCCCAGTGGCAGTCATAAATGGGCATACTTTCTGAGCGCTTCAAAATCGCCCGTGACACCTCTACTTCTTCCATCTGCAGGTGGTAAAAATAAAACAGCACAATGACGTTAGTGCCACTGGTGCTGCCTCTAGTATCTGATATCCGGACTCATAGTAGTCATTGATATTATCTGCTCAGTTCCTTATGTAACAGAGTGCCGTTACGTAACGGTATAATGTGTTCAAGAGAGTGTGTAACGTCCCCTTAGAAAAATTAATGAATTACTGTGCTGATAAACCCCTACGTTATTTGATTTTCAAACAGCTGAGCAAAACTGAACGTACTCAGACATTCATTAAAGTGACACACAATATTTTTAGCGCAACGCAATCTGAATTTCAGTAATCCCTACAAAAGAATGGCCTTGGCTAACAATAACCTATACTTTTCATGAATTCTTACCTCACAAAAATCTTCGTTACTCGAACTACTGCAATACAGCGAGCGCCAATACTGCCAGCTAAATAACGCGCTACGTGGCGTTACCAATAAAAAAACCTAAACGGCCTACTTACAAGTGTTACGATCATAGCGGGTTAGTTGCACACAGGATCGCTTAGAAAGAGAAATGGGGCAGATTGTGACAAGTACTTAATTTAGTGAAATCATAGAAGAGTGGCATACAATCCAAAACCTGGTACGCTAGTGACACCACACTACGTGCGTACCAGAATAATTAAATATCTACATGCACAATAGAAGTCATCGACAGTATTCCAAACAGGGTTCAAACGAGTCTGAAAGGAAACCACTTGTTTCTTTCAGGGTACAGAAATGTAGTAATTATAACCGTTTATTGTATTCCTCAATTCCGCTGAACTGGACTCGATACATTGCAACACGTACAGAAAATCCGAGGAAGCGAAATGCGGGAACGCAGCCGCATCATCCTTTAATTACAGCACTAAATTCGTATTTGAACGTAACGAGAAAGAAATACCCAACCCGTTCGCTTTGTTTTGGTTTTCCGTGGCTTGCCTGTAGCGAATGCTGTAATAAGAACACTGCCATTTACTTTCCCTTATCGTCTGAGTTTCTGCTGTCTCTAATAACCTCAATGTCGCAGAGGCGTTGGAATATAAATTTCATTATTTACGAAAGGCTATGCGGAAATTATTACCGTAAGTTTTCCAACAGTACTGAAGCGAGTGACTTTGAGAGACCTCCGTTTTTATGAATGAGAAATTTACTGCCTAAATATTTACTTACGGATTCTCCGCTACAAGAGTATAATTGTAAACTCTTGCAGTGTATGTGACATATAGCGTGTGCATGTGTGGATGTTTAATGTTGTCTTTTCAATGGAAATCTCGTGCCTACAAAATGTTTAAAACCACCGTGCTACTGACCAACTACACCTAGTGATTTCCGTGAAATGAAGTATCGTGTTGTGGCTTTACTTCAGTTTAATACATCAAACCAAACATTCCCACAGGGAAGCTACTAGAGTTAATCAGAACTTTACACCGTAAATTATTTATTCTCAAAAAACTGGTAGAATGCAAAAAAGTTGTATAAATCTGAAGTACACAATGTCGAATACTACCCTACATGCAATTTGGAGGCTGGTAGAACATATGATTGACTTTATTTAGACCGCGCCTCCCTGTTATTAGACGGACATAAAGTTGATTGATACTGATTAGAGGTGAGAAACAGAAGACCTACATCCTGACTAGCACTTGAAGAAAGAAATTTAGTGGACAAGTTAATGGAACTCAATACATTTACAATGACTGATTCCCTATCTACCAAATCTGTAGTCTGCAAGTCACCTGTTGAAGTACAGACAGCAGTTGTACTGCATCGATTATCTGTTCGATGGGCCGTTGGCACTGTGCAGATGATGTACGTGGCATACCTGTCATTCTCTGCCTACACAGTGGACGTAATATTCTGTCTGCAAACTTCTAGGACTGAAATTACCGCAGTACAGGCAGAAAACGAGACAAGATTTCTGTTTGCTTCCAGCAACAGAAATTCGACTAAAGTATTCTCCCTTAAAGAAGCACTTTAGTGTGTGTCAGACTCCACAGAGAGCTAAAGTATCATTACTCGAGTCAAGAGAATCAACACTGTTAACAAAGAAACGATTACAAGTGCTCCTTTTGTTGCAAGCAATTATTCTAAAAAGATGCCTGCCATATTCTGGGCTGGGACTCTCGCCAGCGAACAGTTTAGGTTGATCCCCGGAGGCCTTCGATCGATTCCCGCAGCGAAGTGCCTTCGATAGATCCCCGGAGGAAGTGTCCCTCCACGTACCATACCCTAACGCTATGTCTACCTTTATGCTCAGGCCACGAATCCTAGTGGCCATTACAGAAACATTACCTCCCACTACATGGCTCATAAATCTGCCAGCAAATCAAATGAAGCTCATACACCTTCCAGAAGATTTTTTGGAAGTTTCCATTTCCCCTCCTATAGCCTTAGCACTCCGTCAATCAAATAAGCACCTCCCATCTCACCTTGAGAAGATTCTCCGGAGTCAGTTTGCGACCATCCTTTGTGACCCCCAAGCATTCCTTCGCACTAAAAGGATGTCTTTTCGCCTTGTTCTGTCCCCGACGCTGTTTCTCCACGTACGCTTTCCTGATATTTTTTTTTGTTCCATCCGACTGCAGCCTCCCGTCCACACTGGTCCACTCTATGAGGTTTCCGGTTCTGTAAGCCCCCACCTCGTCACTTTGCTGACTCTCAGGGCAATAAATGTCCATCCCCTGCAGAATATGACAAGCCTCCTCACAGCTGCTCTTTAGCCATTAGCGGCTCCTGAGGGTAACGTTGCCCACATCGCCCTTCCTGTCAGTGCTCAGAGTAATTAACTCCCAGACATGCAATATTTCAGAAATTGTTAGCGTGTGGTGCTAGCCACTATCAGCCAGTGAAATGATTAGTAATCTGACTGTGCATCAAAACAACGATCTAATATAAATATAAAAGAATATACAGATGATTAAATGTATGGTGGGAAAAGCATGGCGCCTGACATGGTGATACGCAGTCAGAAGTATTAGAACACGTTCTTTTTTTTTCAAATTGCTGATGTAAATACGTTCCATAATTCATCCTCAGTGTTTGCGACGATTTTCCAGAAGAATGTGTTAGTTAAAATTGTCAACTTCATGTTTTACGATTATACTGACGTAAGTTTTTTTTTTTCTCTTTCTCTGTCATTATATTAACAGACGAACAGTACAGTACATACTTTTGAATAAATGATGCGATTATGTGAGAGGTGCAACGAATCAATGTAACTAATTCGATACACTGCGGGTTCAGATCAGCCACGTTGTTTGACAAGCATATTACACGTTTACAAATTTTGAGACACGTATATGATCTGGATGAGCCCAGTAGACCGATGCTAACGGAGAGACATCGTCGGTGTAGTCATCAGTGGCCTATACTTCCTAACGAAAGACTCAGATACCATCACGCAGGCTCTTTCTTTGGTGACTCAGGAATCCAATGCGAGAGTCTACTTGGCGCCCAGGTGTGGAGCAAGAGAACATCACACCAAAAGAGGGGTTCGTCGGAGGTGCTATTCTACACGCTCGTTTCTTGGCTAAGTTGCTGATGTAGGCGCCGTCGTGGAAGTTGCTGGCAGCCTTGATGAGATTGCTCCATCTGATGCCGTCTTCGGCGAGCTCCTCCAATTTGTCACTGTCACTGTTAAAGGCATTCATATTGCACTTGACGCAGTCTTCCAGGGGATCTCTTGGCAAGTATTATCTCACTATGTGGTGTGTGTCGGGGAAGACGTGACTGTCCTATATCGCAAGCGACGTTCCTTGAGATGGTGGTGATAGTAGCTTCGCAGTTTTCATGACGAACTCATTTATCACATGATCCCTCCGTGTTATGCCCAGAATGTTTCGAAGCACCGCAGAAGAAGGTACTAAGTTTACGTCCTTGTTTCGCGTATGGTGTCCGGTTCTCAGCAGCGTACAAGAGGGTCCTCAGCATGAATGCTTGATAAGCGAGCATTTTTTTGTCACATACTCCTGTGTGAGATACCCGAAATTGTTCACTACTTTGCCAATTTTTGGGTATATTTTGTCGTCTAGAGGAAGATCTTACCACGCTATGAACCGAGGTACTAAAATTCGTCAGTCACATTCAACAAGGGACCATCTAATCTTATGGCAGGCATATCCGTCTATCCTTACGCCATAATCATGGTATTCCTTCTACTGACAGACATGGAGAAGAGCTTGCTGGCAGCCACCAAATTTGTCCGTAAGCCTTTGCAGGTCTTCTTGATGATGTGCTATGAATGCTGCGTCATTAGCGAATAAAAGGTTACTCATTAAGAAGTCATCACCATTGCGCTTGGGTTTTAGTAGTGACATATTGTAAAATTTCTCATCAGTTCTGGTACGTAGATGAATGCCCACGTTTGTTTTGCCGGAAGCAACTATAAGAAGTACCCTAGTGAGAAAAATATACCAACCAAAGACACTGGACTCGCATTCGGGAGGACGACGGTTCAATCCCGCGTCCGGCCATCCTGATTTAGGTTTTCCGTGATTTCCCTAAATCGCTCCAGGCAAATGCCGGGATGGTTCCTCTGAAAGGGCACGGCCGACTTCCTTCCCCATCCTTCCCTAATCCGATGAGACCGATGACCACGCTGTCTGGTCTCCTTCCCCAAACAACCAACCAACTACACCAACCAAGGTAGAGCCAATACACAGTCTTGACGAAATCCTCTTTGCGGAAGAAACGGATCTGATGTGTTTCCTTCTAATATCACAGCACCCTCCATATCGCCGTGAAAATTCTTGACCATCTTCAAACATTTCGTGGCACAACCTATTCGCTAGTAAAGTGTGCAGTCCCGCCTTGCTCTCTGTGTCAAATGCTTCATTTAGATCGAAAAAGCAATGAACAGTAGTATCTTCCGCTCGCGACATTTTGCCTGAATTTGTCGGAATGTGAAGATCATATCAGTAGCAGATCACAGGTCTCGTAACTCAGATTGAGACTCAGGGTGGACACGATAGGCAAGCTTCTCCAACCCACCCAGCACCAGACAGGCAAATGGTTTTCCGATACCAAGCAGTGAAATTCCGCTGCAGCATCTGCAATCACCAAGATTGCCTTTACTTTTGCAAAGAGTGACAATGTTGACATCGCGCATATCCTGCGGCGCAGTGCAGTAGCATTCGGTGTATCTCAAGGCAATGTGGAAGGCCATGTAATTGTTCAAGACATACTGCGAGTATCGTAATTAAATAGAATGTTGACACGACTGAAACCATACGTTAACCAGCGAAAAATTCTCCTATCACAGCACAAGAGAGGCGGATATGTTCCTGTTGGTTCAAATGACTATGACTAAAAGTGGGGTACCAGCCTCCACATTCTTTCCTCCTCAGCACCTTTTAATGGTTCAAATGGCTCTAAGCACTATGGGACTTAACATCTAAGGTCATCAGTTCGCTAGACGTAGAACTACTTAAACCTAACTAACCTAAGGACATCACACACATCCATGCCCGAGGCAGGATTTGAACTTGGGACCGTAGCAGCAGCGTGGTTCCGGACTGAAGCGCGTCGAATCGCTCGCCCACAGCGGCCGGCCCGCACATTTAAAAGTTTTCCCAAAAATTATGGCACGCGAACACATTCGCCCTCTTTGTAACATGCAACTTACCTCTAACTCCCACAAGCTTCACAAACAGTAACTGTCTCACACACATTAGTCCTCTGCTGTAAGTCACTCATACCATCCACTCTCACTTGCCCATTCTCAGTCAATTAGTCAGCCCAACTCAATCTTATTATCTCTTTGTGTCCCTCTAATTGTTACTGTCTCCTGCATCACAGCCAGTTTCTTATGTTCTGTTCCACTGCAACAGTATCCTCCTACTGTCACTGTCTCTCATTTTCTCCCCCTTACTGTTACTAGCTCATTTAATTCCTTCCCATTGCTGCTGTCTCATCTCATTGTCAATCTTTCCCCTCCTGCTAGTAATTGTTATAGACTCTGTCTCTCAGCCACATCCGCTTTCCCCTTCTCTTTATTTCTCTCCCTCTGGCACTATCTCCTCAACTCTTTCTCCTTGCACTATTCTCTCACTGTCAACTATGTTCCGCTGTCAATGTGTCCCTCACTTTCCCTCTCACTGCTGATGCCCCTTCGATCTTTCTATACCACAAACACTGTCTACTATCTTCCAATTTTCATTACTGTACGGTCTCTTTGCTACTGCACTGTCTTCTTCTCTCTCAACATAAAAAAAATCGCAAATTTATTCGCACGCCAAAATTTTTGGATAGTTTTAAAAGTTCTGAGGAAGGTAGAATAAGCACCTGGTATCCCAGTTCCCAGTCAGAGTCTTTTAAATAAACAAGAACGTATTCGAATTATTTTTGTGGTTCGATAGGAGCAGTATTTCTCTGGTTCCCTTTTTTCCCTTTTGCAGCGGGGCATAACACTCATATGAAAAGCAATGTATTAGTCAGTATAATTTTGATAGTGTTGAAATAACGGAAAACTACTTATACACCACGAATCGGATTTATACGGAAAAAAAGTTGTACATGTGCTTCAGCACTACAACATGGCGTTCAATAAAACATCATGTTTTCGTCTCACACCGAATTTTACTTGTGTATCTTACATGAACAAGAACCCGCCCGGGTTGCCGAGAGTGATAATGCGCTGCTTCCTGGACTCGGGTAGGCGTGCCGGCTCCGGATCGAATCCGCCCAGCGGATTGACAACGAGGGCTGGTATGCCGGACAGCCTGGATGTGGTTTTTAGCCGGTTTTCCACATCCTGCTACTTGAATGCCCGGCTGGTCCCCGCATTCCGTCTCAGTCACACGACTCGCACATATTTGAAACACGTTCACATTATTCCATGGCTTACATAGACGCAGACAGCTGGGGTACACTAATTCCGTCACGGGGGGTTCAGGGTGGCGGCACGAAGGGTATCCCTCTACCCTCTGCAACTACCACTGCCAAATCAATAGTAACAATGGGCTGGGTTGTTTCGGGGAGAAGACCAGACAGCGAGGTCATCGGTCTCATCGGATTAGGGAAGGATGGGGAAGGAAGTCGGCCGTGCCCTTTCACAGGAACCATCCTGGCATTTGCCTAGAGCGATTTAGGGAAATCACGGAAAACCTAAATCAGGATGGCCGGACGCGGGATTGAACCGTCTTCCTCCCGAATGCGAGTCCAGTGTGCTAGCCACTGCGCCACCTCGCTTGGTCATAGTAACAAGGCCGGCCCCGCATTGCAACGGGAATGAAGCCTCCAGAAAATGATGAAAATGATTTTACCTAAACAAGTAGGATAACTTTCACCTCCCTATCTGGGGCAGGGATAAGGATACAAGAAAATTTTCAAGCTTGTACGAAACCCGGATCTTAGGAACATATAAAAATGTAGGTTATTTTCCGCGCATGGCCGTCTTCGAATCTACGGCTCTGATTTCATACGAAAATTGTTAAAAAGACGATTATTTTGCGGGGGTGCTTGCTAGTAAATGCCCGTGAATTAATGGTGCCTCTATAAATCCCATAATGTCCACCGTAGATCACATCAAATGCAGAAAAACCAACCGATTTGTTCCATTTGCCTAAACTGGAGGAAATGTTTAATACTCATAATTTGTCTGTGTAGTGTACAATAGTAACATTGAGACGATCCTTCTGTTGGTTATACAAATTGTCTCTAGCCAAAGGGCTATCTAAAACGGTTGGCCCTTCCTGACTATCATCTATAGAGCCCAAGGTATGAGCCCCGGAAAATACCAGTTTTTACGCCTTCTGGAACACTTTGGTAAGCATGTTGTTGCATGCGTTCCAATACGGGCAGAAACATCCAGTAAAAGAGTGCGTACACAATTCGTTTGCGAGATAATTGAGAATGTGTGACGAATTTAATATTGTCCTAGTTAGTACAAGTGTATCTTCAATCTAAGCTTTTCGATTAAGTACACATTATATTGAGTTCTACTATCACCCACGGCCCTTGGTTGAGGAGTGTGGTACATAAATATTTGGATGGCGGTAAGTTTTTCTGCTGATTTACACGTAAGACGATATCCAGTGCGCCAATATGTTCCACCATCGGCAGGTGGAGGGTGGCCTGAACCACAACCTGAAAGGCCACCAGGAGTCAACTGTGTTGATTCGTCTATCTGGGGTCATCCGAAGAGGTAAATGTGTAGCACTCTCGTTGATACGGTTGAAGAACTAGAGCAGTGAACGATTTGAGAGACGTATTTGAAATAATTCGTGATTCACTGAAAGCACGGATGCACTATTCCGTTCAAAGGAGAGAACGACATGTGGAACACCTTCACCAACAGTGACGATTGTACCATAAATCGTAACGTGCCAAGAAAGCCTACAGCCAGTTCAGGTAAGTCATGGGTGAAATTTGAGCTCAGTTAGATGCAGGCTTAGTTTTCTCTATTATATATGATACGCATTGTCTTCAAACGATCTGAGAGACGTCTCTTCCTCGTTTAGGCTGCTCGTGTGTAACACGACTGAACATTAATTTACCAAAGATGATTAAACGCAGCTAAATACAAAAAGGAAACATCGTTCAAAAATGATTGTAAAATTCTGGAAGATCTTAATATTATCAAATATTGGCTCAAGGACTGGCAGCTGACCGCCAGTTTAATAAGTGTAATGTGATACTTGGATATCACCGAAAGCACCCGATATCATTCTTCTTTCCTATCTGCGAGCGATCAACGCTGTCAGCCACAACTATTAAGTAAGTAGCAGTATCTTTTTGGAGAAACATAATGTAGAACGATCAAGTTGAAACAGACGTGGGAAAGGCTGACGCAAGACTGCGAGTAACTGGAAGAATTCTAAAAAAGTGGGTTTCATTCATGACAGTGGTAACTTACAAACATCTCCTTCCAATAATTCCCGAGTGCTGAAACGATCATAACTTCTTCTTCTTCTTTACTTTGAATGACCCCGATTTACTATTGGTTTCCGCGTAAAAATGTTCATGAAAAACTTGCAAGGACTGTCATTCGCCTACATGTTCTATTATACTTTACATAACGTCCTTCAAGTAAATATGCAGCTGATACCATCCCCTGACATGGTCAATTAGCTTATAGAAGTTTGAAGTGTTTTACTGAACGTAACATATAGAGCGTCTGTAGCAAAACTTTCATCGAAACAGCTCCTAAAGTCATGGAATTGAAGCGCTGTACATCTGTCCATTTAATTCAACCCCTAGACAATCTGTTTCACATCCTGAACTAGTGTGTATGTGACATTATCTGTAGACTGCGTCTATCACTAAGAATGGTTGACTGAGATCACAGATATAGCACCCAAGGGCACTTCAATCACATGTAAAATACATATAACTAAGTCATATAATCAGGTAAAATATCCAAAAATATTACATAGCAAGAGTTTCTGTAACAATAACTAATTCTGGGTTACTCCTTGCCATTGAAGATGGATATGCAGGTAGACAGTGTAACGTTGTTGAAAGAAAATGTCGTTCACAAAAGTAGTAAATTTGGTGCACATTGGCTTATTATTGACATCAACTTAGATCTGTTACATTCCAGCACGTTCATGATGGGAAACTAAACATATTAAACGCTGCAATCAACAAAACTGTAAATTATCCCTGATTGGATTGATGTTAATGTCAGCACTGAAGAGTGAGTGATGACCTGGCTTGAAATGAGGCGGTTGAAAACAGTTTCGACTTTAAGTAGTTGTTATCTGATTATAAATGCCTCTATTTTTTCTTTAATAATGTGAGTTCATAGCATCAGTTGTTCAGTCTTTATTCCTAGCGTGTTTAAATATCGAAAACTAAATTATAACCGTTAGGTCAACACAGTTTGTTACGCGACCACTATGTCAAGTTTTGACATTGAAACTGCCTGTAACGGTACGAATGTAACTTTAATTTGAGATGTCACCGAGGAGAAATGTTCAATCGTGAACTGAAAATTGACATGAACTGTGAACACTCATTAGCGATATTTGTCTACGGTAATATATTTGTATTGATATTCCGTCTGAATGAAATGTCGGTTGACAGTTGACAGTGTGACTGGAGAGATGTGCGTTCTGCAGCATCATACCTGAGACGACTGCTGCAAGGTCTCTGGTGCCGATGCTCCGTTGTCTCGCCGATCAGGCCGTCAGAATACACCATAAACATAACCTCACGGTCCAAAAGCAGAACGGGACAAGGCGATTCGAGCTAATTTCTTAGCAATAACGCAGATTTCCAGAAAAAAGAGTGGGCGGCCAGCCAGGTATCAGCCACGACCCTCAGTCCGCCCGTTTACCAAAATTAAACTGTTCAGGAGCTCGGCCTTCTCGCAGATTCCAATGCAGTTTTAGCTTACCAAACCACACTGTAGACAGCGGACTGATCCAAACGAATACAGCCCGTTTCACTCGTTAAGATTCAGCTTAATTCGTAGTTGCAACGCAGTATAGCTCACCATCGCTCATCAACTGTCACTTCGTGACATCACCCACAGATATTAATACTTCTAACGAGCCGTAGCTCCTTAAATTACAACGAAATTATATACGCTCATAGGATTAACATTACACGGCAAGTAAGTGTACTGATTCTGTGTAATACATTACATTGTATATGTACATACAGACTTATCACAATCCAAGATAAGAAAATAGAAGAAGAAAAAGGACAAAAAAAGAAAAAAATTCATGCTGACTTCATTAACATTTTACGGAACTCTACTATTAGTACTAGTAGATGTAAAATACACTCCTGGAAATGGAAAAAAGAACACATTGACACCGGTGTGTCAGACCCACCATACTTGCTCCGGACACTGCGAGAGGGCTGTTCAAGCAATGATCACACGCACGGCACAGCGGACACACCAGGAACCGCGGTGTTGCCAGTCGAATGGCGCTAGCTGCGCAGCATTTGTGCACCGCCGCCGTCAGTGTCAGCCAGTTTGCCGTGGCATACGGAGCTCCATCGCAGTCTTTAACACTGGTAGCATGCCGCGACAGCGTGGACGTGAACCGTATGTGCAGTTGACGGACTTTGAGCGAGGGCGTATAGTGGACATGCGGGAGGCCCGGTGGACGTACCGCCGAATTGCTCAACACGTGGGGCGTGAGGTCTCCACAGTACATCGATGTTGTCGCCAGTGGTCGGCGGAAGGTGCACGTGCCCGTCGACCTGGGACCGGACCGCAACGACGCACGGATGCACGCCAAGACCGTAGGATCCTACGCAGTGCCGTAGGGGACCGCACCGCCACTTCCCAGCAAATTAGGGACACTGTTGCTCCAGGGGTATCGGCGAGGACCATTCGCAACCGTCTCCATGAAGCTGGGCTACGGTCCCGCACACCGTTAGGCCGTCTTCCGCTCACGCCACAACATCGTGCAGCCCGCCTCCAGTGGTGTCGCGACAGGCGTGAATGGAGGGACGAATGGAGACGTGTCGTCTTCAGCGATGAGAGTCGCTTCTGCCTTGGTGCCAATGATGGTGGTATGCGTGTTTGGCGCCGTGCAGGTGAGCGCCACAATCAGGACTGCATACGACCGAGGCACACAGGGCCAACACCCGGCATCATGGTGTGGGGAGCGATCTCCTACACTGGCCGTACACCACTGGTGATCGTCGAGGGGACACTGAATAGTGCACGGTACATCCAAACCGTCATCGAACCCATCGTTCTACCATTCCTAGACCGGCAAGGGAACTTGCTGTTCCAACAGGACAATGCACGTCCGCATGTATCCCGTGCCACCCAACGTGCTCTAGAAGGTGTAAGTCAACTACCCTGGCCAGCAAGATCTCCGGATCTGTCCCCCATTGAGCATGTTTGGGACTGGATGAAGCGTCGTCTCACGCGGTCTGCACGTCCAGCACGAACGCTGGTCCAACTGAGGCGCCAGGTGGAAATGGCATGGCAAGCCGTTCCACAGGACTACATCCAGCATCTCTACGATCGTCTCCATGGGAGAACAGCAGCCTGCATTGCTGCGAAAGGTGGATATACACTGTACTAGTGCCGACATTGTGCATGCTCTGTTGCCTGTGTCTATGTGCCTGTGGTTCTGTCAGTGTGATCATGTGATGTATCTGACCCCAGGAGTGTGTCAATAAAGTTTCCCCTTCCTGGGACAATGAATTCACGGTGTTCTTATTTCAATTTCCAGGAGTGTATAATAAAGTAGGCCGATAAAGCATGTTAGAGTACTTTTTGTCGCGGTAAGACTCAGGTTGGGATAAATGTAGACACAGATAAGATACAAAGAAGAGGGGCGCATTTTGTGACGAGTTGGGACACTACAGGAGAGGCTCGCTCTCACGAGTCTGAGATTAGACGTTCTTTCATAAGTCTCTACATACGGTACATTCCCAACCTACATTCACGGACTGACTATAGGCAAAAAATTAACTTGAAGAGTACAGATGTAGCTGTAATTTGATTCTAACTATTGTCGTCTCTCCTACGTATAAAACTATAATCCCTACGTCAGGACTAGCATCTAGTTAGTTTCCCAGATAATCACCTGGTGAAAAAATTAAACGTCCCCAAGCGCGGTGATACCGCTAACCATGTAAGACCGCCACTAATCTTGACAACGGACTCAATTTTCAGGAATGCCACATTCAGTTGAAGCAACCTAATGATGCTGATGTTGAATAAGTGTATAAGGGGCCAAGCAGCGAAGGTCACCAGTCTTCTATTACCCCCCCCCCCCTCCCCGACCAAGACGAAAGTAGTGTAACCAAAGTAATCTGACTGCATGTACAGCATATTCTAAGTGCAAGTGCGAGAAAGTGTTCTAAATCTTTGCGTGGTACGTTTCTGAGGCGGAACATGAGAACCAGCTGGGTATACGTGTATTACGATATGGAAAACCACCTGCAAACCATGTTCAGGTTGGTACATGGGGCCGTTAACGTAAATCCGCCGGGCGCTTTCGATCCGGGAGCTGCATACCTCCCCGTCTCCGAAGCAGTCGCGTTAACGCACACGGCTACCCAGGCGAGTACTCAATAAAAAATATGGAGTGACCTCCCAAGTCCTCTGAATGTAGTCCAGTGGAGCTAGTATTTAATGAGTTGAGACGACGATCCGAAAATGGGTAATCATATGTGGGACACAGTTGTGGGAGGTCCTACAGCCAGAATGGAGACTAATTCCAACTGAAACATCGCCAAAGCTGACCTGTCGCATGCAGCGTGTATCCAAGGCAATGATTAAGGCAATTGTTAGCTATTTTGAAGAATCTATATTTTAATAGCTGCATTTGCCTGTGTATTAATTGCATGAGTTAAATCAACATTTAGAAAACAATGAAATGTAATTTAATAACGTATTTTCTTTACATTGTCCATAATCACTTGGTGTTTCCAAACTTATGGAGGGTGTGACTGCAGGCATGTGAACACAGTTGTTGTCAAGCTGGAAGTCGTGAGCGTCCACATTATACCCGACATGGAGATCTAGAACAAAGGAAGACATTTACTCAGCGAGACTGTTGAAATACTCGTAAATACCCCAGTTCATGCTCACAGTAATCTGAATGTGAAGATCGAAGTCATGGTAGGAAAAACTGCCAAAAACCATCAAGGAACCATCTCCGGTGCTAACTACACCCTGCACACAATGAGGGCAAACTGCTTACTGGTCCGTCGTTCCATTCGACGCCTTACATCACTTGAAACGAGCCAAGGTCGCAACTCGTTGGACCGCACTACACGCTTCCATCCAGTTACTGCCAGATTCAGTGTTGTACGCTCATGAAAAACATCTGCAGCTGTTTGCACAGCCGTGAACAGTGGCCTTCCGAGCAGTAAGCGATCTGAAACGGGAAACTGGTTGAAATGGACCTGCATCCAGTAACAGCAGCAATTTCTGGTGGATTTTAATCGGATTTTCATCGACAAGACGCAACACTCGTCTCCAGTCCCTGTTGGATCTTTTTACGACGGCTGTTTCTGTCCCGTGTTGCATGGCTGCGAATGGTACACCATTCCTGGACAATGCGTTGGACAGTTCGAATTGATAGACCAACGAATTGGGCAACGTCAGCCACATTTGTAGTCATAGGCACGTCCAAATACGACTTATCCTGTATACCATTCTGCCACGACTCCTTGTTGGCTCGTCTTACTACATTGTTTCCAAACAACTGACAAATTCATACACAGTACTTCACTTGCCACGAAATACACTATGTGATCAAAAGTATCCGGACAGCTAGCTAAAAATGACTTCCAAGTGCGTGGGGCCCTCCATCGGTAATGCTGGAATTCAGGTGTTGGCCCTCCCTTAGCCTTGATGACAGCTTCCACTCTCTCAGACATAGGTTCAGTTAGGCGCTGGAAGGTTTCTTGGGGAATGGCTGAACTGGCTGCACTGAGGAGAGGTATCTATGTCCGTCTATGAGGCCTGGCACGAAGTCAGCGTTTAAAGACATCCCAAAGGTGTTCAGTAGGATTCAGGTCAGGACTTTGTACAGGCCAGTCCATTACATGGATATTACTGCGGTGTAACATCCCTGCCAAAGACTGTGTATTATGAACATGTGCACAATCGTGCTGAAAGATTCAGTCACCATCCCCGAATTGTTCTTCAACAGTGGGAAGCAAGAAGATGCTTAAAACATCAATGTAGGCCTGCTGTGATGGTGCCACGCAAAACAGCAAGGGGTGCAATCCTCTCCATGAAAAACGCGACGACAACGTAATACCATCGCCTCCGAATTTTACTGTTGGCAGAACACACGCTGGCATTAGACGTTCACCAGACATTCTCCATACCCACACCCAGCCACTGGATCGCCACATTGTGTACCGTGATTCGTCACTCCGCACAACGTTTTTTCACTGTCCAAGCGTCCAACGTTTACGCTCCTTACACCAAGCGAGGCGTCATTGGGCATTTACCGGCGTGATGTGTAGCTTATGAGCAGCCGCTCGACCATTAAATCCAAGTTTCTCACCTCCCGCCTAACTGTCATAGTACTTGGAGTGGATCCTGATGCAGTTTGGAATTCCTTTGTGATGGTCTGGTTAGATGTCTGCCTATTACACATTACGATCTGCTTCAACTATCGGCGGTCTCTGTCAGTCAACAGACGAGGTCGGCCTGTACGCTCTTGTGCTGTACGTGTCCCTTCACGTTTCCACTTCACTATCACATCGGAGAAAGTTGACCTAGGGTTGTTTAGAAGAGTGGAAACCTCGCGTACAGACGTGTGACACAAGTGACACCCAATCACCTGACAACGTTCGAAGTCCGTGAGTTCCGCAGAGCTCCCATTGGGATTTCTCACGATGTCTAACGACTACTGACGTCGCTGATATGGAGTACCTGGCAGTAGGTGGCAGTACAATGCAACTAATATGAAGAACGTATGTTTTTGGGGTGTCCGGATACTTTTGATCACATAGTGTACGTTAGAGCCGAAGAGTCACGTGACCGCTGGTATCAGTCCTACACCATCTAATGCGCCTAAAGCGATTGGATTGCTCTCTTAAGTGTGTGACTGACATATTGTCTGGTAAGCTTGTTCTATTATAACTGTTTAATTGCGATAAGGGTCAAAATGAGAATGGTTTACTGTTTGACGATTAAATCTATAACTGACTGTCGGAGTGAAGCTCTACATTACTAACTTCCAATAAAAAAATATCGCAACCAAATACACTACTGGTAGAAAAGATGAAATGTATTGGCAGTTACGAATACGAACAATCATCGACTGTGTAATGGAATGACGACAGTGGAAATTAGTACAGGAGTTGCATAATGTGTGCACGAGCACAGGCTGTGACGTAGAACGACGGCATAAGGAAGTTTGCTTCTGGCTGTGAAACTTACACGGAGAGCATGATGAGAAGGCGACCACTACTGATAACCGGGTTCGAGACCCGATCTGCCACCAATTCTCACTGTCGTCACTCCCTCCCACAACTGATCGTTGTCCATATTCGCAACTGCGAATACATTTAATGTTCTTCGTAAGGGCTGTAGTCGCCTTAGAGCCTGTTCCTTCGGACACACACGCAAGTCCGAAGGAACATTGCATCGTACTTCTGAACATTACAGGCATTGCAATATTTTATATATTTGCCGACACCCAGAAAGCGACTTTCAATTAAAATGTCGTCCCTTTACAGGAATATGCATAATGAATATACGAGTGCAGGTTGTGTAAACACATGGCTGACGACATATGGAAGCCTGTATCTTGTCTTGAGTGGTGCTCAGATAGCCTAACCGTGAGGCGACCGCTCGCGAGGTATTTTATATATTTGCCAACACCCAGAAAGCGACTTTCAATTAAAATGTCGCCCCTTTACAGGAATATGCATAATGAATGTACGAGTGCAGGTTGTGTAAACACATGGCTGACGACATATGGAAGCCTGTATCTGGTCTTGAGTGGTGCTCAGATAGCCTAACCGTGAGGCGACCGCTCGCGAGGTATTTTATATATTTGCCAACACCCAGAAAGCGACTTTCAATTAAAATGTCGCCCCTTTACAGGAATATGCATAATGAATGTACGAGTGCAGGTTGTGTAAACACATGGCTGACGACATATGGAAGCCTGTATCTGGTCTTGAGTGGTGCTCAGATAGCCTAACCGTGAGGCGACCGCTCGCGAGGTATTTTATATATTTGCCAACACCCAGAAAGCGACTTTCAATTAAAATGTCGCCCCTTTACAGGAATATGCATAATGAATGTACGAGTGCAGGTTGTGTAAACACATGGCTGACGACATATGGAAGCCTGTATCTGGCCTTGAGTGGTGCTCAGATAGCTTAACCGTGAGGCGACCGCTCGCGATAATCGGGACATCCAGGTTTGAGTTCCGGTCCGGCACACATTTTCATTGTCGTCATTCCATTATACAGCTGACGCCTGTCCATATTCGCCGGCCGGGGTTGGCCGAGCGGCTCTAGGCGCTACAGTCTGGAACCGCGCGACCGCTACGATAGCAGGTTCTAATCGTGCCTCGGGCATGGGTACGTGTGATGTCCTTAGGTTAGTTAGGTTTAAGTAGTTCTAAGTTCTAGGTGACTGATGACCTCAGAAGTTAAGTCCCATAGTGCTCAGAGCCATTTGAACCATTTGAACCTGTCCGTATTCGCAACTGCGGAGACATTTCATGTATTTCGTAATGGATGTAGTCATCGCAGTGCCTGTCCCTTAGGACAATACATCGTACTTCGGACCAACGCAGGCACTGCAATACCGTATGAAAGAAAAGTATCTATATACACCTGTATTTCAACCGATGAGGAATTTGAATGTCAATGAAATACACTCCTGGAAATTGAAATAAGAACACCGTGAATTCATTGTCCCTGGAAGGGGAAACTTTACTGACACATTCCTGGGGTCAGATACATCACATGATCACACTGACAGAACCACAGGCACATAGACACAGGCAACAGAGCATGCACAATGTCGGCACTAGTACAGTGTATATCCACCTTTCGCAGCAATGCAGGCTGCTATTCTCCCATGGAGACGATCGTAGAGATGCTGGATGTAGACCTGTGGAACGGCTTGCCATGCCATTTCCACCTGGCGCCTCAGTTGGACCAGCGTTCGTGCTGGACGTGCAGACCGCGTGAGACGACGCTTCATCCAGTCCCAAACATGCTCAACGGGTGACAGATCCGGAGATCTTGCTGGCCAGGGTAGTTGACTTACACCTTCTAGAGCACGTTGGGTGGCACGGGATACATGCGGACGTACATTGTCCTGTTGGAACAGCAAGTTCCCTTGCCGGTCTAGGAATGGTAGAACGATGGGTTCGATGACGGTTTGGATGTACCGTGCACTATTCAGTGTCCCCTCGACGATCACCAGTGGTGTACGGCCAGTGTAGGTGATCGCTCCCCACACCATGATGCCGGGTGTTGGCCCTGTGTGCCTCGGTCGTATGCAGTCCTGATTGTGGCGCTCACCTGCACGGCGCCAAACACGCATACGACCATCATTGGCACCAAGGCAGAAGCGACTCTCATCGCTGAAGACGACACGTCTCCATTCGTCCCTCCATTCACGCCTGTCGCGACACCACTGGAGGCGGGCTGCACGATGTTGGGGCGTGAGCGGAAGACGGCCTAACGGTGTGCGGGACCGTAGCCCAGCTTCATGGAGACGGTTGCGAATGGTCCTCGCCGATACCCCAGGAGCAACAGTGTCCCTAATTTGCTGGGAAGTGGCGGTGCGGTCCCCTACGGCACTGCGTAGGATCCTACGGTCTTGGCGTGCATCCGTGCGTCGCTGCGGTCCGGTCCCAGGTCGACGGGCACGTGCACCTTCCGCCGACCACTGGCGACAACATCGATGTACTGTGGAGACCTCACGCCCCACGTGTTGAGCAATTCGGCGGTACGTCCACCCAGCCTCCCGCATGCCCACTATACGCCCTCGCTCAAAGTCCGTCAACTGCACATAAGGTTCACGTCCACGCTGTCGCGGCATGCTACCAGTGTTAAAGACTGCGATGGAGCTCCGTATGCCACGGCAAACTGGCTGACACTGACGGCGGCGGTGCACAAATGCTGCGCAGCTAGCGCCGTTCGACTGGCAACACCGCGGTTCCTGGTGTGTCCGCTGTGCCGTGCGTGTGATCATTGCTTGTACAGCCCTCTCGCAGTGTCCGGAGCAAGTATGGTGGGTCTGACACACCGGTGTCAATGTGTTCTTTTTTCCATTTCCAGGAGTGTATAATTATATCCTGAGCTGTCTAATTTGACAAATTATATGAGTCTGAACGAAACAGAGAGATTCGTATAAATTTAACACAAATGGCTGAAACATCTGCAAGCATCTTCTGGTACACAAATGTTCATTAAATGCTTATCTGTAAATTATAAAGGTAAACAGGTTCCCAACTGACACCATGCACCATATTGTCTAGTACAAAATCCAATCTGAACTATCAGAGAAGTCTAAGCTCGCTTCCACTTTTTCGATGGTTTGCGATATGCAGATAAACTCGTACAGAGATAATATTTTAAAAAAGCAGTAGTTGACGCGCACGGTGCTCTCAATTTATTTCCTTGTATTTAACATGTGGACAGTTATTTCATTGTACGTTATGTTGTAATCAATAGGTATGTCTTACCCATTTGATTAGTCCATCTCTCAAGTATTTACAACTTTTAATTTTCTTAATTGATGTTTGACATAAAGCAAATTTAGAAATTTTCTCTTAATATTTTAGTTATGAGTTACAATAATATCGGCAACGGACTGTGGACGCATATGAACACGACAGGTAAAGAGGACGAGTAGTGCACTGTGTTCCGCGAATCAGTTTGCTTTATGCTTCACAGAACCAATGCGTCAGAAGTTGGAATGGGCAAGTATTTCAGATAGAGCTTTTACAAACAAAGAGGCACACGTCCGTCGGGACAATGATAGGAAAGAGTAGCAGAAGTGAGTGAGGAGGCAGATTCCCTCCTGTGTGCCGGTTCCGGTATACGTATGCCGCTTTGGGGTACCTGATTGGCGGAGAGCAATGGAGTCTGGGCATTGTATCAATAAGCTTCTAACGATGCTTTCAGACCTCGTTGTGCACCTATATCGGTTCTACCTGTCCTTCCTCTCGCTACGCAGTACGTTCGGTCGCTCTACGCTGTCAGTAAATTTAGTCCAAGATACTGAGATTTGTAGGGCCGTTGTATTAAATCAGTTGTACGAGCAAGAAAGAACGAACTGTCTTGATTATTTCCAAGGACTCATCACGGATTCGCCATTACTAGTATAACTCCATTTCTAAAAAGTTCAAACCAAGTAAAAAAGCAAAGCATTGGAATTTGTTCGTGAGCGTGCGCTTGTTGCAATCAAAAAACTCAGGTCTGTCGTGAAGATAATGGAAATTCTTAGCTTCACCGTACTAGAGCTATATCAATTGCAATGGACACGCGAAATTAGTAGTAGGAAAAACGAATAGAATATCAGATTCGTTGGGACGAATCTGTGTAAGAAGGGTGTATGTTTAAGGGACACTGCGTTCAAGTCACTAGTCTAACCTGCTCTACTTTTCCAGTGTTTGTAGACCTTATTAAGTAGAAACAACAACATACATCGAAATAATACAGAGCCGCGGAGCTAAGTTCGTAATAGGTCAGTACTGCTCTCTGTAAAACTCCGTAATAGTTTTCCGACCCTGTTAATTTAAAAAAGTAGTCTAAGGTAGTTTGTGACCGTGACTTGTGAACAAGGACGATCGTCAGATAAAGTGTCACTAGAAGCCTTCCTAAGAGACAATCTCCATTCCTTCCGAACTGACTATGCAAATGTAGACGAGATGTGGCTCAAATTCAAAGATATAGTAGCAACA
Source organism: Schistocerca serialis cubense (assembly GCF_023864345.2). NCBI lineage: Eukaryota > Metazoa > Arthropoda > Insecta > Orthoptera > Acrididae > Schistocerca > Schistocerca serialis. The sequence continues at coordinate 644,769,934 of NC_064639.1, forward strand.
GCAATTGAGAGATTCATACCTCATAAATTGGTAAGAGATGGAACTGATCGAACATCTGCTACCATAAGTTTCTTAGAAGTAGATACCTTAGGGGCTGCGAAGCAACTCAAATTGCTTGATACGGGCAAGTCTTCAGATCGCGACTGTATAGCGATTAGGTTCCTTTCAGATTACGCTGATACAATAGCTCCCTACTTAGCAATCATATACAACCCCTCGCTCACCGATAGATCTGTACCTACAGATTGGAAAATTGCGCAGGTCGCACCAGTGTTTAAGAAGGGTAGTAGGAGTAATCCATCGAACTACAGACCTATATCATTGACGTCGGTTTGCAGTAGGGCTTTGCAGCATGTACTGTATTCAAAAATTATGAATCACCTCGAAGGGACGATCTATTGATACGCAATCATCATGGTTTCAGAAAACATCGTTCTTGTGCAACGAAGCTAGCTCTTTATTTGCACGAAGTAATGGCCGCTATCGACAGGGGATCTCAAGTTGATTCCGTATTTCTAGATTTCCGGAAAGCTTTTGACACCGTTCCTCACAAGCGACTTCTAATCAAGCTGCGGGCCTATGGGGTATCGTCTCAGTTGTGCGACTGGATTCGTGATTTCCTGTCAGGAAGGTTGCAGTTCATAGTAATAGACGGCAAATCATCGAGTAAAACTGAAGTGATATCAGGTGTTCCCCAGGGAAGCGTCCTGGGACCTCTGTTGTTCCTGATGTATATAAATGACCTGGGTGACAATCTGAGCAGTTCTCTTAGGTTGTTCGCAGATGATGCTGTAATTTACCGTCTAGTAAGGTCATCCGAAGACCAGTATCAGTTGCAAAGCGATTTAGAAAAGATTGCTGTATGGTGTGGCAGGTGGCAGTTGACGCTAAATAACGAAAAGTGTGAGGTGATTCACATGAGTTCCAAAAGAAATCCGTTGGAATTCGATTACTCGATAAATAGTACAATTCTCAAGGCTGTCAATTCAACTAAATGCCTGGATGTTAAAATTACGAACAACTTCAATTGGAAAGATCACATAGATAATAGTGTGGGGAAGGCGAGCCAAAGGTTGCATTTCATTGGCAACAAGTCCACTAAAGAGAGAGCTTACACTACACTCGTTTGTCCTCTGATAGAATATTGCTGCGCGGTGTGCGATTCTTACCAGGTGGGATTGACGGAGGACATCGAAAGGGTGCAAAAAAGGGCTGCTCGTTTTACATTATCGCGTAATAGGGGAGAGAGTGTGGCAGATATGATACGCGAGTTGGGATGGAAGTCATTAAAGCAAAGACGTTTTTCGTCGCGGCGAGATTTATTTACGAAATTTCAGTCACCAACTTTCTCTTCCGAATGCGAAAATATTTTGTTGAGCCCAACCTACATAGGTAGGAATGATCATCAAAATAAAATAAGAGAAATCAGAGCTCGAACAGAAAGGTTTAGGTGTTCGTTTTTCCTGCGCGCTGTTCGGGGGTGGAATGGTAGAGAGATAGTATGATTGTGGTTCGATGAACCCTCTGCCAAGCACTTAAATGTGAATTGCCGAGTAATCATGTACATGTAGAAGGCAGATGTTACAGCAGTATTCACTGTTGCATACTCACAGTACAATGAACTGAGGTTCTACTGCAGTCAAAGTCAGAACAGAATTTAATCATAAACAAATATGTTCTCATCCATTCGTCTCGCAAACTCATGATGGTTAATCTACATACAGGCCAAGAGTGCAATACTAAATGTACTCTGATGACACATGTACTGTTTATCCACAACTGCAATGCAACACCCACAGCAATCTAGTTGGACTGGCTTGACATAAGCGAAAACTGTCACAATACAGACGCGAAAACTGTCATAACATCACTAATAGGAAATCCACACAAATCTTCTGTATCTCTCACAATAAAAATATGCTTCCTTGCTAACACATGCAAATACAGTTACTTTCAACAATCTGCTCGCAGCTGAAGGTACACGCTTAACCATTACCTATTAACCACAATAACTGGAAGAACCAAAAACACTGACACTGATGGTATATCGTTCTCGGCACATCAAAACAGACAAAATATCATATACAGTTAGTGGATCAGTGGGCAAGCTAGACAACCTTGACCCCGACCCAGAGGTCATTGGGGTTATCAGGCAAATGTGTTTGTTAAATTTCACTGACGTCAGCAACGCCGTATGTGGTCACATGAAAAGACCATGAACAGGGAAGGAAGGCCACTTCCCCACCTTCCATGCAAACATCCCCCACAATCCCACCTGGCAGTCAATGGCGTGCCATTTTTAATTTGCATATGTGTTGTCATATGCTGTCCAGCATGAGGCACCTCTCTACACCCCCACACCTTTGTATGTACCTAGCACAGCACTGGTATGGTTGCTGGGATTGTGTTTTTGTGAGACTCAGAGTCGACTGTAGTTTGCACCTGCAACCCAACGCACTCATGTGTGGTTGCATGTACTGCTGAGTGCTTGATATCCAATGCACCTGGACATCTTTGTACATACCTCTGAGTTCCCAGAACACAACGTGTGCCTACTTCCGCACCTGCAGTCGGTAGCCACCTATAGAGAAAGTGTGATATGGTGACATCACGCACTGCATGTTGTCACAACTAATGTGTAGCAAAAAATCACTTTTTCTTTCAAACAATCTGATGATGCATCACATGAACGTGCATAATTTCTTGAGCAAGATGCATGGCACTGTCATTTCATCACCGTCTTTATGTATGTCTAGGTCCCATGTGTTCAAGTGATGAGACGCTTGCTTTGAGCAAAGAAGAATTTGACAAGTCTGTTTGTTGTAAACATCAATCAGAAAAACGTGCTCACAGCTTTCTGCGTTAACAGTTGGAAAGCATGGTAGCAGAGAAGTGTAAGGAGGAATATTGTTCAACAAACTACGGCTATGCAGCAGAATGGCAAAATATACATTATGTGACTGAGTTCACCAACAAATTGTGATGTATATGCTGGAACTGTTTAGTATTTTAAAAATGTCTATCCAGTTTCCCACCACACGAGAAGCATAAACAACTGCGGTAGGTATTCATCCATCTATAATCTTTATTAATAAAACGTTTCTATGACTTTATATTTAAGGATTTTTTTGTTATTATTAAAGTGTTAGTGGAGATGTTCACAGTAGCATCTGCAGCAGCAATCAGAAGGAGAATTCTAAATAAATATGTCTTACAAGAAGCCATGCCGTTATGTAACAAATAATAATTGCTTAAATAAGTGTGTATGATTTCTATTGCTCATGGAAAGTGCTAGTGTTTACGGCAGCAGCACCAGCAGTTAGGAGGAATATTGTGCATAAATATATCCTACCAAAAAAAATCTGTTTTATTTTAAACACACATACGTAGGAATGGGTAACTGTAAATTTAGTACCAAAGATAATAATAATGGGAGGAGAGGTCAGGAATAGCATATATACTTAAGGCGATCGATAAATTGTTCACCCATTTGTGAGAGAAATGTAAAAGTGTAAGGATGTCAAGACGTATATCAACAATCCCTGCCATGAGGCAATGTAGTAACACTGATGATGATGAATAGGAAGGAAAACTAAACATATTCAAGTGATAGTTCCTCATGCCTTGCATGTGAGGTGAATTCACTGCAGCAGCAACCACCTGACGTGGGCATAATGATGTACAATCAAACTTTCTTTTTAAACGCCAGTGGCTGCAAACATTTCAGTGTCGGTATGATATCAAATCAGGTGTTTTACCCCGTGGTATTATTGCAAAACCTTCGATTTAGTGACATCTGTGTGATGTTATCCAGGGATGAGTGGCATCAACTATGCGATGTGTCAGTGCAGATTTTGGGCTTGTTCCATTGAAATATTTACTCTTCGTTGGTGCTACTGAATGAACATACAACCTCTCTAGGGGTCTTCCATGGAACAGTTAAAAATTGTACAAGAGGTTGCGTACTTATATAGGAGCAACTTCTAAGAGTTTAATGCTTACCAGCTATGCAATACAGCATGAGCTGGAGCGTCGACAAAAGTGGCAGTCATATGTCCACAGATTCTGTGAGACATTGTGGAGTATTACGCTGGATTTAGATCACCAGATGCGGGCACTGAACTTCGTAAGTTCGTTTATATACCGTTTAAGCGCCATACATGTGCCATTTTTTCCCTATGAAACCCCCTGAATCCTAACGTAAATGAACTATTAATCTATGACTTACTGGATGAAAAAACCTCACCATAAGGGTCTTGTAGCAAGCGACTGGTTCTGCAATGATGATGCTGGAAACCAGAAGTAGCGGTCGAATTCATCACTAATTCCTGGTAACTTACGTGCTTTGATTATTGTCCTACAGACTGTGGGACAACTAATCTTGTTCTACCACCGTCAACACTTCCCGAGGGAGTCTGCTTCGAGGATGTATATATTTTTTCGAAAATCTTGCTTCATTCAAAACATCAATTATTGCAGGAGATTTTTCACGGCAGTGAGGCCAGATGTTCAGCAAAAGTGGTGATATTACACTGCCTAAAAAATCAAAGCCAAACAGCGTATTAATATTTGACAATGTCGCAGTGGGAAATCAGGATGAGGTCTGGAGATACTTCTGCTTTGGCTGTCACATGCAAGTCAATACATTTAATTTGAGCAAAACGTACTCAAGTATCATGATGCAGTTGGTTTGGGATAATGTGAACCTTATTATCGCTTTCGAACAGAACATTCTGAATTTAAAGCATATTTACCGAGGATTTGTAGGAATCAAGATATAATTCAATGAACGCATTACCATATGCGGAGTTTATTGACATAAGTCGCAGTATGGCTTTCTAATTGTAGATAAAACTAAGGAACTGAATGAGGTGTGATGTACAATAAATTTCTCTGAGGTTCTACATAAAAGGCAGTGTACCAAAACGCTACTATATCAATGTACTACAGACTAAGGAAAAATTTACACATGTGTTACACACTGTTTCAGAGGTTGCAAAGCACGTGTTCTATACGTTGACAGAAAAATTCAGACAATCAGCGCTAAATTAATGGAACTGGAAAGTCTTCTTAAGGAGGTGGCTACAAATGGCGACGTGATGATTGCTGGAATACAGCGATGTGAATTATATCCTAGTTAGATAATAGGAGATATCAACACAAAACAGACCGATAAGGGTCGATATGTAGCTAAGACACTTGACTCATTTCTTTATCAGTAGTTTTAGAACGTATGTACGTTGTACGCAACCTAAAAAACGGCTTAATACAGAGTGGCAAGTGATCGAAAAAGTGCAAAATGATTAAAGTGTGGATGCCTGTTCACAGAAATTACTATTGTTAAAGTTAGTGCAGTAGCAGTGTGATCATTATCTCTTGGAAACTTTTAAGCCAGTAACCGACAGTTTGAAAAGGCTGTTACACATTATCGATGGAGGCAGAAAAGAAGGAGAGGAAGAAGAAGAGGAAGTATATGCTATTATTGACTTCATTAACCATTACAGTAACGCTGCTGAGTTAGACATAACACACGGGGTTAGCAGGAAAAAACCATATATGTTAGGTAAGCTCCCAATACGTTGAACTGCCAATGCAATACTAATTGAGAATAAGGATTTTGAAGGTACGCCCGATTTATTAGAGCTTCGAACGTCAAAATTATACCCTACAAGAGATAAAAGCGTATGGTGAATTATTACACATAACTAACGCACGTAGGAAGGGCAACACCACAAAAGGACGAATGAAAACCTCAGAGAGTAATAAAAAACAAAAAAGAATACAGCTAACCCAGCGTTAACAGCTGCACATAGAGGAGGCAAAGGGGTTGAAGTTTAGGGTAAAAGACAGAAAAATCTACCTCTGGAGTTTATATATTATGATGACCCAAACGAAATTATAGACCGATTACAACAACTAACAGCATCAGCTGCCACAGGGAATACAGGTCATACAAAAGAAATTATATTTCTTGGATAAAAATGTGCTTGAGATATATGTGATTCCACATGGACCAACTCAAAGCCATTGTTCTCAACAAGAGAGCCAGTGCATAAAGACTCTCTATCCAGGCTTCGACGCCAAACATAAGGAGTGCACGAATAAATCCTTCGCACGTTTACAGTGTGGTGGTGATCAACACAACGGGCTGGGCATTCACTCCTTGTAGAGGGCAAGAAAATTTTGGATCTGTTAGGTGACGATGACTTTGGCACCAGGAAAAGATAAACACCCCAAAAAGGCAGTTGTGATGTTTCTTTAGATAAGGGAAGCAATACATAAGGAAAAATCAAGATACGTTCTCAGGATTTGTCTACCGAGAAAAAAACAGTTAGACAATGTAAAAAAGTGCAATATATTCGAAATTCTCAGGAAAGTAAGTGTACGTTACAGGGTAAAAGGAGGGACATAAGATATGTTCACGAATCAAGAGCGAAAAAGAGAACGAACGGCTCAGATTAGAAAGCGTACAGTACCTGGATTGAGTCTGTCGCCACTAGTGATCGATTTGTACATGGAAGAAAAAAATGATGAAAATAAAGTAAAGGTTCAGGAGTGGAATTAAATACTAGACGAAAGAATATCAATAACAAGATTAGCAGATGACATTGCTAACCTCGATGGAATCTAAGAATAATTACAGGACCTGCTAAATTGAATGAGCAATCTAATGTGCACAAACTATCGTTTGAGAGTAAAAGAAAGAAAGATTTAAGTAATGACGAGTATCACAAATGAGATTATCCATAAACGTAACATGAAAACTGGTTACCATGAAGCAGAGAAAGTGAAGAAACTACGTGGAAAGAAAAATAATACATGACAGACGAAGTGAGGAGGACATACACAGCCGACTCTAACAGGCCAAAGAAGTCGACTAGTATCAACCATTTGGGGCTTAACTTGGAGAAATTCATCATAATATGTGCTTGGAGCATGGATTGTAGGAAAAATCCGAATAGAAGTTAATCACGAAAGTCTGAGATGTGGTTTATAGAAGGAGCTGAAAGTTTGGTGGATTGATAAGATAAGAAATGATGAAGTTCTGCGGAAAGTGGGCGAGGAGATGAACACGTGGAAAATTTTGACAAAGAGAAGGGACAGGAGGATAGGACATGTGTTATGACATCAAAGAATAACTTTTGTACTTGAAGAAGCTGTGGAGGGTAAAAATTGTAAGGGAAGTCAGAGAGCGGAATATATCCAACAATTAATTGAGGATTTTGGGTGCCAATGCTACAAAGAGACGAAAATGTTGGGAAAGGAGAGGAATTCGTGTCGGGCCACATTAAACCATAGCATTTCTTCTTAAGTTTTCAAACCTGAGATTGGTTTGCAGTAGTACGCCATTCCTCATTCCGTCTGCCTTCCTATCTTTGGACATCACAGGTGATTCTTTCTCACAATAGGTCCTTCTGTTATTGCCTCAATGATGTTATTGAGTCTAAAAATGTGCCCGACGAATTTGTACCTCCTTGTTTGGCTGTGCAGAGAGATCTTGTTTCCTGAATCGTTCTCAGCACCTCTTGATTGGTAACTCTACCCCTCCAGCTGTCTTCCACATCTTTCTATAGCACCAATGTCCTGTGCTTACTGCAGTCGTGTCTCCGGTTTTCCTATTGTCCAAATTTCAGCTCCGTATAGGGACATCCTCCAAACAATACATTTATGATCCGGTTCCTTATTTCCAGACTGAAGTTTATTGCTATTCAGTAAGTTGTTCCTCATATTAAATGCAATTTTGAATCCTGCTTCTACCGAAACCTGTAATCCTGCTTCTCAGGTAGTTAAATCACTGCCGATTGTCTTGGGTGTGTCTCTTCTGAATGAGGTTATTTAAGCTAGCGTTCGGGTTGTGTATTCCACTACGTGTGCATTTCTTTAATAAATCGTAATTAATCGCATTGTAAGGGAGCTCAGCCTCGTACACGCCACAGTTGTCGTCTCTAATCGCAGGAAATAGTAAAACATGGCAAACAAGGAAAGAGTCGCGTAGAAAAGAGGCATGGCACTGCGCATTGCTTGAAACAAGATGGCCTTTATATTAATTTTTAGCTCGAATTAAACTCTGAATATTGGAGACAATATTTCTAACATGCTACAGAACTATCTGGCGGCAAGAAAATTTTTCAGCATTTCCGACCAATTTTACATACATTGCCCCTTAAAGCTAGATGTAGAGACAGGAGTGGAACTGTGGGTGTGCTGATGTCAGCAATGAATACCAGAGTGGGAGAGGATTATTCAGTCTTATTTACTCTACCCTTGCATATGCAGTCGTAAACCGCAGCAGCCATTTATCATAAGTGAACTAAAAATTCCGTGAAACTGTTTAATTGCTGTGTAAGTGGCGCGCGCCACCTCTGATGCAGTCGGCATTACATTCCAGGCGCTCGCCCCGCTGTCCAGCTCGCGCGCTATTAGGGCAGCACAGTGGCGTGCCCGGCTCCGCAAAGTGCCGGCAGGCAAAGCAGACCGCACCAGCGCGCGCTAGCCGGCACCACCGGCGAACGTAATTTGCGCGCGTGCGACGGAGAGCGGCGACTTCCGAAGGCCGCACCGTTTAATGAATAATTCATACAGTTTTAATAACAATCCAGATTTATTATGCGCCGGCGCGGCGAGGGTCGGCGGTTGGCCGAGCTCCGCGGCTCGAGGCGCCGTCTGCCCGGACGCACAGTGGCGGTGTCAAGCGATGCAGATTGCGCAGATGTAATTAACGCCATCGCCGGGATTCCACTTCCTACCTCACCCCAGAACACTCCCCCCTCCCCCTCGCCCGGACCCACGCCCGCCCCTCCCCCGCAGCCGCAGGCGCTCTTGGCGGCTCGTAAACACGCGAACGACACTCCCAGCCATCAGGCGGCAGAGTGGCAACGTCTATCGGCTCCGCAGCCTACACCGGCGCATTTTACGGCTGGCTGCAACTGCTGTGGCGCCGCCGGCTGAGCCAAAGTATCGTGTTTATCTCTGTTAGTCGTCCTTCCTACTCAACGATTCTCATCTATTGCGCTGAAACGTCCTCGCCTACTAGACCGTTGCTCCTACTCTACCCTTGCCATCATACATATACTCTCTCTCTCTCTGTCTTATAGTTAATTAACAAACGGACATTTGAACTAACTGAAATCCGGCAACAAACAACGTTAGCAGTTAAATTACCTTGTAAAGCGCTAGTCTTTGTGCTGATTATCTACGTACTGGGGCAATGGCCTTGAATGCGTATCATCATTATGGCACTGGTGGGAAATTTAAAAACACAGGGTGGCAGTGATGAGAACCGTAAGATGGTGTACCTTGTCCAATTGTGGTAAGTTTAAAATGATGGGCAATTAAAAAGAAAAATCTAAGATGGTAGAACTACCTCAGAATTTCTTTCTTAGTTTCCACATTACCATCCTTTTTCTTCTTTTTAGATTTCCCACTATCACCAACTTTAATTATTAAATTTCCTACCACCACAACCTTGGAGATGTCATTCATCGAACGTCATCGAAGAGGTCATCGCTCCTGGCAGACAGGTAAGTCACTCTAACATTTGAACTTCTCAATGACACTGACTTGAAAAGCAGCGCAGGACATACATACCAATAACACTAACGTTTTTTTGTTTTTTTTTTACATTTTATATGAGCCACAGATTTCGTTGGCGTTGTTTCGTAAAAATGCATCCCCTGCTATCCTGTTGAAACAGGATAGCCTTTGTAATATCCAATGCCGTCAGCCATGTTCAAAACAAAAATAGGGACTGAAATGAAGACTTCCTGCGCTGTGGACTGTGGTACTTGAAGTTAAGCTGCCTTTTTTTTTCCAAGAGATTTCACAGTCACATTTCCTCTCGCGTTTTCCTACGTCAGCAATGCGCCTTGATTTTTAGCTCTGCCTGAAACGAAACGATATTGTTTCCAACTGAGTAGGGTTCTTTACGAAATGTGGCCTTGACGAAGCCATCTCTAAACGCACTCACTATCCCTGTTATTGCCTCCTCTGTTTGTGGACACTTGTGCTCACACACACACACACACACACAAACACACACACACAGGCCAGCAATCTCTCCTCGACAGTGTAGCTGTGTCCGCTCACAACAGGCTTCACAAATGAAACAACGCTATACTGAAACAAACCAATACAATAATGTAACAATGTTTCCATCAGAAGAGTACCTCTATTTATTTCCCCAATTGTACTGAGTCAAGAGTGGTTCGGAGACTTTTCGGACTCACTGTACGTTAAAGGAATTACAGCTAAAGATTGCTGCAATTAGTTATTTAGGTAAATAATTTTATTTTTCTGCAACTAATTTCGAGCTATTCCGGGCTCAGCTTCAGGTAAAGAGTGCAGAGTTTGCAACAGTGATTGTTACTCTACACAACCACAGAGAGGAAAATTTTATGTTGCTGCTAAACCATCGTAAAGTTTACTACACCAGAATTTATTCAGAGGAATTCGTAACTAATATGTTATGCATTAGTTATTTAGCAATATTAGACCTTCAGTAGTATGTTACGTCGCAAATTAAGTACAAAATATCCTGTTTTATACGCTACTGCAATGACAGATTTTACGTGGGATTAGTAATCTTGGGTTAAATCATAATGCTGGGCACTCTTTGCTGTTTCATTGTGAAAACAGACAGCCGGTCGCTGTGGCCGAGCGGTTCTAGGTGCTTCAGCCCGGACCCGCGCTGCTGCTACGGTCGCAGGTTCGAATCCTGCCTCGGACATGGAAATGTGTGATGTCCTTAGGTTAGTTAGGTTTAAATAGTTCTAAGTCTAGGGGACTGATGACCTCAGATGTTAAGTCCCCATAGTGCTCAAAGCCATTTGAAAACAAACACAAAACAATTTTGTAACCTCGAAGAACGTTCCAGTGAACAGCATTATGCTGCAGTTATGTTAACTTCTGCACTCCATATCAATATGAGTGTGAAAAAGCTCGTTTATACTTCTAAGCAGCAGATTCAGCTAATCACTGGCACAGAAAGAGGCTTTAAGTCTTTTCTACGCTTAGTGCCAACATTTCCTTTTCTTGCAAGATATTACAGGATATGTCAGATTCTATCCCAGTATGTTATGTAGTTCTTTTGCTTAAGCTCGACATGAAGCCTATATCAGCACGCGACAGGGGAAGGGGAAAGAACAGAAAGAAGCAGATTTGGCTGGCAAGCCCCCGGGGGGAGGGGGAGGGTTGATTCACTCTCATAATTGGAAATGTTTCCTTTGTATGAGTACAATGACATCTTTCCTTCTCAAAAAGATTTCTGTCTTAAACTTATTTGCTAAATATAGATGATAGTGATGGTTACTGTGAGGGTACAGCCTTATATGGTTGAAAACCAAAACTTAAAAAAAGCAGACTCGTCTGTTCGTGCGTGAGTGTTATTGGGTCGGGAGAGAAAGAAGCACGACTGTTTGGTTAGGTTAGGTTAGGACTGGTTGGCACAGAGCCTGTGTCGCTCACACCAGGCCGAACACAAGCGGCCATCCACGCCAGGTTTGCAGTCTTCGCCAAAATGTCGTGGCAGGACTCAAACAACTGTAGTCGTTACACGACGCAGGAGGGCAGCATGTAAACTCGTACTTTGGCTTGGTACTGGGAAAGCCGGGTGTGCACATCAGTTGGCGAGGGCATCGATGAGGTATCCGCTACGGCGTAACTAAGTGGTCTGATTGGCGAATAAATAGAAATGATTTTAATAAAAGCCGATCGAAAACGATTACTGAAAAACCAGCAACAACTTCACAAAGAGAAAATCAAGAGGTGTGTGACTGTGAAAACGCGCCCTCCATAAAAGAAGTAGTTTTTAAATTCCAGAATAAGATTTTCACTCTGCAGCGGAGTGTGCGCTGATATGAAACTTCCTGGCAGATTAAAACTGTGTGCTGGACCGAGACTCGAACATTTGCCCGCGAAAGGCAAAGGTCCCGAGTTCGAGTCTCGGTCCGCAACACAGTTTTAATGTACCAGGAAGTTTCATATCAGCGCACACTCCGCTGCAGAGTGAAAATCTCATTCTGGAAATATCCCCCGGGCTGTGGCTAAGCCATGTCTCCGCAATATCCTTTCTTTCAGGAGTGCTAGTTCTGCAGGGTTCGCAGGAGAGCTTGCGTAAAGTTTGGAAGGTAGGAGACGAGATACTGGCAGAAGCAAAGCTGTGAGGACGGGGCGTGAGTCATGCTTGGGTAGCTCAGTTAGTAGAGCACTTGCCCGCGGAAGGCAAAGGTATCGAGTTCGAGTCTCGGTCCGGCACATAGTTTTAATCTGCCAGGAAGTTTCAGTTTTTAAATTATTCATCGTCAAAAGTTTTCGATTTAAAATAAACTTCCTAAGACCTTGCATGACTTTTGTAAACTAAATGTCCATGGATATGGTTCGAGAAGCTCTATCAGAACACACTATTAGAATTGTTATAAACCTTATAAATTTTAAGCTCCACAACAGAATACGTACAGAAAGTAAATTTTCAGCAAAATCGTTAATAATACAGGGTGATTCTCGAAGATACGCAAATTTTTTAATTATTATTATTATTAATATTCGTTACAGTCAACTTTGGACTACGCTAAGCATCAGTCATTTCTTGTGCTTTTTCTTGGGTTCTTCCCAGTACTTCTTCATTTTTTCTGAGTGGGCTTCTTTACGTTCTTGCGACCAGGTTGTTCCCGTCTTCTTTGATTGCGTTCGGTCTTTGAATCCCTGTATTTTGTTGATGGCATTCCTATATTCCATTCTGTTGTAAACTGTCTCTGGTATAATGTTCATTTCTGCAATGTCTTCTTTTACTTCTTTCAGCCAGATAATTTGTGTCTTTCTGCTTTCCATGTATTCCAGGATTTTCTTTGGCGTTCTTTCTGGTGCCATTCTTTTGACATGCCCATAGAAACTCAGTCTTCTCTTTTTAAAGGATGTTGTCAGTTTTTCAATTTTCTCGTATAACTCTTTATTGGATCGCAATTTATAATCCTGTCCATCCTTTTTAGGTCCTAAGATCTTTCTCAGTATTTTTCTCTCTTTTATTTCCAATTTCTCCAACAGACGTTTTCTGTTCAGTGGGATGCATTCAATCGCATACAAACTTTCTGGTTTTATTACCGCATTGTAGTGCCTGAGCTTGGCATTGATGGAGATCGACTTTTTATTGTATACATTTCGGCATAGCTGGTATGCCGTTTCCATCTTTATTGCTCTTTCCTGTAGTGAAACATTTGGTAACCCTGTCGGTGTAATCCATTCCCCTAGATACTTAAATTTATGAACTCTCTTAATTATTCCATATTTAGTTTGCAATGTCTGTGTTGGGTCTGTTTTGTCCTGTATCATCAGTTCTGTCTTTTCATACGATATTTGTAGACCTGTCTTCTCAGCGATCTCATGCAGCATTTCTATCTGAATCTTTGCTGTTTCGATGTCATCTGCCAATATTGCCATGTCATCAGCAAATGCCAGACATTCAATTTTTGTTTTATTTCTTCCTAACGTTATCCCATTTTTCACTCCAGCTTCTGCCATCTTCTTTCTCCATTCCCTGACCACTTTTTCAAGGACAATGTTAAACAACAGCGGGGAGAGCCCATCCCCTTGTCTAACACCTGTTCCAATTACAAACGGTTGTGACAATCTACCCAAAAACTTCACTTGCGATTTTGTTCCCGTAAGGGTTTCCTGGATTAGACTTCTGCTTTTATCATCAATCCCAAATTCTTCTAATGTGTTAATCAGAGTTGGTCTATCAATAGAATCATATGCTTTTTTGAAGTCTATGAATGTAATTACTAGATTTTTCGATGTGCGTGCGCGAAGTTGTATTATGGAGAGTAGACTGAATATCTGTTCACTGCATGATCTTCCTTTTCTAAACCCAGCCTGATATTCACCCAGTTCTTTCTCTACCTGATTTTCAATCCTGTTTTGTAGTGCCTTGGATAGGATCTTATAGGCCACTGATAACAATGAGATACCTCTGTAGTTATTTGCATTTGTCTTTTTTTTAATATGTTATTCTACAAGTAAAACTAAAGAAAAAACTTCGTGTAAACATAGGTCCGAAAATGTTTAGTTATGGAGTTACGTCTAATAAAAGTTTTGCCTGAAATTTAGCAGCTTCGATAAGATGAAGCCATCGCAAAACTGTACGAGGTTAAGGTAAACCACGATTTCAATATATTTTGTTCTTAATGATCTGGTGAATCTAATAAAACATGTCCCACACGTGTATACGCAGTAGTTTGCCAGAACATCCAGAGAAGCTAAGATTATTATACAAATAAATTTGTTTACTTTTCATTAAGAACGTAGAAACGTTTATGTCATTGTTGACAACCATTAGTGAGTCGTAAAGTCGTTTGCTAACCTTGAAAATTAGTTTTCTGCATTTTTCAGTGGAAGAACATAGTAACAACAGTGTATTCAAGTGAAACCACATAGTAACTGCTGTAGTTTGTAGATTATTTATGAAACAGGGATGCTTTCAAATTTGCGACAGATGAATACGCCGATATGGTGTTTATTTATGGCAAATGTGATGCTAATGCTACGGCTGCAGTTAACTCAGAGGATTCTGAAAGCACGAAGCATTAGTGGAGTATTTCGGATGTTACGAGAGACAGGTTCTCTACCTAAGTGTTCATAATCAGTACGAGCGCTCGATAAGTGAAGACAGTGATGAGGATGTTATGGATGCTGTTCAATGTAGCCTGGATACCAGAACACGACGTACGTCTCAACGATCAGGCATTTCACAATCGAAGGTATGGTGTACAGTGAAGTACAGTAATATGTATCCTTACCATAAACAAAATGTGAATCATTTACATCCGGGACATCTTACTCTTTGCTTGGAGTTGTGGAACTGTTAAATGTTAACCAGCTGTTACACAAACACATTTTATTTACTGATGAAGCACAGTTTACTCGAGATGGTATAATATCTGTATAGGGATAGATGAAAGACATAGTTTATGAGGACAAACTCAATACACGTGAGGCATTACTTGCTCGCATTATGAATGCAATAGGCAAAATTAAGATCAACCCTGTGAAATTGAAACGAGCACAAAATCTGTTCATACACATGCTGCTAAATGCATTGAACTCAGTGGAGACATTTTTGAACATTTATTGTCAATGTATTGTGAAATTGTATGTACGCTGTACAATTTCCTTAACACCGAGCTCTGTTTTTTTTTTTTTTTTTTTTGATTTAACACGAATTCACTTGTGCTATGGTATTAATAAAAGCAGATTATCTTACACATTTATACAGTTTCAGCTAACGTTATTACCATAATTTTTTCAAAATTAAATTCTCTGCAACTCCCGCTGAAAACTTTGTGCAATTGTCCAGAATTTAAAGAGTAAATTGTGCCAAGTAGTTAATAAAATAAAAATTTTACGAAATTATTTCTTTGCTTCTCTGGATGTTCCGGAAAACTACTGCAGATACACGTCTGGGACATGTTTTATTAGATTCGCCAGATCCATAACAACGAAATAAATAGAAATCGTGCTTTACTTTAACCTCATACAGTTTTGCGATGGCTTCATATTAACGAAGCTGCTAAATTTCAGGCAAAATCGTCTATTAGCCGTAACTCCTTCACTAAACATTTGCAGACCTAAGTTTATATGAACTTTTTCTTTACTTTTCCTTGTAGAATAACATATTAAAATATTTTCATATCTTTGTCAGTCACCCTGTATAATGAAAGTAGCTGGAGAATATAGATTTATACTTAGGTATTTATGTACAAATGTATTTAGTTTTATTTGTTTCTGATTTACTAACGGCAAAGTAGCGTTTGGACATACAAACCCTTAATTATTGAGAAAACTAAGGAACTTAGCAAAAACCTATCGATAGCACTGGAAAGCTGAGAAACTTTACATCTAATGTGATTTTTGTACGTTTGCATAGAGTATGATTTTTAATTTTTAAGTGTCTATGGAAAACGGAATTATGTGAATTTTCGTAACGACAGACGAGTACATAAACAGTAAGCAAGTAGTTTGTCCCTGGGCAGTCGTGTACCAGAGCGGGGGCGCGTAAAACGTGTGGAGTGGTATATATCAGTGAAGGTTAGCTCGCGTTTCTGAAGAGCTCAGAAAGTTTAAAATTACGTCTCGAAGGCGATTACTTAGGAAATCTACATTTATACACTGCAAACACAGATAAAACCGACAAACTGCTGGAACAGATTCTTGATTGGAAATAAAGGAGAAAGGGTCTAGTGAACACATGTCTGTAAATGGACGATGTGTAAGCAGCGACAACAAATTGTCGCGGAACACAGTACAAGGCTGCATGACATCCGCGTCACAACAGATGTCAAAGTTGCCTCCATGGTATCCAGTGCACGCGTTCACACGTCACACCATGGATTGCTGCACTCTTTTGAATCTTCCAGACTTTCTCCGAGTAGCATAACAGGCGTCGGGAACATGCTGTTGAAGGGTGTGCACATCAGGAACCAGTTCAGTAAATACAACGCTTTTCAGATGCTCCCAGTGGTAAAGGTCGGGTGATTTAGTAGACCATGTTACAGGGGCTTCGTGTCCTATCCAGAGTCCAGGGAAGATGATGCTGAGCAGTCAGTAAACTGTAATGTGGATGCGGGGTGTGCTCCATCATATAGAAACCTCAGAAGCCTTCGTATAGTCAAAGGTACATTGTCAAGCAGCCCTGACAGAGTATTCCACAGGAAGCTCATGTACGTTCCTTCATTGAGGCAGTGCGGAATAATAACAGGTCCACGCATTCATACTGAACTGATGCTGACAAGGAACACGAATCATTCCCAGAGGATTGTCTGTAGCCTACAGATGATGGTTAGGCAGATTGAGGATGCCAGTTCGCTCAAGGTTGCTTCGTCAGAAAAGAGGAATGATGACAGAAATCACATAATTGTGATGGTCTGGTGCAGAAACCATTGACAAAATTCTTCCCTTAGGGGCAAATTCGCTGCTGACAATCGTTGCACTTGTTGCAAGCGAAAAGAATAGTAGCGGTCGTCATGCAGGATACTCATAACCGTGCCTTACACCTTGTTGGTGTGGCACTTGCCTGGAGCTTGTACTATGGTTCATCTCAATGTCTTGTAGAACCCGGTCCCCCAAATCTGGTGTAAGCACAGTCCACCACCTCGAGCAAGGTTGTGAGACGCCTCTGATCGTGCGGTATTATTTGAAAGGCTACAAGCGACTGCAAGCTTACACCCTGACAGCAGTCACTTTAGCTTGTCAACATTCCACTTGTCTACCTGGACATAAGTCTGCTAAATTGATTCTGCCATCTGATAGTGGTTGTTGCCGCTAGCCTGCACTGGAAGTAATCACTTTTGTCAGAATATTTACTAGAGCTTGACTGCTGAAATAATTTAACGAAATGGTGGCTATTGATGGGTGATCAATAAATCAACACAGGAGTAATCTCTATAAGAGATGTCAAAAGTTTATCGATCATAAAATAGGACAAACAACACAAGTTAAGCGAGATGAAAGATAAATCATGAACTGTTGGCAATACAAATAAAAGCAACAAATAATTAACACTTCACTAGATGATGTTTGGTTTGCAAAGACTATGGCTTATCTGTCTAATCTATTTACTCTGGCTCCAATCATGGGTACCGCAATCTGAAATTATCTAATTCTGAACAGACTTTGCCGGCCGAAGTGGCCGCGCGGTTCTGGCGCTGCAGTCTGGAACCGCGAGACCGCTACGGTCACAGGTTCGAATCCTGCCTCGGGCATGGATGTGTGTGATGTCCTTAGGTTAGTTAGGTTTAACTAGTTCTAAGTTCTAGGGGACTGATGACCTCAGCAGTTGAGTCCCATAGTGCTCAGAGCCATTTGAACCATTTTTTAACAGACTTTCATTGATTTGTGCTACGCAGAAGTTATACTACGTTGGTGCAACTGAGAACAAGTAGCGAGACTGTGATTCTCTTTGCCCTGTCAAGATGGAGCAGCAATATTATGCCCCTTTCTCGATGCTTGGTGCTGTATCAGGTGATGGTCGTGGTGCAAGTGTCTCTAGAGTAGCGATATGCAGCGTCTATAATTCGTTATTGCGGGTGTGAAATATGCAAAGACATGGGCTGGCGATCTAGTAGACAGATCACAATTATTTTTTGATGGAGTCCTGAAATCTTGGCAGATTCCATCGTGTGACACTCCCATTCGCCAGTCATATCATGGATAAATATGACTCACTCATTCAAGGGGATCAAATGTCAACATTGTCCTCAGCACAGCAAGTTGTCCGAGATGACTGAGGTCTGAACTGTCAGGACAGCTAAGAATTCACCAAAGGTTACCCAGTGCAACCCATGTGCAACCCAGTTATAACAAGAGTCAAGACCAGAATCTCTTTTCCAGATTGGAGTCTGAATCGTAAGCCCCATTTCTCCGCTCCTCCCTTTCCATCAAACCTGGGTAAACTCGAAAAAAGTCCACGAGCGCCATGTCTTCCCTCTAACTCGTCTGCTCTACTTTCCAGCCAATGCTAACCTTAGTTAATGGTATACTTTACCCTGCTGGAGTCGCTGTCAGTCTCTCATTGGCCGGCCACTGTGGCCGAGTGGTTATAGGTGCTTTAGTCCGGAACCGCGCTGCTGCTAAGGTAGCAGGTTCGAATCCTGCCTCGGGCATGGATGTGTGTGCTATCCTTAGGTTAGCTAGGTTTAAGTAGTTCTAAGTCTAGGGGACTGATGACCTCAGATATTAAGTCCCGTAGTGCTTAGAGCCATTTAAACCATTTTAAACAATCTCTCACTCGTAAATTTCTGTGCAGAGAGAAGAAGACTTATGCTTCCAAACTGTTTTTTTTTCCCCCCTTGACCACTAAGGCAGCATGTCTTGAGTTTTTGTTTAGGCCCAAAGTGGACTACAAATTTATAGCAGAGACCATTATCTTGATGTGTGAACATTACAGCATGTCCTACCAGGGCCTCTGTCAAGCTAAGAGAGATGCTTTTCTGTCTGAACGCAGACCATTTCAGAATCGCCACGTTTTGCATTTCATCCTTAAATTTTTCTGAATCCGTGAGACTTTCCAAAAAGCTCAGCAGGCAGAGGGACGACACCACCTGATGGTTCTATCAATAGCGTCCTATCAAGGTGAACATGGAAACTTGCAGATTTTTATGGACGCCATTCTTTTACACAATAACCTCTTACGATACCGTCGAAATGCCTTGGATGGGCAACCCACTTCTCCCCTGCGCTCCTGTCCCTGCTGTGGCTACAAACGCCTGACAGGTAGATAAAGTTTGGCAGCTTTTCGCCTCTTCGGCCGAAAGCATTGTCTGCACACCTGTGCGATAAATTCTTGGGACCAGCGTTCTGTCCATGGACAGTGCTCTGAGATGTTCCTCTCCCTACACCTGCATGTGTCTTCCAACCCCCAAATGTTCAATGCAACATTCATGTTAAATAATCCAACCACATACTAGTTATAGTTCAGAAAACATGATTTGAAGGAGAGCTACCATAAAGATCTGGCTTGCATTATCTATATACAAGCTCCCATCTATGACTGCTCACATTGATAGTTTCATGTCATCTCACAAAAATGATGACTAGGGTGTAGTAATACCACTGAAGAATAGCCGTGACTATGAAAATAAACAACTGTTCCGCCGCTCGACTGTTTTCTTCTGCTTGGCTGTACACAAACACCATCAAGGCTTACTCATAATTTGAATAGTGGACCATTCTGCTGCTTACAGTATGCTTCGTCGATCACGTAGCCTGCAACACAGAAGGGATAAACGGCAGGTTATCAAAGGAACTGTCATTCGTCAGTGCCACCTGCTATGTCGATAATGCTCTTCAGACACATGTTCATATGACCCTATTTCCTCCGCTTCCAGTCAGGAATCCGTCAATGGAGTTCGTCGGTTTTATCATTGTTCATCTTGTATGGTCGTGAGGATATGGAAAGATTTCGGCGATTTAGCTAGTGTGTGCACTTAGAATTGTAAGATAATAAGATTAGAGATCTGAAACAGTTTTGCGAGATTGTGAGCGCTGTGGACTCATAATTTTAACTGTTTTGCCAGTGTGGAACTTTAGTCTTCAACACTCACGACTGAACTTAGAACCATTTGAGTAGCTTGTTTTTAAGTTAAGTCCTTAGCACCGTCGTTACGCGTGTTGCCTACTATTTTGCACACAACAGCAGAATGGAAAGGTGGGCTACATAGTGGTGCAGCAGCTGTCGTCGTGGGGAAGCTGGACAGGGGCAAAAATCATTAGCGAACGTGAAATAGACGTTTTACTTAACTTATAGCTTTCTCGAAGAGTTGCGAAGAAATCCTTGCAAAAGAACAAACAGCAATAAAGTCCAACGGTTACAGGCAGCCATCTGTAGAGTGCCACGCAGCGTCAAGCTCATGCTGCTAATACACGAGCGAACTGTATAAGGCTGACTAAGACTGAAGACTGTCAAGAACTGCGATTGGTACTGGACCGTGTACCTGCCGCTAGCCATCCTATTCGTGGCAGCAGATGACGCTCATACGCGGAGCTACTGAAGACGTGGTTCAGTGGGCGCGCATCATTGGATCCGCCGGGTTCCCTTGCGACTAGATCAGCGTCTGTCGGTATTGTTGTTGTTGTTGATGATGATGATGATGATGATGATGATGATGATGATTAGGATGATGTTTGGTTTGTGAAACGCTCGACTGCGCGGTCAGTAGCGCCAGTACGGAGTCCCAGTGTTTACGCATTGCAATCTAGCCACTTTCACGAATGATGATAAAATGATGACAGCAGAAATACCCAGTCCCCGGGCAGAGAAAAACCCAAATCGGCCTGGGAATCTAACTCTGGCCCTCGTGGTCCAGAGGCAGCAGTGTCTGTCGGAAACAAACGTTTCCGTTGCCAACTAAGAGACGTCGGTGAGAGTGGTATTGATCTACGATACCACAACATGGATTCGAATTTGGGAAGGAAACGATATAAATTACTTCTTTTATTCAAAACTGGAGTGAGTTGTGAACATCATTTACTTTTCAGCATGCAGAAAAATCCTGCATGTATACTTTTTTGATCAAAAAACTTTTGTCTGACTAATCATCAGGGAAATGCGACGAATGCGTTTTGTTCGCCCCTAGACATTAACGTAAACAAAAATCTAACACCAACCACGCATTCCAAAATTTTCAGTAATTATTTAAACCAGTTTTCATCTAATTAAGTATTATTTCAATTTATAAACTGAACCATCGCCCAAGGGGCTCTCGTAACAACTGTTTTCAGCAAGAAAATTTCATTACTTGAAGAAAGTACGCCGGATGTGGTTCGTCTCGTCAAAGACCGAGACTCGGCTGGTTGTGTTAGATCTTTCTGTTGTTTTGAAGGACTTGGGTTGTTTTGGGGGAAGAGACCAAACTGCGAGGTCATCGGTCTCATCGGTTTAGGGATGGACGGGAAAGGAGGTCGGCCGTGCCCTTTCAAAGGAACAATCCCGGCATTTGCCTGGAGCGATTAAGGGAAATCACGGAAAACCTAAATCAGGATGGCCGGACGCGGGACTGAACCGTCGTCCTCCCGAATGCGAGTCCAGTGTCTAATCACTGCGCCACCTCGCGTTTTGAACGACTGTTTGTGGTGTGTGTCTACGGTTTACTGTTGTGCGTGTTACACTTAATACAGTGAAATAATTTCCTATCGTTAAGGCTTTAGTATAGTTTCAGGGCTACCCATCATTCAACACAATGGTGTGCTTTTTCGAATTTGCTACACTTTAGGTGTTAGGGAATAGCTTACCTAAAAGTGACATTTACTATAGATTTGAAAACACTAGAAATCATTATATATCTGAAAAATAACGAACGTACAAGGTATATTTACGTATCTGAAGCCACACATTTCTCCTTGTGTTCCTCAAAACATTATTGCTCGAAACATTTATGCACGTCGGTTTCCGCCAACTGCGCGGAAGCTGGATCTTACCCTTCTAGAGGAGAGGATGAATCAGTCGACTGCCATTAACTCCCGACGGATAGCCTATCTGCGCTGGCGAGAAAGGTCACGACAGCAATTGGTCTCGTGTAATTGTATTAAGACGCCTGGGAGTCTGCACCGTACTTAATTGACTTCTGCTATCTTCCGTAATACTGTGATCGAGTACATTATTAAGTACAGTTCATTGATGATTATCTTAAAGCACACAGTTAATTCACATAATTGTGATGATAAACGCATACTCTAATGTTACCAGAAGATGCGAAATACAAACTTCTCTCTGCGTAAGGTGAACATTTATATCACATTTCATGGATTTATATGACTGTCTCTTACCACAGAAAGGCGGACACAGAAGCATTCAACTTAAAATTTTAATCAATGTCCATATATTTTTTCTTCTCATCAAGTTTGACGCGTAGATTAAGTTACTCAGTATGCCTAAAATTTGGGTGGTAGGCAATGCATTCGATTTATAGGTGAAATACTCCACGTCATGTGAAGGACCAGAAGCTATAGAGGTTGCGTGATACGTAAAATGCGCTTGGAAATTTAAAGTTAGAAGCTGCCTGATAAAAGAAATGACAGTTTGATATAATTGCAATGAAATGTTTATATAGTTTGGAATTCACCATTATATAATCTTTATAGGTGATGTAGCATATAAAGAGGAGAGAGTTTACTGTCAACACTACGATAATCACGCTGTATCTGTCAACTCAACCAGCATATTGAACGATTCTGAACAGCAGAAATCGTGTGCTTGTAACCTCCCAGTTCTTAAAAGCGTTCAGGTGTGCCATAACATCTGATATGTCACACAGATTCTCTTTCCCTCTGCAGCATTCTAAACACTTGCGTTTGGGTGTCATGATAGTTTTAGATGCCGTATCTTCTTATTCTCCCAAACAACCAATTATTATTTTCCCTATTAGATGATTTCCGTTCAACGGAAAATTAGGCATTTTCGATTATCATCGTAAAGTGATGCACCGCAGCAAAAATGTTGCTACTGTTGCTATGTACCAGGAGGAAGTGGTATGAATCCCGAGAGAGGTTTAGATTTTTTACAGCTCTGATAATGCACTGCGAATAACAGAAGAGTTATTTACAATCATTCAAACTGTGTTAGTGAAAATGTAAAATGATATTTTAGTTTCAGACGACACAGAAGACAAGCTATAATTCCCTATTCCTAAACGGATTCAGATTTGCTCTAACTACAATTTATTCATCTCAAAAAATTAAACTAAAATAGTGACAAGTTCGTTGGTGTAGTCAGTTTTCGTAGTAAGTGTACAAATGTTCCTTTTATAAATTCCTTCCTGCAGTACAAAATTTATCCATTTTCCAGACGCCTTTTGCCGTTATTTTATATAAAAAGCATCTACAGTGGATAATCTTTCTGGAGTATTACAATATTGTGTCCAGTCCCAAGAAAAAAATTTAATGAGCAATACTTGTCAGATCAATTGAGAGGAGACTGCGTCAAAAGGCACAATCCCCGACGCTAAAGAAAGCTTTCCAGTATACGTAAGTGGTAACATCGAGTGGAAACCTATAAAAGAAATCGAACATTTAAGTGTTTTCGGGTCGAAGGAGCCGGCTGATGGAAATATCCCGAACGGCTATTATAGAAGGTCGGCCTCGACTCAGAACGGTGCAGAAGCAAAAGATTCTGAGAGAGGATTCAGAGAGAGCTGTGGTGGCCGCTTTGAGGAGCCACGGTGCAGATACGCCAGGCAGCAGCAGCAGCAGCAGCAGCAGAAGGATGCAGAAGTAATATTCTCAGCTACAAGTCAGTGATCAGATCTGGTGAAACGGCACATCAGCTGCAAGATAAGTAATCATTATCTATTCTGAGGAACAGCTTTGAACATAGAGGATCTGTCTGTCTCAAGGAATAGATAACATTTGTAGTTTCGTAATTAACAAGAACAATTTACGGAACAGTAATTGTCTCTTGTAAGCTTAGGTGAGTGGCCAGTTGATAAGAATAATTTGAGTCTGGCATTTATTAAAGAAGGGGTTGGGAACTGCCACCTCTTTTTATAAGTTATCAAAGAGAGAGTAAATGAATTACTTAAATAAATAGCTGAACTCTTCAGCATACCTATCCTACCATTAATCCCAAAAGAATACCAGTGCAACCAATAACCACAGTTCTACCTCGGAGAGCTTTCTCCCTCTCATCTCCAACAACAAAGGTGGACACCCCAACAACCCTCAGATTGTCGCCAACATTCCTGTTGCGCTGCAAAACTGTGCTGGGACGCGACAACTGTTTCTACATATTGTAATTATAGAATGTAAACTGTCCACATTATTGTTTTTAGTACCGGGTGATCAAAAAGTCAGTATAAATTTGAAAACTGAATAAATCACGGAATAATATACACTCCTGGAAATGGAAAAAAGAACACATTGACACCGGTGTGTGAGACCCACCATACATGCTCCGGACACTGCGAGAGGGCTGTACAAGCAATGATCACACGCACGGCACAGCGGACACACCAGGAACCGCGGTGTTGGCCGTCGAATGGCGCTAGCTGCGCAGCATTCGTGCACCGCCGCCGTCAGTGTCAGCCAGTTTTCCGTGGCATACGGAGCTCCATCGCTGTCTTTAACACTGGTAGCATGCCGCGACAGTGTGGACGTGAACCGTATGTGCAGTTGACGGACTTTGAGCGAGGGCGTATAGTGGGCATGCGGGAGGCCGGGTGGACGTACCGCCGAATTGCTCAACACGTGGGGCGTGAGGTCTCCACAGTACATCGATGTTGTCGCCAGTGGTCGGCGGAAAGTGCACGTGCCCGTCGACCTGGGACCGGACCGCAGCGACGCACGGATGCACGCCTAGACCGTAGGATCCTACGCAGTGCCGTAGGGGACCGCACCGCCACTTCCCAGCAAATTAGGGACACTGTGGCTCCTGGGGTATCGGCGAGGACCATTCGCAACCGTCTCCATGAAGCTGGGCTACGGTCCCGCACACCGTTAGGCCGTCTTCCGCTCACGCCCCAACATCGTGCAGCCCGCCTCCAGTGGTGTCGCGACAGGCGTGAATCGAGGGACGAATGGAGACGTGTCGTCTTCAGCGATGAGAGTCGCTTCTGCCTTGGTGCCAATGATGGTCGTATGCGTGTTTGGCGCCGTGCAGGTGAGCGCCACAATCACGACTGCATACGACCGAGGCACACAGGGCCAACACCCGGCATCATGGTGTGGGGAGCGATCTCCTACACTGGCCGTACACCACTGGTGATCGTCGAGGGGACACTGAATAGTGCACGGTACATCCAAACCGTCATCGAACCCATCGTTCTACCATTCCTAGACCGGCAAGGGAACTTGCTGTTCCAACAGGACAATGCACGTCCGCATGTATCCCGTGCCACCCAACGTGCTCTAGAAGGTGTAAGTCAACTACCCTGGCCAGCAAGATCTCCTGTCTGCACGTCCAGCACGAACGCTGGTCCAACTGAGGCGCCAGGTGGAAATGGCATGGCAAGCCGTTCCACAGGACTACATCCAGCATCTCTACGATCGTCTCCATGGGAGAATAGCAGCCTGGATTGCTGCGAAAGGTGGATATACACTGTACTAGTGCCGACATTGTGCATGCTCTGTTGCCTGTGTCTATGTGCCTGTGGTTCTGTCAGTGTGATCATGTGATGTATCTGACCCCAGGAATGTGTCAATAAAGTTTCCCCTTCCTGGGACAATGAATTCACGGTGTTCTTATTTCAATTTCCAGGAGTGTAGATAGAGAGGTACAAATTGACACACATGCTTGGAATGACATTGGGTTTTATTAGAATCGAAAAAATACAAAAGTTCAAAAAATGTGCGACAGATGGCGCTTCATCTGATCAGAATAGCAATACTTAGCATAACAAAGTAAGACAAAGCAAAGATGATGTTCTTTACAGGAAATGCTCAATATGTCCACCTTCATTCCTCAATAATAGCTGCAGTCGAGGAATAATGTTGTGAATAGCACTGTAAAGAATGTCCGGAGTTATGGTGAGGCATTGGCGTCGGACGTTGTCTTTCAGCACCCCTAGAGATGTCGGTCGATCACGATACACCTACGACTTCAGGTAACCCCAAAGTCAATAATCGTTCGGACTGAGGTCTGGGGACCTGGGAGGCCAAGCATGACGAAAGTGGAGACTGAGCACACGATCATCACCAAACGACGCGCGCAAGAGATCTTTCACGCGTCTGGCAATATGGGGTGGAGCGCCATCCTGCATAAACTTCGTACGTTCCAGCAGGTGTTTATCAGCCAGCCTCGGGATGATGCGATTCTGTAACATATCGGCGTACCTCTGACCCGTCGCGGTAGCAGTTACAAAACCAGAATCATGCACTTCCTCGAAGAAAAAAAGCCCGATAACGGTATATGTGGTAAATCCAACACATACCGTGACTTTCTCGTCGTGCGATGGGTTTTCCACGACAGTTCTAGGATTTTCGGTAGCCCAAATTCTGCAGTTATGGGCATTCACAGACCCTCGAAGCGTGAAATGAGCTTCGTCGGTCCACAACACGTTACTCAACCAGTCGTCATCTTCCGCCATCTTTTGAAACGCCCACACCGCAAATGCCCTCCGCTTCACTAAATCGCTAGGTAACAGTTCATGATGCTGATGGATTTTGTACGGATAGCATCGGAGGGTACGCCTAAGTGCCAACCAAACAGTAGTGTATGGAATGCCGGTGCGACGTGCGACTGCACGAGCGCTTACTTCCCCGCGCATAGACGAACCCGCTACAGTCTCCAATTCTTCCTGAACTGTCTCAGCAGCATTACGCCTTGTGCTCGGTCGGCCACTACGGGGTCCATCGTCTAAACAACCCGTAGCTTCGAACTTCGTAATCATTCTCCCCACAGCTGCATTTGTCAACGGACCTTTACCCGTTCGAATCCAATTCCTATGGCGATAGGATCGTAACGCTGAACTAGCACATTCCCTATTCTGATAATACAGCTTCATAAAAAGCGCCTTTTCAGGTAACGTCAACATGCTGGGACTGCTGGCGCATATGATTCTCTCTGTCATTACAGCTCCTTTTCTACACGATTGTCATGCGCAGTCACTGACTTTCTGCTATCCAGCGCCATCTGTCGAACATTTTATGAACTTTGTTTTTTCTTTTTGTTCTTATAAAACCCCAGGTCATTCCAAGCAAGTGTGTCATTTTTTTATCTCTCTATGTACATTAATCCATGGTTTATTAAGTTTTCAAATTTACACTGACTTTTTGGTCACCAGGTACATAAAATGTTATTTACAGTCACACTGAGGCACTAGGAAACATTATATTCATGTAAAAATTATGGTGCTATCTTTTTCGAATTTCTAAGTACTATACGTAGAAATAAAATTTTATCTTTTAAGAAAGAAAAACATTGGACACACCTTTATAATAAAGAGACGAAACGCCTTTGAAAAGGTAATAATTATTAGATTGCAGTAAGAAAAACGCATCTGAATTAATGACAGGAGAAAAGAAATGGCACTCATAGGAAATTACCAGTGTACGTAAGAAATAAGTATCAATATAGTCTACCATGTGCCATTTAGATTGCGGTATCAGTTATAAACGTGTCAACGATAAATGGATAAAACTAAACATACTGACTACATAACACACGAGACTGAGAAGCCAGTTTAACGGCTGCACCCCACGGGATGGCCTAATGATGGTAATTTGCATCGAAGCATGTAACCAGTAGGTGATATAAAAATGAAGTGCCAAAATAGAATAAAACAAACAATTTTCTCAGATTTCAACCTCTCTGCGGAACAGTTAAACACATTCTGGAAGAAATAAATACAAATTTTATAGATTTACGGATGTCCCAGTACTGTTCCATGGAAACGAAACGTTGTTATTTTCGAAAAAAACAAACATCAAACACATGTCGCAGCGATGAGATTCTTTCTGGTATTTTAGATTCTGGAAAAGATTGTTAACGATGTAACCAGAGAAGAGCTTAAAGTGTTAGTATCAGCGATAAAAGACGACGGAAAGAAGTGGAAGCAGCAATTAGATATGCTTTGACGTAACGGAATATCGAAAACATGACACAACTACAAGCCAGTTGGTCAAAGGAGTATTACAGGTTCCAGAAAAAGATGAGAAGTGTAGGAGAAGGAAAGAAGGAAAGTAGGAAAGTGTCATACGATCTAAAGCTCCTTCAAAGAGAAGAAGAAGCAGCAAATGAATAAAGCTTACGTCAACGGTGTCTTAGACCTGATCATTTTCATTTCGTCCGAACGTCACAACGCGGTAGAAGTAACTGACAAATGTAATGTATGTTTGCTATAGGATATAGTTACGTTATAAGTGCTTGCTCTGCACCCAAAATCTGAAGCATGATATATGCTGTTGCTGTTGACAGCATCAAGGGCAAAGTGGTAATTTAAGTCAATTAATAGAGGCTTGCTGATCCAGTGAACATTTAGCAAACGTCACTTCAAAGTCGATTTGTTTTTGTCTTGGTGGCAAACATCATACACAAAAGATCAAAAAGCGACGACTGTTTATCAACTGTGAATTGCGAAAGGTTTACACGAAACGTCTTTAGGTACTAACATTTTCGCCTGAACAGATGCCAAATGTCTACTTGCTCAGTGACGAATTACCAACTGGTGTGATGTTTACTGCCGCACGTTTGCTCATCAGTGTCAATAAACCAAAAGTTAAAAGTTATATCTGTCCTTCAGGTCTTTTATTCATGAACACACATTTTGATATTCTGGTTTGATTCTGTTCTTCTTTCCTGAAGTACTGAGATTAGTAGACGCACTAATTCCCAAGTTTGTGATAAAATGTTATTAAGCTTTAATTTACGCAATAGATAGCGTATCATACATTTTGTGTCCATCTCAACTGCAAAAGTCGCGCAGACATAAGCATGTATGGAACTTCCCTGCAGATTAAAACTGTTATGCCGGACCAGTATGCTAATCCGGAAACTCGTCATTCGCAGGCAGTGTTCTTTGCAACTCAGCTACCTGGTAGTACCTCTCTTGTCCTTTTAAAATGTCTCGGAAGTTCTCTGCATAAGAGCTTAACGAGCGGATGGTAAAGTCCTGGGATCGAGTTCCTAACCAGCACCCAGTTTTAATTTCCCAGGAAGTTTCAAAACGGTGCAAACTCCGCTGCAGAGTGAAAAATTTGTTCCATAAGCAAGCATTTCGGACTCAGAGACACAATACCCACATCACGGATGCCCTGTTTACAAATTATAACCTCATACAAGTATTGGTTTAAATATGCTGTAATATCTTTGCAATTAACAGAAAATTTGCGTTCACCGAACTGTGTCAGTTGGAATATCCCAAATTAAATTGATTAACTGAAGTACCTAATTCCTTAATGACACAAGCTATTCTTTATTTAGCACATGAGGGACTACCGCCGAACACCGCTGTTTGCGTAACACTGAGAGGCATTACTTTCATGCGCTGATATGAAATGATAGCGTACATGAACTTTGTCGTTAGGCAGTTATGCACTAATCACACGCACTCAATGGCACTTTCATATCTGGCAGGATGTCATGTGGCGTCGTTAAACTCAGTGGTTCAGTTCTAAATGACTAGTCCATGAGCAGGCAATAATTATTTATAATTCCAATACCTATACAAGTCTTTCAGCGTTGCGAACACAGCCATAGTTACATGACTGGACTATAAGCCACGAAAGCAGTACCTGCTTGAAATGCTTTCTGCTGGGAATAATCGCACAGCAGGTAAAGACCGAATCGGAAAACTCAATGCAAAAAATAAATACCGACATCATGCGTCGTAGTTAAAATATTTTAATTATGATGGCTGCATTCCTAACTTTATAACGACACTATCAAGCAAAATCCGAAGCGAAATCGTAAGTAGTATTAATGTTGACAAGATAACGTCACTGAAGCATTTGTGACCATTTCATGCAGGAAATTATCTACATTATAGAATAAAAGAAGGTCAACGCTCTACCTAAAAATTACACGCGTAACCGTGAATGAGGTGTATGTAAAAACGTAGGTACAAAAAGAGTATACTGGTTGTGTTCAATGATATAGGTCAGTAGCTAACAGTGAAATCTGCATTATTCTTAGTGAAGGCTAGCTATCCTTTCCATATTGGAGATGTAAATTCTTCTTTTTTTTACGCTTCAGACTGCCTGTACAAAAAAACTCATCGAGTTAATAGTCATTTCACTAGCGCAACTCTATTAAAGCTTTTGATAAAAATTTGGCTTGGACTCCCACGGGGCCGCGGTGGTCTAGCGGTTCTAGGCGCGCAGTTCGGAACCGCACGACTGCTACGGTCGCAGGTTCGAATCCTGCCTCGGGCATGGTTGTGTATGATGTCCTTAGGTTAGCTAGGTTTAAGTAGTTCTAAGTTCTAGGGTACTGATGACTACAGTAGTTAAGTCCCATAGTGCTCAGAGCCATTTTTGACTCCCACGGTAAGAAATGGTCCATATCATAGAAAAAAATTAGTTATAAGTACACTGATTAACTAATTAAGATATGTACCATCAAGTTGAGCAACCTAATTCTTTCGAGATCAGATTTAATATACAAAAGAAATAACCATATGCTTTCAGCGTCGTACAAGTAAGAGGCTGAAAACTTGGCTCTGTTCGATATTCGAATCAGGATCCCGTTTCTCGCTGTCATTACTGTACCACCTGAAATATCCATGCACTCCACATGGTTCTACACAAAGTTTCAATTCAACTTTGGTTTATCTCCATTCCTGTCAAGTTTTAGAGTCTCTTTCTGACGTCCAGTTAAGATAAGGGATATTTCAACCAACCATTTTTCGATTAGTGTGAACTCTTTAACTGAAACAGAACTCTCTTATTCAATCATAGCGTGTAGGCTTTCACGGCCGGCGTCTTCAGTAATTAAAACTTCCGGGCTAAGAGGCCGTTGTCCAATAGAAGAAATACTTCTCCCTGACGTTTCTTATTCAAGTCAGGCAACAAATATGTCATTTGTTTATTTCATGTAACAACGTAAAATTACCTACCAGACTGGAACTAGACACATAACTTGCCATTCTAGGGTAGTGTCCCACCAGCTGAGCTATCGGAGCACTCTTCGCCGAGGGACTCAAACCATTCCAGTAGCAAGTCACTATCCCCGCTACCTCCACACTCTTTAAGTTAGTAAGTCCACAGCAACACCAAAACGTTTTTGCCGAATCTGAAGGCAGAGAAACGTACCTAGTGGCTTCACTGTGCTCGTGAAGTGTGTTCTAGTGTTCCTATTGGTAGAGCACTGCCAACGCAAGGTAGGTATTCGGGTTAGAATCTTGCCCAAGGATGTAGTTTCATACTGAGCATACAATCGACATACGATATGTTTCCTTCCATGTGCATATAAACCTACATATTACCCAGCACGACTGGAAGTTTCCATTCTGCATCCAAGGTGTTGTAAGGCTATGGATGTTTTGAGGCATAGTAACATCAGGGAGACAAGTGAATTACAAAAAGGGAACATATAGCAAATTTAAGTGGGCCACAGAATGTGAAACAGTTTCAAAGGCGTTTTGTTACAGGTCAATCAGACTCTTTACTTTTAATGAGCCCCGACAGGTAAACCTAAACTCTGGCAATAAAATGGAACATAGAAAAAGAAGTGTCTCAACACTGCTACGTGGATTACTTTCTTCCACGAGCATTCTGAGAAATCATTTTATTTAAAAGATACTAATAGCAACTAATATATAAATTAACTAATGCATATGTATCGCTAAATCTCATTACTTTAATTAATTTAATTACTGGAAATTTCACCTAGACAAGCTCATCTCTTAATATATACACCAACAAATATATTTTCGTGCTTGCCTTGCAACTTACCTGCTTTCCAACTGACATAACCGGATACTAACATGTTCCTTTCTTCACCGGCACCTCTCCATACATTTTTGAGTCATCAGTCTCGTGACTGGTTTGGTGCGGCGCACCACGAATTCCTCTCCTGTGCTAATCTCTAACCCCAAGTCTTCAATTATCTGTTGAATGTATTCAAATCTCTGTCTCCCCCTAAATTTTTTACCCTCTACAGTTCCCTCTAGCACCATATTAGCATTGTTATGTCCGGGTGCTTCAAAATATGCTACCATCCTGTCCCTTCTTCTTATCAGTGTTTTCATATGTTTTTCCTTCGCCAGTTATGTGGAGAACCTTCTTATTCCTTACCTTATCATTCCATAAAATTTTCAACATTGGTCTGTAGCACCACATTCCAAATGCTAAGATTTTCTCATGTTCTGGATTTCCCACAGTTCATGTTTCACTACCGCACAGTGCTGTGATCAGAATGTACATTTTCAGAAATTCGTTCCTCAAAATTAAGTTCTATGCCTGATACCAATCGATTTCTCATCGCCAGGAATGGCATATTTGCCTGTGCTAGTCGGCTTTTTATGTCCTCCTTATTTACACTACCGGCCATTAAAATTGCTACACCAGGAAGAAATGCAGATGATAAACGGGTATTCATTGGACAAATATATTATACTTGTGGTGTCACCGCCAGACACCACACTTGCTAGGTGGTAGCTTTAAATCGGCCGCGGTCCATTAGTACATGTCGGACCCGCGTGTCGCCACTGTCAGGGATCGCAGACCGAGCGCCACCACAAGGCAGGTCTCGAGATACGGACTAGCACTCGTCCCAGTTGTACGGACGACTTTGCTAGCGACTACATGGACGAAGCATTGCTCATTAGCCGAGCCAATAGTTAGAATAGCCTTCAGCTAAGTCAATGGCTACGACCTAGCAAGGCGCCATTAGTAACATTGCATGTATCTAAAGAGTCTCACTTGTATCACCACAATCTCCAGATGTACCAAAAGGATGGATTAAAGTTAAGTATTCCAGAAGCTACGTACTTTTCTCTATAGCACTCATTACGTATCCTGTTTCAGACCCGCTTTAGCTTAGCGCGTGCCTTTCGGCTTCCTCTCATTGTGTCTAGGCTGTCTTGTCTAGACACAACAATACTAGAATTGACATGTGATTACATTTTCACGCAGTTTGGGTGCATAGATCCAGAAATCAGTACCTAGAACAACCACCTCTGGCCGTAATAACGGCCTTGATACGCCTGGGCATTGAGTCAAAGAGAGCTTGGATGGAGTGTACAGGTACAGCTGCCCATACAGCTGCAACACGATACCACAGTTCATCAAGAGTAGTGACTGGCGTGTGGTGACGAGACAGTTGCTCGGCCACCATTGACCAGACGTTTTCAATTGGTGAGAGATCTGGAGGATGTGCTGACCAGGGCAGCAGTCGAACACTTTCTGTATCCAGAAAGGCCCGTACAGGACCTGCAACGTACGGTCGTGCATTGTCCTGCTGAAATGTAGGGTTTCGCAGGGATCGAATGAAGGGTAGAGCCACGGGTCGTAAAACATCTGAAATGTAACGTCCACTGTTCAAAGTGCCATCAATGGGAACAAGAGGTGACCGAGACGTGTAACCAATGGCACCCCATACGATCACGCCGGGTGATACGCCAGTATGGTGATGACGATTACAGCCGGCCGGAGTGGCCGTGCGGTTCTAGACGCTACAGTCTGGAGCCGAGCGACCGCTACGGTCACAGGTTTGAATCCTGCCTAGGGCTTGGATGTGTGTGATGTCCTTAGGTTAGTTAGGTTTGATTAGTCCTGAGTTCTAGGCGACTGATGACCTCAGAAGTTAAGTCGCAAAGTGCTCAGAGCCATTTGAACCATTTTGAGGAATACACGCTTCCAATGTGCGTTCACCGCGATGTCGACAAACACGGATGCGACCGTCATGATGCTGTAAACAGAACCTGGATTCATCCGAGAAAATGACATTTTGCCATTCGTGCACCTAGGTTCGTCGTTGAGTACACCATCGCAGGCGCTCCTTTCTGTGATGCAGCGTGAAGTGTAATCGCAGCCATGGTCTCCTAGCTGATAGTCCATGCTGCTGCAAACGTCGTCGTACTGTTCGTGCAGATGGTTGTTGTCTTGCAAACGTCCCCATCTGTTGACTCAGGGATCGAGACGTGGCTGCACGATCCATTACAGCCATGCGGATAAGATGCCTGTCATCTCGACTGCTAGTGATACGAGGCCGTTGGGATTCAGCACGGCGTTCCGTATTTCCCTCCTGAACCCACCGATTCCATATTCTGGTAACAGTCATTGGATCTCGATCAACGCGAGCAGCAATGTCGCGATATGATAAAGCGCAGTTGCGATAGGCTACAATCCGACCTTTATCAAAGGCGGAAACATGATGG
Organism: Schistocerca serialis cubense; assembly: GCF_023864345.2. Lineage (NCBI taxonomy): Eukaryota > Metazoa > Arthropoda > Insecta > Orthoptera > Acrididae > Schistocerca > Schistocerca serialis. The sequence goes on from NC_064639.1 coordinate 644,804,229, forward strand.
TACGCATTTCACAACAACGTTTCACCAGGCAACGCTGGTCAACTGCAGTTTTTTGTATGAGTAATCGGTTGGAAACTTTCCTCATGTCAACACGTAGTCGGTGTCGCCACCGGCGCCAACCTTGTGTGAATGCTCTGAAAAGCTAATCATTTGCATATCACAGCATCTTGTTGCCGTCAGTTAAATTTCGCGTCTGTAACACTTCATCTTCGTGGTGTAGAAATTTTGATGGCCAGTAGTGTATGTGCCCTCTCTATTTTCGGAATTTTGTGGCTGACATTTTCTCGAAAGTCGCCAGTCTCAGCTTCTAGACACCAACATGAATAATCGTTTGATTGCCACTCCCCCCAATGACTTTAGAAATTCGGATGGAATGATGTCTATCTCTTTTGTCTTACTTGATCTGAAAGACTTCCAGAGGTATTTTAAATTCTGACACTGGATCCCCTATGTCATCTATATCGACTCCAATTTCTTCTTCTATGATATCATCAGACAAGTCGTCCCCTTCGTAGAGTCCTTGAACGTTCTCTTTCCACCTATCAGCACTCTCCTCTACGGTTAACAATGAAATCTCCATTGTACTCTTAATGTTACCACCCTTGCTTTTAATGTCACCGAAGGTTATTTTGACTTCTCGGAATGATGAGTCAGTGCTCTCGACGATCATTTCTTCCTCGAGTTCTTCACATCATTCCTGCAGCTATTTCGTCTTGACTGAATCATATAGCGTCTTATTCTATAAGGGGCATCCAAAAAGGGTGGACGCAAAATTAAAACAGCTGAGGGCATTATAATGTCGTAGTATAGTGAGTAATGTGGGATCTCTACACGAGCTCTGGCGTCCCAAAAATGCGGCTCGAGGGGCATGGACGCACACTAACGTGATAAGAGTGCGAGCACGTGCACTGTCCGACCGCCCACTACCGTCAATAGTGCAGAAAGCAGAAATATGGAGATTCAAAAGAAGAGCAAAATGGAACGGAAATTCATCGAAGAATGGCATAATTATATAGAGAGCATTGCGCATCCTGTGCAAGGATCAAGTTGTGGCACAATCGATTCAGGGAAGGAGTGATGTAACTGGCCGATGACGCACGATCTAAGAAGCAACACCACATTACCGATACCACTGCCAGCAAGTGGATACACTCACTACTGAAGACTGGCGAATCACTGTGTCAGCCACTGCCCCAGATTGAACGTCGGAATTGCAATGTTCAGTCTGTGCTCTCCGTACAAATGCACTACATCCCTTTGCCCTTCTCGACTGTTTTTGCTCTATTTCTCTGTTTTCAGCACTACGACTGTCGTCACTTGGGTGTGCATATGTATCCCTCTACCTGTCAGTGTGGGACCTCTGAGTTCTTATACGGACCACACGTCATCCCGTAGGCAATAACATTAAGATCCCCTCGATGATTTTCATTTCATTTTACAGTCTTCGACTCGTTTTATTATGAATGCCTCTTACAGATCTTCGGGCAGTTCCCCTCAGAACTCATACTAGTCTTCTCGTATACCCGAATCAAAGTCCACTTCCATCGAGGAACAGGGGTGAGATACCAAACATCTTCGTTGCTCATGTCGCCTTTTCAGTCTATGTAGCCTTATGTTTAAGAATACTCTTACCTCACTGTCGACTATTTATGCGCAGTGCGTTGTATTTTTTTGCGTTCAGAATCAATTGCCAGATCCTTTACCAATCACTTTTCCTCAGCGGGTCTTCCTACAACCTGCAACTGTCTTCTGGTGTTGCCACTTTCCTGTGGACAACTGCGACTTCTGCGAAAACTGCCATGCAGCTTCTTATGTCATCCATTCGATCATTTATTTATTTTTAAAGCAATAACAGTCCTATCCCAATTCCTTCGGTTACTACAGGAATTACCTTTACATCAGCCAGTTTTGTTACGTTAAGGTCGGCGTCTTCATACAACCCACCACTACCGCACTGTCTGAAGAAAAACGTGAAACACCCAGCAGAAATGTTCGAATGACATTGTGATCTCACATACGCACATACCTTCGGCGCAGTTGCCTCAAGTTTAAAAGAATGGTTGACCATGTACTGTATAGATATGTATTCGTCGAACAGTTCGTAATGGGAGGGACCGTCCGTGTTACACAGTAACTGTCAACAAACTTTTAAAGAAACGAAAACTACTGCATGCCAGCTGTAAAACAAAGCATAGGACTACATATAGAGCGATGCTGAGTAAAATGCGTTTGGCTTTTAAGAGAGTAATGCGTGAAGCATTCAGTGACTACCGTAGCTGAATACGGTCCTTCACAAAACCCACAGAAATTCTTGTCATATGTAACGGCTGTTAGTAGCAGCAGACATACTGTCCTGTCCCTAGCGAATGGGACAGGGATCGTAACTGAGGACAAAAAAAAAAGCTGAAATACTTAATTCCGTATTCAAATGTCCCTTTAGAAAAAAAACCCAGGAGAAATGTCCCAATTTAATCCTCGTACCATTGAAAAAATGAATGAAATAGGTATTAGTGTCAGTGGTGTTAACAAAAGCTGAAATCGTTAAAAGTTAATGAACCTCCAGAGCTCGATGGAATCCGTCTCCGATTTTATACTGAACTGCCGGTGAGTTAGCGCCTCTTCCAACTGAAATTTATCGTCGATCCCTCGACCGTAAAATCTATGCCACGTCCTTAGAAGAAATCGCGGGACACGCCTGTTCATAGGAAGGGTAGTAAAAGTGATCCACAAAACCACCGTTCAGGTCCTTGACATCGATTGGTTGTAGAATCTTATAACAGTTTCTGAGCTCAAACACGAAGGTTGGAACTTAAATAGTGGCAACACTGCTGTGGAGACGCTATGCAATGAAATCTACTATTTTTGCTGATAGCACACGTTTTTGATATACCCACCTTATCACCGAGCAAATTGACTCGCCCGTTCCACGTCTCCGGCGTGCGTGCAATCGGGGAGGGGGGGGGGGGGGGGACACAGCCAGCGGTCTAAAGTAACGGTGTCATTAAGTTTTCGAAACAGCAACAACGGAGTTGGATCAAGATTGAATGTGCCAGAGGTCGTAGAGCATGACAGTGTCATCATGGTCTTCAAAGAGGAGTGCGGGGAATCGGCATTGCCGTACGGAACAGTGGCACGTTGAGTAAAAGCCATCAACGAAGGTCGGCAAACTGGCAGATATGCGTCGGGCAGGTCGTCCTAGCGTCTGTGGAGAAGAAGTGCATGCTCTTCTTGCGTTAGTGGACCGTGATCGACGCCATATGATTCATGAGCTCGCCCACCAAACCGGATTAGCGCATACGACTGTGCTTCTCATCCTAAAGGAACGCCTGGGCATGCGAATAATTGCATCACGATGGGTTCCCCATAACTTGACGAAAATGGAGCACCAAGTGCGCGAAGGAGAGGCTTTCTTATGCCGTATCGTAACACTGGATGAGACATGGGCCATATCGCACGAGCCAAAACTGAAACGCCAATCCAACGAATGGCGTTATTATGGGTCGCCGCAAAAGTCGAAAGTGCGTCAGCATCACCTGCGACTAACTTTGTGAAAGAAGCGAAGACATTTTCTGCGCAACCCACCCAGTATTTTGCACGATAATGCGCGGGCTCATACAGTGCAAGCTGTGGCTGCTCTCTTCGGTCGATGAGACTGGGAAGTACTGTACCATCCACCATACTCCCCGGACTCAAGTCCGAAGATGAGGGAAACACTTCGTGGCATTCGCTTCAGAACTGTTCCAGAGACTCGACAGGCAGTAGACCGTTCCACTCGCACCATCAACAGAGCAGGCTCTGTTAACGGTATACTACGCCTTCCACATCGCTGGCAACGAGTTCTACACAACGCTGGCGACCACTTTGAAAGACAGTAACAGGTGCAAACATGTAACTCTTTTGTATCGGTTGTGAATAAATAGTTGCCACTATTTAAGTTCCAACCTTCGTATAATGAGTATCTCGAACAGAATGACCTCCTCCATGACAACCAGCATGGATTCCGAAAACATCCACCATGTGGTGCCCAACCCACACCTTTCTGACATAACATACAGAGGGCTTTCGTTGAAGGCTGTCCGGAAGGTGCAGTAACTCGGGATTTCCGAGAAAGTACTTGTCTCAGTACCACACCTATGCTTAACGTCAAAAGTATGATCATGTGCGTGTCAAGTGAAATTTGTGGCTGAATTGCGCACTTTTTGGTAGGGAGGACTCAGCATGTAATCTCAGACGGAGACTCATCGTCAGATGTAGATGTAACCTCGGGGGTGCGCCGGCGAAGTGTGTGTGGATCCTTGTTTGTGTTGTATATTAATGAGCTTACGGACAATGTGGATAGTAACATCAGGCTTATCGCAGATGGTGTAGTTACCTATATTGAAGTACTGTCTGAAAGAAGATGCATAAATGTTCATTGAGGTATTAATAAGATTTCAAAGTGGTGAACAGATTGGTAACTTGATTTAAATATTCAGAAATGTAAAATCGTATGCTTCAAAATACGAAAATGACTATAACATCAATGAGTCGCTGTTGGAATTCGCCAACTTGTACAAATACCTGGGCGATACACTTAGGGATATGAAATGGAATGATTACTCAGACTCAGTCGTGGGTAAAACAGGTGATAGACTTCGATTTATTGATGGAATACTGGGGAAGTAAAATCAGTCTACAAAGGAAATTGCTTACAAGTCACTCGTTTAATGAACTGCTACGTCGCAAAGAAAAATTAACTAACTTGATCTTTGACTTTGACACAGATAAGACAGGTACTGCCTTTAAAGCCTCTTTCGATTTTTTGCCTAGATTCATAGATTTTAAAAAAATTGTTTACCTATCTAATGTAAAAATTCTGTGAAAAATTTAACTATAGATAAAATACGTTTTTTCCGTGGCTGCTGTAAGCAGAGAACGGGTTAGGTAGAGGATGAGTTGGCGGTCGAAGGTTTCCATTTCTTCGGCTCCCAGAGAATGCCAGGCAGAGTCGGAGAAAACTGCTACAACTCGGGATGAAAACTCCGTGTCTCGGACAGCTGAAGACTCACAGTCGCCGTACGATTTTCTGGAAACACTCTCAGAATGAGAAGGTTGAACAACAGTGACAGAATGATATCTTCTCACTAACAAACTGGTCGCTTAGGGAGCGTCTTCAACACACAAGCTGACTGCGCCGTTCGCCCAGTATTGTTAATTTGCGAAGAAATCAGTCTACACTGGATTGCTAAACACACTAATTGTTTTATGAAGTTTCGGGGATAAATAATCGAATTAAAGTTCGTGGACGATATTTACCTTCTTTTTCATAAATTAATATTTTTATTCTTGATAACTGCGGTTAGAAGTTGTATCTCCCCTGCACTTCAAATTACGTCTATATGCCAACTTATCTGACCCCAAAAAACAATGTCCAATCGGCATTCCCTATCTCCAACAAGTACAAAAACCATAGGTGCTCTTTTTTCGTAGCAAAGAGCTTTGTCGTCTCAATTAGGGTACAACATCATCGCTAGCACTCGCAGTCCAAATATTAGAAGAATATTACATTAAGTAGGAACATAGTGTTAGGAGGCGTAATACAGTTTTGCTTAAATCTATAGATTCAGGCTGATTATGGTTCTATGATATTGAACGAATGCAGATAAGGGCATCGCTAGTAGTTTCTGGTTTGTGTGACTGTTGAGAGAGTGCAGCCGAACTACAGAAGAAAATGGACTCATGGAGACAGAACTAAGAGAGAGAAGCTGTCAGCGAATCATTCTTACCCTACTCTCTACATGAATGGAACGAGAAGAATCCCTAACAAATGATACATGTAGGTGTACCCCTTGCCATGAACTTCACGGTGGTTTTGCAGGGTATACATGTAGACTCAGACGTAGATGAGATGTAAATAACTAGACTGCAGTTCTCCAGTTCTCCGTGACGGGAAGAACTGGCACCAGTGTGCGTTAGTGTTGTTTTTAGCAGGCCTGGTAGGGTTTATAAGGGTCATGCACAGCATGAGGGCTGAGTGATCACTGTGAAAGTCACGGAGACGCCGCATACTTGTGTGAGATAGGGTTATCAGCATCTGACAGAGTTTGAAGGAGGCCTCGTTGTGAGTATCCATTTGGCCAGCTGGTCAAATCATACTTTATCCAGATTTGTGGGGTAACTGGATGAGTTAACGCCCTGATGTTGGACTGCATGGAAACGTGAGGGTATGCACACTCCTCGACAAGGTTCCAGTCGACAATGTCTGATCACCAGCCCAACGTAGCTCCTTCACAGCTGCGCCTTCCATCCGAGGTCAAGCAGTGGACTCTTTGCGACATACAGTGTCTTCTTGTACCACAGATCGGAGACTAGCAGCAGCAGTACTGGGGAATTACCATTCCACGAGCAGACTGTCGTTAACACCATACCACGAACAGCTGGTTTGGAGTGGTGTCTGGCCAGAAAGTATGAACTGCTGTTGAATGGCGTCACATTGAGTTCAGTGATGAATCGCGGTTCTGCACTGTCCCAGATGTCCAATATCGGCGCGTATGACGATCTGAAGAGAGATCATACTCTTCCAGTGTTCTGAAGAGGTACAGCATCGATACTCTTGGTGTTATGGTGAAGGTAGCTATCGGGTATGATTTCAGGCCACAGCTGGTATTGATTCGGGGAACTATGACAGCACAACGGTACGTCACGAAAATTCAGCGTCCTCTCGTGCTACAGTATCGTGGTGCCATTTTTGAACACAATGCTCGTTCAGACCTGGTGGCTATGATTAAAATGCAGCTACCCACGAAGGTCCAGTGTGGGCTATAGTTATCGTACGGAAGTGAAACGTGGTAGATGTGCTAATGAAGAATCGATTTATGCTGAAAAAGAAATTGGTTCTAATTTTGGCCCCCAGGTGCAAATATGTCGCTGTGCAGAATATCGTCGACATCGTCGGTGCTCATGTTGAGGAAACTCTGTAAGGAGCGGTTAATAATAAAATCAACATAAAGCCTTTCTCACTTGTTTGATCTTTCTGCCCACGTTCCATCCGTAACCCATAACATATGGAAACATTTCCATACGTTTTACTTGCATTCACAGCGCCTGACTTACAGCTGGTGGCCAAGACTCGAAGAAATTTTATTTCCAGCGTAAATCAGTTCCGCATTAACACATTAGAATATCTACCCAGTTTCGCTTCTATACGATAACTACAGCCATCTCTGAAACTCTCTGAGTAGCTTCACTTTAATTATAAGAATCCGGCACGTGTCTTTACGAATTGTCTGCATGATGTTGATATCCTCCCAAGACCTGTAAGATCCCCCGATCCATCCCCGGTAGAACACATGTGGGACCACATTCGCCGTGAACTGCGTCCCAGCGCCAGTGTTCACGACGTCAACGATCAGTTGCAACAATTGTGGTCCCTCTTGCCTCAGGAGAGGATACAACGGCTTTATGGTACCCTGCCCTCCATCTAGCCCAGAGAGACTGGGTTCAAACTGTCCAGTTCTTTATAAATTTTGCTCGAGTCTGTAATCACTGCAGTAGCATCACGTACCCTCTCAACTCGTTCCGTAATCCCCTTTTCAGTGCTTCAATTTTTTTTTTTTTTGTCAGGCAGTGTATTTTATTTCACATTTAACCTAACTTGAATACAAAATCCGTTTCCAGCTGAAATGCCATCATCAGTGCGACAAGCTTCACGAGGAAATCACGAGACGATAGACTGCGGAAATGCAACAACATGTAGTTCGACAAGTGTATGAAGCGCATAGTTAGCGTCCCCTGATCCCCAAATCGCAAAAAGCCGTCTGGCAAAGGTCTGTGTCTCTATGACGAGGATCTTCTTTCAGAATCACCGATATACATAAGTGTGCTACTAGCTCTTAATATTCTCCGGCCTCATCGCCCGACCGGTAGGCAATTCGAGGCGTGGGCGCCATGAAATCGAAATGACGGCCTCCGGAAATGCAATTTATCGTGCGGGATGCGGCGGGCCAAGTTGAGATTCCTGAGCACGAAGGTGGTGCTCTATAAATAATTCCAGCTGAGCTGAGGGAGGAGGGAGGGAGAGAAGGGCGAGGCGCGCCGAATAAATTCCTGCGGGCCGCGCGCAAGTGCAGCCTGGCACGCTACTGGGGCGTGCTACAGTGCGGGCGCTGACAGCCTGAGAAGCGACCGAGGACCCAAGCGCGGGGATAGTTGTGGTACTCAAGAGGCCTGTCGCCGTAGCCAGCAGAAGATGGCAGTAGTGCTATGAATCTCCTTGCACCTTTGTATACTTGTATTCTTAATACACGCTACCAGACAGACCTAATCAGCTGAATTATAGGCCCATGTCATACACAAGGGTTTGAGGAAAGATTTTTGGAACATTTACTGTGTTCCAACATTATACACTGTCCAATTTCATTAACGTGACCACCTGTAAAAAGCCTCAATGACTACCTGTTGGAGCACGGACAGCTGCAAGATAAGCATGAAATGAGTCAATGAGATTGTAAAAGGTACCGACGGGGATGTAGAGCTATGACGACTCCTGTGCCACTGTCAGCTGTGCTATGTCTATCAGTTGAGAATCCATGTCGCAGACAGACCGATCGATGTGGTTCCACAGATTCTCGATTGAGCTTAAATTCGGAAAGCTAGTTGGTGGGGGACTACAGTAGACTCGTCCTAGAGCTCTGCGAGCTGTGTGGCACCTGGCATTGTCCTGGTGGTATATACCATCTCGCGGAGGGAAAACAAACTGCATGTGGCGATGGACATAGTTCCCGTAAACGGATGTATACCTGTATTGATCCACTGTGCCTTTCACAGTGCCGAAATTTCTCAGGAAATGCCACGAAAATATCCCCCAGAGCATAACACATACAAGGTATTTGCTTTCAGACGCTTCACGCTGTACACGCACACGGCCATGTATCCTATGCTGCATTAAACTTTAGCCATCTCAAAAGACCACCTGTTGTCATTTGGCGGCCGTCCAGTTGCTCTAGTGGCGTGTAAATTCTAGCCTTCATCGCCGATCAACAGCAGCCAGCATGGGTGCATGAACCAGGCGCCTACGCAGCGACGTTCACTAACGGTCTTGAGGAGACACTGTTGGTAGCCCCTTGGTTCATCTGGGCAATTAGTTGCTCAACAGTTGCACGTCTATTTGCCCGTACACGTCTCAGCAGCCGACGTTCACCCAAGACATTTATGGCTCTCAGTATACCACAGCTGCCTCTGCGCCGGGTTTGAATAGCACCGTTTTCCTATGCATGGTATACTTCAATCACGGCGCCAGGCGAATACTTCCAACTGCGGCCCGAAAGCCAACAATTACGCAAATTTATTCTTCACATAAATCGCTGTGTTTTCGCATTACGACACCGACTGCAGTGTTGTGTCCCCCTCCCCTCAATTGCTAATGTTGTCACCTGCCGTTGTAGGCGGAGATGATATTAATGTCACTGTATTGTACATTATGTAATCAGCAAGAATTCATGTAATACCGTTCTTTTGAAACACAACTGGCTCTATTTTTGCTTGTTGTTAACGATATTTTTTCAAGAGTCCATATTCCTTAGTCTTAAGTTGTTCATTAAACACCCTTAATACATTGGAGGTGATGTTTCTAATAATGTCAACGTTTATGCAATAAACGTTGAAAATTTGCCTTGACCCATTCTGTCCCGTGAATGAGGAGAACGGGAAGTATGCAAGCATTTTTCTGAAAAATATAAAAAAAGAAAAATACGCAAAATGCAATTTTAAGTAGTTTTCAAGTAAGGTACTTTAGGTAATTCAAAATGGTAATTACTCATACCTTTAAGACGTGTTTTCTTGGGTTTCTTTATTTTATAAAAATTGGTAATCATTAAGTATCCCATTTCACTCCGAGTTTCGCTACAGTTAAATTACTCTTTAAGTTTGTGGAGCCCATACTAAATAGGACTAACAGGCTATATTGGGCGTATTTAAAGAAGAGCTATACGAACTGTCGCAGATTTGTTTTACCCCTTGAGGGAGTGTCACGGAGTTGCTGAAGAAACTAAAGTATCAGACGCTTGAAGATAGGAGCAAACTATCCTGTGAATTCCTACCTATGAAGTATCAGGAACAGCTTTAAGTATTGATTGTAGAAATACGTTACAATCTTCTTGAGTGGCAACCATGGGGTCGCAAGGATTACATTAATTACAGCACTCACCAGGTCATGTAAACAAACATTCTCCCCCAAGTTCCATGCGTGAGTGGAACGGGATGAGACCCTAATAACTGGTACAATGGGAAGTAACCTCAGCGATCCATTTCACAGTGGTTTGTGGAGAGTGGATGTACTTGTGGGTGTAGAATACACTCGTTGAAATTCTGAAGATGGGAGGCGTAAAGTATACACAACGGAAGTTTAACTGTATCTTGCACAGAAATCACACAGCAGTTGTAAGAGTCGAAGGATGTGAAAGGGTAGCATCAGTCGGGAGGGCAGTGAGGAAGGATTATACACAATCTACGAAGTTATTCAGTCTATACATTAATCGAACAGTAAAGAAACCAAGAAGAAAACTAATAGTAATTCTGTCAGAGATGTAGAATGCCATGTAAGTTCAGATTAACAGAATGAATAGTCTCTTGAAAAGAGGATATTTGAGGAACATAAACAAAACTTGAGTAATGCAGTAAAAGCAAGTTGGGTGAAACTGAGTAAATTATATTAGGAAATGAGCCGTTCGCTATTGCAACTAAATTCATGTAGGACTGTAGTCTAATTAAGTAGTTTTATGTCACATTTTAATCACACTAACGTATAGCTGATGAATAGCATTGCTTTCCTTCACAGCTTGTGCGTAGAGGAGATAAAACTGAGAAAAACACGGCATATTTTTAGCTTACTACGTAACCCAAACCTCATTTTCTTTTCATGATGTAGTGTACACCGTGACACAAGAATATTTGTACTTTCTCGCTTCCCTTAAAAAAGTAATAATCATATTATTTATTTTAAATAATTCAGCTGAAATTCAGTCAGAATGGCACCGGAATAAAGGATATGTTTAATTACAATGTAAATAAAACAAGTGTATTTCATAGGAGGACCGCAGATGCACCACCTGCTAAACGTTTTTACATACGATGACATGGAATAGATCTGTTTACGTGCATAGAAAGAAGATATTTTCTTCACTAGAAACATAATTCACACGAAATTGTTTAAGACCTTAACAATGTATGTAACTGTCAGCTAACAATAATGTCATTAATAAAGACTAGTTTTTGTATATAACAATTTACTTGAGCCTTAATCAACAGCCGGCCGGAGTGGCCGAGCGGTTCTAGGCGCTACAGTCTGGAACCGCGCGACCACAGCAGTTAAGTCCCATAGTGCTCAGAGCCATTCGAACCAACCCATAGTGCTCAGAGCCATTTGAACCTTAATCAACAACCAGTTCAGCCGTAGATCGAAGCGAAATGTTGCAAGAGAAGTGTACTTTAAAGGTACGTTACAGATGGATAAATGGTGTCAAGATATGACATATAAGCCGAGGAAGCATCGAAGTTGGTAAAAACATATTTGTTATTTGTTCTGCTGGGTTTGAAGTAATATTATCGCTGGAAAAATCAATTTTTATGTAACCACTACTACTTTTAGAAAATGATTCCTATTTAAAACTATAACAAAAGGTCAGTAGAAAATCGCATTCGTTTGGCTGAACAATCTTTTGAATTTTTCCTTTGTGACGTCCATGCTAGAGACATTTGACAGATGGTTTTTTTGTCTATGTAGTGGTTGTCTCCATCACAGGTCGCAGAACGCATTAAAAATCTCTCAATTAGCGGGTACTCATGAGATGTTATTAAAAAGTGGAGAAAATTATGCAACTTCCAATCGGATAATAAAACAGATGATTGAGATAAGTAAAAATTATTCTGACATCTGCTGTGTATCGTTTAAGTGTTTTAACTGTGTTGAACTATTTTAAGTTGTGTCAAGGGGGTATAATATTTTTAAAATGTACGTTCGCAAGAATGTTAGAACGTTGTGGAGATACAAAGCATACGGATGTTGAGTTATCTTACCTTAAATGCTGGGAGCCAACCCCTGGTGATCGCAGTTGCTGAAGCGAAGATCGAATTGGTGCTCCACTCCTGGAAAATAGGGTTTATGCATATAGCGTCCCGTAAAGAAATACACCACTATAAGCATTTACTTGATGTGATTTCTCGTGCCGGTTCCTTTCATTAGTCAGAGCCAGCTACAAATCAAGTTCAGCAAATAATTCTTTTAAAAACGAAGTATGTCTATAAAATGCTACTTGCATTTCTTATTTTTACGTTATTTACTTTACCTTGCCTATTTACTGTTGTTATACAAAGATAGCTGACTCTCGTTTCACTTGGACTGAGGTTAAGGACGTACGCGTAAATGACTTTGAATACTGAAAAGCGATCACAAGAAGATTTGAGTAATTTGAGTGGAACCGAAGCCCTTTCAATCTATTGTTGAATGGATGTCACTAGCCGCTATGACGAATATGATACCCTTAGCAGTAACAGCACACATTCCCGTGAGTACTGATTTAATGCGTTACATCGCTACATGAAATGACTGAAGTAAGTAAGACTTTTACTGTACTTATATCCTTTCCGATAATGTTGTAGAGTTGTTCCAATTTTGCAGTTTGCAGGATTACTTAAAACGTTTTACCTATTACAGTATCTGTTCACACACTCCATACCTTGGGCGCTCAAGGAATAATATAATCGCCGGCCGGGGTGGCCGAGCGGTTCTAGGCGCTACAGTCTGGAACCGCGCGACCGCTACGGTCGCCGGTTCGAATCCTGCCTCGGGCATGGATGTGCGTGATGTCCTTAGGTTAGTTAGGCTTAAGTAGTTCTAAGTTCTAGGGAACTGATGACCGTAGAAGTTAAGTCCCATAGTGCTCAGAGCCATTTGAACCATTTGAATAATATAATCCCGATCCAGGCGCAACCATCCGCAACACGGGCTTTGTATTAAAATCATCAGAATATGCGCAAAGGCTTATTAACTTGAAATGTCCAAATTATGCCCTGTCTGTACAACTAACTATGTGTTTAAATCACTTCTTCCCTATGTGAACCTAAAATTCGACTTCCCTAAGAGACTGTACCGCTCCCAATGAAAAAATGTCTGCACTATTTTTACGAAACTATTTTCAAAATGAAGTTAAATGCCGCAATGACTATTTCTCACCATTCAGGCTCACAGCTATTGACCAACACACAGACATCTCCAAGCTGCAAATCAAAACAATTAAATTGCTGTAATACACATGAAATATATTGTCGAAAAATTGCTACGCTCACTGCGCCTCGTATTTCCATATCTCTATTCGTCAAATATTCCAACGTTAATTAGACATTCCACGCATTAAAAAAGTCTGATGTGGTGCAACGCTGTCCTCGAATTATACCGGCTGCTTACAGTTAAGCTTTCCCCATTTGACACCCTGTAACACGGAAACTAACTACCGTACGATTACCAAACTTGATAGCAGTAATGTTCAGAGTATGGGGCGCATGATATCCATGCGTCACGGCGCCACCGTCCAGTTCCAGCTGTGACCACCAGGTGCCGTGATCAGTCTTTGTGATTCATAGTCTCACACACCTGACCATTCTCTATGCAGTTGTTGACGTGTCAACATGAGCTTGGACAAAAGGAGTAGGGCATGATTGGTGAAGCTCTATTATCAAAACAACAATAATGCTGCAGCTGCACTTCGATAATATCGCCAGCTGAAAGGATTGCGAAAGGGTTCGCTTTCTCCACTTGATGTACGGAGCGTGACGAAGACGTTCGAATCAACTGGAGAACTGGGTGTCGCTCCGGGAAGAGGCCGACGACCGGTTGCACCACAGCTGGTTGATAAAATCCCTGTTGCTGTGGCAGACAATGCTGCGCGCAATTCCCGATCGTCAGGCAGTGTGCGTGCTGTGTCACGACAGTTGAACATCCCGTGGTCCACTGTACGGAAAGTGCTTCGAACCATTCTCAAATAGCATCCGTACAAGATCCATATCGTACAGGAGCTAGCACCACAGGACAAACAACAACGTGTTGATTTCACTTTCCGCTTTCTCGCAAAGATTGAAGTTGAGAAAGGCTGGCCCTTGACCATCCTATGGATAGACGAAGCTAATTCTTCTGTGACGAGTGAGGTGAACTCACAGAATTGCCGAGTGTGGGAAGCTTCACCTCCAGTCAGTGCACATCAAGTTCCTCTGTCAGCTGAACGTGTCACCGTATGCTGTGCCTTCACAGCTACGTTCATCACTGGCGCATTATTTTTTCAACAGATTGGCGCTCAAGGACCAAAGACGTGCAGTGTGACTAGCCAGCATTACTGCGATGTGCTTCTCCAGCAAGTCATACCCGCACTACAGGAGAGACACGCAGTGAACGCAACAGTTTTTATGCAAGATCGGTCTCCATCCCACATCGTTCGTGAATTTCACCTGCTTCTCCGAAACAAAAAAAAAAAGGTTCAAACGGCTCTGAGCACTACAAGACTTAACTTCTGAGGTCATCAGCCCCCTAGAACTTAGAACTACTTAAACATAACTAGCCTAAGGACATCACACACATCTATGCCCGAGGCAGGATTCGAACCTGCGACCTTAGCGGTCGCACATTTCCAGACTGTTGCGCCTAGAACCGCTAGGCCACTCCGGCCCGTTCCATTGAATAAATGAATGAAATAAGTATTAGTGTCAGTGGTGTTAAGAAAAGCTGAAATCGTTAAAAGTGAATAAAGATCCAGAGCTCGATGGAATCCGTCTCAGATGTTATACTGAACTGCGGGTGAGTTAGCGCCTCTTCCAACTAAAATTTATCGTCGATCCCTCGACCACAAAACCCATGCCACATCCTTGGAAGAAAGCGCAGGACACACCTCTTCATAGTAAGGGTAGTAAAAGTGATCCACAAAACTTTCCTTATTGCTGTCTCCTATCAGTACTTGGTTCAAATGGCTCTGAGCACTATGGGACTTAACATCTATGGTCATCAGTCCCCTAGAACTTAGAACTTCTTAAACCTAACTAACCTAAGGACAGCACACAACACCCAGCCATCACGAGGCAGAGAAAGTCCCTGACCCCGCCGGGAATCGAACCCGGGAACCCGGGCGTGGGAAGCGAGAACGCTACCGCACGACCACGAGATGCGGGCCTCCTATCAGTACTGCAAGCTACTATTGTCTACACGTACAGTCTACGAAAGTTTTCACAATCTGTCTGAGCGTTCAAGCTAACCAATAATCTTCTCTAAATTTCATCAGAAGTAACTGGGAAGCGTTCCGCACACCAGTTACACTAATAGTCTGCCGATAAAGAGAACACTATTGCGTTGGAGTGCAACAGATGCATCTCACACAGAAGAGTGTCAGTAGCAGTGTACGTAAGAGGAAACTAAGTTCATGAGTTGGCGGTCCCAAGCAACAGACTGTATAAATAATAATAGACTAAGACAAAAGAAAAAAGGTGTACCACGAAGGAATCAGCCGAATGAGGCGGAAATCGGTATATGTGATGAACATGTACAGACAAATAAATGGTTACAGTTTCATAAGAAACTGGGTGATTTATTAAAGAGAAAGTGCTTCACGAATTGAGCGAGTCAATAACGCAGTGCTCCACCTCTATCTCTTATGAGAGCGATTACTTGGCTTGGCATTCGCTGACGTAGAATTGTTGGATATCTTCTTGAGGGATATCGTGCCAAATTCTGTTTAATTGGCGCTTTAGATCGACAAAATCCCAAAGGCCCTGTCCATAATGCTCCGAACGTTCTGAACTGGGAAGGGATCCAGCGACCTTGCTGGTCAAAGCAAGGTTTGGCAAGCACGAAGACAAGCAGAAGAAGCGCTTCGAACGGAGTTCTGATGACAAGAGTAGACGCGATTAGAGACGCCCCAGACTTTGGTGGGATACAAACCATGAATGTCGCCCACCATACCCGCGACAACCAGAAATAATGGAGCAGTTATGTTCTGGGGTGCGATTTCAGTTCATCGTAGGATCGGTTTGGTTATCATTCGTGGCAACCTTATAGCGTAGCGGCACGTCGACGATATTCTACGTCCCATTTCATCGCGCTTTATGTCAAGCCATCGTAAGCTTACGTTTCAGGACCTACTGCTTTTCTTCGTGCTTTCCCAACCCTACCTTGGCCAGGAGGCTCCCGAGATCTCCGGCCAACTGAGATGTTCAGAGCACTATGGGCAGGGCCTTCGGATTTTGACGTCCTAACACACCAATTGGACAGAATATGGCACGATATCCCTCAGTATAACATCCAACAACTCTGTCGATAAACTACCGATCTCCATTCGATTCGAATAATTGATTCGTGGTGCGTAGTTCTTTCCGTCTGAGAGGGTACTGCGACATAGCTCGTCTCACAAGGCTAGAAAGGAAATGCTATAATATGGACCCCATTTGTTATTGTGGGTGTGTTTGCAAGTACTCCCCGTTTGAAATTAAAGCAGCAGGGGGGAAGTATGATTCTAACTACTGCTTTCAACTTTTTCTGCGTTTCCATTTCACAAACTGTCGGCAGCATGTGGAACTAATACTGCGCGTGTGTTCAACTCTTTGCCAGCAGTTTCCTGCTTCGAAGTTTCGACCCCCTCCCACGCTGCCAGCCGCGTCAGCAGAGTGCAAGCCATTACACGGCGGTGGCTACTCTCCTCGCAAACGATAATTACTCGCAGTTATCTCTGTTGTTTAATGCAGGCTTTATCTTGAGCTGATGAAATTCCGGCTCGTGAGAGCGTGTAGCGCCACTAGCTTTTTGGAGGGGAGCGCTACTTCTTTCTCTCTCTTTTTGCAGCGGCGGCCAGCCCCTGTAGCTAACGCGGTGGGAAAGCAGCGACAATTACGCCTCCTCTCCGCTCCCCGGCCGCTCTTAGCACAGCAGCCAGCGCTGGCCACTTGTCAACACGCGCGCCGCGGCCGTGTGGCGTACGCCGACCGCCGCCGCTTGCGCACGCTGCGGTGCGGCAGGGGCCTGTTTTGCCAGCGGGCTCGTTACCGCCCCGCTCCCGTATCCGGAAACTAATTAGCGCGCGCGCAGGGACCATTAAGGAGCAAAGACCGGTCAGTGGCGGCCAGCGCAAAACTGAATACGGCTACGCGAACTGGCAGCGCGCTTTGACAGGCGCTGGTGATAGATGTGGCGCGTAATCGCTGCTCCACTCACTTACTCACTCTGCGTGTGTTTACGTTTGAATGGATGTTTATATTTGGCTACTGCTGTCAGCGGCAGCTACGCAGAGGTTCATGTGAAAATAGCGTGTTTTGAATCAGAAATTACGTTTGAACGACGTTTATCTGTTTGGTCTCTCCGCGCCTGCGACGCCGAATTTCTGTCACTAATGACTACCAGTGGTTTTCACATTTAGAAAGCTGCTGTTCATTTATCTAATTAGCTCCTTTTTTCATCGAATTATTGCACTATAGGCATATAGAGATAGTTACATCAATTACAATGAGCTGCCGAAAGTCATGAAATAGCAATATGCACATATATAGATGACAGTAGTATCACGTACACAAGGTATAAAATGGCAGTGCATTGGCGGATCTTCATTTGTACTCAGGTGGCACATGTGAAAAGATTTCCGAAGAGATGACAGCACGAAGTCATTAACAGACTTCGAACGCGGAACGGTAGTTGGAGCAAGACGCATGGGACATTTAACTTAGGAAATCGTTAGGGAATCCAATATTCTGAGGTACAGTGTTAAGAGAATTCCCAGAAAACCAAATTTTAGGCATTATTTCTCACCAAGGACAACGCAGTGGCCGACGGTCTACACTTAACGACAGAGAACAGCGGCATTTACGTAGCATTTTCTCTGACAAGGGAACCTCCCCATCGCACCCCTCTCAGATTTAGTTATAACTTGGCACAGTGGATAGGCCTTGATAAACCGAACACAGATCAATTGAGAAAACAGGAAGAAGTTGCGTGGAACTGTGAAAAAATAAGCAAAATATACAAACTGAGTAGTCCATGGGTCACATATGCAACATCAACGAGTACACGAGTTCAGGAGCGCCGTGGTCTCGTGGTAGCGTGAGCAGCTGCCGATGAGGAGGTCAAAGTCCTTGGTTCAAGTCTTCCCACAAGTGAAAATTTTACTTTCTTTATTTTTGCATAGTTATTATCTGTCCGTTCGTTCATTGACGTCTCATTTCACTGTAATAAGTTTAGTGTCTGTGTTTTGCGACCGCATCGCAAAACCGTGCGATTAGTAGACGAAAGGACGTGCCTCTCCAATGGGAACCGAAAACATTTGATCGCAAGGTCATAGGTCAACCGATTCCTCCACAGGAAAACACATCTGATATATTCTATACGACGCTGGTGACGGCATGTGCGTCACATGACAGGAATATGTTGTCGACCGACCTAACTTGTACACTTGGCGAATGGGTAAAAAGACTCTTCTACCTTGCCCGATTTAGGTTTTCTTGTGGATGTGATAATTACTCTCAAAAAAGTGATGAAAACATAAGAGTTTGTCACATAAACTGAAAAAAAAATTAAAACGTTCACTCGATTGAAAATTTGGACCAAGGACCTTTCGTTCCACAGCTGCTCACGTTACCACGAGACCACGGAGCTCCTGCCATTTCCAGCGTCCTTGATGTTACCTATCTTGGCATGAACTACTCAGTTTGTATATTTTGCTTATTTTTTCTCAGTTCCATACAACTTCTTCCTGTTTTCTCAATTGATCTGTGTTCAGTTTTTCAAGGCCTATCCACTGTGCCAACTTATAACTAAATCTGTGGGCGGGGGGTGGGGGGGGGCGATGGGGGAGGTTCCCTTGTGAGTAACACAGCGTGAAATAATCGCAAAAATCAATGTGGAACGAACGAAAAATGTATTCGTTTGCACAGAGCGGCGAAATCTGGCGTTAATGGACTATGGCAGCTGGCGATCGACGCGAGTTCCTTTGCTAACAGCACGGAATCGCCTGAGTGGCACTTCTCTTGGGCTCGTGACCAAATCGGCTGCGCCCTTGGAAAACAGAGGTCCGGTCATATGAATCCCGATTTCAATTGATTAAGGCGGATGGTACGGTTCGAGTCTGGCGCAGACTCCAGTATGCCACAGAACCAAATTGTCAATAAGGCACTGTGCAAGCTGGTGGTGCCTCCATAATGATATAGGCTGTTTTTACATAGAATGGACTGGGTCCTCTGGTCCAACGCAACCGATCATTGACTGGAAATGTTTATGTTCGGTTACTTTGAGACCATTTACTGCGATTCATGGACTTCATGTTCCAAAACAACGATGGAAATCTTAAGGATGACAATGCGCTATGTCATCGGACCAGAAATGTTCGGTGCTGGGTTCCAGAACATTCTGGACAGTTCGAGCTAATGATTTGGCCACCCAGACCGCCCATCATAAATCCCATCGCATATTTATGGGATATAGCCGAGAGGTGAATTCGATCACATAATCGTGCACCGGCAACACCTTTGCAGTTGCTGGAAACCACAGAGTCAGCATGGCTCAGTATTCCTGCAGCGGGCTTCCAACGAATTATTAAGTCCATGTCTCGTCGAGTTGCTGCACCACGCCAGGCAAAAGGATTTCCGACACTATACAGGGAGATATATGGGCAACGGCCTTGCCGCAGTGGATACACCGGTTCCCACGAGATCGCCGAAGTTAAGCGCTGTCGGGCGTGGTCGGCACTTGGGTGGGTTACCATCCAGGGCGCCATGCACTGTTGCCATTTTTCGGGGTGCACTCAGCCTCGTGACGCCAATTGAGGAGCTACTCGATTGACTAGTAGAGGCTTCGGTCAAGAATACCATCATAACGACCGGGAGAACGGTGTGCTGACCCCACGCCCCTCCTATCGACATCCTCCACTGAGGATGACGCGGCGGTCGGATGGTCCCGATAGGCCTCTCGTGGCCTGGCAACGGAGTGCTAAAAAAAAAAATGTGTGTTTGTGTGAAATCTTATGGGACTTAACTGCTAAGGTCATCAGTCCCTAAGCTTACACACTACTTAACCTAAATTATCCTAAGGACAAACACACACACCCATGCCAGGGGGAGGACTCGAACCTCCACCGGGACCAGTCGCACAGTCCATGACTGCAGCGCCTTAGACCGCTCGGCTAATCCATCGCGGCGAGTGCTAAAAAAATAAATATTGGGTGGTATCCCATAACTTTTGTCAACGCAGTGTATTGAGAGTATTACATCTACATATTTGGATATCAATTTAATTGGGCCAAAGAACAACGTTATCATATATTCAGATTTTACTATTACAGCTGTATGCCACGCTCCATCTTTTGAATTTGACCGCGCAGTTCCACCAAATTGCGCTAATGGTGCTGTCGGCGTTTTAAACGCTGTTCTAACATGTCCCGCAGGTTTTCTATGGGGTTAGAGTCTGATGATTTGGCAGGCCAATCGAGCTGTAGCAGAGTAGAGTAGTTGTTTAGAAAACCAATCACAAATTCTATCAGTCTAATGGACTTTTATATTGTCGTCTTTATGTGCCTGGGTGGACAACACCTCATCCGATGGCCCTCGGACGAGTATACTTCGATTACTATGATGAGGGATCTTAATGTTTTGTATATATCCGACATCCATGAAAGTCTTTCAACTGAATGCGAACAACCAGACACTAGTTAGAATGGAGCTACTTGCACGCGGACATGCCTGGTTGCAGGAACCCTACACCAGGAATGGCAGGCTAGTAGCTTTTAACCACAAACAAATCATCATAACAGGTACATCCAATGCGAAGGCTGCTGTCATTGTCAAAAATAGAAACTTTACAGTTACTCAGATAGCTTACCTATGTAACGAACAGCTCGCAACAGTGGAAATAGTGCATGAAGGCGATAAGTGGATTATTGCGCTGTTATAAGCGCAGTACTCGCACTCCATTATACATACATACATCAGTTACATCAGAGATGCTATCGAATATGCCAATAACAAAAGCTTACTTATAGCTGCTAAATGCAAGGTCGACTATATGGCACTCTGAGACGGGGGAACCAAGTCCATGAGGTACTAAATGAATACATCCTCTACATCGTCAACAGTCCGAAGCAGCCACCCACCTACTTAGCGCCATCGGGAGCTAGCAGCCGGATTGACACAACAATTGCAAATGCAAATGCACTGCCACTTACAACGGAGCGGGAGATCATGGATGGCGCTACTCACAGCTGTCACAACGCTTTCGTCACGAACATAGACACACAGGTATACCTACCTACACAGGACAGACATCAGCGATTGCTATTTCATGGGATAAAGTAAGAGAGATGAATAGGCCTTCCTGCCCGCATCTCGTGGTCGTGCGGTAGCGTTCTCGCTTCCCACGCCCGGGTTCCCGGGTTCGATTCCCGGCGGGGTCAGGGATTTTCTCTGCCTCGTGATGGCTGGGTGTTGTGTGCTGTCCTTAGGTTAGTTAGGTTTAGGTAGTTCTAAGTTCTAGGGGACTGATGACCATAGATGTTAAGTCCCATAGTGCTCAGAGCCATTTTTTGAATAGGCCTTCCCCCTACATGCAGTTGAGCGGTCAGTGGAGTATAAAGCACATATTTTGTGTGGTGTCACCGCCAGACACCACACTTGCTAGGTGGTAGCTTTAAATCGGCCGCGGTCCATTAGTACATGTCGGACCCGCGTGTCGCCACTTTCAGTGATAGCAGACCGAGCGCCACCATGCGGCAGGTCTAGAGAGACGTACTAGCACTCGCCCCAGTTGTACGGACGACGTAGCTAGCGATGCACACTGACGAAGCCTCGCTCATTTGCAGAGCAGATAGTTAGAATAGCCTTCAGCTAAGTCAATGGCTACGACCTAGCAAGGCGCCATTAGTAACATTGCATGTATCTAAAGAGTCTCACTTGTATCGCCACACGCCGGCCGAAGTGGCCGTGCGGTTAAAGGCGCTGCAGTCTGGAACCGCAAGACCGCTACGGTCGCAGGTTCGAATCCTACCTCGGGCATGGATGTTTGTGATGTCCTTAGGTTAGTTAGGTTTAAGTAGTTCTAAGTTCTAGGGGACTAATGACCTCAGCAGTTGAGTCCCACAGTGCTCAGGGCCATTTGAACCATTTTTTTTTTTTGTATCGCCACAATCTCCAGATGTACCACAAGGATGGATTAAAGTTAAGTATTCCAGCAGCTACGTACTTTTCTTTATAGCATTCATTACGTATCCTGTTTCAGACCTCACGCCATCCTGCTTTAGCTTAGCGCGTGCCTTTCGGCTTCCTCGCATTGTGTCTAGGCTGTCTTGCCTAGACACAACATTTTGACTGACATGAAACTTAAACATACTATAGACTAGAAGATTAACGAGGTTATGCAAAGAAGCAAGAAACGTAACGAGGTTATGCAAAGAAGCAAGAAACAAACGGAAATGGTATCAAAGAGCACCAACGGAAAGGGACATAAATAACAGACTCATACAGTTCAGGGAAGCAAAACATTGCTAAAAACAAGAGTCACAAGAAACACGAGAAGAACATTGGAACACACACCTGCAGAAGCAGCTCAAAACCAACATTCGCAGGAACGCTTCAAAATACAAACGGAGCTTCTGAAGACGCCACTAGTCTTAGAAATGCGGACACGAGGTGACGGTGCTATAATAGAGAGATGGAGAAGTTTGCGGAATTCCCCTAAACAAACTCTTATCCTATGACGAGCAAGAGTCGGATGAACAGATTCATACTGGACAGCGAACCTTAATGAACTCTTGCTATGAAAATGGCACCGCCATTAGTCCCTCCTCATGTGAGGGGGTCGCTTGCGATTGCTAAACAAAACAGCAAGAAAGCCCCCGGGCAAGATGGTATGCATTCCGAGACACTGAAAATTGTCATTCGACAGATTATTCCATACATGACGGATTTACTCAACGATCCGCTACAGCTGGGACGGGTGCCTGCGGTCCGGAAAACAGCAAATCCCGTCATAAATAAAAAATCAGAAGACAAGGATTCCTCAAATTCAAAAACGTATAGGCCTATATGCTTAATTAACACCTTGGCCAAGGTCAACAAACGACTTCTGTGCGATCGCTTGCAGTCGCACTGGAACCTCCTTGACATTGCTCCACACCAATTCGGTTTCAGGGCAGGAAAATCAATAGATTACGTACTAAATGATGTACTAATCACTGTTAACAACATAAAAAGTAAACTCACAGTGGCTATTCTTATAAACATTCTGCTCGCCACTGATAATCTCTGGTGGTCCGCAATGTTTCCAAGACTCAGAGAGATGCAGGTACTTTAAGCCATATACGATAGCCTCTCTGATTACTGTACAACAGGGAGGTTGAACGGTGCGCGGGAAGTCAGGAGGTGACCGAAAGAATCACCAAAGGTTGATCGCAAGGATCAGTGTGGGACCCGTCTTTTGCGATATCGCCTTTCAATCTCTGCTACATCAACTGGATGCGGATAACAATGCGAACGCGCCGATAGCATTCGCAGATGACCTCCTGCTGGTGGTCTCTGCAGACTGAAATGCACAACTCGAACACTGGTCAACAAACTTACAAGCATCAGCCAGTGGTACGAACCTAATAAACTTCAGACGGCTCTACACAAAACAGTTTTTATAATCTTTCAAAGAACACTACAAAGTATTCAAACCATAAAAGTACATGACATTAGCATACACAGACAACGGAAAACGCGATCTCTTGGTGCGAAACTCGACGAACGACTATTATTTGACGAACACATCAGAACAGCGACTGACAGCGTTTCCAGGATTATGCACAAGCTGACCAGACTCAACATAACACATATCGGGGTACTATTACACACAATGAGAACTTACCGTTGTGCGCTCTTTGAGTCTGTCGTCTGTTTTGCAGCCAATACATGGACCCATCGAATACGTCTGGTGACGAATAGGAACACCGTGCTGCGAGGGCAGACAATTGCCGTGGCGAGGCTGTCACGAGCGCAACGCTGCGTCAGTGGAATCACTATGCGTGGTGCTTGGAACCTTCCCTATCGACATAACCATTCGGTTTCAGGCTGTAATTTCCTGGCTGAGGAGGGGGAGACAGCATAAGGTAATCGAGTTTACCGGACAGGACATCATTCAGAAGCGCCAACTCGTTAAATAACGAGTGGGTACCTGGCAAAGGGTATTGTAGTTAAGCGATAAGGGCAGTAGTGTACATCATTTCTTCCTGGGCATCAGGGCACGTCCTGAGAACGAGCCATATCAGTACCACCCGGGGTATGGTTCAATTTCTTACAGGTCGTGGCCCGTACACTGCTACTTGCACTGCATACACCGCAGCCATAGTGCTATTTATACATGTGGAAATTGGGAAAAAGGATCCCCAGAACACATACTTTTTCACTGTCACCGGTACAGAGCAATACACCAGACACCAACGCAACACAACAATGACATGATACGGGAAATAAGAGACACAGACGAGTGGGAGACAATAGATAGAAACGCTGATGATGTCTCAAGGACATCCATGACGAATATAGACACGACCATATAACAGAATACTGCAACACACACGAAACACGTAAGACAGCAATTTCAATTCGTACACCTACACAGACAGCAGTATCGAAACACACACTCACTCAAATAGTGAACACTTTCATCAACACGTACCGTAGTGAACCTTACACATCATCTAGAATAATTAAGTTTTATTAGAAAAAAACAGTGCAACGCAATGAACCCTGTTCTAGCTTAAGTATTACCAGCAGGCGTATCCATACCGCGGTCATCATACAACCGTTGGGATGTATCACTTGTAACTGAACATGTAATATATAAGCTATATAACAGGTAAAATTCGAGACTCATAATATGGGACCTGAAGGATAATTAGTAACCTCAAGAAATAAAATACTTGACGCTCACACACCACTGTGCTTTCCGCAATGTACATAAGAGTTACAGTGTTTTTAAATAGTGTTTACAAATATTAACCTGCATATTAAACTATAGCGAACCGGGACTGCAAGGCTCGAAGTAGTTCCGAGGCTTTTAGACCAGGCTGGCTCAGCTAGGGTAACATTGCTCTCTCTCTTTCTATCCAATTCTTTCCTATCAGCTATCACCATATCTTCTTAAAATCTGATTACTTTTTTTTTCTTTCAATCTCTAAAGTATTTTTAATTTACTATTATTTCCCTTGTAATTGCTAAAACTATTACTTTCTGTTTGTAATATGGAATATGTATTGTAATCTACATGAAAAACTTTAAAATGAACTTCCTGTTATAAAAAGGAAAGCAACAGATCTCTAAATGAGCAATAAATCAAATCAAAACAAATCAAATCTTCCGAGGTGGCCGACTGTAAATGTTTATTGCATGCAGTTCCCTTCGCAATGTTCTCTCACTAGAAGGTGCAGAGGGTACTTCATTCACTGGCTGCAGCAACTGCTGTCGGGTTTGGAAGCGATTTTGATTCACAAACACATGACTTCATCGTTGCGCCATCTGTAAACTCTTAATGATTCGTCTGGGCCTGCGCATCGGGGTGACTAATTTTTTGTCCGGTGAGCTTAAGTACTTCTGGAGCTTCAGAAGGTAACTGTGCGAAGACTACGAGAGACACAAAAAGCAGACACATATCAGTGGATAGAGCATCTCACATTAAAGGTTCTCAATATAGGCACATATAGTTCATTGAAATCTCTGCTGCTGCTCACGAAGGCCAACGATATCGGCCCATTTTGCACGTCTCCTCATTAGGCTGGCTATCTGCAGGTGCGAACTAAAGCGATGCGACAATAGACGCTGCGCGATCTGAAATGAAAGTCCCTGGATGGAAGGCGACTTTCTGAGTGGGGAACGATAGTGAGTAAATTTAGGTATCCGACATCTGAAGCTGACTATATAGCGACCCTACTCCCCTCAACTTACATTTCACGTTAGGACGAGGAACATAAGACAAATTAGGGCTCGTACGGTGGCCTATAGGCATTTGCAACAGCAAGGGAAATGACTAGCAGTGGTACGATTTACCCTCCGCCACTCGCCGAACGGTGATTTGCGGAGCATGTATGTAGATGCAGACGATAGTGGATGATTTTTATACATATTTTGACACACCTGCGCTATAATGATGTGCTCTGCAACTACGCCAAAGGGCGTATTACGATTCGAGTCTTGGAGGGATGCTCTATCCACTAAATGTGTAATTTATAGGTTTCCGTAGTCTACCTTAATCCCTAAAAACGAGACGCTTGTGCGGTCACTTTGTTGTCCATCTGCCTATCCGTCTGTTAAGTCTCCTTTTACTCAAGAACGAGTAAAGGTGTCAAAATGAAATGTACGTCAAATACTAGGTGTACAGTCTCGCGGAGGAGTAATTTTTTAAGTCATCAGTATCCTGAGTGGCTTGATGCGGCTTACCACTGATTTCTCTCCTGTGCCAACCTTACCATCTCAGATTACCACCTGCAACGTATGTCCTCAAGGGCTCACCAATTTAGTATGGGAGGGCAGCGTGGAGGGTAAAAACGCAGAGGGAGACCAAGAGATGAATACACTAAGCAAATTCAGAAGGATTTAGGTTGCAGTAGGTACTGGGAGATGAAGAAGCTTGCACGGGATAGAGTAGCATGGAGAGCTGCAGCAAACCGGACTGAAGATCACAACAACAACATGCAAATCTCTGTCTTCCTCGACAGTTATTTCCTTCCCAAGTTCCTCTTGTGGCATGGAACTTTTTCCCTGTTGTCTTAACAGATACCATATCATCCTGTACCTTCTTCTTGTCAGTGTTTTCCTTATTTTTTTCCCTCAACGATTCTGCGGAGAACCTTCCCATTCCTTCATTATCAGTCCTCCTGATTTTCAGCATTTTTCTATAGCACCACACTGCAAATACATCGATTCTCTTCTGTTCTTGTATTTCCATAGTCCAAGTTTCACAGTCGTACGAAGCTGTTCCCCAAACGCACGTTCACAGAAATTTATTCCTCAAATTAAGATCTGTGTTTGATACTGGTAGACTTTTATAGCCCAGTAAAGCCCTTTCTCCCAGTACTGGTCTTCTTTTTATATTCTCCTTACAACGTCCGTCGTAGATAATCTTGCTGCCTAGGTGGAAGAATTCATAACGTCGTCTACTTCGCAATCATCAATTCCGATGTTAAGTTTCTCGCTGTTCTCATTCCTGATACTTCTCACTATTTCTGACTTTCTACGATTTACTCACAGTCCATATTATGTACTCATTAGACTGTTCATTCCATTCAAGAGATCATATAATGCTTCTTCACTTCCACGGACAACATCAATGTCATCAGCGAATGTTATCATTGATGTCTTTTCACCTTAAATTTTAATCCTACTTTTGAAAATCTCTTTTATTTTCATCATTACTTCTTTGATGTATATATTGAACAGTAGGGGCGAAAGATTAAATTCCTGTGTTAAACACTTTTTAATTCGAGTTCTTCTTACTTATTGTTCCCTCTTGGTTGTTGCACACAATGTATCCCACCCGTCTTTCCTTAGACTTACCCTGTACTGTTTTCAGAATTCAGAACATTTTGCACCATTTTACATTGTCGAACGCTTTCTTAATGTCGACAAATCCTACGAAGGTGTCTTGGCTTTTCTTCAGCTTTTGCTTCCATTATCACGTGCATTATCAGGACTGCTGCTCTGATGCGTTTAGCTTTCCTAAAGACAAGCTAATTGTCATCCAATAGATCTTTAGTTTTCTTTTGCATTGTGCTCTTTGTTATCCTTGTCTATGTCTTTGTTGTTAGTATACATCTGTCTGCTTCAATTCTGATGACAGATGGATACTAACAACAGAAGCCGCCAATTCTGTCGCAGTAGGTACAAAATTTTGGATCCAAATCGACAGCCAAACAATATTCTTGGCGATGCATTAAAGCATGTTGCATCTTCTTGTCACAAAGCCAGCACCCAGCATTATGCTTCAAATATCTATGTATCTTCTGGAAAACAATCTAAAGATGAGACTGAAAAAGTTCGAAAACCGGTTCATGGAATGAATAAATAACTATTTAAAGAAAAGTGACTGGTTGGATTTTTATGAATTTACATTGAATAAACAGTCGCGGGTTCTAAAACATCCTTAATGGATATACTAGCTCCTTGTACAATCCATCACGATCATGAAAACTGATATTAAAAGTAATTCCACTAAAGAAATAGTACTGTACTGTTGCTTACTGTACAACACTTTTATTCCAAGTATTGTCTATCTGTTCTTTGCTGAATAACTTCGAGGTCGGAGCAGCAACTGTGGATGGACAAGGACAGTTAAAGAAAGAGGCCATTGTTTCTCATTCGTGTGACGTATTTTGTGAAAATATGGGAAATGTATATCGGAAGTTCCTGAACGGGTAATGCCACCAGTGTCGTAACCACTGAACCACCTTGCCACTGAACTAGCTTGCTCGGTTAGAGAGGGGGAGAGAGAGAGGAAGAGGGATGTGGCGTGTAAGATGCAGAGGCAGGGGTTAGGAGGAAGGCGAAATCAGGAAAAGGAAGAAATGGAGGGACTAAGGGTAGAAAATATCGATTGTAGGAAAGAAATCTAAAGAACGAAACCATTTTTTAACAATGATCTATAACGTACGTAACGAGTTTGTGCCACATCATATCTAGTGGTACTTTGAGAACATCAGAAATTTCTGCAGCAGTGATACTTCTTGAAATGTCAGATATACTTCACAAACTTGTAAAATGAAACGATTAATATTTGTTAACGTACCGACCGGATACAGGAGGCTTCACACAGTCATCACAAATGCGTGTGTTTGAGGTGGAAGCCACATCTAAAATCAACAACACGTTACACGCGAATGAAAGAATAATTTAAACCAGGAGGCTGATAAATGTGATGAGGCTAGTATCTACAAAACTCATTGTAGTAGCTATAAGGCGAACGACATCGGTCAGACCGGTAAGACTTTCACGTTGCGGTACAAGGAAGACAGCGACGCTTTTCGCCTTAGTATTTTCGAAAAGTTGGCCGTGGCCATGCACGTCCATGAAAGTGGCCATCCTTTCTTGGGAAATGAAGGATACCTCGCAATTTTGCTTATATAGGATAGAGATAGGAAACTGGAATAGCCGGGGATTACAAGACATTGGGGAAAAACTGGAAATACGTTATATGAACAGATTACACAAGAAGAAACCTTTTTTAAAAATTGTAACTCTTAATATATCGGTCTATAAGGTTGCCATTATAGTGACACTTTTGACATATAATGTGTCAGCAGATTAGATCCCCAGGTATTTTCGGATGGATGTGCACCATCTCTGATTATTGGTGAGAATGTGTGTGATATGATTACGCAAGTGAAGTACAGAGCCGTGCTGCGTACGTGTTGTATCCGTTTCTTGCTCGGAGGAACGCGGACCATGGAATCTAATAGCTGTTGCCTTGACAGTGCCTACGTTCACAAACTGCATACGCGAATTTTTTTTATTTCTTTTACCGACGGGATGAATGATGAATCACATTTTAAGAAGTCACTTTTACTAGGAAAGTAACCACAGAATTTTTGTATATTTTTATTTATGTTTTATTTTTGTCACTTTTATAAGATTCTTGTTTTTCTTCTTCTCCTCCTCCTACTTTTCCTTTACTGTATTTTCATTGGCTCATCATGATAATTTGGACTTGACGATGTTATTTGGGAAGGTAGACGGATATCGTTTCTTCCAGAATGAAACTGGTCTAATTCATCTCTCTGCATCGACCATTATCCTTTGTAAAAGTGTGGGAACATTTTCTAAATATTTGCGAATCGTGTGCCTCAGGTGAGACGTAGGTGTCAGCCTGGTATTCAGCTAGTCCGATGTGGAAAGCCGCCTAAAAACAGCGTCAGGGCTGACTGGCACACAGGGCCTCATTGTTAATCCGACGGGCGGATTCGATTCGATGTCGGAGTATCTGCACGAATCCCAGGAGCGCCGTCGTAAGGTGCACGGCTGCCCGGGCGGCAGCAACCGAATTCGCACGGATGACTGGACGTCGAGGAGATATTGCGAAACGAAACAGAATGGCAGATCCATGAGAACATTGCCGACTATATTTCAAGAAAATCTTGCGTAGCGCATTATCTTTTAAACCAACCCTGTCTACTGCACTGCGAAAGGTTATGACAGAAGATCGAGAAGCAACTCAGGGAAGGCAGCGGAAGTCTACAGTTGCGACAAAACTACAGCCAACATCGTATGCGCGATCAGCGTACCACCACCAGAGAGAAACGCCGCCGTGGGCCGTGTCTCACACCGAAGGAACTACGAGGGACGTTCATTAAGTAATGCAACACTTTTCTTCTGGAAACAAGTTGGTTTCATTCAGTACTCCAATATACCATATTATTCCTCACTCTTTTACTACAAAACCCTATGTTGTTGTTGTGGTCTTCAGTCCTGAGACTGGTTTGATGCAACTCTCCATGCTACTCTATCCTGTGCAAGCCTCTTCATCTCCCAGTACCTACCGCAACGTACATCCTTCTGAATCTGCTTAGTGTATTCATCTCTTGGTCTCCCACCACGATTTTTACCCTCCACGCTTCCCTCCAATACTAAATTGGTGATCCCTTGATGCCTCAGAACATGTCCTATCAACCGATCCCTTCTTCTAGTCAAGTTGTGCCACAAACTTCTCTTCTCCCCAATCCTATTCAATACTTCCTCATTAGTTATGTGATCTACCCATCTAATCTTCAACATTCTTCTATAGCACCACATTTCAAAAGCTTCTGTTCTCTTCTTGTCCAACAAAACCCTATGTTACGGCATAATCTCCGCTCACTGCGACGGCCCTACGCCACCTTACTGGGGTGGGCCGTACACCCTCGTGGTACCAATCTACTGGTTGACGTCGGAGCCATCATCTTGCTGCACCAATAACCTCCACATCACCTACGTTCTGCTTCCCGCGGTGTGGATTCTTAATTGGGCCAAACAGATGAAAGTCGGAACGTGCGAGATCCGAGCCGTGGGGTGGATGAAGAAGAACAGTCCAACGAAGTTTTGTGAGCTCCTGTATGGTACGCTGACTTGTGTGAGGCCTTGCGCAGTCATGAAAAAGGTAAGTTCGTTTTCATTTTTGTGGCGACAGACACGAATAAGTCGTTTATTCAGTTTAATAAGGGTGGCACAATACACTTCGAAGTTGGTCGTTGCAGTATGAGGGAGAATATCAAATAGAATAACCCCATCAGAGTCCCAGCAGACCGTGGCCAGGACTTTTAAGGCTGATGATGGGGCTTTCAACTTTCCTTCAGAGGAGAGGCGGTGTGGTGCGAGTCCAATGACAACTATTTTGTTTCCGTTTAGAAGTTATGAGCCCATGTTTTATCGCCTGTGACAATGTTCGACAAAAAATTGTCGCGGGCAGCACCATTACGTGTGAGCAATTCTGCACAGACGGTCCTTCGTTGCTCTTTATGGTCTCCTGCTAGGTGGCGAGGAAGCCAGCGAGCATACACCTTTGAGTACCCCAGCTAGTTGAAGAGTGTCTCACCACTACCAACAGAGACGTCCAGTTCTGGAGTGACGTGTTTGATTGTGATCCATCGATCACCGCGAGTGATAACGTCGGCACGTTCCAGGATTGCAGTAGTCAGCTGTGTGCGGCCGTCCGTCACGCGGGAGATGGGTCAAGTTTGGACGACCTTTTTTCGATGATGATAGATGCCTCGCCCAACGCCTCACCGTGATTTTGTTTACCGCCAGGTCTCTGTACGCATTCTGCAAGCGCGTATGAATACCTGCAATGTACGGAAAAATATCAGCGCCAGCTCCCTGCTTGGAATGCACTTTCATTACAGACGCCATTTTGAAGGCTACGTATATCAGCTCCAGTTCTTGGAAAATTAATGAAACTGTAGTGGCTGAAGAGAGATTATTCCGCTTTTTTTTCAACCGAAATTGGTGGATAAAAGAAAATGTGTTGCATTATTTATTGAACGCCCCATCTAGAAACGGAGCGACGTGGATCGGCATGTGGCTGCGCTCCTTGTCACAACAACGATGCTCCCAAGAAACAGGGTAATAATTCCCTCCCACCAGGGAGACAACAAAGATTGGAAGAGGAAGATGCAACTACAACGCCCTCCACAGCGCCCATGGAAGCGGCAGCGCATGCCGATAGACAGGGCATCGATGGAGTGTATTGCGGAATTAGACAGACAACAACTGGCGTATTTTAACAGTAGTAGACACAGTTAGATTTTGTAGTAGGTGTAGTGTATATTTATAGTAGAAATAGCTTTTTCTAACTATAATTATTATAAATAGTTGAAATAGTAATGGTGATGAGAGGTAGTATTTTGATAGGGTAATATTGTACAATGCATAATTTGTGTAAGAATTTGCACAAGTTTCAATACAGCCTGTGATTAAATATTAAATTGCAGGTAACAACCCACAATTGAATAAATAAATAACTCCCTGGGTGAGCTCACTTTTATAAGATTCGTGTACATTTATTCCAATGAAGGCTTACTCCTTCGAAACATGGAAATTCTAGTGCTTTCATGTGAAAGCCTGGATTTTAACAGTGCGTTCAGCAACTAAGACCTCGCATCCATCAAGGACAAAATCAAAGCAGTAATTCATAACACAGAGATCGAGTGAGGTGGTGCAGCGGCTGGCACACTGGACTCACATTCGGGAGGACGACGGTTCAATCCCGCGTCCGGCCATCCTGATTTAGGTTTTCCGTGATTTCCCTAAATCGCTCCAGGCAAATGCCGGGATGGTTCCTTTGAAAGGGCTCGGCCGACTTCCTTCCCGTCCATCCCTAATCCGATGAGACCGTTGACCTCGCTGTCTGGTCTCCTCCCCGAAAGAATAAAACCCATAACACAGAATGATATTACACTGAGCAGCGTAGGGTGTTCTGAATAGAAACTTCCTTTCAGATGAAAGCTGGGTGTCCAACTGAATTGCTCTACCTCCTGAGATATTCAGGCAAGTGTCACCAACCGTCAACGAAACTCCACTTCCGAAGTCTGAGAAATAGAACAAATTTCCTGATGGAAGAGACTCACCTGGTCTGTCACTAACTGGATGTAGGTCGAGCGATAATCCACCTGCAGCTAAAAGGGAAAAACACCACACGCGTCGCGGTTCTATTGAACTGGTTCCCGAGGGCAGTTACGTTGACCGGAGGAGACATGCTACTGTCGGGAGCGGTTTAGCGTAGGGCCTACGAGCGCGCGAGAGGTCTGGAGTACAGTGGCTGTACCAGCGCGGTCCTCCCTGCAGCAGCAGATGCGCGGAGCGAGGGAGAGGGCGGCTCCGGCAGCTGCCGCGGCGTGTTTCCGCTTTTTTATTCCGCCTGACTTCTCCTCTCCTCCCTCTCCACGGCCCCCCTCCCACCCCTGCCCCCTTTTCGCGGGTGTGTCAGTCGCGCAGGGTGTGTGAGTGGTGGGGGGCAGTGATCACTCACCGACAGCCGCCCCCGGCCCGCTTGCAGACAGCTGACGTCGCGACACGGCGCCGACCGCCGCGCCGCTCAGCGCTGCTGAACCGCCGCCGACCCCCTGCCCTAGCAGCACGGCGCTGCTCGCGTCAGGGGTCAGCCGAGGGTGGGGGAAAACCCGTTCTGCACGTGCCTCGATATTGCATCCGTCAGAAATTACAGTTAGGCAATACAACACGCCATAAAAATGAATACAATACACTGTTCCCGGACTAGGGAAAGGCTTTTCGCTATCAGTTTATTATTGGTTCGGCGATATCGATACCGATACCGCACTAGACAATCTCATATCAGATATCCATATGCGTTATGGAAACCTAAATACACTGATAAGCCAAAACAACTGCCCCTTCCCCCTCCTCACGACACTGAATGTCGCGTGGCAGCATTGCAAGCACGAAACGAAAGTATACAGCGTGTTTCGCAGCATTCACATCAGACTTCTAGGAGCGATAGACCACGGCCTGGGGCACAACTTTGCCGCCTCCTACTGTTAAACAATGACAGAAATAAGAAAGTTCAAAAGAGGGATAAAAATTCAAGGTAAAACAATACCAATGATAAGATTGGCTAAAAACATGGCTATCATCAGTGACAGTATCTGTTGGAGGAATGAGCAGTCTGATGATGATGATGAAGTCCCATACTCCGCAACAGAGTGTAGGGGACGATGAAGGAGACCCGCACCTCCGTACTAGGCAAGGACCTAGTGGAGGAGGTTTGCCATTGCCTTCCTCCGACCGTAATGGGGATAAATGATGATGATGAAGACGGCACAACAACACACTGTCATCTCGAGACAGGTGAAAATCCCTGACCCCGTCGGGAATCGAACCCGGGACCCCTTGCTCAGGAAGCGACAACGCTACTGCGAGACCACTAGCAGCGGACAATAAACTGTCTAATGGGCACCGAATGTGGATTGAGAGTAAATCGAAGAAAGGCGAAGTAATGAGAGAAATGAGAATAGTGAGAAACTTAATATCAGAATTGGTGATCACCAAGCAGATGAAGTTACAGACTTCTGTTTCCTAGTAGCAAAGGATCAAGGTGTTAGGTGCAAGGAGAACACAACAGGCAGTCTAGCACTGGGAAAAGGGCATCCCGGGCCAAGACAAGTCTGCTAGTATGAAACGTAGGTCTTCACTGGAGGAAGAAAATTCTGATAATTTACGGTTGCAGTACGGCAATGTATGGTCGCGAGACGTGAACTGTGGGAAAACCGAAGAGAGTCGAAGCATTTGAGATGTGGCGCTACAGACGAATGTTGAAAACTTAGTGGACTGGTAAGGTAAGGAATGAGGAGGTTCTCCCCAGAATCGGCAAAAATAATACACTGAAGTCACTGACAAGAGGAAGGGACAGTATGATAAAACATGGGTTAAGAAGTCAGGGAATATCTTCCGGGGTACTAGAGGTAAAATTGTTGGTAAGAATTGTAGAGAAAGTCAGAGATTGGAATGCGTCCAGAAAATAATTTAGGACGCAGGTAGCAGTTGCCAGTGTGTTCCTCTGAGATGAAAATGATGGCACAGGTCACAGGTCCACATAAACAAGTCAGAAAACTTTTGAATAACAATAATAATAAAAAAGGGACAATAATGTAATTAATAAGTACCGGTTTTTGTGATTCGTACTCGATAGTTTTAGGTGGAGTGTTTCGCGGAATGTTTCATGAGCTTAAATCATATTTTTCATATGGAGCCGCTGTGTTTGTGACCTTGTCAAGACAGCAGTCTTCGATCTACGGTACAGAGTCGCATTTTTTAAATCTTTCCGAATAGTAGAGCATTTAAATTCGTCATCCTACCAGCTAATGAGTTTTCATGTTTTGTAGCTTATTGCACCCCAGCTTAACTGAACTTCGGAAATAATTATATGCTATTTTATTCAAACATTCTGTAATTGGATTTTTTAGACATCACATTCCTGTTCAGACTAATTTACACTGAACGGTACTTTGCAGTTACCACAGTCGCATTTGATATACAATTACGTTTACCATCAGCAAAGACAATTTCTCCTCTGTTAAACTGTTTGTGCAAACAATAACCAGCTGTTCAGCAGTCAAGGTGAACACTACGCATCGTGCTTTTATGTTTTGATTTTCAGAAGAAAAGGTAATTGACGGAAAAGACGGTAGTAGCAGAGCTCCAGTTCATGATTTCTTGTACAGTGTGATTATTTTATGTCTTGTAATTGTGATCTATGATAATAATCCCTGTACACAATTCCTGTTGCAACCAGCGGGGCTATAAGCATCGTTGTTTACACGTTTCTCATGTAAATTCAGACGCTTGCTAAGGCTAATCAGGCTCACACACTGAATTAAGTACAGTACTGGCCATTAAAATTGCTACACCACGAAGATGCCCGCATCTCGTGGTCGTGCGGTAGCGTTCTCGCTTCCCACGCCCGGGTTCCCGGGTTCGATTCCCGGCGGGGTCAGGGATTTTCTCTGCCTCGTGATGGCTGGGTGTTGTGTGCTGTCCTTAGGTTAGGTTTAAGTAGTTCTAAGTTCTAGGGGACTGATGACCGTAGCAGTTAAGTCCCATAGTGCTCAGAGCCATTTGAACACCACGAAGATGACGTGCTACAGACGCCAAATTTAACCGTGATGATGCTGTGATATGCAAATGATTAGCTTTTCAGAGCATTCACACAAGGTTGACGCCGGTGGCGACACCTACAACGTGCTGACAAGAGGAAAGTTTCCAACCGATTTCTCATACACAAACACCAGTTGACCGGCGTTGCCTGGTGAAACGTTGTTGTGATGCCTCGTGTAAGGAGGAGAAATGCGTACCATCACGTTTCCGACTTTGATAAAGGTCGGATTGTAGCCTATCGCGATTGCGGTTTATCGTATCGGGACACTGCTGCCTGCGTTGGTCGAAATCCAATGACTGTTAGCAGAATATGGAATCGGTGGGTTCAGGAGGGTAATACGGATTGTCGTACTGGATCCCAAAGGCCTCATATCAGTAGCAGTCGAGATGACAGGCGTCTTATCCGCATGGCTGTAACGGATCGTCCAGCCACGTCTCGATCCCTGAGTCAACAGATGGGGACGTTTGCAAGACAACAACCATCTGCACGAACAGTTCGACGACGTTTGCAGCAGCATGGTCTATGAGCTCGGAGACCATGGCTGCGTTTACCCTTGACGCTGCTTCACAGACACGAGCGCTTGCGATGGTATACTCAACGACGAACCTGGGTGCACGAATGGCGAAACGTCATTTTTTCGGATGAATCCAGGTTCTGTTTACAGCATCATGATGGTCGCATCCGTGTTTGGCGACATCGCAGTGAACGCACATTGGAAGCGTGTATTCGTCATCGCCATACTGGCGTATCACCCGGCGTGATGGTATGGGGTGCCATTGATTACACGTCTCGGTCACCTCTTGTTCGCATTGACGGCACTTTGAACAGTGGACGTTACATTTCAGATGTGTTACGACCCGTGGGTCTACCCTTCATTCGATCCCTGCGAAACCCTACATTTCAGCGGGATAATGCACGACCGCATGTTGCAGGTCCTGTACGGGCCTTTCTGGATACAGAAAACGATCGACTGCTGCCCTGGCCAGCACATTCTCCAGATCTCTCACCAATTGGAAACGTCTGGTCAATGGTGGCCGAGCAACTGGCTCGTCACAAGTCGCCAGTCACTACTCTTGATGAACTGTGGTATCGTGTTGAAGCAGCATGGGCAGCTGTACATGTACCTGCCATCCAAGCTCTGTTTGACTCAATGCCCAGGCGTAGCAAAACCGTTATTACGGCCAGAGGTGGTTGTTAAGGGTACTGATTTCTCAGGATCTATGCACCCGAATTGCCTGAAAATGTAATCACAAGTCATTTCTAGTATAACATATTTATCCAATGAATACCGCTTTATCATCTGCATTTCTTCTAGGTGTAGCAATTTTAATGACCAGTAGTGCATTTGCTACGCCCATTATAAACACGTTGTTCTAAGCAAGTCTCTCCTGTTCTAGGTCACCGTTCCAAATATTCAGTTAATATATAAATTCGTGGCTCTAAGCTTTCTGTATGAGCGGGCACATCACTTTAGGACAGATTTCGGAATTATTATTATAGGCAATCTGTTTTCAAATCTGTATCGTACGCTTTTGCCCTTTGCTCCCACTCTTCCTCTTTTATTCTTCCTCTACAAGCTGCCGGCTTTCTCTTCTTCTGCTGACGTGCATATAAAGCTCATACCGTGATTTGATGCTTTCAGAGACTCGATGAACGCTTCTCACGCGCATATTACGCGGATCATAGCCTCGTTTGCAGGCGTGCGGTCCTCATAAAGCGGCGAGACGCGGCACCGCTCGCGCAGTCTGGAGACGGCGGGGGCGTCGAATACATTCTGTAGGAGCGAGCCGTTTCCCCGTGATAGGGCCGGCTGCGTCGTATTTCCTCGCAGCCGAGAACCTCCGGTGTCTGTGCCTGGCACTGGCTGCGCTCAGGAATAGCGCCGTCTGCGCTTGGTTCGGCTATACTGCGGTGCGGTTAGTCCGTCGACCCTGTGGCTTCAAGTGGCCCATACGCAGTCGACCAGGCACCAGCGCCGCCGCCCCCGCATGCACTTGACATTTCTTGTGCCGCGAGGAGGTTCTGGCCGCGTCGCAGTTCGGGAGCTCAGCGGAGACGTCTCACATCCAACAGGGATTTGGGGATCCTCGGCGGCAGGGCACGGAGCCTGGATCTCTATTCCGGCGAAAAATCCCCGGTGGAAGGGAAGAGAGAGCCTGTGCTCATACTGATACCTCGCTCTTGCCGCCAGACTGACTGGAGAAGAGAGGAAGGAAAAAGAGAATGTCTAAATCGCAGTATATCTCAAGGAGACGAGTACAGTAGATTAGAAAAATTGGCGAAAGGCAGACATAGGCAAGTGGAGAGGCTTTACAGTACTCCTGGGAGAAATGCTGGAGTGCAAGGCACCTATAGTACCGCACACCTCACAGAATTTTAACGTACTGCGTGTCGATTGTGATTCAAATGGTTCAAATGGCTCTGAGCGCTATGGGACTTAACTTCTGAGGTCATCAGTCCCCCAGAACTTAGAACTACTTAAACCTAACTAACCTAAGGACATCACACACATCCATGCCCGAGGCAGGATTCGAACCTGCGACCGCAGTGGTCACGCGGTTCCAGACTGTAGCGCCTAGAACCGCTCGGCCACCCCGGCCGGCACGTTGATTGTGGAATCGTAGCTCGAAGGCAGAGAGGTCTGTACGACAATGTCGTTTGCCTTTCTGGTATAGAAAGTTAATTCGGCACGAATTTTATATAAACTGAAATTGACGTGTAACAGCGAAGCAGTTTAACAAAACGGTCAATTTGAGCTAGTTGCACGAAGTGAATAGCGGAGAGTGATGGTAGTGTTTCTGCACTGTATGCCATTGCCGCCTTACATATTCCAAAGTCACGTAAATAGAGACAGAGATACCTCCTAGTGGACATGGTTGCTGTAGCGAGACCAGGAACTTTCTTCAAAGGCATTTTACAAGTACATTTTTTATCATTCTGTGGAGGTAATATATTTATTTCTTGACTCCGATTTCTATTTGTTGTTCGTCACACTTGTTTGAGTTTTGTGAGGCTCTTCCAGCTTGCCCGCAGCTCGTGGTCGTGCGGTAGCGTTCTCGCTTCCCGCGCCCGGGTTCCCGGGTTCGATTCCCGGCGGGGTCAGGGATTTTCTCTGCCTCGTGATGGCTGGGTGTTGTGTGATGTCCTTAGGTTAGTTAGGTTTAAGTAGTTCTAAGTTCTAGGGGACTGATGACCATAGATGTTAAGTCCCATAGTGCTCAGAGCCATTTTTTTCTTCCAGCTTCTCCTCTCTGTCCATTTCTTCCTCCTCCTCTCTCTGCCCATTTCCTACTCCCTTCTCTCACTCTCTCCATCTTCTCCCCTTTCTTTTCTCACGGCCCATGCAACTTTCGTAATGCTTTCGTATATTTCATGACTTGTTTGATCGGATTTTAAACATAAGAAACTGAGTTTTTCTACAGTAGATGAGTACTTCACAAAAATTTTGAAACAAAATAAAGCCCAGTAAAACTAACTAAGCTTATTTTTCGTTCATATGATAAATAACCAGCGAATATGCGGAGATACACTTGCAAAAATATACTCATGAGAGTGCTCTTGCGCATGTCTGATGGTGCATATGAATGGCGCATTTGTTCATAAACGACATTAATGCAGTTCCACATGTACAGATTAACATTATGGGAGGTACGTGCTGAAATTTGATTACTGCAGCCTAAAAGGTGCTGTGGTTGCGCGGAACTGGGCAATTACTATATTATCGTCACGCTCTTTGTAATAATTTACCTATTTTTAATACTCTTACTCTCTTCATATCGCTATTTTTAACATTTACCGATATTCAATGGACGGCCGCTGTGGCGAGGGGTTCTAGGCGCTTCAGTCCGGAACCGCGCTGCTGCTACGGTCGCAGGTTCGAATCCTGCCTCGGGCATGGATTTGTGTGGCGTCCTTAGGTTAGTTAAGTTTAAGTAGTTCTAAGTCTAGGGGAGTGATGACCTCAGATGTTAAGTCCCATAGTGCTTAGAGCCATTTGAACCATTTTCAGTGGAGAAATAATACAGCCAAACGGTTGAAAATAATTGTTTAATACATTTAACTAGGTTTCGACAGCTCTGAGGATGTCTTCATCATAATGAAAATTTAAGCGCCTTACAAATTAACACAAGAAAAATATGCTTGACAGAGACGTTAACCAAGATGAAGAAGTCGTAACACAGAAAAGTTACAATGCAAGAAGACAATATTCAGCGGTTAGAGCAGATACGCTCATGTCACAAATTAAAAATTAAAAACATACCAGCCATTGGAACGTACACCTTGCAAGTAACAACATCAGACTGAGCGGGCCAGTGGCTTACATTGCTGCTACAAAAACAAGACACAAGTTGCGCTGCCTATCGGACGCGCAGTGACATTTCCCCATTTGAGACATTGTAACAAATGCCTCTGAGCACTATGGGACTTAACATCTGAGGTCATCAGTCCCCCAGAACTTAGAACTACTTAAACCTAACTAACCTAAAGACATCAAACACATCCATGCCCGAGGCAGGATTCGAACCTGCGACCGTAGCGGTCGCGCGGTTACAGACTGAAGCGCCTAGAACCGCTCGGCCACCAACGGCCGGCAGACATTGTAACAGACACAAGCGAATTAAACAACAGTTAATTACTTTAAAAAATTCAAATAATGAGAGCTTAATGTATTTTTGGAAAAAAGAAAGTAGTGAAGTAAATGAAGTACAACTAAGAGCCATCTATTAGGCTTTACTGAAATGCCGATTACGTAAAGTACAGAGTTTTGTTGAATATTTGCTCAAAGATCTGCACAGCCTAGAAACATCTGAATGAAGGAAACTTTAGTAGTACACATCTATATGAGATATGAGGTAAAAGATGTCTCGGAGCTAGAGGCAGGAAAACATGATAAGAATTAAAAGAATCAAAAATCCGCGAGTAGTGGTTAAAGCCATTTTAAAAACCTTTTGTTGTGTATAAAAACAGGACACATATCACTAGTGATTTTATAAATGGATGAACTGTGTATAGCAGCAACTGTGGACTTGTGTTGGTGAATAAGATTTTTCTGCAAGGTATTGTTAGTAGAAAATCCAACTCAGCATCCGCATTTTTTTAACTAGAAGGCGACCGATTTGTTCGTGCAGAATTTCATTTCCTGACTCGAAATCCAACATGATCAGTCTACTACAAAAGCTAGATTTTGTTTCTAGCAATTCAGATTTGAATGGAAGGGAAAAATCCATATCAGAGGTGTTCATCATCAGGAAACCACACATTTGAGTTGCAACAAATAAAATTCGTTAACTATTTGGAATCTGTGATGTCAAAACACAGTTCTTCGATTCTCTGAATTGTGGAACAGAAAGTCGCACATTCCTTTTCATTTTAAATCGCCACAAGTTTCGGTCCTCAAGGCGACTATCTAGTCGTATACTTATAGAAAGGCGTCCTGCGAGAACACAGGACACTTTCGATCTCCGAGGCTGTTCTCTTGTAGTATATGTCAGGCGTCCCCTGAAAACACGGGACGTTCTTTCAAGCCGCCTGATATAATGATATACGGACAATGGCCTTGGGGGACCGAAATCGTTCGTGATTTAAAACAAAAGAGAGTGCAACTGGTGCTGACATTTTGTCCAAAACCATTAATACAGTTGCGGAATCGTCACCATGATTTTCAACATGCTGGACAAGATATTAAAAAACTGTTGTGATAATATTGTTTTGCGATAAACACTAAGCTGAACATAGTACACTCAATTCGCTACTGTATTGCGATCCCATGTAACAACTATGGAAATTGTGCAAACTGAACGATAAGAAAATTCATACATAATGTCACGTGTTTGACGACGTACTCCACAACAAAGATCGGGAATACTAGTGTCAAGACCAGGCCTTCGTGGCTGACTTCGTCGCACAAGTTTGTGATTTCAGATATCACCTTTCCTGGCGTTTACATGACGTATCAGTCACATATGACTCGTAAATGGTGGAATTAACTTTTTTCACATATCTCACCCGGCATGCAAGGCGAAATAATAACATAATGTGTAGTGTAGAGGAGTCGTACGAGAGGATGACGATAATACCGCTTCGGCAAATCTAGGGGTTCGGGAGTTTAATTCCTCCATCATACCTGTATTCTGACGGAAATTAGGCGAGCAATAATACAGCAGTGAATCAGTAAATATATTCGGGCTGAGAGAGACAGAAATATGCTCTGATGACTAGAGAGTATTAATGAAATATAACTGGATGCTACAGGATGTTATAACCTTTTCAATAGGGATGTTTCGACGACTGAAGTCGCTACTAATGATGCAAGTGTGTCATTCGACTGCTGAGGAGACAGTGACGTTGTTCGGGTGCTACTCATGGAATTCTTACAACGTGGGTATCTGTATTTTTCTTTTTTTTCCAGTTATCAGTCCTCTGACTGGTTTGATGCGATCCACCACTAATTCCTCTCCTGTGCCAAACTCTTCATTTCAGAGTAGGGCCTGCATCCTACGTCCGCAGTTACCTGCTGGACGTATTGCGATCTCTGACTTCCTCTACCGTTTTTACCCACTGCGGCTCCCTCTAGCATCATGGAAGTTATTCCCTGATGTCTAACAGATGTCCTAACATCCTGTCCCTTCTTCTTGTCAGTGTTTTCCGTGTGTTCCTTTCCTCGTCGATTCTTGGGAGAACCTCCTCATGCCTTACTTTATCAGTCCACCTAATTTTCATCATTCGTCTCTAGCACCATATCTCAAATGCTTCGATTCTATTCTGTTTCGGTTTTCCCACAGTCCATGTCTCGCTACCTTACAATGCTGTGCTCCAAACGTACATTCTCAAACGTAGTTTCTTTCTTCCTCAAATTAAGACCTACGTTTGACAGTAGCAGACTTCTCTTGGCCAGAAATGCCCTTTTTACCAGTGCTAATCTGCTTTTTATGTCCACCTTGCTCCGTCCATCGTGGATTATCTTGCTGCCTAGGTCCTGATGTTAAATTTCTCGCTGTTCTCATTTCTGCTACTTCTCATTACTTTCGTCTTTCTTCGTCTTTACGCTCAGTCTATCTTCTGTACCCATTAGATTGTTCATTCCATCCAGCAGATCAAGTAATTCTTCCTAACCTTCACTCAGGATAGCAATAGCATCAGCGAATCGTATCATTGATATCCTTTCACCTTGAATTTGAACCCACTCTTGAACCTTTCTTTTATTTCCATCATTGCTTCTTGTGTGTACAGACTGAACATAGGGCCGAAAGACAACATCCCTGCCTTACACCCTTTTCGATCGGAACGCTTAAGTGTTGGCCTTCTACTCTTATTATTCCCTCTTGGTCCTTGTACATATCGTACATTACCTGTCACTCCCTATAATCTTACTCCCGTTTTCCTCAAAATTTCGAACATCATCTGACGAATCTGCATTACTAGCCGCTAAATCTACGTCACTAGGCAAGATATTAAAAAACGAAACGTATTGCTTATTGTAAGCATACAGTACAGAGGGAAGGACACATAATCAAATTTATAAGTGGTTTAGCATGCATACTGGGTGCGATGCTTACAACATCTGATAATTATCATTTATTCTTCGGTCTCAACTGCGAATTTTTAATTAGATTTCATGTTTCGATCACTCAGGATCACAGAATACGCTGGTACGTTATTCTGAGCAGACAAGACGGGTGGCTGACGCAACTACTGTGATCTGAAGATGATAGTGAGTGATTTAAATCTAATTAAAATGCGAGAATGAGACTGAACATTAAATGAGAATTATCTTAAACATCAGTACAGTTGATGACTCTCTCAAGACGAATTTATTGGCTATAGTTTACCACAACTGTAACGGGCTGGGCATCGAGTCGAGCTGAACTTGTGTGAACATGTCGGTACGTCGTTTTACAACACATTTTATCTATCCTACTAGCTCTCGAGCGGTGACGTAACAGACCCTCCGCACGCATGATTAGATGTTCTCAACGGAAGAGATATCTGAAGGACTTATTGGTCACATCAGTGACTGAACACTCCCTGTATCGAAGTAGGCCGAGAAAGCACGAGCAAAATGCAGTCTTGCGTTAACTTGTCGAAAAATAACGTCACGAAGACCTCCAAAGTAGAGAACAGCCGTCCACCTTAACACGTTATAAGCGTAACGACTACTGTCCATATTAAAGCCTATGTGAACAAGAGACGACCCCTTGTGTGCCGAAAGGAACCCAATAACGTAGCACCCATTGCTGCGTAAGGCAATAACAAATGCGATCTAGTAATGTTCGCTCTCTTCGGAGCCTCCACACAAGGATACGTCAGTCGTGATACTGTAAACAAAATCAGATATTGTCAGAAGAGACGATGTGGTCCAATTTCTGATTGCAGTGTTGTCGTCACGCACCCCACCGTCCGCGTGCCCCTCGCTCTGTTCAAGGCAAGCCGCAACCAGAGTCAACATGCTCACAGTCCGTGTCGTTGGCGCACTTTCGATATGGATACTTGTCTTGCCGCAAACTAGGAATTTCCTTACTTAATCGTTGATGCACTTGTCCACTGCAGTAGACACATGTTATTGTCCCTTCTTTGGTGTTTCCAGTCAGTCCTGAGGCTGCAAATGAACGCGGC
Organism: Schistocerca serialis cubense; assembly: GCF_023864345.2. Classification (NCBI taxonomy): domain Eukaryota; kingdom Metazoa; phylum Arthropoda; class Insecta; order Orthoptera; family Acrididae; genus Schistocerca; species Schistocerca serialis. The sequence continues at coordinate 644,848,990 of NC_064639.1, forward strand.
CCATTCCAGAGCACCCTCCCTACTGGTACTGCGACCTGTGTACATTAGCAGCATCACGATTGATTGGAAACTCCAAAGAAGCAAACATTAACAGCTGTCCACTGCAGTGGACATGTACACCACAGAGCTGAGTTACGTAACGTGGCTATACGATCATGCACAGCCGAGCACGCATGTGTATCCTCTCCGGTGCTAGTCGCTTCTGGCCGTTGAAATCGTGCATAGTTTCAAATAAGGCCCTCATGAATCCACATTCATATGATAGTCATGGGATCTCAATTAACGCGAGCAGAAAAATGGTGGAAAATGAATCGCGTTCTAGGAAGATCACCATACTACCGCTGTCGTCTTTCGAGTCTTCCCGGTAGGCGTTTCCCTTCCTATTCTCACAAACAGTCAATATTCAATCTTGATTTGTGAATGAGAAACCAACAGCGTAATCTTTTCTTGTGCCTGAAGAGACTACGTTATAAGCAGTTTATCACTAGACAATACCAAAAGTGGTCCCGCTAGTATAAAATGTCGCGGGGATTACTGTCTTTTTCGTAGGGAAACAGAAACAGCAGAACATGTCGGTTAGGAGGACTCAATGACTTCGAACGAGGACTAGTCATTGGATGTCACGAGAGCAACGGATCCATCAGAGGCATTTCAACCCTTCTAAGGCTCCCCATGTCGACTTTTGGTGATGTGATGGAGGAACAGCCCAGCGAGACCAAGACAGCATGCACTTCACGACGAGGAGTGTTGAGCTTTGCAAGCGGTGGTTCTAAAAACTCGCATGAAATCAGTGATAGCAAACACTCGTGAAATCCATTGTGCTACTAACAGTCTAACTGGTAGAACGCGTGTGTGTAGCGCGTTAAAACCAATGGTGTACAGCAGTCGAGCAGCTCTTCGTGAGCCACGCATATCTGTAGTCAGTGCTAAGCGACGCTTGAGCTGGTGTAAACAGAGACGCCACTGGTCAGTGCACAAATCGGAACGGGTGATTTGGATTGTGAAATCACCCGATGGAAGGATTTGGCTTTGGAGAACGTCGGGTAACGGTTAACTGACATTATTTGCGATGCCAACAGTCAAGTACGGAAGAGGTGGTGTTGCGGCTTGGGGATATATTTCGTAGACAGAGTGTGGCTCACTTCTTGTGCTCAAGAAAACACGAAATGCGGCAGATGATGTATATATTTTACAGTACTGTGTACTGCGTACTGTAGATGAATAGTTCGGACACGGTGATTGTTTGTATCAAAATGCACCCTGTCAGAAAGTAACATCTGTGAGGCAATGGATTGCGGCCAATAACATTTACTAAATGGACTCGCCTTCTTCCAGCCCCTATTTGAACTTAACGGAATATCTCTGGGATACGTTAAAACGTTGACATGTACCAGCGAGTAACACCTCTATCTTCTCTGGTTTCGGCTCCATCCTCCATAGACACCCAGACACCTGACTGAAAGCGTCCCCAGCAAATTTCAGAAGGTGATAAACGTCCACGGTAGACACACCCCATATTAATGTCCAGTAATAGATATCTGGATACATTTGATCAGAATAGCGAAACTTTTAGCTATTTTCCGCGGTTGCGCTGAAATGCTAATCATTTGGCCGTAGTACACTTGAATTTAAAACTCTTGTGTGTATACTTACGTGCTACTTCGTCATCCTGACAAGTTTTTCCTGCCCTGCTCAGCACCTGGATCATTTCGTCTTAACCAATATCAACGACTCCTTATAATGGGCTGGTATTAAATCATACATGTATTAAATCATACTTAAAGAAGAATGTAATAATTCTAATCCCAAAGAAAGCAGGTGTTGACAGATGTGAAAATTACCGAACTATCAGTTTAATAAGTCACAGCTGCAAAATACTAACGCGAATTCTTTACAGACGAACTGAAAAACTGGTAGAAACGGACCTCGGAGAAGATCAGTTTGGATTCCGTAGAAATATAGGAACACGTGAGGCAATACTGACCCTACGACTTATCTTAGAAGAAAGATTATGGAAAGGCAAACCTACGCTTCTACCATTTGTAGACTTAGAAAAAGCTTTTGACAATGTTGAATGGAACACTCTCTTTCAAATTCTGAAGGTCGCAGGGGTAAAATACAGGGAGCGGAAGGCTATTTACAATTTGTACAGGAACCAGATGGCAGTTATAAGAGTCGAGGGACACGAAAGGGAAGCAGCGGTTGGGAAGGGAGTGAGACAGGGTTGTAGCCTATCCCCGATGTTATTCAATCTGTATATTGAGCAAGCACTAAAGGAAACAAAAGAAAAATTCGGAGTAGGAATTAAAATCCATGGAGAAGAAATAAAAACTTTGATGTTCGCCGATGACACTGTAATTCTGTCAGAGACAGCAAATGACTTGGAAGAGGCAGTTGAATGGAATGGACAGTGTCTTGAAAGGAGGATATAAGATGAACATCAACAAAAGCACAACGAGAATAATGGAATGTAGTCAAATTAGATCTGGTGATGCTGAGGGAATTAGATTAGGAAATGAGACACTTAAAGTAGTAAAGGAGTTTTGCTATTTAGGGAGTAAAATAACTGATGATGGTCGAAGTAGAGAGGATATAAAATGTAGACTGACAATGGCAAGGAAATCGTTTGTGAAGAAGAGAAATTTGTAAACGTCGAGTATAGATTTAAGTGTCAGGAAGTCGTTTCTGAAAGTATTTGTATGTAGTGTAACCATGTATGGAAGTGAAACGTGGACGATAAATAGTTTGGACAAGAAGAGAATAGAAGCTTTCGAAATGTTGTGCTACAGAAGAATGCTGAAGATTAGATGGGCAGATCACATAACTAATGAGGAGGTATTAAATAGAATTGGGGAGAAGAGGAGTTTGTGGCACAACTTGACTAGAAGAAGAGATCAGTTAGTAGGACATGTTCTGAGGCATCAAGGGATCACCAGTTTAGTATTGGATGGCAGTTTGGAAGGTAAAAATCATAGAGGGAGACAGAGAGATGAATACACTAAGCAGATTCAGAAGGATGTAGGTTGCAGTAGGTACTGGGAGATGAAGAAGCTTGCACAGGAAAGAGTAGCTTGGAGAGCTGCATCAAACCAGTCTCAGGACTGAAGACCACAACAACAACAACATTAAATCATAAATATTCTTTTTTGTGTGATATTGTACTGCAGAACAACAAGACGAGCCCGCTAGTTGTGTGCCAGCACCACGTTGTCCTATCCACTTTACTCACTTTCCATCTTGCTTCACTGCTTGCCGAGCTCTAATTTTGTCGGGCTTGGAAGCAATGTAGACAATAGCGAGCTGAGCAAACACGAGGCTGCTAATGACGCAGTACCCCCCTCGGCAGCCTGCTGCACCCTCCGACAGAGGCCTAACCCTCCTCTGCAGCCACGCAGCGTTTGAAAGCAGCTTGCATGTCGCCCCTCCCCTGGTCTGGTAATCCAGAGGTTCCCCCGGCAACGCCGCTGGCCAGTGCAGTACCTTCTCATAATGGTGTGTCCGTCGGCGGATCAAAGGAGCGCACTGCTGTGTGGGCATCGCATGATAATACTTGTGGCTGGCCTGAGGGGAAAGTCTAGCAAAATGTTACAGCCTCTCCACCCCCTTGTACTCGTAGTTTCCGATATTGCGCGGAAGACAATCACCGCATATCTGGCTGTTTTCCCGAAACAGTGTTCTACCACGCATAGGAAACGCATCTGTCTTTCATATCAGAAAAACAACCGGATCGCCACCTTCTAGTCACTTACCACTGCTGTGTCAGGGACGCAAAGAATCTTATAAAACGAATAATCCTGTCGCTTACGTGGAGCATAGTCAATCACCTGTCGCAATAACAATATTTTACAAGAATAGACAATGGTATAATTTTTTCAATAGAATTTTTAAGTATAGCGTTTGTGCAAACATTAATCTATTTTTTAATCAGATAAGTTATTTAATATCTTGTTACTAATAAAAGAGTCATGAAATACGTGTTGTTCTTTGAAACATGTAGTGTTATCTTTGAAAACTGTGCATCCTCATATAGCATTGTCAACTAAACGAAGAAGTGACGTCATTTTGCTGTCACAAATAAAAGAAATCAGCAGAACTGGCTGGTACGCCATGCGTTTAAAAAAATTATACATAAATTCTCGTCTAATTATTTATATGGCCCAAGACAATCTCGCATATCTACGTTTAAGAGTACACGATAAGCCCGATAGGTACGCGTTTCTGGCGTTTTGACAACTCACTGAACGTCCTGACTATATAAACCCTCCAAATCTATGACCGTGATGCAGCAACCGTATTATATTCTCAGTAGGAAAAAGTAGTCTAGGTTGCAAAAACGTCATAACCATTATTGACGCATCTTGCCTGTTTGAGGCATCTTCAGGATTCTTATGGGAATTGAGGGTGTCGAATTAGTCAAGTAGTCAAAATTTTGATGTGGATCTTCGGCTACGGCATGCAGCTATCCTTAGATAGGGTCATACTTCTAATCATGACTAAAATATTGGCATTAACATCTACTACAATTTCTATACCAGTATTTGTGTCAAAATTAGAAGTTTGTCCCTATCGAAACAAAGCTGCATGCCTTCGCCGAAGACGTATACCAAAATTTTCCCTACTTGTGACTGATGCGATTCCCGCAGTTACTATACGAATTCTGAAGATGCCTCAAAAAGGCGAAACGCGTCAATAAAATTTATGCTGTTTTTCAACCTAGACTGTTTTTTTCACACTCAAGGTCCTTGTTATTTTATCCTGCATTAACAACAACTGTGACTTCGAGTTGTAGCTTATGGCCCCACCACATGATGAAGCCCGGTATGGGACCTATGTGTCATCGGCTGATGGACTCCTGGACAGGCCGGTCACCAGGTCTACACCGTGCATGTGCAGGTCCACCACTCGCGTACAGACTGAACCCTCTCCCTTCATTACAGACAACAGAGCGCGATTCCGCTCTCCAGTCGACTCTTCCAGGACGTCAGCGTAACCGTGCTTGGCGGTGTCGTGGTGTCAGTGGTAGACTGGCTAGAAACACACGTGATCTTAGTTCTGCTGCAAGCACGCGGTTCCCAATGGTCCTCGGTGACACAGCAGGTGCGACATGAATCCAGTTCTTTTCCTGGATTCTTTTCGGTCGGTCACCGCTGCTCGCAAAATGCGTCGACCCTAATATGCATCTGTACAACGTGGACGTCCAGAAATTGGTCTACATGTGCCTGAAATTTTCTTATACCACTGCAGGAAGCATTGGCTTGCCACCTACACACAGTGTCCTACATGTGCAGCAGTCATTCGATAATGTCCATTCAGCTTTCCGCAGGCCCATAATGCGACCCCGTTCAAATGGCTGAAGTTATTCAACCTGACTAGACCTACATATTCGGGGTCAGGTCATGTTTGTATCCTAGAAAGGATGTTCCAAACACTGTTCACCTTCAAACTCTTCACAGTTACTGCGCAAGGAGACAAAACAGAGGGAGCACAGATGGGCCTCCTCAGCACAGTCTAAAATCCACTTACCAGGACAAATGAATCATCAACGTTACAACCCCTCAGTATCCATAAATTACAATCTGGTGCCGCTGAACACTGTCCTTGAGGGTGCAGAATTTTTTTCCAGCAGTGTATTAATACAGAAACCTAACTATTGACGCTATTATGTACTCGTCATTGGCCCGCTCAGTGATACATTACATAGACTGAATTTCATTAACAGGGCTGTATGGTTAAAGAGTGGTCTGATTCTGTCATACTAATTGTGTATCACTAAATGTCAACAAGCACGGAAGAGCGATTTCAAATTTTGTCAATGCGCATATTGTCATTTTACGGCAAGCATAGTAAACTACTCGCCTATTTGCTGTACACCACAGTGAAGAATTCGAACATTTGACCACGATAGTCAGACGCAAAACGTGGAAGATCTTTCTTGTTGTGATTGCCTCCGGTCGAAAACTTCAGATGAGTACTGTTACATATTTTCTGTGAATTGTAGGTAGCCGGAGGAGAACGCAAAGCAACTGCGCATTGCCTTCGTCGTGCAAGTAGAGGGTATGGATGGGCACGTGCCGACCCACACAGTACGCAACCGTATCAACACGATTAATTTGGAATCTAGATGTCCATTACGAACCACAGTAGAAAGCCCTAGCACTGCAGCACGCGAAGACGGTGAGCAGGTGAACTTATAGAACCTGGATCAATGGCGTCGGGATCTCTTCAGCGACGAGTGCAACACTTGCCCGATGATCATCGCCACTATCAATGGCTATCTGAGGATTGTGCCGCATCGGTGCATGGTCCTCCAATATTATGTTCGTCTTTCAAGATGATGATGCAATGATGAGTCTCACTATGGCGGTCCAATGTTCGAATCCTTCGCTGTGGTGTACGACAAACAGGTGAGTAGCTTACCATGCTCGAGGCAAAGTGACAACTTGCGCATTGTCAAAATTTGAAATCACTCTGCCGTGCTGATAGGAGGCAGTAATAAACTGAACAGAATGATCCGGATCCGCTGTAACTTGTGCGGTGCTTTAGACCCTCCTCAGAGACTGGATGACCTCAGGGCGGTCGCCGTTGAAGATCGTGCCGGCTTCAGCAGGAATGTCTAGATCACACTATGGAAAATATACTGAGTAGGATCCAAGCATTCTGTATTCGATGGAGTGGAAACAACACGTTATTGGCTGGCATTCAGTAGTAGACTTTGATTTCGCAGATGTGCATTTTAGGAAAGGTTGCGCTATATCGGAGATCCATGCAGGGGGGGGGGGGGGGGGGCGAGGGAGGCCAACGCTACGGTCACGAATGCAGTCTACATGGCCTTTGGACGCCTCTCGAGTTCCCCATGTCATGTCACAGTCACTGCCGGAAACAGGCGGCGGTACTAGCGCTGGCTTCCGATTGACATATTGACATCCCCACATAACGCGTGACAAGAAAATACACTGAAGAGCCACAGCCAAAGAATCTGATACACCAGCCTATATCGTGTAGCCGCCCCCCACCCCCCACCCCTCGAGCATGCAGAAGTGCCGCAACTCGACGTGGCATGCGTGGCATAGACTCGACGAATTCCCCTGAAGAAGTGCTGGAGGGAACTGACACCATTCATCCTGCAGTGCTGACCATAAATCGGAGGGAGTGGAGACCTCTTCTGAACAGCACTTTGCAATGCATCCCAGATATTTCCAATAATGTTCATGTCTGGGGAGTTTGGTGGCCAGCGGAAGTGTTTAAACTCAAAAGTGTTCCTGGAGCCACTCTGTAGCAATTCTGGACTTGTGTGTTGTCGCACTGTCCTTCTGGAATTGCCCAAGTCAGTCGCAATGCACAATGGACATGAATAGATACAGGTGATCAGACAGGATGGTTACGTTCGTGTCACCTGTCAGAGTCGTATCTAGACGTATCAGTTTTCCCATATCACTCCAACTGCACACGCTCAACACCGTTACAGAACCTTCACCATCTTGGACAGTCCCCTGCTGACATGCATGGTCCGTGGATTCATGAGGTTGTCTCCACACCTGTACACGTCCATCTGCATCATACAAATTGAAACGAGACTCTTCCAGCCAGGCAACATGTTTCCAGTCATCAACAGTTCAATTTCGTGTTGAGTGGTCCAGGCGCGGCCTAAAGCTTTGTGTCGTGCACTAATCAAGGACATAGGAGTGTTACTTCGGCTCCGAAAGCGCGTATCGATGATGTTCTGCTGAATGGTTCGCACGCTGACACTTGTTGATGGCCCAGCATAGAAATCTGCAGCGGATGGGTTGCACTTCTGTCGTGTTGAACGCTTCTCTTCAGTCGTCGTCGATCCCGTTCTTGTAGGATCTTTTCCGGCCGCAGCGGTGTCGGAGATTTGATATTTTACCGGATTCCTGATATTCACGGTACAGTCGTGATATGATCGTACGGAAAAATCCCCACTTCATAGCTACCCCGGAGATGCTGCGTCCCATCGGTCGTGCGCTGACTGTAATACCGCGTTCAAACTCAATTAAATCTTTATAACCTGCCGTTGTAGCAGCAGTGAACTGTCTAACAACTGCGCCAGACACTTGTCTTATAATGGCGTTGTCTACAGCAGCGCCGTATTCTACCTATTTACATAGTACTTTATTTGAATACGCATGCCTATACCAGTTTCTTTGGCACTTCATTGTAGTATCGTGAGTATTCCGCCACCGGCAGGTATAAAGGCCGGCGCGTGGGCCGCACGAGCCAGTGCTTCCTGCTTCGAGAGCCTCTCCTGACCTTTGGGCGGATGCTACTCCCCTCATCGCCTCAGGATGCCCTCGAAGCACATCACTGGGGTCGACATAGCAGTTCTCAGCTTCCATCGTTGTTTGCTCTGTGGACTTAGTCTGTATTAAGGACAGATTTTACTGTACTTGTGTTAGACCTAATCAGGACGGCATTCTCGGAACTTGGATAATTTCCCAGCAAGTCAGTCAGGCGATCTTGTGTAGCAGCTCTATCAAGCCTCTGTATCTGTATCTAGTGAGACGCTGTAGTTTGTGCCTTTCGTTCTGACAATCGAAGCAGACGTACTGTATTGTCAGTAAACTGAGTAAGGCCTGACTACTGTTTTCCCTGTGTCCCCGTGAGGGACACTTCAGGTTTTCTTTATTTTGTTCATTGTTTTGATTGTATTTCACACATATGTTGTAATTTTAGTTTCTTAAACCTTATTCCCCCCCCCCCCCCCCCCCCCTGAACCATGGACCTTGCCGTTGGTGGGGAGGCTTGCGTGCCTCAGCGATACAGATGGCCGTACCGTAGGTGCAACCACAACGGAGGGGTATCTGTTGAGAGGCCAGACAAACATGTGGTTCCTGAAGAGGGGCAGCAGCCTTCTCTGTAGTTGCAGGGGCAACAGTCTGGATGATTGACTGATCTGGCCTTGTAACATTAACCAAAACGGCCTTGCTGTGCTGGTACTGCGAACGGCTGAAAGCAAGGGGAAACTACAGCCGTAATTTTTCCCGAGGACATGCAGCTTTACTGTATGATTAAATGATGATGGCGTCCTCTTGGGTAAAATATTCCGGAGGTAAAATAGTCCCCCATTCGGATCTCCGGGCGGGGACTACTCAAGAGGACGTCATTATCAGGAGAAAGAAAACTGGCATTCTACGGATCGGAGCGTGGAGTATCAGATCCCTTAACCGGGAAGGTAGATTAGAAAATCTAAAAAGGGAAATGGATAGGTTAAAGTTAGATATAGTAGTAATTAGTGAAGTTCGGTGGCAGGAGGAACAAGACTTTTGGTCAGGTGATTACAGGGTTATAAATACAAAATCAAATAGGGGTAATGCAGGAGTAGGTTTAATAATGAATAAAAAAGTAGGAGTGCGGGTTAGCTACTACAAACAGCATAGTGAACGCATTATTGTTGCCAAGATAGACACAAAGCCCATGCCTACTACAGTAGTACAAGTTTATATGCCAACTAGCTCTGCAGATGATGAAGAAATTGATGAAATGTATGACGAGATAAAAGAAATTATTCAGGTAGTGAAGGGAGACGAAAATTTAATAGTCATGGGTGACTGGAATTCGTCAGTAGGAAAAGGGAGAGAAGGAAACATAGTAGGTGAATATGGATTGGGGGGAAGAAATGAAAGAGGGAGCCGTCTGGTAGAATTTTGCATAGAGCATAACTTAATCATAGCTAACACTTGTTCAAGAATCATAAAAGAAGGTTGTATACCTGGAAGAATCCTGGAGATACTAAAAGGTATCAGATAGATTACATAATGGTAAGACAGAGATTTAGGAACCAGGTTTTAAATTGTAAGACATTTCCAGGGGCAGATGTGGATTCTGACCACAATCTATTGGTTATGAACTGCAGATTGAAACTGAATAAACTGCAAAAAGGTGAGAATTTAAGGAGATGGGAAGTTGTAGAGAGTTTCAGGGAGAGCATAAGGGAACAATTGACAGGAATAGGGGAAAGAAATACAGTAGAAGACGAATGGGTAGCTCTGAGGGATGAAGTAGTGAAGGCAGCAGACGATCAAGTAGGTAAAAAGACGAGGGCTAATGGAAATCCTTGGGTAACAGAAGAAATATTGAATTTAATTGATGGAAGGAGAAAATATAAAAATGCAGTAAATGAGGCAGGCAAAAAGGAATACAAACGTCTCAAAAATGAGATCGACAGAAAGTGCAAAATGGCTAAGCAGGGATGGCTAGAGGACAAATGTAAGGATGTAGAGGCCTGTCTCACTAGGGTTAAGATAGATACTGCCTACAGGAAAATTAAAGAGATCTTTGGAGAGAAGAGAACCACTTGTATGAATATCAAGAGCTCAGATGGCAACCCATTTCTAAGCAAAGAAGGGAAGGCAGAAAGGTGGAAGGAGTATATAGAGGGTTTATACAAGGGCGATGTACTTGAGGACAATATTATGGAAATGGAAGAGGATGTAGATGAAGACGAGATGGCAGATAAGATACTGCGTGGAGAGTTTGACAGAGGACTGAAAGACCTGAGTCGAAACAAGGCCCCGGGAGTAGACAACATTAGATTAGATCTACTGATGGCTTTGGGAAAGGAGTGAGACAGGGTTGTAGCCTCTCCCCGATGTTATTCAATCTGTATATTGAGCAAGCAGTAAAGGAAACAAAAGAAAAATTCGGAGTAGGTATTAAAATTCATGGAGAAGAAGTAAAAACTTTGAGGTTTGCCGATGACTTTGTAATTCTATCAGAGACAGCAAAGGACTTGGAAGAGCAGTTGAATGGAATGGACAGTGTCTTGAAAGGAGGATATAAGATGAACATCAACAAAAGCAAAACGAGGATAATGGAATGTAGTCAAATTAAATCTGGTGATGCTGAGGGAATTAGATTAGGAAATGAGACACTTAAAGTAGTAAAGGAGTTTTGCTATTTAGGGAGTATAATAACTGATGATGGTCGAAGTAGAGAGGATATAAAATGTAGACTGGCAATGGCAAGGAAATCGTTTCTGAAGAAGAGAAATTTGTTAACATCGAGTATAGATTTAAGTGTCAGGAAGTCGTTTCTGAAAGTATTTGTATGGAGTGTAGCCATGTATGGAAGTGAAACATGGAAGATAACTAGTTTGGACAAGAAGAGAATAGAAGCTTTCGAAATGTGGTGCTACAGAAGAATGCTGAAGATAAGGTGGGTAGATCACGTAACTAATGAGGAGGTACTGAACAGGATTGGGGAGAAGAGGAGTTTGTGGCACAACTTGACTAGAAGAAGGTATCGGTTGGTAGGACATGCTTTGAGGCATCAAGGGATCACAAATTTAGCATTGGAGGGCAGCATGGAGGGTAAATATCGTAGAGGGAGACCAAGAGATGAATACACTAAGCAGATTCAGAAGGATGTAGGTTGCAGTAGCTACTGGGAGATGAAGAAGCTTGCACATGATAGAGTAGCATGGAGAGCTGCATCAAACCAGTCTCAGGACTGAAGACCACAACAACAACAACAACAACAACAACAACAAACCTTGTTCTTTCGTTATCTGCCCATTCTGAATCGACACCCATACACATTTGTAGATTTGCATGTTTGGTCAAATATTTTGAAGCACTTTAGAAATGTTCGAGACAGACTATTATTTTCAGATTAAAAAATGTATTAAGGTTATGAGACAATAGCAGTGACACTGTATGTCTAGGTGGCTATAATTCTGGGCTACAGTAAATAAGCCTACAATCTGCATAAAAGTTTAAGTTCACTTCGTCATTGTTTCAAAATACGGAGATAGTCGAGTGCTAGTTCATCCCCATGAGGTGCTGGCAACAGCTGAAAAATTCCCTTCGTCTACAAGACGTTATTCAAATAATAAATGGGGACAAAACACAAGAACATTTTCAGATCGAGATTTCTTTAGAGAATCAAGTGTATGACAAATGACGCTCTTTATTATAGGATTACATCTCAAAAATTTTAATATCACTTATCTAGGTAAAAATGTAAAAAATGTGAACTACATCATATATGTCTTTAGAAACTACTGCGGCACTATTATATGGGCGAAATGTTAAACTCCTATGGGGACAATTGGAAGAGGAAGTGCAGCACGTTACAGTACCAGTAATTAATTACGCCATCAGTATCATGTTTTAAGAGAGTACAGCAGTTTGCCGATTCGAGCCGTTTTTCTGTGTAAAAAGGAATTATAGGAATGATGAATTGTGCAGTATTCAGTTTTAGTGAGCGCTTTTTATTTTTGCAATAAAATTGTGTATCAGGTTATTCATTGCAGCGGGAAATAACGAATATTTAACGCGCGCACAACAACCGCCGCTACTGTTTTTGCATTTTAGAAAAAAGTTCTTTAACTCGTTGCTGTAAAATTTAGGTAATAGCTCTTTATTTAATCTGAATAATGTGCTTACTCTGAATATCGGTGGATTAATAAATCAGGCTTTTATATCTATCTCGAGAGAATGGAAAGGTTTATACATGTTATTTAAACGATACCACACCTGCCACGTATAGAAGACAAGGCGCTTCGTTTTGTTCGGTACTATACAGAGGTATGTTCAAAGGGGAGTGAATAAGGAATGAAACACATTCGTTTCTCTCTCGGCTAGCTTCTATTGAAAAAATGCAGCATTTGTTGTGGGACATCGTGGAATATTCCCGCTCCAACCACTATAGTTTCATGAAGTTCTGGTAAGTGGCGGGGCTATATGGAGCCATCAAACCGGCATTTATAACGGAGGTGCTTTCCAAGCAGAGAACTGTCACTGAGTTTCTTTTGCCGGAAAACCAGAACATTGAAGATGTTCATAGACGCTTGCTAAATTTCTACGAAGACACGGCAGCGAAAAAAAGCCCGGCGAGTCGTTGGGCGAAGCATGTTCATCGCCGCAACAAGGTCGCGGAAACCTGTCCGACATCCCGCGTGCTGGCCGGCCGCGTATATATGTAACACCGGCAGCGCAGACACTCTCATTCGAGATGATTGAGGGTCACAATCAGACACGTCGCTGTACAGCCTGACATCTCGGTTGGTGTTGACACATCGTAGCCATTTTGGGTACTCAAAGGTGAGTCTACAGGTTTCCTCGCCGACTAACAGAAGACCACAAACAGCAACGAAGGACCACGCGTGCGAAATTGGTTGCGCGTTACGAGGCTGATAATGATAACGTCTTGTCGAACATCGTCACACTCCATGAAACATGGGTTCAACACTTCGAACTGGAGACAAAACGGGAATTAACTGAGCCGCACCACACCTCCACTCCTCCGAAGAAAGAGTTCAAAATCGCACCCTCACCGGTGAAATCATTCCGTCTGATGTCCTCCCTCTACATGCAACGATCAACTCTGAAGTGCATTATGCTACCCTCAGGAAACTGAAGAAACGGCTTCAGCGTGTTCGTCGGCACAAAAATGCAAACGAACTTCTCCGTCTCCGTGACAACCGAACACCTTATACAAGTCTGCGTATCCGAGAGGAGCTCACAAAACGTCACTGGACTGTTCGTCCTCATTCACACTAGAGTCCGGATCTCGCACCTTTCAGTAAGGTGGCGTAAGTACGTCCCACTGAGCGGATTATTATGTTGGGGAAGAGGGTTTTGTAGCCAAAAGACTGCGGAGCAGCGCGGTGTTTTGGAATCCCGAATAAAACCAACCTGCTTTTTTAAAAATCTGTTGCACACTACATATTGAGCACCCTATGCATTGTCCGTAATTTTACCAACCAGTTAATTTCACTAGCAGTCGCAGACTTACTTTTCGTTAGGTGCGGTCGTTTACGTCGGTAAATGTCATTTATCTACACTTAAGAATCGCTCAATCATGGGTCATTAGAGCCTTTTTTGTGCATCTACACACTTCTAAGTGAAGTATTAATAGAGCATTGTGTAACATACTTCGTGCAAATACTGAAACATTCTTACTCACCCTCAGTCGTGAATGAAGGAAATAGATAGGACAAAGAATCGGAATAGCCATACTCCCTTATCTTATTTGTACGGTTCGTCGAAAATCGATTTTTTCTTTCCAAAGAATATCTTTTATGTTTTCATATCAGAAATACCACCACAATGCGAGTCTAGAGGCATCACCCAATTCCTTAAACGGCTTTTTTCAGGCATATATGTTGGGAAGCACTGATACTGTACTAATACCCTACAATCGGTCGCACAAGATTTGTATGTGCATCTATTTCAACAGACTTACTGCACTTTCGTAGGATTCTACGAACGTAACAAATTTTCGATTCGCCATTCCTACTATGCCTTTCACGTGTTCTTTATATTCTATAATTATCTCTTCGCCATTGTACTTCTGTGTATTTAAACTTCAGCTGCGTACCACTAACGTTGTTATGTGATCTACTGACTCTGACGTATGTTTACGCTGATTATTTTACATACAACCATTCGTGGAAACATTGCCCTCAGATAATTGCTAGAAGCTATTGCTATACTATGTGAAAGGCGATTACCACTCAGGTAATCCTTAATAACATTCCTTGAGTCATTTTAATATTCGTACGGCATTAGTGGGATTCGCGTCATTCATGTCTAACAAAAACTCTCCCTTCCCCTTTCTCTTCTCTCTTACGATATTGGAAATCATAGTATTCATTGTGAAGCATTCAATCCCGATGCTAATATGCCATAGTCATTCTTCTCTGCTACTTGCTATTCACCGCCATTCTTTTTAACTAGCGCAAGGGCTGACATTACAAAGTCTGTCATGTTGGCCACCTACAGAACCTTCTATTAACGTCTGACAAATCTATTTGTTGAAATATACGAATTTGTTGAAACATATAACCCACTCAGGAATTTCGTAAGCATGTCACTCTACTTATATTCGTCTACAGAAGGAGGGAAGATTACAGTTTAACTTCACGTGGGCATTTATATCACCAAAAACGGCGAATAAATTTGCAGAGTAACAGAATAAGCAAAACAGTAAATGTTTCCGCAATTACGAATGTGGATAACCATGGCTGTAAAATGGAATTGTGACAATGAAAATTTGTGGAGGACCCGGATTCGGACACGGATTTCCCTATTATCGCGGTCACCGTACCATTCGGCTATCCGTGCACGACGCAGAACAAGACACAAACTACCGTATGTCGTCGTTCCTGCGTCACAACCTGTACTCGTACACGCATTATGTAATTCCCGTACACAGGAGAATATTTTAACTGAAAGTGGCTGTCCGGTATCGGCGGATAAATACGATATTGCAGTGTCTGTGGTGTTAAGAAGAACGATGCCTTGTTCCTTCGGATATGCGTCTCGCCCGACGACCAGGGGTGACTGTCTTGGGTGCCGTTTCTTTTCATATCAGGACCATTTGGTTGTCATCCGCGGCACCCTGACAGCACAGTGGTCGCGTTTTGTCGCCCATCATGACAAGCCATCCTGGGCTTAACATTTAAGCAAGATAAAGCCCGCCTGCACGTGGCGAGAGCTTCTACTACTTGTCTTCGTGCTTGCAGAACGCTGCCTTGGCCAGCAAGACGGCCGGACCTCTCTCCAGTTGAGAACTTCTGAAGCATTATGGGCAGGGCCCTTTGCCAGTTCGGCATTTTGAGGATCTAACACGCCAGTTGAATAACGGGCCAGTTGGATAGAATTTGGCACGATATCCCTCAGAAGACATCGACCAACTCTATCAATCAATGGCCGCGCGGGATTAGCCGAGCGGTCTAGCCGCTGCAGTCATGGACTGTGCGGCTGGTCCCGGCGGAGGTTCGAGTCCTCCCTCGGGTATAGGTGTGTGTGTGTTGGTCCTTAGGATAATTTAGGTTAACTAGTGTGTAAACTTAGGGACTGATGACCTTAGCAGTTAAGTCCCATGAGATTTCACTCACATTTTTATGAATCAATGCCAAGCCGAATAACTGCTTGCATACGGCCAGAGGTGAATCAACGCATTATGGACTTTCTCAATTTGTGAAGCTTTTTGTCTTGTAAAAGACATCAAATTTTTCTGAAATTATGACCAACTGTTTGTCCGTCCATGTACATTTGTAGACAAATGTAATGTGTTGCCAATACATAGAAAGAAGGATCCTTTATTGTATGATTATATGATAGCGCAACAACCACTGGTAGCAGTTACTTCTGTAAAATATCTGGGAGTATGCGTACGGAACGATTTGTAGTGGAATTATCTTATAAAATTATTTGCGGGTAAGGCGGGTGCCAGGTTGAGATTCATTAGGAGAGTCCTTAGAAAATGTAGTCCATCAACAAAGGAGGTGGCTTACAAAACACTCGTTCGGCCTGTACTTGAGTATTGCTCATCGGTGTGGGATCCGTACCAGGTCGGGTTGACAGAGGAGATTGAGAAGATCCAAAGAATAGCGGCGCGTTTCGTCACAGGGTTATTTGGTAAGCGTGATAGCGTTACGGGAGATGTATAGCAAACTCAAGTGGCAGACTCTTCAAGAAAGGCGCTCTGTATCGCGGTGTAGCTTGCTGTCCAGGTTTCGAGAGGGTGCGTGTCTGGATGAGGTATCGAATATATTGCTTCCCACTACTTATACTTCGCGAGGAGATCACGAGTGTAAAATTAGAGAGATTCGAGCGCGCACGGAGGCTTTCCGGCAGTCGTTCTTCCCGCGAACCATACGCGAGTGGAGCAGGAAAAGGAGGTAATGACAGTGGCACGTAAAGTGCCCTCCGCCACACACCGTTGGGTGGCTTGCGGAGTATAAATGTAGATGTAGATGTAGATGTACATCACATCTACGATTGCCACCCCATTCTGATAATTCTGTCGTGTTGCGTTGTTATTTCCTTTCCTCTTAGATTCTACTCAAATGACGATAGGTATGCAAGAAACTTAGCACTTTCCATGTAGTCAGATAGCACCAGGTTCTTTCTCTTTGTCACGGCTATTGTTTTACATGCATCAACATCCACTCAAACTAATGCAACATTATCGCATAAACCACTGACGTCACACAGCAGATTTTCCCAGCAATACTTCTTCAAATGCGAAGGAACAACCAACAGTGTAAACAAGCGAGTAATAAGGACGACTTTATACATAATGTCCATTATGGTAAGCAGAGCGCAAGTACTGTCGTATTTGCAGAAGGCCCTGCAATCAGTTGATGCTTTGCCTGTATAATGCTACATCCGCTATCAGCAAACCTATATTAATAATACGTAGTCCTGCTGCGCTGATGTAAGTTTCTGGTTTTCACTCGGCTCAATTCGCCCGACTCCTTCTCTACACAGACAGCTGCCTCCCTGTCCTACAGTAGTTGCAATTCTAAATTAAAAATGTCTGTTTGCATTTGCCAGTGGAGGCCGAAATGCAATTTCCTCTTCGACATATACGGCACTGTTTACATTTTGTTGAATTTCTTGACATTTAATCGGCAAATGCAAAGCGGTCTCCGAAAACTTCTTTTCAGTGTTTGTTTGTTCCAGTAAAATGTGAAGCGTCCTCTACTGCGATACAGTTCATGCAATAAAAAGCGACAGGTATGGCGCGATTAAAGGGAAGAATTGCGCCCAGCTATACGGCACACAGTCTGTTATATGCCCGCGTCGCGCTTTAATTTTCATAAAATTTAACTGAATATGTTTCTCTTGGTTATTACTAACTTTGAGAAATGGAGTCCGTAAATTTTAAGCGAATGTATCCCGGATGGAAGCAAGAGCCTTCACTGTTTCATTTAATTTGAGTAATGGTGGACTTAGAGTTTCCCTTTTGTAACCCTTTTCAAAGTGATGTGAATTAAAACCATAAACAGATATCAAGAAGAAAACGACCACGATCTTTCCATCTTAGAATTGATTTCATTTTTATTATTTTTTTACGAATTATTTCGTACTGCAGAGGACATGCTACGTGTTTCCCGTTTGCTTTTGTATATCAGTACTGAATAACGTAAACCCTTAAGGTTATTACTTGGTACACACAACAGACTTTTCTTGATTCACTTATTTATTACATAATTTTACCACTGCCTTTTCTTTGATTTTCTGATACTTAGTAACTGGCTAAAAAGACAGCTGAGACTCTTGCACATACTGCGTGTCCCAGACAAATCGTACAAACAATATCGCTCGAAAATGTCGCAGTCTGAACTTTTCCCTTCAAAATTCGTTCAACATATCTTCAAAGACGAATTCGGAGTCGAATCTAAAATTCCTCATATACGCATGAATTCATAACTCATGAGAATATTTTTCTGGTGCTGTCTAACTGAGAAACCTACGAACAAATGCAGAAAAAATCTTTTTATGGTATAATAACGTGTGCAAAATTACTTTACTGACTTTGCATTGAACAATAATCTGCTCCAATGCTAAGATACGAATAAACGTTTTTCGCAAACTGGAATGTAATGAATGACATAGTTGAGGATGCTACAAACTTTTTAAATAAATGTACTTTTAGTTTTAAAAAGTCAAAACTTCATGATCCTCTAGCTAGAAAAACTGTTCTTGTTTGGAAATTAATCTTGAAGAAAACATTTTGCTGCCATAGTTTGTTGCAAGACGTGTTCAAAATACTTTGCTTGTTCCAAGTAGAGCTACAGTTGCATAAATTCTTCGTACTTTCTGGGTACGATGCAATACTTTTGCAGCTTATAACCCCTGACAGGTTTCTCCAGATTCGATCTTTCACCTGATTTATCGTTGAACGAACGTTGACTAACTAGCTGAAGTTATTACATTCTCTGACTACTCCGGACAATGAGCTTCGTTCCTTTGTAATGACTTGTGGCGGCGATTTGCGGAACACGCTTTTTCACAGAAGTTGGTTTTTGAGAGGTAACCCCTTTTAATATGTCCAGAAATGTAAATTGTCGGCGTATATCTGTTTAGGTGAATCACGAATTTGTTCCACATAATCGTCTGGTTCTTCAGTGCTAAAATTTTCGTGCCATTTGCTGTTCTTTTTTTTTTTTTTTTGCGGTGAATCTTGCGACAATTACCGTGATCTTCGACATGATGCAGCAATGGTTTGTGCCACAATTACAGCAATCCAGTCGATACTACGTTTTCCAACAAGACCCTACTCCACAACATTTTTCTTTCAGACGTTGGTGTCTTCCTGTCTGTATTGCCTATGAATCTGGAACATTGGTAAGAAAAGATAATTAATGTGATTACTCATATCGATCACGACATGTGAAGACGTATTATACCAAGAGCTTGGCTATCTATTGCGTGCCTTGTCACAAGCGGTGCCTATATTGAATACATGCAATGTGATTTAAAAACTTGGAGATATGCTCTATACGTGATAGAGGGGCTTGACAAAAATATGGAAACACCGAAATAAATCGATGCTTGAACGTAAATATACACTGATGCTCCACAGAAACTGGTATAGGCATGTGTATTCAAATACAGTGATATGAAAACTGGCAAAACAAGGCGCTGCGGTCGGCAACGCCTATGTAAGACAACAAGTCTCTGGCGCATTTTCTGATCGGTTATTGCTGCTACAATGGAAGGTTATCACGATTTAAGTGAGTTTGTAAGTGGTGTTACAGTCGGTACACGAGTGATGGGACACAGAATCTCCGATGTACCTATGAAGTTGTGATTTTTCCGTACGACCATTTCACGACTTTACCGTGAATATCAGGAATCCGTAAAACATTAAATCTCTAACATCGCTGCTGCCGGAAAAAGATTATGCAAGAACGGGACCAACGATGACTGAAGACAATCGTTCAACGTGAAAGAAGTGCAACCCTTCGGCAAAATTACTGCAGATTTCGAAGCAGGGTCATCAACAAGTGTCAGCGTGAGAACCATTCAACGAAATATCATCGTTATGGGCCTTCGGAGCCGAAGGCCCACTCGTGTACCCTTGATGACTGCACGACACAAAGCTTACGCCTCGCCGGGGCCCCTCAACACCGAAATTGGACTGTTGATGACTGGAATCTCGTTTCAAATTGTATCGAGCGGATGGATGTGTGCTAGTGAGGAGGCAACCTGATGAATTCATGGACCCTGCATTTCAGCAGGGGCTGTTCAAGGTGGTGGAGACTCTGTAGTGGTGTGGGGCGTGTGCAGTTGCAATGGTATGGGACCTCTGATACGTCTAGATACGACTCAGACAAGCGACATGCACGCAAGCATCTTGTCGGATCACCTGCATCCGTTCATATTCATTGTGCTTTCTGGCAGGCTTGGTTAATTCAAGCAATGTGACACCCCACAGATCCTGAATTGCTACAGATTGGCTCTAGGAACACTATTCTGAATTTTAACAGCTCGGTTAGCCTCCAAACTCCTAAGACATGAAAATTATTGAGCATATCTGGGATGCCTTCCAACGTGCTGCTCAGGGGAGATCTCCATCCCCCGGTACTTTTACGGATTTATGGACAGCCCTGCAGGATTCATGGTTTCTTTGCCCTCCAGCATTATTTCAGACATTAGTTGAGTCCATGCCACGTCGGGTTGCGGCACTTCTGCGTGCTCGCGGGGGCCCTACACGATATTAGGCAGGTGTATCAGTTTCTTTGGCTCTTCAGGGTACATTCTAGTGAAGCCTACAAATTGTACTGATGTATTTGACAATAGATAGCACCAGTACAATGTCATCAGTAAGTTGCAAGTGTCATGGTCAAAACAGTTTTCTTTGTAGTTGTGAGTGCATTATGTAGGAGCTGAGAGATCGAACATGGTCGCATTGATGGTGGTCTCACCAAGGTAGCCGAAGTGTTTGGTGTTTCAAGTGGCACCGTATCAAAGATTTAAATCGCATAGAAGGAATTCGGAGAAACACTATGCGATAAGACACAACGCAGACAAAAGTTTGAGTTGAATGCTAGTGACGGAAGCTCACTGAAGAAAAATGTGACGAAAAATAAAAGAACGACGGCTGCAAAAGTCACTGCAGAAAGCAATGTGGCACTCGCGAATCCTTTAGCTAGTAACTGCATGGGGAGCTGGAAATCCACAGTTGAACCTCAGTGACCCAAATGCCGGTAATGGGAAAGGCCGAAGCATGAAACATGGACTATGGAGCAACAGAAGAAGGTAATTTGGTCGGATGAGTTTTGCTGTTCATTGTTCGCAACTTCTGACCGAGTTTACAGCAATGGAAGAAAAGCTTATGCTTGGACGAGTCTTCTTGCGCTCAGTTTGCAACACCTGGCGGTGTTTATATTGCAAGAGTAAAATAAACCGGACACTCGGTGATGATTTCGGCAGCCTCATCGTGGTTTTACACAGACACCATGGTTACTCTTCAAGGTCGCTCTACTTCGAAGCATTATGTGACCATTTTGGCTGATTAGTTCCAGCGTCTATATCAAAATGTGTGTGAAATCTTATGGAACTTAACTGCTAAGGCCATCAGTCCCTAAGCTTACACACTACTTAACCTAAATTATCCTAAGGACAAACATACACACCCATGCCCGAGGTAGGACTCGAACCTCCGACGGTACCAGCCGCACAGTCTATGACTGCAGCGCCTGAGACCGCTCGGCTAATCCCGCGCGGCACAGCGTCTAGTATAATGTCTGTTCCCCAATGGTGATGCTGTGTTCCAAGATGACCAAGCCCCTTTTCACACTGGTCGTATCGTTCAGGATTGTTTTTTGTGAGCACGAGGACAAATTATAGCATCTTCCATAGCCACTACAGTCACTTGATCTCAATATTATTAAAGCTTCGTGGTCGTATTTGGAGATAAGTGGGCTTAGTCGCTACCTACCTACAATCATCGTAATTTGGTCTTGCCTATTTTTCAGGATGAATGACAACAGATTCCCTTGCAAACCATACAGGACCTGTATTTATCCATAACGAAACGACTGGAATCTGTTTTGGATGCCATATTAGTCACTGTAATGTGTGGTGTTTTTGGAGTTTCCATATTTTTTCTACCTCTTTTATGTGTCTTTTTGCTGAGCGTCTTGTAATTTTCGTGCAGTCATCTTCTGAAATACCGTGTTGTTGTTGTGGTCTTCAGTCCTGAGACTGGTTTGATGCAGCTCTCCATGCTACTCTATCCTGTGCAAGCTTCTTCATCTCCCAGTACCTACTGCAGCCTACATCCTTCTGAATCTGCTTAGTGTGTTCATCTCTTGGTCTCCCTCTTCGATTTTTACCCTCCACGCTGCTCTCCAATACTAAATTGGTGATCCTTCGATGTCTCAGAACATGTCCTACCAACCGATCCCTTCTTCTAGTCAAGTTGTGCCACAAGCTCCTCTTCTCCCCAATTCTATTCCGTAGATACTTATAAATAATCTGGTATTAACGGCGCCGGGGCCGATGACTTCGTCAAATGACGACGTATACCACCTCTCCTCTTCCTTCCGACTGGAAGTTGAAATTTGAAAGCTATTCCTCAGTCAAGATCAGAAAAGTAGGTGGGGTGACATTGCACTATCGCACGTCAGCTATCACAGCTAAGTGGACAAGTCTATTGACAGTGCTGTCTCCGGTACTCCGAGCAGCGCTCCGCACTTTGGCTGGTAGCTACTTAATGAACATTGATCCACCTGCAGTAGGCGCGGATCGCGCGAGGCATTGTCAGCAGAGTTTGCCGGTGC
This sequence comes from Schistocerca serialis cubense, assembly GCF_023864345.2. Lineage (NCBI taxonomy): Eukaryota > Metazoa > Arthropoda > Insecta > Orthoptera > Acrididae > Schistocerca > Schistocerca serialis. The sequence continues at coordinate 644,871,536 of NC_064639.1, forward strand.
CTGTACACCGCAGACGGCAGACAAAGGCGTGTAGCGAGCGCGCGCGCCGCGCCGTTCCCTGGGCGACGCCCCGCGGACTGCGCTCTGCTCGGGCGAAGACAATGCGACGCGCGGACGCTTTCTCCGGCCGCCTCTCCAACAGGCGCGCCACACACCGACGCCGATGCCGCGAGATGCGCGCCTCCATAGGCAGGCGTTGCCAGGCGTGAAACAACAATGAAGTGTGCACTTGGCGTCGAGGGCGCTCCTGGGCCCCGTCTGCGCTGCTGCCACACTCCTCCGGTAGGGGGAAGAAACAGCGCGCGCAGCAGAGGCGGACACGGTTGCTGGAGGAGCCATCACCTGTGCTGCTGTATTTTTGCACGACTCTTATCCTCCGAGATCACTAGAGGAGGAGGGATTATTTGTAGCGTCTTCGTTCCTAAATAGTCATAATTTCTGGTCTGAGGCGATCAACGTCGCTGCTTCTACCATCGTTACTAGGAAGAGGACCATACGAACTTTCCCTCGACGATTTTATTCATACTGACAGGCCGTGTAGTGTAAATTCAACGTAGGTAAACAGAAAGACGCAACTATCGATGATTTTCGAGAAAATGGGTCCCCAACCGATGATATTGAGGTCGGATGGAGATGCATTTTAATTGTGTTGTGGACATACCATTAACGTAACTCATAGTAACTGTACGAAGTGATGACCGCCAGTCTCAGTGCATGCATGGCAACGTTGTATAAAGTTCTGCCCCTATCTGTCAAAGATCCCTTAAGTCTGTTGTACCGGGAGACCCAACTCGCTTTATTTGTTCATGAGACCCAGAAAATATTAGATAGGGGCTCCCACGTAGATGCTATTTTCCTTGACTTCCGGAAGGCGTTCGCTATATTTCCCCACTGTCGCCTGATAAACAATGAAAGAGCCTACAGGAAATCAGACCAGCTGTGTGGCTGGATTGAAGAGTTTTTAGCAAACAGAACACAGCATGTTGTTCTCAATGGAGAGACGTCTACAGACCTTAAAGTAATCTCTGGCGTGCCACAGGGAAGTCTTATGGGACCATTGCTTTTCACAATATATATAAATGACCTAGCAGATAGTGTCGGAAGTTCCATGCGGCTTTTCGCGGATGATGCTTTAGTATACAGAGAAGATGCAGCATTAGAAAATTGCAGCGAAATGCAGGAAGATCTGCAGCGGATAGGCACGGTGATGGGAATGGCAACTGACCCTCAACATAGATAATTATAATGTATTGCGAATACATAGAAAAAAGGATCCTTTATTGTATGATTATATGACATCAGAACAAACACTGGTAGCAGTTACTTCTGTAAAATATCTGGGAGTATGCGTGCGGAACGATTTGAAGTGGAATGATCATATAAAATTAATTTTTGGTAAGGCGGGTTCCAGGTTGATGGTTCAAGAGGTCATCAGTCCCTTAGAACTTAGAACTATTTAAACCTAACTAACATAAAGACATCACACACATCCATGCCCGAGGCAGGATTCGAACCTGCGACCGTAGCGGTCACGCGGCTCCAAACTGAAGCGCCTAGAACCGCACGGCCACACCGGCCCTCGTGCCAGGTTGAGATTCATTGGGAGAGTCCTTAGAAAATGTAGTCCATCAACAAAGGAGGCGGCTTACGAAACACTCGTTCGGCCTATACTTCAGTGTTGCTCATCAGTGTGGGATCCGTATCAGGTCGGGTTGACAGAGGAGATAGAGAAGATCCAAAGAAGAGCGGCGCGTTTCGCCACAGGGTTATTTGGTATGCGTATTAGCGCTACGGTGATGTGGCAGACTCTGCAAGAGAGGCGCTATGCATCGCGGTGTAGCTTGCTGTCCAGGTTTCGATAGGGTGCGTTTCTGGATGAGGTATCGAATATATTGCTTCCCCCCTACTTATACCTCCCGATGAGATCACGAATGTAAAAATAGAGAGGTTCGAGCGGGCACGGAGGCTTTCCGGCAGTCGTTCTTCCCTCGAACCATACGCGACTGGAACAGGAAAGGGAGGTAATGACAGTGGCACGTAAAGTGCCCTCAGCCACACACCTTTGGGTGGCTTGCGGAGTGTAAATGTAGATGTAGATGTAGGAGACAGGTAGCTTGACCCCTAGAAAGCAAGTCTTCATCCGTTTACGGTGTTTTATACACCAACGTCTTAAAATAACCCCAGAGGATAAGTCCAGAGGAGTGAGCTCCGGCGACTGCGCTGGCCGTGGGACAGTAGCTCCCCTTCCAGCCCAAAGATGAGGGTACGTGTTGTTCAGGTGCTCTCGGACATCAATGTCCAAGTGGGTTGGTGCACCGTCGTGTTGAACTCGCATCTTTTCGCGGACAACAAGGTATATAGTCCCCAAGAGTCCGTTGGTCCCAGCGCTTGCAAACGTTCTATATGACAGGGTACCACGAATATTCTCCACGTCGAATTCTTCGAAGTGTGCGTTTCACAGGCAAGTTGAGGGATGTTTCTCGCGTTGTGGTCGGCCACACGATCCAACACTATATTTTCAAAGTCTAGTGTTCAGACATGTCTTTGGTGGGAACCTTAACCTGCTTTACGTGGAGTGAACGACCCCGTCTCTCAAAAGCTAGCACCCACGAAGATAAACTCCTTCCAGTTAGGATGACGCCTTCTGAGAAAGCTTTAACTGTACATTCGTACTGGTTTACAGGCACTACATCCTGCCGCACCGTACATTAAATGCATGTCTGCCAACTCTCGTGATGAGTAACGTCCCATTTTTAACTAAGTGTCATGCACTGTACACAGTGACACACCTCGCAGTGGACATTTCACAAGCTGTCTGATGCAATAGACAACTGACATGAGGGACTGTGTTGTGCGTGCGGCGCAGGTCAGTGGGAGAGGGAGATGCAAGTGGTCGTCACATGACACACGGGCTATGAAACAGACACCCGGGATGTCTGCGAGAGTGCGGCAGAACTGTACGCGCCGTTGCAATTCATGCATTGAGACGGGCGGTTGGCATTTTGAACAATTACTATGACCTACGTCGTTGTTATCCGGTGTACGCTGTGTATGTCCATAACACAATAAATAATTTCCGACCACTGGTTTCCTGTCTCGATATAATAGGTTTCGGACTCACTGTCACATGTTCCAAATGGTTTGAGACACTCTTTGTATGGCCGCTGGTATTCAAGGAGTCCGTGGCCGAACGAGCAAGAGCTTAGTTTCATAAGCAGGACGTCTCTGGCTCGAATCTTGCTTCTGCTACTATTTTTTCATTTCCGTGCAGATCTAACAACAGATTTACTACGACTATGGAAATTATCGATGTGTAATGACTCATTTATTATTTCCATAACTTTTATGCTAAGAAAAGGAGAAAAAATTTCGCAAGGAGATTAGAAATAAAACAAACTATACACGACAACTTTCAGTCTGATCAATACACCTATTTCATTTATGCGAAGTGTTTAAAAGCAATGCCGCCGAATTTTTTCTTCCGTTCTCACTGTTGGCTGAGGCATTACATGTCGTGGTTATTACTCGGTCGACTTCCTCCTTCGCTGACGCAAGGTGCAACCCTGTGCCGCAAGAGGACTCCAAATTGCAGCATATAACCACTGCCTGTAACGGTACTATTTTGGTGCCTGACAAACAGTGTGCTGTAATCCCCCAGAAAACTAAAATCACGAATTCGAAGAGTTCGTCCACTCATGGACCACCCTCTCCTTCAGCATAACGATGCCAGACCTCACACGAGATCTGCAACAATCCGACGCTCGGGGTTCACTGTCAGCGATCACCCTCCACACTGTCCGGATTTGGCTCCCTCCCAATTTCATCTGTTTGCAGAACTTAAAAAACATATTCGAAGAGTTCACTTTCATGGTGATGGAGCGGTGCAGGTGGAAGTGAGGTTGTGGCTCCGTCAAAAAGAAAGTCAGACATTCTGCAGTGATGGTATTAACAAACTAGTCTCTCGTTGGAAAAATATGCTCTTCGCCAGGGTGACTATATTGACAAATAAGTATGCAGACAAAAAGAATAAAGATGTTGAATGTTAATATAGTTTTTTTCATTTAAAGCGCTTTAAGCGTTTTCGCACAAAATATTTGTTAGCTTTATTTTTCAGCATGATCTCGTTTTATCGTATCCACATTTGTCGCAAGTATTATGTGTAACCTATGGATCACTGCACGAAGCTGGACGATACTGGCCGTAGAAGTGCCGGGAAGACAGTTTCATGATGTGTCGGGACGCGCCTGCAGCAATAGGGTTATAATGGCAAACTACTTTCAAAATTTTAAGAAACATCCGATTTTTCAGGGCAAAGATTATGAACATAATAAATGATTCAGTATATAATTGATAATTCGAACACTGATAATAAATCTATTAAAATTACATGGGAATGTAAAAAGGTACCAGCACCGAGATTCTATTTGGAGACCTCACACTTACCAAATTAAACGCTTAATTGCTCCTCTCTTGACTCCTCTAATACTAGCGAGCATACCAAGTATGTAAGCACGTCTAAAGTTTTCATCGTTGATTTTCTCAAAAACGGTTGAGAGCAGCGTTACCTGCTTATACGTGTTAGAATACGTAGGTTGGAACTTAAATAGTGCCAGCACTGCTGTGGAGACACTATGCAATGGAATCTACTATTGTCGCTGATAGCACACGTTGTTGACATACCTACCTCACCTCACTGTCACTTGTGAGCGAGCGGTCTAACGTAACGGTGCCACTATGTTTTCGAAACAGGAACAACGGAGCTGGAACAAGATTGAATGTGCCAGAGATAGTACGACACGACAGTGTCATCAACGTCTTCAAGGGGCGTGCGGGGAATCGCCATTGCCGTACAGAACAGTGGCACGTTGGGTAAAAGCTTTCAACGAAGGTCGGCAAACTGTGGCAGACATGCATCGGTCAGGTCGTCCTCGTGTCTCTGAAGAAGAAGTGCATCCTGTTGCCGCGTTAGTGGATATTGATCGACGCCGTACGATTCGTGAGCTCGCCCACGAAACCGGATTAGGACATAATACTGTGCTTCACATCCTGAAGGAACCCCCGGGCATACGAAATATTGCATCACGATGGGTTTAGGATGAATTGACGGAAACGCAGAAATCGATGCGTTGCGACGCTGCTCAAACGCACTTGGAGCGCTATGAGCGCGAAGGAGAGGCTTCCTTAGGCCGTATCGTAACACTGGATGAGACATATGCCATACGTACTAGCCAAAACTGAAACGCCAATCCAACGAATGATGTCATTATGGGTCGCCGCGAAAGTCGAAACTGCGTCAGAGCCCCAGTGTGGTGAAAGTTATGGCGATTCTCGTGTACGACTGTGATGGTGTTATCCTAATGCATTACGTTCCTCCACGGCAGACCGTCAATGAACAATATTGCTGTGCGTTTTTGGAGCATCATCTGCGACTAGCTTTGCGAAAGAATCGGCGACCCTTTCTGGGCAACCCACCCATCATTTTGTACGACAATGCGCGGGCACATCAGCGCAAGCTGTAGCTGCTCTGTTCCGTCGATGGGACTGGGAAGTACTGTACCATCCACCTTAGTCCGCAGACTTAAGTCCTTGTGACTTTGATTTGATTCCGAAGGTGAAGGAATCACTTCATGGCATTCGTTTCGGAACTGTTCCAGAGATTCGACAGGCAGTAGCCCGTTCCATTCACAGCATCAATAGATTAGGCTGTGCTAACGGTAGACTACGCCTGCCACATCGCTGGAAACGGGTTATACACAACGCTGGTGACTACTTTGAAGGACAGTAGCAGGGGCAAACATGCAATTCTTTTGTATCGGTTGTGAATAAATAGTTTCCGCTATTCAAGTTCCAACGCTCAATAATGTTCATGTCTGAGGAGTTTGGAGGCCAGCGTATCTGTTAAAACTCAGAAAAGTGCTCCTGGAGTCACTCTGTAGCAGTTCTGGACGTGTAGGGTGTCGCATTGTCCTGCTGGAATTGACCAAGTCCGCCGGAAAGCAAAAAGAACATGAATGGATGCAGGTGATCAGACAGGATGCTTACGTACGTGTCACATGTCGGAGCCATATCTAGACGTATCAGAGGTCTCATATCACTCCAACTGCACACGCCCCACAGGGTTACAGAGTCTCCACCAACTTGAACAGCTCCTGCTGAAATGCAGGGTCCATGGGTTCATTAGGTCGTCTCCACACCAGTACACATCCATCCACTCGATTCAATTTGAAACGAAATTCCAGTCATCAACAGTCCAATTTCGGTGTTGACGGGCCCAGGCGAAGCGTAGAGCTTGTGTCGTCATCAAGAGTACACGAGTGGGCATTCGGCTCCGAAAGCCCATATCGATGATGTTTCGTTGAATGGTTCGCACGCTGACACGTGTTGATGGCCCTGCTTCGAAATCAGCAGCAATTTTGCGGAAGGATTGCACTTTTGTCACGTTGAACGATTGTCTTCAGTCTTCGGTGGTCCCGTTCTGCCGGCCATTGTGGCTGAGCGGTTCTAGGCGCTACAGTCTGGAACCGGGCGACCGCAACGGTCGCAGGTTATAATCCTGCCTCGGGCATGGATGTGTGTGCTGTCCATAGGTTAGTTAGGTTTAAGTAGTTCTAAGTTCTAGGGGACTGATGACTTCAGATGCTAAGTCCCATAGTGCTCAGAGCCATTTGAATGATTTTTTGGTGCCGTTCATGCCATTGATTCGATGTTTTACCGGATTTCTTATATTCACGGTACAGTCGTGAAATTGTCGTACGGGAAAATCCCAACTTCTTCGGTGCTGTGTCCCATGGCTCGTGCGCCGACTGTAACACCACTTTCAAACTCACTTCAATCGTGATAACCTGCCATTGTAACAGCAATACACGATCTAACAACTAGGCCATACATGTGTTGTCTTATATAGACTTTGTCGACAGCAGCGCCATATTCTGCCTGTTTACATATTTATGTATTTGAATACGAATGCCTATACCAGTTTCTTTGGCGCATCAGTGTATATCTCCGTAGATGGAGAGGTAACGATTCTTGCGACCGGGGTAAACGGTAATAAAATGTACCAAAGAATAAAATGTCGAGTCATTAAAGTTCTCTCAAATCACTCAAATAACATACGGTAAGCCATCAATCAGGAAAACCATCTAAAATTTTCTAGTCAGCAATTAAATATAGGTGCATAGTCTGACACAATAGAGCGTGTTCCAGAAATGTTGTGCTAAATTTCTAATGGTTGTAAGAGGTGCTTTCAGGAAGAAATCGAGGCTACAGTGCGTCGAAGTTATAGGCGCCGGCACCTGCCCCTGGGCCATCCCTTTTACAGCAAACGTGACTTTGTCAAACGTGACTTTGTACGCTGACAATAGCGAATCGATGTCTTTCTGTGCGGGCGGGGCGGCGGAGAGGTGTTGATGTCAGTACTGAGCTGAAAATGTGATCGATAATGTCGGCTGGTACAGGGAGGGGTGAGAATGGGATAACAGTCCTCGGGAGTCTTTGTGGGTGCAGTGGAATATAAATCACAAGACAGGGAATGGATGCTATGGCTAATGCTGGTATACTGGCTAAACGCTGTTTTCGACTTCGGGATTAGGAATAGGAAGCCTCTTGAAGTTTCTATATGAGAGGATTTGAAGGGAATGGATAATGCTGGTACAGACGTTAAGGTATCTCGGGATTGGCAGAAGTTTATAAGATGTGCAGGACTTTTGAAAATTTTTGGAGACTGATATGCAAGAGTGAAGAAAGAATTAGAAGGTCGAGTGCGTTAGGAATGCTAAATGCGGAGGTATGAAAGTCCAGGCTGCATCGGTGGAGGTAAGGTGGAGTCATATAATGCTTTGGCAGATGTAAAGGATGACCAACAGGTAAAATCCTCTTATCTAGCCTGTTTGTAATTTTAGACTAATGTGAGCAGCTTTTGGATGGTTGGTAGATGTTGGCGACAGTTTAGGTTTTGGTCGAGTGTTTGTCCAAGTTATTTTAATGTGTTGGTAGCTTGGCTCAGATGATTATGCATGGTGAGTTGGAAACGATGGGTAATGCATGCTGTAATGTAGGCTGGACTTTGGTAGAATGATTAAACGTGTCACATGTTACACCAGGAGGTAAAGCTACTGTGGTGGGTGTGGAGGCTAAATGGAGGGCACAGGAGGTAGCATTGTCGGCATAATGGAGTAAGTGGATGATGATAGGTGGATGGGATATATCACCTGTGCAGAGGAGACAGAGAAACGGGGTTAGAAACAAAACTTGGAGCATTTCTGCGGATAGAAGGTACAAGCAAAAGAGGCGAATCTTGCCAGAAAGGAAGGGATAGGACGGAGATAAGTGATTGTTCATCATTTGGTTTTGCTGTTCTTGCCACTGGCCATATTTTCAAGTAATAGTTACTGTATATACGTCTGCCTGTTATGCAAAAACCTGTTTTTTTAAATATATATAGTCCCAAACCAGTTACAATTAAATCCGTTACATCTGAATATGTTTCAAGTGATAATTTAAGAAAATTAAGTCTAAAACTGTTTTTATTTGTTGTTTGTACCTTAATTTCTTTGACATTATAGGGTTATGCAGAACTCTTTGGCAATATCGTGCAGATGACAAGCTACAAGTATACGCTAATGTACAGTGGGTCCTGCGTACCCCTATAAAGTAATAAAAACAAGAGTACGGTAACAAGTACCAAAATCTGTTAAAGGCTTAAATTTATTAGATTAGTTATCATATAAAACATATTCAAATATTAAATATTTAACTGAAACAGGTTTGGGTCTATATCAAATAACAGTTTGCAAAAAAAGTGAGCTTTATATCCAATAATAAAAGCTCATTGTATTTCATTAGTCTTACGGTTTAAAAAGGAAAATGGAATGCTGTACGAAGTCATAGGTTTTCCAAGGTGTAGGCACACAAACGTAACGAAATGAAACTAGGGAACTGATGGTCTGCGAAATACTTCGGACGGTAGCGACACCTGGTATTATGACAGCTTAGCTACGGATCTACATGTGCTTTCTCCAGTGACGTCCTATACGTACATTCCTTTCTTAAACTCAAATATAATTATTCCTTGCTGAAAAAAGTCTGTTGTTGTTTGGAAATACAGGATACTTGTTAATAGTATAACACCAGCAGTCATACACTGTTACATTTGATGTTAAGAACAGAAAATTTTCAGATTACGGGATTCTGCATTTCATTCTGAGGCAACAATACCAAGGATCTTAAGAAACGTATCCTGCTGTGTGTGAATGACGCTCTGACGTTCCGAAACTGTGATGTCACCACTTCATACACAACTAGTAAATAAAAAAAAATATTTGTGTTAATCTACTTTTCAGTAAGACACGACCTGTAAATCCACTCTATTTACGTCGCCAATGAGACAAACGCAAGCATATAGGCGAAAGCACAATGATTCATAGAGAATGAAAGATGAGAAAATACAAATAATATCCTACTCATTTCTCTTTTGGTATCAAAGGAAATCGCTGCAGACTTATACATACATTTCACTGCTGAACACATCGCAAAACAGGGTTGGTCAGTGTTACGGTATGCACCCTACAACCCTGATCTAGACCCCTCGGACTTCCACTTCTTTGCACCATTACAGGATGCCACTCGTGGTAGAAATTTTGAAGAGGATGGGGAGGTGATTTACACAGTGAATCACTGGCTCCTTCACCAGGACAAGGATTGGTACCGACGGGGCATACACGCCATTGTTTTGCGCTGGAAGAAGGCCACAGAACAGGATAGAGATTACGTGGAAAAATAGTGTTCGTAGATAAAACATCATTCTTTCATGTGTGTAATTCTCATTATGTTCAATAAATAATTGTTGAAGAAAAAAATGCGACGCATTACTTTTTCGGCAACCCTCGTGCCGTGCTCGAATAACTTCCTCAGTTTACAGTCAGATATTTATACCTATGTGACTAACAACTCTACTGACTAAAGAAACACGAGACGAATCGTGCAAGCTTTACTTTGAGTGTTTTGTATTCCTTCCGTTAGCCTGGTAACTGTTGAAGATTGACGAAAAATTCTCTAAAATTCATCGAACGAGGCTTGGTAATCGACCTATCTGTATGTGAATGTGTGAACTGCACTTCATTAGGATTCTTCAAGAAATGTGCTCGACAACTACCTTCTGGTTAACTAGATTTATAAAACCATTCATCCTTAAATCATCCAGGACATAATGGTTTGGTTCAGTTGCACGACCTCTTAAACTTAAATCCATATGGAAAGGAAGAGATGCTTTTCAGAAAATATCGAATAAGTGATTGAAAAAGAAGATGAGAAAAGGAGGGCAGTCATGATTTAATACCTCACAGACCACGAGGTCAACAGATACCGAAGGCTGTTGCAGCCAGCGATGTAGGTAAGATGAAATGAGCGTGACTACCTACAAAACCTTGCCGGTTCTTACTAAAGGCGGCTGAGGAAAACCACTGGAAAACTATACGGCTCTAAGCAGTATGGTTTGTGCCTGCTGCTTTTGAAAAGGTATCCCTTGTTGGGAGTACATTAGAATCTGCATGTAATCAAGTGCTTATCATCTCTTCCTGCTGATGTGGAAGTCTCGGGTCCGACTGTTAGTGACTCACCTAATTTTGCCCGTATGGGAAGATTGCAGTTTCTGCCATTTCAGCCTCGAGAGTTCAAATGATACGCTGCTTGAACTTTTCGACTGACTGGCAGCCATACAACATTCTCTCTGTTATTCAGTACTACGCCACCACGTTCATTCAAAGAAAACTAGCACAAAAGCCCCTTACATATACAATGCACACAAGCGGCGGCCCACGTCGAGGCGGTTGGTTCAGTGGAGGGACTGGGGAAGGCCTGCTGGAGAGGACACCTGCGCACGTGGCGAGCACGTGGCCGCTACCTGGCGTCGCGGCTGATCTCCATTCCATGCAGAGGCAGCCACTTCCTGCGGACCACTTCCGCAGGGACGAGCAGTCTTCCGCGGGTCGCCGCTTCCGCATCCGGCCGTAACGCAAAACTCCGCCATCTTCTGCTCCGTGTCACGGACAGAAGGCTGAGCACCTAAAGGCGGGATCCCACCGAGGTAGCACTAGGCGGCACCTTGTCACAAACCGCTTGCTGCGTGTTGTCTATTAAACCAAAGTTCTGATGTGCGACACCTATCCGTGTTACAAAATGGGCGATGCCAAGAAAAACGTATTGTCTGACGACGCATGCTACAAGTTGACCGTATTTTGTAGCATACACTTCAGTCAATTCCCTTGGAGGAACATCAGAAAATGGTTCAAATGGCTCTGATCACTATGGGACTTAACATCTGAGGTCATCAGTCCCCTAGAACTTAGAACTACTTAAACCTAACTAACCTAAGGACATTACACACATCCATGCCTGAGGCAGGATTCGAACCTGCGCCGTAGCAGTCTCGCGGTTCCGGACTGAAGCGCCTAGAACATCAGAATAGAGTATCATACCTTTGCAAACGGTAGCAGCAGCTTCGTTCCAGGACGTAACCTTGAGTAACATAAGGGGGAAAATAGAGGAAAAGAGAAATGTTGGGCAAGAGAATTATTTGTTGGAGGTTAGGGAACTGGCAATTATTTCCTTGGACAGTTGTGGTTGACGATGAAGTAGTAGTAGAAAAAAATGTACACCAATGGGTTTGGGTTTCAGGTACTTGCTGCACAAGATCATGCCACTCGTAAGAAAATGAGACACGAACAGTCGTGAGGCAATACCGGCTGACGGCTGATTGCTAGTAACAATGAGATATTTAGCTATAGGTTACAGTAATCCATTACTGATGTACCTGGTAGGGAACTCTAAATTTAACAAATATTATTCTAGACTGTAAATGTTCTCCTAAATCATTTATATAGGTTAGGAACAACAGAGAGCCCATAGCATTGCCCTATGGTTCGCCAGATATCATTTCTGTGTTATTGAATGACTTTCAGTCAATTACTACGAACTGTGGCCTTTCTGAACAGGAAGCCACGTATGTAGTTACACAACTGAGGTGACGCTGCATGGATAGGAAATTTTGTTAGGCGCCGCTTGTTAGGAACGATACCAAGAACCTTCCGTAAATCTATAAATATAAAACGAATTTCAGGCCCCTGTCGATAGCAATCATTATTTCGTGTAAATAGAGTGCTAACTGTGTCTCACAAGAATGGCACTTTCTGAACGTGTGCTGACTATGTGTCAGTAGATAGTTTCCCTCGAGATAATTCATGATGTTCGAACACAGTACATGTCCCAGAATCAAACTGTAGATTGACTTCGCGCGATATGAGTCTTTAATTTAGCGGATTATTTCTATACCTTTCTTGAATATTGTTGTGACCTGCGTAAATTTTCTGTCTTTTAGTACAGATCTGTCATCGAGAGAGCGATTGTATATAATTACGTAGAATGAGCATAATCTGATAGGAATCTAATTGGAATACAATTTGGGCCGAGAGATTTGCTTTTTTTATTTAACCTCTCTCTTGGCAGCTGTTCTTGATTCGAATTCAGGAATATTTATTTCGTCTTTTCTGGTGCAGGGATTTCGAAAAACCGTGTTTAGTAATCGGCTTTCGTGGCACTGTACTCTAGAACAGTACCATCGCTATCGCACAGTGATGGCACAATTGTGCCTTGCCGATAGTGTACTTTACGTACGACCAGAATCTCTTCGTGTCTTCAATGCAAAAAATGTTTTGGCTTTTGGAGTTTTCTACATTCACAATGGAATTCTGTTCGTAATTTTTTTTTAATTCACAAACAGGAATCTGGCTGTAATCTGACGAAAACATCACTATTGTTCCCTTAGCCATAACGTGATTTAAGCTAAATAAAAATAGCGATCTTCTTAACACCCCCTTATGATGGAAAATGTTAAAACACTACAATCATACTTATGGCAAGATTTCACAGCTTATAGTTTCTCAAGCTAATATATCTGTAAACAAACAGCTCATGTGAATTTTGACATCCTCCATAAATGAAGTAGTTTTTTTCAGTCCTCCAAGTCACGTCGCATAAGACAATGCACACAGACCCACTGACTGACGTGTATCTGGTGACGAATTGCCACATGTCGTTTCTTGGCAACAAGTGGCGCGTGAGGGTGGGAGCAATTTCGAAGGAGCGGCGAGCTACAGCGCCGCATGCAGAATGTTGCCTGTGTCCTCCCTGGTCGAAATCTTCCAAGTAGCATGCGGCTTAGCCGCATATCACATACAGTCGAGGCATTGCCTCACTGGAATTGCGCCTTCAGAACAAGTGAAGTCTACGACATGCTCACTACACTTGCAAACTTCCTAAAAGGTTTGTAAGGCTGTCCTATTTGGGTAAGGCTTCAAGTGTTAAGTTTCCCTCTGCGGCTGATCAGCTGCCATAGAAACCTATTCAACCAACAGCACCCCAGTGTTTGATGTAATGGGAAAATCCCGCCTGAACTTCAGGCGTAGGTGATATACAAACATCAGAAAAAGTTTTGCATCACCTCGGTTCCGAGAGTTCCGGAACATGTAGAGAAAATTGGATTAGAAATCAACATAAACATCATTTCCGCTCTTTTATTGCTGATGAAAACCACACATTGCATGTTGTGCCACCACACAGCAAGACCTTCAGAGGTGGTCGTCAAGATTGCTGTACACGCCGGTACCTCTGATACCCAGTAGCACATCCTCTTGCATTGATGCATGCTTGTATTTGTCGTCGCATACTATCCACAAGTTCATCAAGGCACTGTTGGTCCAGATTGTCTCACTCCTCAACGGCGATTTGGCGTAGGTCCCTCAGAGTGGTTGGTGGGTCACGGTGTCCATAAACAGCCATTTTCAATCCATCCCAGGTATGTTCGATAGGGTTTATGTCTGCAGAACATGCTGGCCACTGTAGTCGAGCGATGTTGTTATCCTGAAGGAAGTCATTCATATGATGTGCACGATGTGGGCGCGAATTGTTATCCATGAAGACGAATGCCTCGCCAACATGCTGCCGATATGGCTGCACTGTTGGTCTGAGGATGGCATTCACGTATCGTACTGCCGTTACGGTGCCATCCGTGACAACTAGCGGCGCACGCCGGCGTCACTTAATGCCACCCCAAAACAGCAGGGAATCCCCACCCTGCTTCACTCGCTGGACAGTGTGTCTAATTCGTTCAGCCTGACCGGGTTGCCTCGAAACACGTCTCCGACGATTGCCTGATTGAAGGCATATTTGAGACTCATCGGTGAAGAGAATGTAATGCCAATCCTGAGAGGTCCATTTGGCATGTTGTTGGGCCCATCTGTACCGCGCTGCATGGTGTCGTGGTAGCCAAGATGGACCTCCCCATAGACATCAGGAGTGAAGTTGCGCATCATGCAGCCTATTGCGCACAGTTTGTGTCGTAATAGGACGTCCTGTGGCTTCACGAAAAGCATTATTCAACATGGTGGCGTTGCTGTCAGGGTTCCTCCGAGACGTAATTCAACTGCAGTAGTAGCCCTCGAGCGGCCTGAGCGAGGCATGTTATCGACAGTTCCTGTCTCTCTGTATCTCCTCCAAGTCAGAAGAACATCGCTTTGGTTCACTCCGAGACGTCTGGACACTTCCCTTGTTGAGAGCCCTTCCTGGCCCAAAGTAACTCTGCGGACACGATCGAACGGCGGTATTGACAGTCTAGGCATGGTTGAACGATAGACAACACGAGCCGTGTACCTCCTTCCTAGAGGAATGACTGGAACTGATCGACTGTCAGACCCCCTCCGTCTAATAGGCGTTCTCATGTATGGTTGTTTACATCTTTGTGGAGGCTTAGTAACATCTCTGGACGATCAAAGGGACTGTGACTGTGATACAGTATTCACAGTCAACGTGTATCTTCAAGAGTTCTGGGAACCGGGGTGATGCAAAACTTTTTTTGATGTCTGTATATAATTTTACTAGAGATATTTGAGCCTCATCTTTATCTACGACAGTGATAGAAGCCCAAGAAATGAATTAAACTTTGTGCCACGGCTAGGAATTTAATCCGGATCTCATTGCTTTCTAGGCAGGTGCTTACTAGGCGAGTATTACGTCACCACAGCGGTACAGCCACACACTTGCCTGGACCACCCTAGTCCATGTCCCGTAACAACAGAAACTTCAACTCACGTCTTTAGTTTATTTTCCCCTCCTTAGGTCTAAGGAGGGGAAAATCAGCTCAAGACATTAACTGAAGTTTGTGTTAGGTAGGGATTTGCAAAAGGGTAGTGCATGCAGCTCTTTTAGCTATACCGCTGTCGTGGTGTTATGTCTAACACACCTGCCTAATAAGCAAAGAGACACGGACTTAAGTCCAGGCCGTGGCAAAACCTTTAATTGATTTCTTGAGCTTCTATCATTACCATAAATCAGATTTAGTTAAATGGAGAAGTAGCAACAGTTCCGAATAGGAAATCCGGCATCAACGGAGGCAAATTAGTCTCCTATAGTTCCATCTACACGTGTCTTCCAAAACAGAATGTAACTTCTACGGCAAATGTTACATAGCGGACCAGAGTCATTCCCTCACATTCCTGTTTCATACGAGAGTGGTATCGGCGAAGAATAGTCTTTTCGACTCTTTAGGCACCTGCGTGTCTCTAGCCTTTTGCGGAGAATGTCTGACTGTGCGCAAGTATTTGAAAAACATATTACAACTGCTGCTGCTGAAAAATAATTCTTTATTTACAGCTCGTTTCAATCTTCAGAACAAGTGCAGTTATCTTCAAGAGTTATTACAATAGCCTACATTAACAACTGATCAGTAGGCTGTTGCAAATAACTTGAAGTTACGTGAACATGGTACGAAGAGCTAACCACTTGGAATTATTTATTGGCAATACTTGGTGACACAAACGTTTACGAAATATCTGTTTTCACCTTTGTTGTAAGTATTTTTCCGAAAGTAATGTGTCTTATGACGTTATGGAACTTGAGTTCATCTAATTTGGAGAGTATGACTCGCCACGCGGAGCTACACCTTTCCTGACATACATTCCGTTAATTAGGTAATGGTCAAAGATCGATGGACAATATTTAAGAACAGGTCGAGAGAGGTTTTCCAAAGCGATCTCCAGCGAATATGAACTGCATCTTCTAATAACTGTAGTTACAGATTTCTGTAGTCTCTTCGCACAGATACTCCTGCATAACTGATGGTGGTGAATCGTGATGGAGACATCGCTTGCAACGTGATGTGAAGTCCGGATTTCATGAGCCATTATATTCTGCATGAAGTCACAGGTTCCATCGGATATAAAATAAACGATAACCTTGTTAGTTAAGTGGGATGATGTGGACTGAAATTCGTTTAAAAGTTACACGAGGAAATATATATGTCTCTGTCCTGTGATTTTGTGTTTTACGTCTCAAGCGCTTAAAGGGAGCAAATTACATATCATATGATGGTCATTCGTTAAAGTCGTCCTGAATAATCCCAAGATCGCTGATCAGCCTCTAGAAGATTTGCCACACTGTATTTCAGAACTGTTCTTACAATTAAAACAAGCAGTGTTCGTGGCGTATCTCCCAACTTCCTTCCTCTCTAAGAGACTGTAAGTGTTGCTAGTCTATTAGTGGTTAAGTAAATTTTAAATTACAGCCATTGCTATTTAAATATATTTACAATTGTTTCTTGATAGATTAAGCAGCTATTTACGATAGCAAATCCTGTTTTCAGAAGACTTTAGTCAATATGTTTTGACGTGTAACGACATTGATTCCTATATACTTGCACAAAACTCCTGAGATGATCTGTAGCGGACGTCTTAGCCATGCACTCCGAAATTGTAAAAGGAGCAACACGAAATTTGTAATGTTTGTGTCCTTACAACCCACGGCACCACCCCGCGTCTTACGTGAACCACACCAATCGACCGACCCCTGATGGAGCGGGCTGTCATTATAAGTTTCAGCCGTACTGCAGATACCTCGCTCTAACTACTGGCTGTGTACAAGGGGTTTTGCCAGGGCGGAATGATCCAAAGAGAAACGGCAGTAACAAGCACCCAACTCAGATCTGGAGTTTGTAACATTGCGGAAAGAAGAGTTAGCCACAGAAAGAGAGGGACCGACGGCTGGTGTAGAACAAGAGAAAGACGACCCTCCAAAGCCCACAGCCACAGCAAGTACTCGACACAAGTTTCCGTAGAGTCTCATTAGAAATAGTGCGCTGAAGTGAATGCTACGTATCATAGCTGCAGAAGTTTTAACATTACGTGAAGTGCCCTTGCATGTGGGCATTTTGCCGTCTCGAGAAACATGACTAAGCCGCAAGAGAAATAGCAGCCTCGAATTAGCCGTGGCGATATCTGAACGAGTGGTGGCACTTTTCTGCAAAATTAATTGTAATTGTTTGGTACTAGGTAATTAGCTTTAACTGATGTACAGGGAGTTATAGATAAGTGTGTAAGGGTCGTTGCAGTATTGCAGCGAAACCTTACAAACGTCATTTATAATCTTAAAGGCTGGAAAAACATTAAATATATCTATGGAGAGGGTATAATAATTTTTTCAAGAGCTGTACAGAAGTACCATCGATTTCATGAATGCTCGGACTGCAACGTCTAATTATAGTTTCAGGCACGTGTTCAAATGTATTGTCGTGGAATGTCTTGAACACTGGCCGTCATTTGAGTAATGAGTATGATACGCACAAATCCATTCACACTACACAAATGTTGAAAAATCTAATGAAATTTGAAGGTGCGTACTTTTCAAAAAAAGTGTTTAAGGCCTGTTTACAATTTTTTTGTGTAATATTTAGAACACTGACCGTCACTAGAGTGAAGAATGTGATATAAGCAAGTCTATTCAAACAACATCGATGTTGAAAAATCTAATGAAATTTACAGTCAGGAATCTTGTCGCAGAAGTGATCTTAGGCACACTTTCTATCTGCCAGTATAAATGCGAGCTATGTAAACAAATAACCATTTTCTTCTTGTTGTTGTGGTCTTTAGTCCAGAGACTGGTAGGGTGCAGTTCTATATGCTACTCTGTCCTCAAGCCGCTTCATCTCCGAGTAACTACTGCAACCTACATCCTTCCGAATCTGCTTAGTGTGCTCATCTCTTGGTATCCCTCTACGACTTTTACCCTCCACGCTTCCCTCCAGTACTAAATTCCTGATCCCTTGATGCCTCAGAGCGTTTCCTACCAACCGATCCCTTCATCTAATCAAATTGTGCCACAAATAAATCTTCTCCCCAATTATAGTCAGTACCTCCTCAGTAGCTATATGATCCACCCATCTAATCTTCGGCATTTTTCTGTAACACCACATTTCAAAAGTTTATATTCTCTTGTTGTCTAAACTAGTTATCGTCCATGTTTCACTTCCATACATGCTTACACTCCATACAAATACTTTCAAAGAAGACTTCCTAACGCTTAAAAGTATACTCAGTATTAACAAATTTCTCTTCTTCATAAACGCGTTCCTTGCCATAGCCAGTCTACATTTTATATCTTCTCTACTTCGACAATCATAAGTTATTTTGTTGCCAAAATAGGAAAACTCATCTACTTCTTTACGTGTCTCAGTTCCTAATATAATTCCCTCAGTATCACTTGATTTAATTAGATTACGTTCCATTATCCTCGTTCTGCTTTTGTTAATGTCCAACTTATATCCTCCTTTCAAAACATTGTCCATTCCGTTCAGCTCATCGTCTAAGTCCTTATCTGTCTGACAGAATTACAGTGTCATCGGCAAACCTCAAGGTTTTTATTTGTCCTCCCTGGATTTTAATTCCTACTACAAATTTTTCTTTTGTTTCTTTTACTACTTGCTCAATGTACAGATTTTGTAGTGACAAATTGAAAAGTGTTTGCTTGCACAACCCTACACCAAAACATTTTTCTCGTAAGGGTGTACAATTCTGCGGGGAGCTTGAGATGCTGTCCTTTAACCTCTTACGCACGCACAGGTCTAAGTAAAAGTATGAGAGAAGGTACTATAGTGAAAGAGTTAGGGACAGTTTTGTTAAGAATTTACATAGCGTTACTACACAAAGTACTTAAATGTATCGATCGAAATATTTTGTTGATGAGTGAGAAGCGAATGCGGACCCCGGCTTTCTGCGTAGTATGTTCTTTCCGAGTGATCTAGGCACTACTCACGACCAGAACAGTAACACCTCTCTGTACCTATATTTCAATGTTCCGATAAATACTTGTAGACAAAAACTGTTGAGATTACAATAAATGTCTGTGCAGCACAGTTGGCCAGAACAATGCTCAGGAAAGAAATAGGATTCAAGAACAGTTCTTGTACCTCATTTAAATTTAGTTACAAGTTTCACAACTGCGTACATTCTTCTTAACGAAAGATGTAGCACAGAAATAATGTCGTTTACACTTGACAGTTATCAGACACTGGGGATGCTGCAGAATTTAAAGTGTAAAGAACCGTCAGAAGCGTATAATCTGTCATCAAGACGAGAGATTACTGATATTTCACTAGTGTCATGGATACATTTTCATACGATGTTAGATGTTTGTGAATGCTCGTAATAATAAAAAGCTAATAACATGTACTGTCAGTGACAAGAGTTTATTCTTGGTAACGACATGTCCACAATGCGTATTGCCTTAGCTACCGATTGTGACAAGCTAACAGACGTACTTGGTAGCAAGTTGCGAGTTCTTTTCGCACTTATTTTTGCTATACATAAGTATATACGTCACATATGGTTTTTAGAGGAAAGCAAAATTTTTGAATCTCACGGAACTAAGTGCTTCGGGGTTATATCTTGAAATAATGTTATTTGCTATGCTTTGTAGCGGATTGATTCATCATTTCCAATGCCTTTCTGGAAGTATCCGTCAATAATTATTTGGGCCCGCCAAACTATAGGGAGAATGCACGGTAAGCTTGTTCTACTGTTTTCAGTCACCGGTGTAGTGAGATCTGTTTACATCTTAGCATTATGGGATAAGATTCGAGCGTTTTAGTCTCTCATTTCCATTATTTCCGTCGATATACTTGTGGTTGTTGATTTGTCTAGGATTACAGTTTCACAGATTCATGTAGTATTTTAGATGAAATTAGGGATTGAAAAATAAACTAAAACTTTGAGTAATGTTTTCTTATTGACATTCAGCGCAAAAATTAATATGTATTGTTCTACCGGGTGATCAAAAAGTCAGTATAAATTTGAAAACTTAATAAACCACGGAGTAACGGAGATAGAGAGGTAAAAACTGACATACATGCTTGGAATGACATGGGGTGTATAAAAGGAGCTGTAATGAGAGAGAGAATAAGATGCGCCAGCAGTCGCAGCATGTTGACGTTACCTGAAAAGGCGCTTTTAGTGAAGCTGTATTATCAGAATGGGGGATGCGCTAGTTCAGCGTTACGATCCTATCACCATAGGAAGGGGATTCGAACGGGTAAAGTTCCGTTGACAAATGCAGCTGTGGCGAGAATGATTTCGAAGTTCGAAGCCACGGGTTGTTTAGATGATAGACCCCGCAGTGGCCGACCGAGCACAAGGCGTAATGCTGATGAGACAGTTCAGGAAGAAATGGAGACTGTAGCGGTTTCGTCTATGCACGGGGAAGCCAGCGCTCGTGCTGTCGCACGTCGCACCGGCATTCCACTTAGGCGTACCCTCCGATGCTATCCGTACAAAATCCATCGGCATAATGAACTGTTACCTCGTGATTTAGTGAAGCGGAGGGCATTTGCGGTGTGGGCGTTTCAATAGATGGCGGAAGATGTCGATTGGTTGAGTAACGTGTTGTGGACCGAAGCAGCTCATTTGACGTTCCGAGAGTCTGTCAACGCCCACAACTGCAGAATTTGAGCTACCGAAAATCCTAGAATTCTCGTGGAAACTCCACTGCACGACGAGAAAGTCACGGTATCGGTTGGATTTACCACATCTACCGTTATTGGGCCTTTTTTCTTCGAAGAAATGCGTGATTCTGGTTTTGTAACTGCTACCGTGACGGATGAGAGGTACGCAGATGTGTTACAGAATCGCATCATCCCCAGCCTGGCTGATAAACACCTTCTGGAACGTACGATGTTTATGCAGGATGGCGCTCTACCCCATATTGCTAGACACTTGAAAGATCTCTTGCGCGTCGTTTAGTGATGATCGTGTGCTCAGCCGCCACTTTCGTCATGCTTGGCCTCCGAGGTCCTCAGACTTCAGTCCGTGCGATTATTGGCTTTGGGGTTACCTGAACTCGCAAGTGTATCGTGATCGACCGACATCTCTAGCGATGCTGAAAGACAACATCCGACGCCATTGCCTCACCATAACTCCGGACATGCTTTACAGTGCTGTTCGCAACATTATTCCTCGACTACAGCTATTGTTGAGGAATGATGGTGGACATATTGAGCATTTCCTGTAAAGAACATCATGTTTGCTTTGTCTTACTTTGTTACGCTAATTATTGCTATTCTGATCAGATGAAGCGCCATCTGTCGGACATTTCTGAACTTTTGTATTTTTTTGGTTCTAATAAATCCCCATGAAATTCTAAGCATGTGTGTCAGTTTGTACCTCTCTATCTACATTATTCCGTGATTTATTCAGTTTTCAAATTTATACTGACTTTTTGATCACCTGGTACTTCCATACGACAACCGTCAGTGTCGCCAACGTATTACATACCTGAATTGACGGTGGCCAATCTTATTTGAAGCTGTCACTCTCAACTGCCGCAACTCACTGCAATACTAGACCAGAAAACGCAAATCTGCCCAATTTCAACAGAGACAGTTTGACTAAGATGACTCATTCTTAAGAATTACGGATCACATTATATTAATGCAGTTCCAAATTTTCAATGTGAATCAGTAGACCAAAATACAAATCGAGAACACTCACAGGTTGACAGTCCCGTTCGTGTGCAAGTTCCATGATGAGGTGAGGATAGAAGATCTAAAAACATGATGATAGATGAAGTCCCATACTCCGTGTCAGAGCGTAAGGGAACGATGCGGGAGACCTGCACCGCCGAACTAGGCAAGGTCCTAGCAGAGGTGGTTTGCCATTGCCTTCCTCCGACCGTGAAGGGGCTGGATGATGAAGACGACACAATAACACCCAGTCATCTCGAGGCAGGGAAAATCACTGACCCCGCCGGGAATCGAATCCGGGACCACGTGCTCGGGAAGCGAGGACGCTATTGCGAGACGAGCAGCATATAAAAACTAAAATCACTACAATGTGTCGAAATGAGAATACTGACTACACATGATTTTTTTTCCTTAAAGAATCTCTATTTATTCATCATTGTCATCTTGGTCCACTCCAATATAATTCCCCTCAGATACAATACACTTGTGCCACGCTTTTAACAATCTCGGAAGCACTTCTGGAACTCACATTTCGTCGTGGTGTTGAGCTCCTTCAAGCGATCCTGTGTTTACCTCACCAATGGTGGCAAATGACATGCTTTCATGGTTATCTTCAGCCTCGGGAAGAGAAGGAAGTCGCAGGAGGCCATGTCCGACGAATACGGTGGCTGAGGCAAGGTTTACGGTTTTGTTTTTTGCTAAAAAAATCACGAACCAGCATTGAGGTGTGAGCCGGTGTATTGTCGTGATGCAACTACCACGATTGGCTTTTCCACGATTCTGGTCGTTTTCTTCCTATTAGATGGAAGATGGAAAATTTCTCAGTATTACAAACGACACCTATGTGGTACTTAAATGAGATATTGTTATACAGTAAATTTTATATGAAATTTAGGTATTATGTCCACTTTTCATTCTCAACATTGTGGCAACTAAAATCGACCATATGGAAAGTATACTCTATGGACTTTTGCCTCTTCAAACTCTTCAAAATTTCGTGCAATGGTTTACTATCTTTAATGCTGCATAATAACTGCGTTGAACGTCGAAACAAAATTAAGTCATTTATGGCGCGAAGTTATCAGTCAAGAAGATGTGTTAAAATCAAATTTTTGGGCCAAATAGTTTTTGTGGAATCGAATGATAAGAGTGTCAAAGCAGTCGGAGCACCATGTGTCTGCACAGGCGAGCAGTGCAGTGACAAAATCGCGCACAGCGCTGAATGCAGGGAGCACGTCTTTGTAGCAGCGAAAGGGTTAATGCGGCCGTGGTGGCTTTACTTCATGAACTGTGCGCTTCCCCCTAAACGTAAGCTTGTGAACTAAGCTATACTATGGCGCTGCTTCTCTTGACGCGTGCGTCGTGTGCAACTGGCAACGCAGCAATCTCCCGCCAAGATAAAAGAATTGAAGTATAACAGGCAAACATGTTGCGTACGTTGACCGTCAAATAATATCCCAAATTATGACTGCGAAGACTCCAGCTTTCAGTTGCGGCCTTGGAAAATTCCTGTTGGCCCAAAATTGCCACTGGGGATGGATACAGCCAAACGCTGGTCCAGCACGCATGTGTTACCCGTGCGACTACGGCAGGCAGACACAGGCCGCGACTGAAATCTGGAGTTCTTAGCAGCCACAATTTGGGATGTTTGACGGTGCATCTATGATATACATTTGACTATTAGTTGTAAGGTCATGAACGTGAGGTCCTTCTACTGCTAGATAGGCTATTAACCATTTTATCCGTTTTTCAGTTTCTAAATGTCAATTTCTATTTTCTTTAAAAACTTTCTTAATTGCTTAAAGGAGTAAGTTCCAACTTGTTTTTCTTCAGATGATGTCGGATATGTATAGCGACTTCTGCCGAGCGAGACTTCGGTCAATAAAGTATTTTACAACTGTAGCGCATTTGTTTACCATAAACATGTTGCAGAACAGTTGTAGATGTTCCACGGCTAAAAATTTAAATAACTGATGTGCTAGGACGTCCACGGCGGTCGTCGATTCGAAAGTCTATTCGACCCTCTTTGAAACGTATATACTACTCACAAACTGTTTTCTTACTCATAGCAGATTCACCAAAAGCCACAGTCAACATTTAGAATGCGATATGCTTTTTATTTATTTTTTTTATTTTTTTATTTTTAAGCAGCATTTAACGCTACTTCTTTGATCCATCTTTTTCTAAACTAAAAATTTGCCGAGCGCGCGAAGACACTTATAATCTTAACTGTTAACAATCTTAACTGTTAACAATAAACTAAATATTTTAAAAAATCTGAAATTATAAACATTCATCAGGAACATGCGTACCAACAAGATAAAAAAGTTTTGAAAATCGGATGTATGAAGCCTCTGAACTTAAAAAATTACCGTTAAGTTTTGAGTACAGATCATATATATTTATATATTCCTGTAGAAGGTAGTACTGGAGAAAACTAGAAGAAAAGTTCCTGTACGAATAAGTCTGTAAGCCAACACCTCATGGAAAATGGTCAAATCTGTTCTCCCATTCCCAACCGCCTGTTTCTTAGGTGTATAGATAGTGCTACAAGTCACTGCCACACACCGTGACTCCTTCAGCCTTTCTTCGCAGTGAAAAACGCACTCTTCCAAATACACACCTCTCGATAGGGATTGCGTCTCATGCATTGGTCACATGCTCGTCGAACGAACTACTCGTATATAACGTCGATGAGTCAGAAATCTAGGTTCAAGAACTCGACCAGTCTATCGCCCTTGATGCTTAAAGGTTACGTGCTGTAGCACGATCCTTAGAAAACGAGGTAGTGCCCCTGTCATCCATAAACCACAGTCTTTTCCTTCTGCAAGGGTAGCCATCGACTTCCTGCAAATGGCAACCATTCAGATACCTGGAATGAATGGCACCAGACGATCGACAAGACTGCACTATCCCATACTACACACCATTGGTCACAAGTAAAATGGCTCACTGTCAACAGGTATAGATTTTCGGTGATATAATTATACTAACTTTTCGAATTTTGAGCGATACTATCTTCTGTAGCAATATACGATACTCTTTTTTAAATGCCCTGTGTATTAAAAGATTGCGTTTGATTCCTAGTACACAAAAATTAGACTCGGATTTTGCCAAGACAAACTATTTCGTAAGTTTTCGATGCGATACGATGATTTAATTAATATTAACGAAATCATCGTAATGTAATTAATCGTGGTGTCCATTCTTGTTATCAGTGTTTTCTTTATGACCAACCCTTCGCAGGCTCCACGGAGAACCAGCTCATTCCTTACCTTATTAGCTCACCTAATTTTCAACATTCCTCTGTAGCACCACAGCTCAAACGCTTTGATTCTCTTCGGTTCCATTTTCCCCTCAGTCTATGATTCACTAACATACAATGATATGACGTTCTAGAAGTTTCTTCCTTTATTTAAGGCCTATTTTTGACAACAGACGACTTATGTTGGTCAGGAGTGCCCTTTTTGCGTGTGCCAGTCGACTTTTCATGTCCTCCTTGCTCCGTTTGTCAAAGGTCATTTTTATTCCAAGGTAGCACAATTCCGTAACTTCTTCTATTTAGTAATCACTAGTTCTTTCTTGGTTCCTGTACACATTGTATATAACTCACCGTTACATATAGCTTACTCCTATTTCTCACAGGATTTAGAACAGCTTGCACCTTTTTACTTTGTCGAACGCTTTTCCAGGTTGACAAATCCTATGAACGACCGCTGATAGTTCCTTAGTCTTGCCCTCATTATCACCCAAAACGTCAAAATTGCCTCCCTCGTGCCTATATCTTTCTTAAGGCCAAACTGATTGTCATCTAACACATCCTCAGTTCTGTTTTCCATTCTCCTATATATTATTCATGTCAGCAATCTGGATGCATGAGCTCTTAAGCTAACTGTGAGATAATTCTCGCACTTGTCGGGTCTGGAAGTCTTCGGAAATATATAGACGATATTTTTCCGAAAGTCTGGTGGTATGTCGCCTGTCCCGTAGATTCTACGTTCCAGCGTGAACAGTCGTTTGGTTGTCATTTTCCCAGTGATTTTGTAAACTCCAGCGGAATGTTATCTACCCTTCTGCCTTATTTTATCTGAAGTCTTCCATAACTCTTTCAAATTCTGACACTAACACTCGATCCCACATCTCTGCCATATCAACTCGTGTTCCATGTCATCAGTCAATTTCTGCATATCATGTAGACCTTCGGTGCACTCTTTCCACCTATCTGCTCAATTCTCTGCGTATAACTGTGGGATTCCCATTGCGCTCTTAATGTTTCCCCTTTGCTCTTAACTTCACCGAAGGTTCTTTCGACTTTTCCATATGCTGAGTCAGTTCCTCCGACAA
The DNA here is from genome assembly GCF_023864345.2 of Schistocerca serialis cubense. Taxonomy (NCBI): domain Eukaryota; kingdom Metazoa; phylum Arthropoda; class Insecta; order Orthoptera; family Acrididae; genus Schistocerca; species Schistocerca serialis. The sequence continues at coordinate 644,897,712 of NC_064639.1, forward strand.
TCATTTCTTTTTCGGTTCCTTCATGTCCTCATAAAGCCATTTCACCTCAGCTTCCCTGCACTTCCTATTCGCTTCATTCCTAAGTGACTTGTATTACTCTTTTCCTTAATTTCCCTGAACATTTTGGCACTTGCTGCTTCCGTCAATCAACTGAAGTAATTCTCCTGGTACCCATGGTTTTTCGCAGTTACCTTCCTTGTACTTATGTCTTTCTTTCCAAATTCTGTGACTGCCCTTTACTGAGATGTTCATTCATCTTCAACTGAACTGCCTACTTAGCTTCACTATCGCAATACGTATAGCCTCGCGTGGTGGCCGAGCGGTTCTAGGCGCTACAGTCTGGAACCGCGCGACCGCTACGGTCGCAGGTTCGAATCCTGCGTCGGACATGGATGTGTGTGATGTCCTTAGGCTAGTTAGGTTTAATTAGTTCTAAGTTCTAGGGGACTGATGACCGCAGAAGTTAAGTCCCATAGTGCTCAGAGCCATTTGAATCTATAGCCTCGGAGCACTTCAAGCGTATCTCTACATCCCTGAGAACTTCAGTATCCCATTTCCTTCCTCACTGGTTCTCCTAGTCGATTTTCTTAACTTGCAATTTACTTTTCATCGTTACTGAATTTGATCTTAATCTGTATCTATTCCTGGGTACTCCTTACAGTCAGACTCTTGATTTCGAAATTTTGTGACACTCTAATGTAAAGCAGCTGGAATCCTCCAGTGTCTCCACTCCTTTTCGAAGTATATCTCCTCCTTTTGTGATTCTTGAGTAGAGTATACAGTATTAACACCTGAAACTTACTGCAGAACTCAAACAGTATTTCTCTCCTCTCATACCTACGACCAAGTCCACATTCTACCGTAACCCTTGTGAGGTGCCGGGGCTAGCAGTGTATTTAACACTACACTCTTCTAGAATCTTCATATGGAAATGATGCTCTAAGCCCCCTCTTTTCTAACACCGACTTTTGCTGTTGCACATGGATTAAGAAGAAACGCGAACTGACTGTAATCGACCCTGCAAGTGGAGTAGAAAATAGTTTGGCACCTGCAACACCGATTAACAGAATGAAAGTTCTGTCCAAAATAACAATTTGATTTATTATGACTAAACTCAAAACAGTAAACAAAACACATGAAACATTTACAATACATCAAAATTCGATAATCCAATAAATGCTGTGAAGGTGAGGTTGTCCAAAAACTAGATTGTGACATTTATGACCAAGTGGTATGTGGAGCCAATTCCTTGCAACTCAAATCTTAAGAGAAACACCGAGCTAACCCAACATTAATTGCTGTTATGGTAGTGACAACTCAGGCAATGAACATCAAAGACAGAACCACGTAAGAAAAGATGGGAACAGGGGCGCTCTGCTGAGCTCTGATTATAACAGAGCAAATTCCCTAATCTGTCGGTGTTGCGGACATATATTACTGAAAGGACACGATCTGGCGTACCGGAAGCGTTGGCTGGTTGCTTCGACGTCCCGTCCTGATGATGATAATGTCGCGAGTATAGCCCGAAACAAATTATCCTGGTCTGGTTGTTCCAGACTAAATACTTCCTATCAATATAAATGCGCCTTTGAGGGAGACGAAGAAGGCTCGCCACACAATCACTGACGGTATGGTACAGCGATTGATTTAACAAGTGAAGTCACACAGTAACCCCGATACAGTCAACTTTATTCAAAACTGCTCAAGACGGACAACATAGGCCGCAGAATGCTCAGTTGCCAACTGTACTCGGTAAGTTACGTTGAAGTCGAAACTTCAGCAACTTCGTCAAACAGTTACAATTAAAAATGAAAGTATATTAGATAGCCAACGGAAGGCAGGCTGTCCAGAGCAGCGAGAGCTCAGTCTTGTAACCTACCCCGACCGAAAGGCGAGAGCCGACTCTCTCTAGAGCACCCGTACAAGCCGAACACAGAACATTCCCGCCCCGACGACAGTGGCCGTGGTTAAACGTTCCAATAAGCAACTCGAAAACCGGCGGAAAATTCCATTCTATTGCCGAAGCACCACCACTCCACCAATGGAGATTCTTGGCGCCGATTTCTGCTCCGATTTTGCTACGCCACAGAGCTATGCTCTGAGCAAGCCAATCACAGTTACGATTTTGCAGAAAACGCGGGAATTTGCCCGCCAAGACTGCCTAGGAACACAAGTCATTCCCACGCCTCGCTGGTAGCCCGCCAGAAAGTGTTTTCGCTAAGTTTCTGCGAAGTAACGGAATCTCTAGCCCAGCCGCTCCGTCAGGCCCCTGTGGGCGTGTTGCTCCCGCTCTTATGACAATGTCGGCGTCTGGAAAGTATCCACTAGACTCCCTCACACCCGTCGGCTTAACCCTTTCAAGATCAGCAGAGCCCGCCTGTCACCGGACGACCCGGATGACGAGAGACGGCGCGTGGGAAGTCCGCGTGTGAAGGAATAGCAACTTTCACCGCATGCAATTAAAGACGAAAATCGAATTACTCAGAGTAAGATAGAAATATCAGAGGGAGCTCATACTACCTCTCACAGTTTCTCCTACTTTCTCACTGCAATGGCATTGCAATCCCCCATGTGCATTAGATTATCATCACATGGTACATAATGAATTACTCGTTCAATGTGTATACATACTTGCGCTTTCTCTCCATTTCCGCCTGCGACGTGCTTGTGTATACCTGAACTATGGTTAGCAGCACTGATTTGCTGTCGGATCTGATGAGAACAACCCATCCGCTGAAATGTTCACAATTGTACACACAAAATCTACTGTGTCACTTTGAAAGAGAGGGGGATTCTCACATCGTATGAATGTTATGATGGGGACTATTTCTAAAAGAGAACCAAATGCGGAAACTTGAATCGCATGTTAAAAGCTAAAAAGTAAGTGCATGTAAAATGACTGGCACGGAAAGTGATGGATAATTTGAAACAATTTTATGTATTGCCCGAAAGTGTTAAGTGAAATCTGAGCCAACTTCCACTACGTGAAAGAGTAGTTTATAATGCACATAGGACTTTCCTTCTGAAGCAATCCATTTGGTATATTTGTAATAGTAGAAATCAGTGTTTGATTTACGCAAACGACGGAGAATTCAGTACTATGTATAACAGTGGTATGGCCTGTGAAAACTTGCTGGCCCATAATACGATTAGCGACATGTTGCGCATGTAAAGAGCGTACTGTGTTTCTTTTGACTGATGCTTCCGAAATCCATGCTGATACTTGCGGAGATACTACGACCACGTCAGAGAGCACATTTGCAGAGCGCAAAACTGAGTTGCAGCGACGTGTACGTCGCCGTAATTTATTAATGGAGGTGCGGCAGCTGTGTGGGAGAGCGAGGGCATGCGGAAGCGCCCGAGTGCAGTTCAGTGCAGCCTGGCGCCTTGGAGAAGCAAACAGAGACCCGTCTCGGCCTCGTCTCTTCGCGCCACGACAAGTGGTTTCGGGCTGGCCGCGCTCATTCAGCTGTGCGCCCTCCGAGAAATCCAATTATGCGCCGCTTCAGCGGAAGAGCTGCCTGTCGCTGTCGGCGCCAAGTGAAAGCCCGACACCATACCAGGGGCGCCACGGGGAGTCCCCAGTTCAATGGGGACGGTAGGGAGCGTCTCGTGCGTAGCTGCCGATAGCGCGTCTGCCGGCTTAGCGGAACGAACGGTCGCGAATGCCCCGAAATGAAAAGCACCAGCAGTCCGCGAGAAATATATTTCAATTTATTACCAGTCCACCGTTTCGCATGCAATTTATATTACTCTGGCGCGCATTAAAGAGCAGTTTACGCTCGTATGCTAGTAGATCGACGCGTCGAGTTATGTAATTTACGAAATTGGAATTACGTTCCGTGATTTCTCTCTCAGAACTCAATAGCTTCCTGAATGGAGCTCGATAAGGGCTTGGAATGTACACTTCGTTTAAGTTCCGAGCGGAAGGCGGAAGGTAGGCCTGCTCCAAAACTCTTGTTACCTCAGTCGCTGTACTCTCATACACTTTACGGAGCACAGGGACGAAGTGGAACATTTCACAATGTGATAGCACTGTCCTAGGGGTGGCAGTTTGCCATTCTTTCCATCTGTAAATTAAATAAAAGGGCTCACGCTAAAGTCCACAATATTGGCAGGCTCGCTACCTCCAACAATCGGGTAGCTGTCACAAGGGGAGACCACGACGTTTGGAACGCGGATTTACTGCAAACTTCGTACACTCGTAGTACTCCATTAGGACAACAAAAAGCGTAAGCAGTAGCCCGTACTTCTCAAGCGTTATTGAGATAATCGCAAGATAATTTCGGTCGTCAAATATGTACCTGTGCGTGACCATCTTTACCACAAAGGTGATCGCTACGGTCGCAGGTTCGAATCCTGCCTCGGGCATGGGTGTGTGTGATGTCCTTAGGTTAGTTAGGTTTAATTAGTTCTAAGTTCTAGGCGACTGATGACCTCAGAAGTTAAGTCGCATAGTGCTCAGAGCCATTTACCACAAAGCGCCGACAGCCGAGTGGTTGACGGCACGGTAGCTCAGCGTGTTCGGTCAGAGGGCTAGCTGCCCTCTGTAATAAAAAAACTGAGTTAATCGATCAACAACGAACTTAAACGGGTGTCTTATGACGTCCGTCCCGAGCAGATTCAACGAACAAAAGCGAACAAAATGAGATTAAAAAAAAAAAAGTGGTTAGCTTTCAAGACCCGTAATCACTGGGTCGCTGCATCGAGTCCTGCTAGTCAGGTTTTTTTTTTAATTTCTAACGCACTCATTTTCTTTACTATTAATATTACAATTGGTGTAATGGGAAAAATACGTGTAATCGGATGAACTTTTATTAAGTTTACAATGTTATTTGGCAGTCTACAACTTTTTATTATCACAAATAACATAATATTCATAACTACCGACTAGTAAACGACCAAACGCATAAAGTGATACTGAAAATTCATTCTCGTGAAGATGTCATTAAAATACACTCGATACTGCATGGCCAATGATCTGTGCCGATATTTAAGGAAATGTTGCGTTATGCATGGTTTGCTTACAAATTATCGGCTAAAAGAGAGATTTTTGAAAATGTTAACGAGGTTTGTTTTTCCACGGAAAACCCCGAAAGATCTTGCGTGTGCGGAAACATAGCATTTATTCAATGCAGCTGGTGCCGTTTAACTTTGTTTTTCATGTTTTTACGAAAAAAACGATCGCGCAACTTGTACTCGTAATGTAGAAAGCGACGATTAATTGTACATCTTTCGAAAGCCGTCTGTGCCGAACAAAATTTGGAGGTGACAAGTCGTTTCGGGCTCCTTCCAGGTATAAGGGATTTCTCAAATCACGGACAAGCATATATTTTCAGTATCACTTTATGCGTCTGGCCGTTTAATAGTCGGTAGTTACGAATATTATATTATTTGTGATAATAAAAATTTGTAGACTGCCAAATAACATTGTAAATTTAATAAAAGTTCATCCGATTACGCGTATTTTTTCCCATTACATCAGTTGTAATATAAGTAGTAAAGGAAATGACTGTGTTAGAAATTAAAAAAAAAAAAAAAAAAAAAAAACTGACGAGCGGGACTCGATCCAGCGACCCAGCGATTACGGGGCTTGAACGCTAACCACTTTTTTTTTAAATTTTGTTCATTGTTGATCGTTGTATTTGGTGGTTGAGGACGTTCGTTTGTTGATCCTTCCACTCAGTTTTTTTTTATTACGACGGAGACCAGCCAGCTCTCTGACCGTACACGCTGAGCTACCGTGCCGTCAAAGTAAAAATGGCCACCCACAGATATATATTTGAGGATCGAAATTATCTTGCAATTTTCTCCATAACGCTTGAGAAGTACGCGCTACTGCTTGCACATTTTGTTGTCCTCGTGGAGTACTACTAGTGTACGAACGTCGTAGCCTCCCCTTGTTAATACTCCAGCTGGCGCTAATAAAAAGCTACAGGCCGTCTACGTTCGGCCCAACGGAGCGCTCACACATCACAGGTAATGCCGACCCTCCAACTCCCACACTACTGCCACCAAATCCCTATTCTTCTACTTGCCGTGCACTCCCCTATATCCCCATCCGCCGCTGCTCGCGCTCCCTCTTGCAGCCTGGCGTCCTCCAGTTTCTCAGCAACGGGACAGAGACATACACAGGGCATATACTATCGATAACTGAGTGTCACGCACATCACGCACACACTGTTGTAACTGGTTCTTGGTATTCCGAATACTGGCCCTGGACGGAGTTGATGTCCAGACTGGTTCCACGCATGAGATGATGTCCAAACTGGTTCCATACATGTTCTATCAGGAACGTATCTGGGGGCCTTGCTGACCATTGAAGTATCTCAACATGACGCATACAAGTCATAGAGAGACATCCCATCTGCGCATGTGTGTAAACCATTGTGCAGTGATGAGCTGGTAAGCACTGATACATGTGATAATGGAAACGGCCAAAAGCATTGCCGCAGTGGTAAAGGACAGGAAGTCAGATCACCAAAGATAAGCGCTGCCAGGCTGAGCTAGCACTTCGATGGGTGACCATACGATCTGCCGAGAGCTGTTGACAACGGGATCCACTCAGCCCTTGTGAGCTAATTGATGAGCTACTTGACTGAGAAGTAGCGGCTCCGGCCTCGTAAAAAGATATACGACCGGGAGAGCGGTGTGCTGACCACATGCCTCTCCATATCTGCATCCAGTGACGCTTGTGGCTTGAGGATGACACGGCGGCCAGTCGGCCTTCATGGCCTGTTCGAGAGGCGTTTAGTTTTTAGATAACGGAAACGATTGGGTAGGAGAAGGGGAAATCCATTTCCAGATGATTGCTGCCCTCAAATCTAACCAGATGACGTAGTTCAGGATCCTATTAGAGGGGTGGACCATCAACAACCATCTCCCATGCCATCATTCCAAGAAACACCAAAGAGGGGTTTATAGAGAATGCGAGTTTCATTCTGCAGTGGAGTGTGCGCTGGTATGAAACTTCCTGGCAGTTTAAAACTGTGTGCCAGACCGAGACTCAAACTCTGGACCTTTGCCTTTCGTGGGAAACTGCTCTACCGACTGAGCTAAGCAAGCACGACTCGCGACGTGTCCTCAAAGCTTCAATTCGACCAGTACCTCTTCTCCTACCTTTCGAACTTCACAGATGCTCTTCTGGGAACCTTGCAGAAATAGTACTCCTGGCTCTGAGCACTATGGAACTTAACATCTATGGTCATCAGTCCCCTAGAACTTAGAACTACTTAAACCTAACTAACCTAAGGACAGCACACAACACCCAGCCATCACGAGGCAGAGAAAATCCCTGACCCCGCCGGGAATCGAACCCGGGAACCCGGGCGTGGGAAGAAATAGTACTCCTGGAAGAAGGTATTTGCAGAGACACGACTTAGCCACAGCCTGGGGGATCTTCCAGAATGAGATTTTCACTTTGCAGTGGAGTGTGCGCTGATGAAACCTCCTGGCAGATTAAAACTGTGTGCCGGGCCGAGACTCGAACTCGGGACCTTTGCATTTCGCAGGCACGTGCTCTACCGACTGAGCTAGAGCTAGGCCAGGAGTGCTATTTCCGTAAGGTTCGCAGAAGAGCTTCTGTGAAGTTTGGAAAGTAGCAGAAGAGGTACTGTCAGAACTGAAGCTGTGAGGACGGGTTGCGAATCGTGATTGGGTAGCTCAGTCGGTAGAGCACTTGCCAGCATAAGGTAAAGGTCTGGAGCTCGAGGGGATTATAATTTAGTCCTGGATAATTACGTGCAGTCTGGTGATGACTTTCCTGACCGCTGTCTTTAGTTCAGCTTTGTTCTCTTTCGAGTGATGCTGAGTTCGCGAAGTTGGTTTCAAACGTCGCTGGTTATCAAATGTACCGAGCAGACATAAGCTACATTCCATTTATATTGTAGGGAAAAAACTACGAACGTATTACTGAGAAGCTGTTGCTAGCGGCATTTTCCCGTGGAATTGCGTGTTTTGTCTAAATTATTTAATTTGAACATCTAGTTCAGGGTTTCTCAAACAGCGCTCCACGGAAAGTTGGTGTTCCATGAGAAGTAAATGAGTGCTGCACGAAAAACTATTAACAACATGGCTTGTTTTTTCGATATTTTGACGATCCTTATTACTTTATTTGTTTCTTATTACGATTTATGGGTTACTACTTATTATTTCAAACTGATGTAATCACTGAATGAAACAATTTTCCTTAATTTTTAAAGTGTTATTAACCTTTCTGTAGCGTCGCAAGCTGTTCCGAACGAACGTTTGTTTTACGATAGCTTGCTGTATGTAGCTTCAGGGGCTGACATCTAGCGGCCTATCGGGGAGACACAAGTGGTTGGGTTGGGTTGTTTTTTTTTCCCCCTAACAAAAGAAATAAAACAAAATCATAGCCATCCGTACGGGGCACCGCCACTTGTGTCCCTGCCAAACAAAAATGAACTCTTACCTCTTCAGGCGTTGCCTTCCGAACTATATGTAACCACTCCCCCCCTCCCCCCCCCCCATCGAAAATGTGAAGAAACTATAGTATACGGGACGAACGTGTGTGCATCAACCCACAAAAACACGATGAAAGGAATGGGGGAAGGAAGGGTATTTCTAGCAGGGTGCGGAAGGTATTTTTCTTAATTATTTGTTTTATTGTTTATTTTTATTTTTTTATTTTTCTCATTTTTTTATTTATATAGATATCAATGTGCGAACAGTCATAGTTAATCAAGCCTGGAAAACTAAAACAGAATGAAGACACCATCGAATATAGTAAACATAAATAACATGAAAATAAAGCCACTACTTCGTAGTTAGGCTTCCCAGCGACTGCGCCCACTGATAAGGATTGTTCAATATATGATCGTTTGCAGTTCGTTCTGACCTCATCTACCACTGCCAGGAACATTCTAGCTACACGGCGGGCTATGAAAGGCACTCCAGAGGTAGTTTGCGAAGCATAATCGATATTTGGTATGCCCGGAAATAGCATGATGTCTTTCTTGCAAATAGAGCCAGAAGTCAAGTAAGTTCTTGTGTCCGTCACGACAGAGGTAATGGACCGCATGTCCACGTATCCAGGTGACAGAGTTGGTTCGAGTCGTAGGGTAAAATGTCTCATCCAGAAAACAATAACGTGCGTGCAGATATATGCTCCGGCCTAACTCGCAAGAGATAAGCCAGCATCTCGCGCACAAGGTGCCAAACCGGTTCCGCCTCTCCACAGCTGAGGCGGTGCTCGTCAGAATCTACTGTATTGCAACCCACGCAATTGGGAGATTCTGCCATGTGGATATTGTAGAGACGTTCTTGCGTCACCAGCTTCCCATTAACGACTACGTGACATTGAGAAACAACATCGGAATCAGGCATGGGATCGTGTAGTCTTCCACACCACGCGCCATCTTACGTCAGGGTATTTTAGTTCGACCACATTTAGGGGGCGGCGTTGCAGCATGTCGTGATATAGGCGTCGAGTTGTGGCCATTCGCGGTGTCGTAAGGGCTACACTGCAATAGCTTGGTTCTAAATAGAAACGTCCTATATAAAAGAGGGGCGCTGGGATGTCCTGTAGTGGCACCGGCGCTCTTAGTGAAGCAGGTCGTAGTGCCGTCAGAAGCAGACTCGTGAGGCTCGCAGGACAACGGCGCAGCAGACATAAATGTGAGCTAACATAGAGGGCAATGGCCCTATCATGGACGTTAACTAGGCCGAGACCACCTTTTTCCTTGGGGAGGGTAAGAGATACGTATCTGATCTTCAGTAACATACCAGCGGTGACGAAGAATCCCAGCGCTGCCATAATGCTACGAGCCAAGGGTTTCGGAATGGGTAGCGTTTGGGCGACATGCGGTATGCGGGATGCAAGGCATATATTGGCATAATACGCCCGCTGTACGATGTTGAGGGATCGCAAGCGCTGATTTGCAATTCCGGCCCTAATTTGGTTAAGAAGGCGCCGATAAATGAACGTCGTCGCGCGTCGCATGTCGTTCATGAAATCTAAGCCCAAGCAGCGTACAGTATCACTGAAGCGTAAGGGGGCAATGTGTTCCTGCGGTAGCCCAATCCCGATGCTCAAGGCGACGGACTTGTCAACGTTGATTTGGCTACCAGAAGCTGTACCGTAGGTTGCAATCCATTCCAAAGCCGCGGCCACGTCGTCAGCTTCACGTATGACGATCATCAAATCATCCGCGTATGCGGTGCAACGGCCGTGAGGAAAGTGTGGCCCACACGGTCAAAAGCCTGGCTAAAGTCGATAGACGCCAGGGCTGCCGGCAAACGTCTCACCCGTGCAAGGGAGATGAGATCTCTGTAACGACATAACGCAGTTCTGATGTTGTTGGGTCCCCCCAAGGACGTCTGAACGCTGAACAGGACGTGCAATAGTGTGCCGCGAATACCTTCTGATAGCAGCCTCGAAAAGATCTTGAAGTCGCTGTTCAATAACGTTAAGGGGCGATAATCGCGGACATGATTCCGTCCCTTCGGCTTATGGATGGGGACAATCAGACCTTCCAAGAACGGTGCAGGCAATGTTATACCCGGGGACATCAATTCCTGACAAATTTCAAACACGGTACCAACAGTTGTTTAAAGGTTCGATACAACTCTAATGGTAATCCATCGATTCCTGGTGATTTATGGGGAGCACTTTTACCAATGGCGTCGAGCACTTCCTCTTCTGTCACTTCTCCCAGTAAAGTCGGTACCATGTCTGGTGGAACTGTACCGTGGACATGTGCTGAAACTGTGTCTACCGTCGCCATATCAGGGAGCACTGCTGAATAAAGTTGAGTATAATGCCCATAGAAGGCTTCTGCTATATCTGCTTGTTCTACCACGTGTCGACCGTCGTCCGTTATCATGTCGGTTACCAGTGTCCTACGGCGCCTCCTGCGTTCTAGGAGCAAGTGGTGCATAGATGGCCTTTCTGATTGTATCATGTCTGGAGCACGCGACCGTATAACAGCGCCCTGTAAATGACGGCGTGCTAAGAAGACGAGCTGCTCTTTCGCCCGATTAACTATGACCTGCCTGTCTGGTGAGGGCTCCATAGCAAGACATTCCCGTAGGACGGTGTAATAAAAGTTTTCCGTGCTCCTCCTTCATGCCGCTGCTTCCCGGCCGTAAGTCATGAAGGTGCGCCTAAGAGCAGGCTTCGCACATTCAATCCACCAACTGAGGGTCGATCGGTAACGACCACGACGCTGTAAGGACGCTTCCTCGACTTTTCGATAGCACCTTTACATGCCGGCTCGTCCAGATGGGCGACGTTCAGTTTTCAGGGGTGGCTACTGCGCCACACACGTGCAGGTTGGAGTGCAATGGTGCAAATATAGGTTGTGTGGTCGGTGAACGCAGTGGGCCACAGCTCTGCTCCTCTCGTCGCCGTCGAAAGGGTGCTTGTGACGTAAATCCTGTCTAACCGACTTGATGAATGACTCGTATAATGGGTGTAACCAGGAGCTGGGCCATGGATGTGGCGCCACGTGTCGATCAGGTGGAGATCACGCACTAGCATTTCAAATTCCGCACACGGGGTGTGATGTGGCTGCTGATCAGACGGAGATCACCATATCGTGTATGCGCCCCATAAATAGAGGCGTAATATCTTCCGAAAAAAAGCGGGCCCGATCTCTCCGCCTCCCTGATCCTGAAGGGGCATATACACTGATGAGTCGTACACCGTTGACAGTTACTGATATGGCTCTTGCACTTGGTAAGTACAGTACGTCCGTAGCCGCCAAGCCGTCCCGTAGCAGGACAGCCACACTACAATCGGTAGAAGAGGCGTGGGAGATGTGGGCGGTATATCCGTAGAAGTCAGGGAAACTAGCGACACATACTTCCTGCAAGAGGGCTACGTCGATGTCCGCCGCATCGAGCATGCGTTGTAGCATTGTCAGTTTGTGTGGTGCCCTTATCGCGTTGATATTGATTGTGGCAAGGCGAAAGGTGTGCTGCCTAGCCTCTTCTCCTGGGGTAGACGCCATTGCAATCGAAGATAACCGCAAGAGATGCCGGACCCACCGAACCCGTTACATATCATGAGTCTTTCACGCTAGGAGTGGCATCCCCAATGCCACCCCCTCCCCTGTCACCCGTGCCCTCTCCAGGAAGTTCCTCGGCATCGTCCGACCACAGTGGGTGCAAAACGATGCTGTGTAGCTGATCGGCACCTAAATCTCTCTCACGCACGTCGTCTTTGGTAGAGGTAGACGGAGCGCCATCCATCGACGCGACCTGCTGCATCTGTGGTGCAAGGAGTAACTGGGCACTCGTAGTATGGGCAAGTGAACCGTCTACACCACTTAGATCCTCAGCAGGCGCAGCACCCATGCCGTCTGACGACATGTCACTTTCTTGACCGGGCGTGTGTTGGAGGCAATCGTCAGAAGGGGTCCGCCGACGTCGCTTGCGTCGTCGAGGCGAACGTTGCTTTCGAACGTGGACATCCGTATCCGAATGTGGGAGGCAATCCAGCGTCGTATCACCTTCTGCTAGGAAAGCCGCGGTCGGGACAATGTTCGCGTCCACGTCCATCTCGTTCTGATTGTTATCTTGCGTCTGGATTCCGTGGGACTGTTGCTGCTGTTGTTGCTGCGGAGTAGGCGACATACGGGTTGGCATCTGGGTTCCTTCCACTTCCTCCCTTGGTCCTTCTGACGTCGATGGATGTTGTATAGTTGGTTGGTTGTTTGGGGAAGGAGACCAGACAGCGTGGTCATCGGTCTCATCGGATTAGGGAAGGACGGGGAAGGAAGTCGGCTGTGCCCTTTCAAAGGAGCCTTCCCGGCATTTGCCTGGAGCGATTTAGAGAAATCACGGAAAACATAAATCAGGATGGCCGGACGCGGGATTGAACCGTCGTCCTCCCGAATACGAGTCCAGTGTGCTAACCAATTCGCCACTTCGCTCGGTAGACACACGTGCATCTGTCACTGCCTGCCATGGGAAAGCTATTCAGTGTCTCTTACTGAAGGCGTACATTTACCAACTATTAGAATCTAAATGAAAGATAGTAGTTTCTGTGCAATCGCTTTCAAATTTGTATACTGCACTTTGTTGTCAATAGAAAGGCATTGTGAAAATCTCAGCTTCCTAGCGGGCATATTTTCGGAGATAGATAAACTTACTTTAATGTTAGAAAAACTACACTTGAGAAAGGAAATTCACCTGGGAACATTTATGACTTGTTTTTGGTTGTCAATTGAAATACTCACCTGACGTATCAGGGTATAGAATTATTTAATTGAAATTTAATTTAAAAATTTCAGATACCTTACATTTTCGTAGTATGAAATCTAGAATAACTTCAGAAAGAACTAATAAAATCAGCATTTATTTTATTATGTGTTATGTGAGTCTGTGAGTAAATTCGAGTGTGTGTGTGTGGGACATTCGTCAAATTTCAGTATTGTATTATATACCGTCTTACGTAACCAGCAAGAGTTACACAAGCCTGTCGTGGGAAAATGATGCTATGGGATTTACCCACTTTGCTGATGACGTATGTCTAGGTGTGATTGATACTGTAACAGACCAGCCAGAAAGTCAGCTGGAGTAAAATCTGTATCTAAAGAATATTTCCAGAATTATTGTCTTTTCGGTTATGAAACGTTACTGTAATATTTGTATGTCAGATTGCCGTTGATGCGTCTGTTGTAAGGATTTGTGCAGACCAGTTCAGGCGCGAGGATGATCAAGAACGAATATTCTGATTGGCAGCCAGCATGCTCAGCCAATCAGAATTGATACGGTTCCCGCTCGTTACCTGATAGATATACTGGAAGTGAGTTTGGAAGAAGAGAGTCGCTCGCTAGCTTCGAACGCGGACGTTCATGTTTCTAGTGCCAGTAAAAATAATGTGTAAGATGAAGAATTACTTAGTGTTTGAGTTATTTGCGAGCTAAGTCGATAGCAGTTGTTGATGAGGGCTGCTTGGCGAAATTTCAGAGGTTTTGACTACATCTGTTGAACAGATGTTCGCGTGTGAAATATTGGCCTTCGTAGAATCCGCATTGTATGTTTCAGTATTCAACAACTGTGCATTTTTGGCAAGCAGTTTCTTTTTTAGAAATCCACAAGAAGGACTGAATGTAATAACTCGTATTAGTGGTGAAATTAATGACTTTGAAAACGTTGTTTAATTTGGGTCCGGTTTGGACAGATTTCTGACTGCTGTGCGTGTGAAATTTGTGTATGAATCGTGAACTGGAATGAAATAGCCAGTAGTATAAATGTTGACTGAATAGTACTTTTCTTTGGTTATCAAGGACAAAATAAACATTATTGTTTGGAAATTTCGAGCATTATTGACCAGAAGCCAATGCATTTTCTTACTGCCCGATAAAATTGGATCACAGTATTTCTACAGAACTTCCTTTCATAACTAGAGTTGCGCGGCCTCAGTAACTGTAGATATTAGGTAGTGTTATTATCAACGCTGCTTTTACATAATCTTGTAAGTATCTATGATGCCGAGTAAAGGGACACTGAGCAGACGCCATTCTGAGGTAGGTGAATTTCAATTTGCAGGCTGCACAGTGACAACGACGAATAGACACGAGAAATTAAACCTCGAGCCGCCGCATTTTCCCATAATCAAAGTGTTCCATGAAAATACCAAGATTCTCAATGTGTTCCACAGAGGAAAAGTATTGGAATCGCTGACGTAGATGATCATAGAACTCTATATTCCTTTGCATCTCTTGCACTCACCAAACATTATTGAACTGTAAAATGAGTGCAAATACGGTTACAATAGTGCTTTACAATCATGCGAGTAGGATCGAATTGATGCCCTTTGATCCAGAGCACTTTTATTTACATTAACTTGCGTGGCTACTCTCTCATAGGATTCGAGGAGAGACATTAATCTGACGCCAGTGTTAACAGATCGTAGCCGTGACTTATACCAGGCGGGATAACTGCAAAGTAAAGTTCATTAGCGCAAATTTACTTTTACTAACAAACTTTGAAATAATTTAATGTGAGTTAATGACAGATAAATATGCAGTCAATACGCTCTCTCGTTAGGGTAAATCAGTGAAAAATTGCAACATAAAATTTGGTTCTACAAAACGCGAAGAAGAGTCATCTACATTTTACTTTCCTTTTTACTGCTTTATGTACATTTTATCACCGATTTAATGGGACCACATCGCAAATAAATGAAACTATTTTTCATTAGACAGGAGGGAAATATTAACAAGCATAGAATTCACGATGCTGTAGATGGCATAGAATGTATATCACATACAAACTAATAAACTAAAACCTGCTAGGTGTAACGGATATAAGTGTAGATATTTTATATTTGTTACCTTAATCTGCACACATATCATTGTGTTCACTGTTTTTTCTCTGCATCAAACAGTCTATCCAAAAACACGTCACAATCTTTACGACCTGGGGGTTACTGCACAGTCGTACTGAGCCAGTAAGTGGACTATGACTGTCAGTATAGACTAATATTTTTGCGTCCACGCAGTCATGCTTGAACTGACCTGCTGCCCAGGGGAAAATAAGCATTAATTGTTTGCTCTTTCAACATGTACTTGCAGCTACTAAAGAACCTCAAAGCAGAGGACTTATAATAGCTCTAATTATTAGTCTACAAATGACCTAAATACTGATGTAATGATGTTCAGTACACCACCCTCAGTCACCAATAGAAACATCTGCACTTACATTTGTACAACCTTCGTATATAAATCTACAGGTAAGATAGTTTAATTCTGTTTCCTGGCTAATACAAATATCTACAGTAAACAGTGACTCTTCGGAGACGATAATTGCTGTTATTACGAGTATATGAAAAATTAAAAATATTAACATCTGTGAGTTTACCGTCCTGTTGTCTTCTACTGATACTAGCGATGAATTATTATTTTTATGATGTTGGTCTTACGACTCTTTTGCTTTCATCCGCCAAATTTTTCTTATATAGGTGCTAATCTGTCCACCTCTACACGAATGCTGCAGCCAATAACGTCTATAATATGTTTTGCATATTCCAGTTATTCTTATTATTTTCATCTACTTCTCTATCTACACACCGCAAATCACCTTACGATGTGTGGCGTAGTTTACTTCTGCTGTCATTATTTCCTTCACATTTCCCTGCCAAGTGCCAAGTGACAAGTGACACCTCAATACCGAATTTGGTGTATATAGATGCTAATTCCTCAACGACCTCGAAAATTAGATAAAGACGTCGAGCTACTATGTTCAAATGTACAAATGTGTGTGAATTCTTAAGGGAGCAAACTGCTGAGGTCATCGGTCCCTAAGCCTACACACTACTTAACCTAACGTAAACTAACTTACGCTAAGGACAACGCACAAACCCATGCCCGAGGGAGTACTCGAACCTCCGACGAGGGCAGCCGCCCGGACCGTGGCAAGACGCCCAAGACCGGGCGGCTAACCCGTGCTGTCCGCAGCTCGTGGTCGTGCGGTAGCGTTCTCACTTCCCACGCCCGGGTTCCCGGGTTCGATTCCCGGCGGGGTCAGGGATTTTCCCTGCCTCGTGATGACTGGGTGTTGTGTGATGTCCTTAGGTTAGTTAGGTTTAAGTAGTTCTAAGTTCTAGGGGACTGATGACCATAGATGTTAAGTCCCATAGTGCTCAGAGCCATTTTTTTTAACCCGTGCTGGCTACATTGTACCTACGGTCCAATCTGGGAATGGCGAAGTACGGTTTTGACTTGCCCCTCTGACGCCTAATGGCCACGATAGTACTGTCTGAGTACGTGTAGGGTACTCCAAGAAGGGAAGGCGACAGTATCACAAACCTGCTGACAGTAGTACTGCTCCATAGCTCCGGCAGCAGGAATTGAGCTGTCACGCTCGGCGGCCCCCCGCCAGCTGTGACAATGGACGGCGCAGCAGCTGCCCGGCTGTGTTCTAGCCAGCAGAGGCCCGAGCACCAATCTGACCTCTGGCGTACCTTACGTCTCTGTAATGTCAGCGCCCTCGACATAATCAGCTCTGAGGTCAGAACTGACTTCTGAAGTTACAACACCACGAAATATCAGATAAATGTACTGTGCCTCGTAAGCAGGCCGGAGTGGCTGAGCGGTTCTAGGCGCTACAGTCTGGAACCGTGCGACGGCTACGGTCGCAGGTTCGAATCCTGCCTCGGGCATGCATGTGTCTGATGTCCTTAGGTTAGTTAGGTTTAAGTAGTTCTAAGTTCTAGGGTACTTATGACCTCAGAAGTTGAGTCCCATACTGCTCAGAGCCATTTGAACCATTTTCTTACTGTGCCTTGCAAGAAACCGATACAAACGGTACAGTTCAGCTACAGGCGAACATTGCCACCTCCCGCTTTCTGGTGTTCTCTGGCTCTGAGCACTATGGGACTCAACTGCTGAGGTCATTAGTCCCCTAGAACTTAGAACTAGTTAAACCTAACTAACCTAAGGACATCACAAATATCCATGCCCGAGGCAGGATTCGAACCTGCGACCGTAGCGGTCTTGCGGTTCCAGACTGCAGCGCCTTTAACCGCACGGCCACCTCGGCCGGCGGTGTTCTCTAATAAACGTCTTTGCAGAAATAATGGAAGAAGTACACAACACCAGTCTCTACAATTTCAAGAAGTCTTTCTTATACAGTTACCCGCACGTTTTTGGTTCTGCTGGCAAACATCGGTGGGTAATGGTTAAACTCACTGTCTCAGTGGCTGTTTGTATTTGATACCGGAACAGTAATTCATTTCGCTCGGACAAAAGTCATATCAGGCTTCCCATACAAAACGAATGAGTGGTTCAAATCTACATCTACATCTACATCTACATCCATACTCCGCAAGCCACCTGACGGTGTGTGGCGGAGGGTACCTTGAGTACCTCTATCGGTTCTCCCTTCTATTCCAGTCCCGTATTGTTCGTGGAAAGAAGGATTGTCGGTATGCCTCTCTGTGGGCTCTAATCTCTCTGATTTTATCCTCATGGTCTCTTCGCGAGATATACGTAGGAGGGAACAATATACTGCTTGACTCTTCGGTGAAGGTATGTTCTCGAAACTTTGACAAAAGCCCGTACCGAGCTATTGAGCGTCTCTACTGCAGAGTCTTCCACTGGAGTTTATCTATCATCTCCGTAACGCTTTCGCGATTCCTAAATGATCCTGTAACGAAGCGCGCTGCTCTCCGTTGGATCTTCTCTATATCTTCTATCAACCCTATCTGGTACGGATCCCACACTGCTGAGCAGTATTCAAGCAGTGGGCGAACAAGCGTACTGTAACCTACTTCCTTTGTTTTCGGATTGCATTTCCTTAGGATTCTTCCAATGAATCTCAGTCTGGCATCTGCTTTACCGACGATCAACATTGTATGATCATTCCATGGTTCAAATCGCTCTGAGTACTATGGGACTTGACATCTGAGGTCATCAGTCCCCTAGAACTTAGAACTACTTAAACCTAACTAACCTAAGGACATCACTCACATCCATTCCCGAGGCGTGATTCGAACCTGCGACCGTAGCGGTCGCGCGGCTCCAGACTGAAGCGCCTAGAACCACTCGGCTACTCCGGCCGGCAAACGAATGAGTGTCCTACAACCAAAAACAAATGGCAACACAGAGTAAAAGAAAATCGATGACAACTGATATGGGCACAAAGGGGATTAAACATGTAATGGACGTATGTTAAACAAAAACTGATAGACTATTCACATTTTTTCCTAATAAGTGGTATAGTGCAACGGGTAACACAGCACACATTCGGAGGGATCGAGATCCTGTTCTCTGCAACTTATTTCAGTTTTTTTCTTTTTATCTTAAATTAAAAGGCGTAGCAAATTGTTAAAAAAGTCCTGGGTGGTTCCTTGACCCTAAAAATATTCGGCGACGATAATGACCTAACGTGGAATGGAAATGAAACTTTGTCGTTCTTTTTCTTTCTCCGGTCGCCAGTGTTAGTGTAGTAGTGCAAGGGGACTCGCGTTGGTCCCTACTGTTGCAGACATCATTACTCCAGTCTCTGCCAGTGGGTATGATACTGAAGTGGACAGAACAACTTTAAGTATTCACAGTACACCAACGGTTGATAGATGGAAACTGTTGGCTGATCCGTGTCTTTCGACGGAAAACACTCTTACTGTCTGGGGATTCTAAGGCAAACGCCTGGGTTCGAGTAGTGGAACAGCAGAATTAAATATTTCTGGAAAGTTTCTGTAAGCTGTAGTCAGCCCGCCCGGTTAGCGGTGCGGTCTAACGAACGGATTTCCGGGCGGGAAGTAGCGCCCGGTTCCCGGCACGAATCCGCCCGGCGGATCTGTGCCGAGGTCCGGTGAACCGGCCAATCTGTTGATGGTGTTTAGACCGTTTTCCATTTGGCGAATGCGGGCTGGTTTCCCTTATTCCGCCTCAGTTACATTATCTCGGCGATTGCTTCGCAAACAAGTTCTCCACGTACGCGTACACCACCGTTACTCTACCACGCAAACATAGGGCTTACACTCGTCTGGTGTGAGACGTTCGATGGGGGGGGGGGGGGGTGCGGGGGGGGGGGGTTCACCATGGGTCGAACCGCATAATAACCCTGGGTTCGGTGTGGGGCGGCGGAGGGGTGAAGTGGACTGCGGTCGTTGTCGTGGGGTTGTGGACCATTGCGGCTGCGTCGGGGACGGAGCCTCTCCGTCGTTTCTATGTCCCCGGTTAACATACAATACAATACAAGCTGTAGTCAAACCATTCTCCGTAACACTGTCTCTCAGGAGAGGCAGTCCGGAGTAGAGGGCAAGAAGTTTCAGTGATGCTTCGTATGGGGCCGTTAGGCGACTCACGTTCCCCAAACTGTAGAGGTTTACCAGCCATAAAAATTCCTCTTCAACTTGCGAGATGCAAAAGTTTTGATCTGTGAGCACTGTTGAATTCTGTAGTAAGAGTCATTCTGCAACCCAAACAAGTTCGCCACTGGCAACTTATTCATGATAACAGCGCGAGATATGCGCTCAATCTATCAATAATCAGAAGAAGAATTCACAAGCTGCAAATGCTATTGGATATCAGTTGTACAGCTTGTCAATGAGGCATTAAATTTGTGCCGTGCAAGGACTCGATCTTCCGATTATCGTGAGTGGTTGTCTTAAATACTTCGGCTATCCGTGCACGCGTCCCGGACCGCTCCAAACTTCCATACGTCACCGTAGCCATGTCCTGTACTCGCACAATTGCTCTGATTCCTCCACACGGAAAGACTTTATTATTGCTGCCTGACCTATTTAGGCATTGAATATTACTTTTAGTGTTCGTATTTTACGGTTTACTATGAAATGTACATTGCATACTATCCATACCTTCCTGAAACAGAAGATGTATTTGAAAATTAACCATTCAGCCACACATGCACACCTCCTAGACTGTACCAAACCTCCACATGTCACAGCCTCCAAGCTCTGTGTATGCATGCATGCGTGTCTGAAGGACATTTCATTGCGCATCGTAAAATATTATACGCCCAGACAGGCTACGGCAATAATAATATAGTCTCTCCCTCTGCAAGAACCACAGCAAGTGAGTGAATACTGGATGTGGATACTATGACATACGGAGGTTTGGATTGGTCCAGGACGCGTGCACGTATAGCCAAACTGCTTAAAGCGACCTCTCGTGATAAGAGGAAATGCAGGTTCCAGCGCCCGTCCGACACAAATTTTTACGTGTCACTAATAAATTGTACAGCTGATCTCTAATCATATTCGCAATTTGCGAATACATCTACCATTTTAGACAGGTGTAGATCATCTGCAGTGCCTGCTGCTTCAAACGTGCATACGTGTCTGAGACAGATTGCATAGTACTCTGTAAACCACATGCACTGCAAAATAGTATTTCGTTGTTATTTTGCTTAAATTACTTAATTTCTCCAACATATTTCGACGTAGGGCTTCATCGTTAGGCAAATAAGGCAACATACAGGGTGTTTCAAAAATGACCGGTATATTTGAAACGGCAATAAAAACTAAACGAGCAGCGATAGAAATACACCGTTTGTTGCAATATGCTTGGGACAACAGTACATTTTCAGGCAGACAAACTTTCGAAATTACAGTAGTTACAATTTTCAACAACAGATGGCGCTGCGGTCTGGGAAACACTATAGTACTATATTTTCCACATATCCACCATGCGTAGCGATAATATGGCGTAGTCTCTGAATGAAATTACCCGAAACCTTTGACAACGTGTCTGGCGGAATGGCTTCACATTCAGATGAGATGTACTGCTTCAGCTGTTCAATTGTTTCTGGATTCTGGCAGTACACCTGGTCTTTCAAGTGTCCCCACAGAAAGAAGTCACAGGGGTTCATGTCTGGCGAATAGGGAGGCCAATCCACGCCACCTCCTGTATGTTTCAGATAGCCCAAAGCAATCACACGATCATCGAAATATTCATTCAGGAAATTAAACACGTCGGCCATGCGATGTGGCCGGGCACCATCTTGCATAAACCACGAGGTGTTCGCAGTGTCGTCTAAGGCAGTTTGTACCGCCACAAATTCACGAAGAATATCCAGATAGCGTGATGCAGTAATCGTTTCGGATCTTAAAAATGGGCCAGTGATTCCTTTCGAAGAAATGGCGGCCCAGACCAGTACTTTTTGAGGATTCAGGGACGATGTGACTGCAACATGCGGCTTTTCGGTTCCCCATATGCGCTAGTTCTGTTTGTTGACGAAGCCGTCCAGGTAAAAATAAACTTCATCAGTAAACCAAATGCTGCCCACATGCATATCGCCGTCATCAATCCTGTGCACTATATCGTTAGCGAATGTCTCTCGTGCAGCAGTGGTAGCGGCGCTGAGGGGTTGCTGCGATGAATTTTGTATGGATAGAGGTGTAAACTCTGGCGCATGAGACGATACGTGGACGTTGGCGTCATTTGGACCGCAGCTGCAACACGGCGAACGGAAACCCGAGGTCGCTGTTGGATCACCTGCTGCACTAGCTGCGCATTGCCCTCTGTGGTTGCCATACGCGGTCGCCCTACCTTTCCAGCACGTTCATCCGTCACGTTCCCAGTCCGTTGAAATTTTTCAAACAGATCCTTTATTGTATCGCTTTTCGGTCCTTTGGTTACATTAAACCTCCGTTGAAAACTTCGTCTTGTTGCAACAACACTGTGTTCTAGGCGGTGGAATTCCAACACCAAAAAAATCCTCTGTTCTAAGGAATAAACCATGTTGTCTACAGCACACTTGCACGTTGTGAACAGCACACGCTTACAGCAGAAAGACGACGTACAGAATGGCGCACCCACAGACTGCGTTGTCTTCTATATCTTTCACATCACTTGCAGCGCCATCTGTTGTTGAAAATTGTGACTACTGTAATTTCGAAAGTTTGTCCGCCTGAAAATGTACTGTTGTCCCAAGCATATTGCAACAAACGGTGTATTTCTATCGCTGCTCGTTTAGTTTTTATTGCCGTTTCAAATATACCGGTCATTTTTGAAACACCCTGTAGAAACATGTTTTATAGAGACCTTTACATAGTTCTTTGTTATGTTCTAGTGCCGCCAATTTTGCCTCACTATGAGGTCGTATCTTGAAACATATTGTAGAAATAAGATAATTTAAGCATGAGAATAAGGAATGGCATAGAAGCAGTCGCAGTTTGCATTATAAATTTAAGGAGATGTCAGTTATTAATTTACGAAACGTTGTTGCTTACCGACATACTGCATATAAAGACTGCAGCATATATTGCGGAAAGAGTGATACAGCGGGACAGCGGTCGGCGTGCTGCAAATAGTGTACGTTTATACACCTACAATGAAAATAGTAAAAGTATATTTATAATTACTTAATTCCCACTGTTATCTGTTGCATCCATCGTGCCAAAGTACGTATAAACCGCTGATGAATAAACAAAAGAGCCATTCGATTTCTAGTCCAAAGTTGTCACATTTGTAAGCAAGAAAAGAAGTGTGTAGCTTGAAGAAAAGACACCTCCGTTAAAACTACATGAAGATTGTAACTACCTTCAGTTCTTGTTTAGTCGCTGCACTGTCCTAGTTGTTTCGTCAAAATATTGTGAAAATACTCTTCGCCTTCTTTATCAGGCAGCGGGGAACAGATTACTAGATAGCCTCGACAGTGCAATTAAAATGCTTCAGAACAGCAGTAAACAGAACGGTTGGCCAGTTAAACCCCGTCCTTGGCCTCGTTTTCTGACTCCCTACTGCTGTAAACATTACTGCTCTCCGAGTCCGCTGTAATAAACTTCATAAATAGCTCAGTTATTCTTTCCCTCTATACAACCAATGACTTCAAACGTCACTGCATTTCCAAGCAATCGCCCACTTCACCGTTTTATGGTATGGAAACATAAAACATGTTCAATTATCCGTAAAATCTCTTACGTCAGCTATGTAAAATGCATAAAAGTTTTTACATGCTCAGTGGCACTAGCAGAAGAGCAAACGGTAGTGTACCTAATGTAAGCACTCTTTTTATATATAACATTTCTACCGTGTTGCTGTACGACTTCCTTGCAGATGCACATCATAAAAAAACGGACATCAAGGAGAAATCCAATAAGGCGAGCAGACTGGAAGAGTTCTATTTTCTTAAACAAAACTGGCAAGCAGTGAGTGACCTTTTCTAGATATAACTCTGTAGTGCAGCTCACTGACGAATTCATATGATGCCAGAAATTAATTTGTTAGGTAGCTGATGACGTGAATTCCAGTGATACAAGAGAAGCTATCAAAATTCGGTCGTTATCAATACGCTCTACGGTTACCGGTCATAAAAATAGGAAATCTAGGAAAACACAGTATGGCTGCCAGATTCAAAGTTTTCTATGTACCCCTGGAAAACTGATATTTTCTACGTTCAACTCTGTAGAACAGATCACGGACGAACTTATATAATGCTAATGATTATTGGCTTAAGAAGCTGAAAATGTGCATTGCAGTGATACAACCGAAATAGCCAGATTTCGGTCAATTTTACTATGTAAAAGCAATAAGGCAGTGTTACGCAAAACAAGAGAAATAACACACAAACATTTTCACTAACTAATACTGCTTTTCACGTTATCCCTAACACAGTGAGTACAGGTAGCCGTACCTGGGAAACCATTTTGATTACAGTGTATTTCATACGATATTTTCCTTGAGAAGGATTGAAAACGTGTCTTCATTGTGTATTCCCGTTTCCTCTTTTCTCTATAAATTTGTTAAACTGTTCCGGCTTCTTTGTTCTTCCGTAACACCTGCACAATCGTTCAAAAATAATAAAATCAGTTCATCCTCTTGTTTTTATCTTTCTCCTATAGGTCTACGTTTGCATTCAATCTGAAGCACAAATGTCGAGTTGAAGATCATAAGAAATTTCGTATTTAATTTTTCTATTTCGTTTGTTTATATATTTTCTTATCAACAGTTTTGTAATCTGTGTATTGTCTCGACCATAAGCAAGGAGCTCTGGCTCGCAAGCTTCAACGGAATGTGATAAATACAAAAATTAATTGGCAAGTGGCCAATGGGGGAATGCAGAATGTTTCAAACAGCTGCATTTCTAAAAATGTTGGAAGTAGATTACAGGGTTACACGATATTTTTCCTGCGTAACAATTCGTACAATCACCTCTTAAAGTGTTATTGCGTCTTCTTAAAAAAATATTTTTGCTGAAACGTATACGGTTGTTTAGTCCCGTTTCTTAATTATGCTCGAGAAGAAGCACCTAGCGGAATTCAAAATCCTCTGAGCGACAGTACTTGTAACGCGAATAGCAAACTGATTTGGACTCTAATATGGAATTCCTTAAGGACCTTCCAGTAAGTTTCCTGATTCTGCTGAAAGAAGCCAATCATCACTACCATGTACAATATGACGAAAATGGCATTTCAGCATAGTTCCTCTTGAACGTCGAATGTTGTTTGTCACTGCAGCACCCTGCTCGATTTAAAAAGCACTCCGTATACACTTTAACTGTTTCAGAGAAAATTACAAACTGATATCAGCAAAGACGGGCACAAACGTCGTTAAGCTTTGGATAAGATCCACAGACGGTTGTGATCATTTCTTCACATACGAAGTGGCAATAAGCTTTTGAAAGACCGTCACTATTGCAATGTACAAATGGGTAACAAATCAAAGAGATTCAGTGATCATGATGAACACGCAATTGACGTCATTCAAAATTCAAGCTTAAGTTAAACAGTGAGTAGAAGTTGGAACATCTGTTCTCACATATGTATGACTTTAAACGTGTTTCAGACCAAAAAATTGTGGCGCACAAGCTACATAGAAACTGCGACAACGCTAATAATTTTTTAAGATTGTTTGTGTTGCAGTTTACAAATGACGAAACAAGAACTTCGTATCGAATTCCGTGGTCTAAAACTGTCCACAAGCCACCAGCGACTGGTGCTAAGACTAGATCTTATTCTAAAAATATGCGATGCTGCTAAAGTTACAGCACTCAAATGAAAGAGACAAAATCGTTTGAATTTAATCATTGGCTCCAGTAAGGCACTAAACCATATTGGAGTATCTGCTCATAGCGACATTTGCTGGAACCACCAGCCGGCCGAAGTGGCCGTGCGGTTCTAGGCGCTGCAGTCTGGAACCGCGAGACCGCTACGGTCGCAGGTTCGAATCCTGCCTCGGGCATGGATGTCCTTAGGTTAGTTAGGTTTAAGTAGTTCTAAGTTCTAGGGGACTGATGACCGCAGCTGTTAAGTCCCACAGTGCTCAGAGCCATTTGAACCATTTTTGAAAACTAATGGGAACAAATAAAAGGTGGAAAGATTCATTGGCTCTGAGCACTATGGGACTTAACAGCTGTGGTCATCAGTCCCCTAGAACTTAGAACTACTTAAACCTAACTAACCTAAGGACATCACACACATCCATGCCCGAGGCAGGATTCGAACCTGCGACCGTAGCGATCTCGCGGTTCCAGACTGCAGCGCCTAGAACCGCACGGCCACTTCGGCCGGCTGGTGGTTCCAGCAAACGTCGCTATGAGCAGATACTCCAATATGGTTTAGTGCCTTACTGGAGCCAATGATTAAATTCAAACGATTTTTGCTCTTTCATTTGAATGCTGTAACTTTAGCAGCATATATATATATATATATATATATATATATATATATATATATATATATATATATATATATATATCGGGGCGGTTAGTAGACCCGCAACCGAGCGCCTCCCCAGGTGGCGGATAGGGAAATGCCTCCTAGATATAGGTGGTACCGAGGAAATGAAATACTCGGGGCGGACCAAAACTACTAGTAGCGTTTGTTCCCACAGTGGGCGGCTACAAAAGGCGTCTGCTCCACATGTCAGTGGCGGCCTCAACCAACCTCCTGATCTGGAAAGTCAGGTTGTAGTCGGCAGCATCCCATACATCCAACTACTAAACATCATGATGGTACAACGAGAAAAATCTCATTGCTCCGGGCCCCAGTCAATAGACTGGGATCGTCGTGAGTATCGGATTCCGGGGGCTCACGGACATCATGAGACGAATCGGAGCTTCTCAAACTCCCTCAAGACCAAACGCAAACACTACATCGGCACACTCAACGTGAACACACTGATGAAGACAGGAAAGATCAAACAACTGACAGACACTCTCGAAAAATTTCAAATCAAAATATGTGCACTGCAAGAAACACGATTCACAGTCGAAGACCATTTCCACACGGAGGATTTCAGAATATACAAAGGAAAACCATCGAGACAACTGAAAAACCTAAGGCTTTTTGGCACAGGATTTGCAGTACACAGGTCCATCACGGACAGCATAATCGACTTTTCGTCACCAAACGAAAGAATCAGCACCATCATAGTGAATATGACTGGATATCAACCACCCAACTTATGCTTCAGAAGACCGGATGGAACCCTAGAAACCATACCCAAAACAAATGTGACATTCTGGCAAAGTACTTTGAAAAACTGCTCAACACGGACCCCTCCCCCCCCCCCCCCCCCTATGGAAGGAATGATGACAGAAACGAGCACGTACAATCCAGATAGTGAACCTCCAACTCTAGAAGATGTTAAAGAAATAATCAAGTCACTCAAGAATCGTAGAGCACCAGGAGAAGACGGCATCATCGCGGAAATCTGGAAGTTACTAGACCCAGAACTCACCAAAGACATTCAAGGGATCTTGGAAGATATCTGGAAGACCATGAAAATTCCTGACGACTGGAAAACTACCCTGATACCCCCACTACACAAAAAAGGTGACAAGACTGACCCGAACAACTACAGAGGAATATCCCTACTACCGGTCACATAAAACATCCTCTCTAAAGCTTTACTGAACAGACTAGAATGCCATACCGACCACTTGATTGTGGAATACCAAGCAGGCTTCCGTAAAGGGCGGTCTTGAGCGGAAAAAATTTGGAGCCTGAAAATGATTTTACAACACAAACAGAACCTGATCATTACCTTTGTCGACTTCAAAACGGCGTACGACTCTCTTTAAAATTCTAGCAGAATA
The DNA here is from genome assembly GCF_023864345.2 of Schistocerca serialis cubense. NCBI lineage: Eukaryota > Metazoa > Arthropoda > Insecta > Orthoptera > Acrididae > Schistocerca > Schistocerca serialis. Next base: position 644,925,189 of record NC_064639.1, read on the forward strand.
CACAGTAGACATCAAAACACGGGCTATCATAGAGCAAACTATAACCAACACGACCTCCAAAGTAAAGTTCTGTGGGGAGCTATCAGAGCCCTTTGAAATTCGCACAGGTGTCCGACTAGGCGATGGCCTCTCACCTCTCCTTTTCAATCTGGTGTTAGATAAGGTAACAAAAGAATGGGAAACATCACAACAGGGGATAACCTTAGGGAACCTACAAATTAAATTCCTGGCTTTTATAGGCGATTTGGCGATTTTTACGAAAGGTATAAAGGAAACAAAAGACGCTATTGAAAAACTGCACGAAATCGCTTCCAAAACTGGACTACAGGTCCCTTACACAGTTTATGAGCACAAAGAAACTCTCATCTTTGAACACAAATTATGGCACGATTTACAAAACGGTAAACTTCAAATACCTAGGTGAAACACTACAAATGAGTGGACATAACAGAGACTCAAACGAAGAAAGAAAGACTAAACTGGACAAGGCATACAAAGTAGTGTGGAATCATTACAACATGAAGTCTATCTCACAAAAAGCGATATTACGCCACTACGACATGGTGGTGCTCCCCGAGGCACTATATGTAGCAGAGACCACACTAATCCTAGGTCATACACGTATCAGACAACTAGAAAAAGTAGAACGGAAAATACTTAGGAAAATATTTGGCGCAAGTAACAACAATGGAATATGGATCAAGAAACCTACAGAGGAACTATACAATCATACGGAGACAATCACAGAAAAGATTAGAAAACGCAGACTACAATTCTATGGACACCTATACAGAATGCCATCACACAGGCTGACCAAACAGATCTTTGACTGGGTAACCACTAGAAACAACAAATGGGTGGCAGACGTAAAAAAACGACCTGAACCAACTCAACATAACAGCAGGCACAATAAACGACAGAATAAAATTCAGAAACATCATTAAGAAAAGTAAATTATATGAGATACAATGTGACAAACGAACAGGCGTAAAATTGACCGAAGAACGTAAGCTAGATCACAGCCGGAAGATGAAAGAAATATGGGCAACCAAAAAGGCATCAAGATGAAGCCGAAGACACAAAGCCGACAAGAAGCATGGACAGAGGACCGGAAACAGAAACACAGCGAGCGAATGAGGGAAGTTTGGGCAGCAAGGAAGGCAGCAAATGGAACTGGCCATGTAGTTTAGTCCAAATGCGCTCTTTAAGGGAAAAACACCAACAATAATACAGAAATGTTCACTCGCCTAAAGAATAACACATCCACAATTTTTTAAAAGGAGCCCTCTCGCAAGAAATGACACATCATTCTCACATAACAAAAGACACACACACACACACAAAACGAAAAATATCAAACCGCACACACTACACGAACACCCAACGACAGCTGGCAATACTAGACACTATAAACACCCAAATGTTTAACACGCAATGAAAAGTGCAAGTGATGTGCTCTAATAAATTCGGGTGAAGAAAACAACGACAGAAATCGGCCAGCTGGAGTATGCGGACCGAATGGACACATCTTTAGGACCACACACATGCTATAGCAACACTGGAAATCGTAAAAACACCAAACGATAGTTTAAAATCACGAAACTTGTGCTACAGAATTTGTTTCTAATGTGAAAAGCAAGAGAAAAACACGAGAAAACGCAGCATAGTAACGTATTTGTAGTCACTAAAAACGCATTTATTACATTTACAGAAACAAACATGTATTACAGGCCTCTGAAGATGGTTCATAAATAAAAGAAGCGTGTGAAAAAGAAACTGATTTTTTATTTAGCTGCAAAGGCAGAACATGCCTCCATCAATTTTGAAGCAACAAAGGAACGACGGAAAACGGAAAGGAAACAAAAAAATTAAGATATATGTCCCACGTAATTCTTTCGTTTGTAAATTTAAAAACTTTTAAAATGTTTACGGAGAGGTTATGACAATTTTTTTTCCTATTAATGAAACAAGTAACTGTGGTTGGGGGCGGGATATAATTTTGGTACATCATGTTCGTCCCTCCCCTCCCCTCCTATCCCCGCACTCACGCACCCTCACACAAAACATGGAGTACATATAGATGACAAATCCATTGAACTTGGTGCAGTTGAAAAAGGTGTTTTCTTTCAATAGGGCGTGGTAGACATTCCCATTTGTCGTCTCTCAGTGTCCGTTTTAGGAGTAATGGTTTCCGGCTAGGTGACCATGCTTTCTGGTGGCACTGACTGCTTTACGGTCAGCTCGACGTACATAGTAAGTTACTGCATAAATTACTGTACTATGGAAGAAGAAATATACGAAAATAAGTCGCAGACAATCCACTAGCAGTGTTCGTAAATCCCTGAAGAGATTCTTCGGGCAGTGCAGGCAAAGAAAGATGAGATTTTTAATAAATGTCGCCTATATAATGATATTATCTATGAACGGCGATTTGTAAAATATCCTTTATGGTACATATGTCATTAGAATTTATCGTCTTTCGTAATGTGAGGATCACCTTGTCAACAATCAAAATGTAAACACACGCACTGAAATTACCGTTATATTTTACAACCGTCGTACTTCCCGGAACTTATTTTTATCAAAGTGAGTAAAATTCTCACATAACATGTTTCGCACCTTCTGATTTACGAGCTTCGCATTAAAAGATGGAAGGAAGCGTTTAACGTGCCCACGGATTCGAAATCTTGAAATACGGAGAACAAGCTCGGATTGTTTCAAGCATGAGGAAGGAAATCGGCCGCGCCCTTTCAAATGAACCATTCCGGCATTTGTGTGGAGCGATTTAGGAAAATCGCGAACTTACATCTGTATGTTCGGGAGCGAGTGGAACCAGTCGTCATCCTGAACGCGAATCAACTGTGCTTACCACTGCGCCACCTCGCTCGACAGAACTGAAAGAAGAAAATTTAATTGACCACTGGTTATTAGACTAACAGGTACTAAGAAGATGAGAAATAACTTGAACTAGCTCCTTATTTGTTCGTCAAATAAAATATATCGACACTGAACGAGTAGAACGGTGCTCAGTAACAGTTGCAAGTTGCTGTTCGACGGCTTCCAAAAAAAAAAAAAAAAAAAAAAAAAAAAAAAAAAAAAAAAAAAAAAAAAACTGATTTTCAATATTTCAAATATTTATTAGCCGAATTCGAAAATGTATAACGCTGTCAATATCTACTCATTAAGAGGTTACCTAATCTTACGTTCAACATTTTACAAATTAAGTATTAAAGCTAGACACTGTGTATAAGCTACGTGAGGCAGCGTAACTCACCCAGACTATATTCGTCCACAATTTGGGAATGAGAGAGAGCACTTAGCGACATCCAACAGATAATTTCAAACCTTTTCAGAACTTTTTCTCGCTGATTTATCTTCAAAGTAATGAAAGAATAAACGTTTATCGGTGCAGCATAGATCATGAAAGGTGTTTCCGCCCACGCTATCCATAAAAACTAGCTGTGGCGGAACATTCTCTGGAAAATGGGCACAAAATTGCATTCGACAAGATCAACGGCTTCTGAGATAGCCCAATAAACGACGCAATAGAGATCAAAATATCGAACAACAGCAACAATAAAGACAATGCAAACGGATTGCAGCTGAGTACGGCCTAAGATTATGTGATTGGGGAGGTCGCGTCACCAGATCTTTGCCGTATATGGTGCGGGACAGAGCATTAATGACGTCACTGGCGAGGGTGCCGCTATATAAGCGTGGCAACCGGCATCCACATGACAGTCAGCCACCTGGCAATCGAAGAGGAGCTCCTTGCAGAAAGCTTGGTGGCAGTTAACCACTTGACATGACTGAAAACACGAAAATATTTTATTAATGGATATCATCGTGAGAGCACGCATTTATACATAAAAGTTTAACCCTTACTAAATTTTCGTTCAGTAAAATTTCCGCATCAGGCGCGACGCTTTAGTTTATTACTACTTTAATACTACTTCTATTCGTAATACATTATGCAGGCGGTACCCAAATGTACCACTGAACGCATATGCAAAATAATATCATTCTTCTACATATAGTTCAGAAGGTATTACGTGATAAACATGAGATGAGTGGAAGACGAGCCTTTCTCAAAACGGAGCTCTATTCTTAAAAGAATCAGGGGTGGGGAGGTTACTAGTTAATACAGGGCGACATCAGTTCATCATCATGCGTAATGGTGTGTATTTTGTAAATTCACATAAGTGAAGCTACTTCTATTCGTAAAGCTCGGGCTCTAAGTGTTCCGACAGCATTTCATTACAAAAATCACTGGTATTGCTGAAGACACACTGGTCTGGAAGCTGTAATTCACGCACATATTCGTGAGGAATAATCTGATGCGACGATCTTTTACTTTCCGTTGATACATCTAGCCGGCGCACAGTGGGCCAGATTCTTGAAAACGTGGCCAAAAAGGAGAAAAAAAAGTTTAAAGATCGGGATTTTGGACTATCAGGTTGGCAGCAGCAATGCTGGGACAACTGAATGCCGGCTGTGCGGACGACCAGATGTTCATTTGTTCGGTAATATCTCAGGTCAAATGCGGCAGTTCATTGTTAGCGTGCGCGCAGCTGGCCAGGCTACAAAAACAGTCGTGTTGTTGAAGGAAGTTATTTATGTTTTGTGCAAGTGAAACCAATACTTTCAATATGGAATTATTCCAGGAGGTATGTACTAGTGAAAAAACACTTATATCACTATTAAATCATCAATTATGCACGTTTACATTTCAATTAACGTACTACAGGGAAATGAATGACAAAATCGTAAAATGCGCTTAAAAAATAGAGATAAGTTACGAATTCCACGACATTCCGCTTTCTTTTGCGCTGTGTACGCAAGTATATATTATTACCTTTGTAAATTAAGCTTCAAATCCTGCGACTAGTTGCGACTCTGGCTTTGAGCCACGTTTTAAGCGACACTTGCAAAATGTCATTGTTCAGACATCTTCAAAAATGACAGTAGAATCAATTAATTATGAGTTTTACTTGTACAATTTAAATTACAATCGACACGTAGAAGCATTGTAAAGAATAAAATACTTAGAAAAATGACGAAAAGTGTAACACAATTTTTTTTTTTTAATTTCAGTTTCATCTGATCCAGCGTATTCCAGAATCGGATTTTCGAGGAAAGATATTTTTCTAATAACAAAAGAGTATTTGTCAAATGATTTGGAAGGGGTCATAAAACATTTGGAAAGGTCGTTGAGAGAAAAAAGTGGACATACAATTAAAATTCCCTATGATATGAGGCCGACCATTTCGATTTTGTTAACAAAGTTAAGAAGCAGGTATAAGGAAGCAACTCGGCGACAAGGATATTTTTTCAAAAAGAACGAAACCTTGTTAAATACAATAGTATATATTCCGATTGATTAGAAACCTGCAAGTGTGACTAAAGCAACAGGCCGACCTGCCACAAAATTTGAAACATTATCTGATAGGTCTAAAAGAAGGAGAACTGAGGAGATTCGTACGAAGTTCAGTCCTGACGAATTGTCGTTCGCCGCGCAAATGAGTCTTCGATCTTCGGGGAACCCAGATGCTGCGAAGATTGTGAAAGACGTCACACTCTCAAGTCCATCCAAGGTGAAAAAATACAAGGCAGGCTTGCGATTTTCAACATCATCGCCATCCTCATATGATGTAAATGAAGGTCTAGCACTCCTTTTCGACTTGAAATTGTCAAAAGAATCTTACCAGCATTTGAGAAATGGGGCTAAAGGAAAAGGCTTAAACACACTATATCCACCGTATTTAGCTATTTTGGTAGCAAAAAAGGCTTGCTGCCCTCCAGACGTAACCCTCACTTTTACCGAATCAAATGCTGAGGTACGGTTGCAAGCTTTGTTAGAGCACACTGTTCAGTGTGTTCTACTGCTGAAACGAGACTATATTTTACATATGAGTGATTCGGAAATGTCTAATATGGGCCTTATTTGTAAGTGGGGCTTTGACGGAACCTCCGGGCAAAGCATGTATAAAATGAAGTTTTCAGATTCGACTATTTCAGATGCAACTATATTTTTCACTTCGCTTGTTCCACTGAAACTTGCAGGTGTAAACGAAGAAACTAAAGAAGAAAAGATCTTATGGATTAATCTGAAGCCGTCTTCAACCCTCTTTTGCAGACCACTGAAGTTAGAATTTACAAAGGAAACAGAGCAAACGTCTTTAAATGAGAAAGCGTATTACGACAAACAGATTGAACAACTGCAGTCATTCGAAACAGTTATTCATGGGAAAGACATTTCCATTAAATACAATTTAAGCATGACCATAGTAGATGGTAAAGTGTGCAATGCTATCACCAACACGAAATCTGCGCAACGTGCTGTCTCTGCAAGGCTACGTCTGCCCAATTTAACAACATTGCCGATGTTTTGAAAAAAACAAGTTACCGCCGATTATCTGCAGTGTGGACTATCAACTCTTCACGCCTGGATTCGATGTTTTGAATGTTGTATTCATTTGGCATACCAAATGAAAACAAAAAAGTGGCAGGCACGTAAAGCAGAAGATCAAGAGGAAAAAGCAGTACTGAAAGCCAACATTCAAAAGGCTTTCAAAGAGCAGCTCGGAATTGTAATTGACATGCCGAAACAAGGGTTTGGCAGTACGAATGACGGAAACACCGCTCGACGTTTTTTTGGAAACACTCCAACATCAGCGCTGATAACTGGAGTTTCCGAAGAACTAATCCACCGTTTCCATATAATTTTGCAGACGATTTCGAGCGGACGACAGATCGACGTTGAAAAGTTTCGAGCATACGCCTTAGCAACTGCCAGGCACTACGTGAAAGAATACCCCTGGTACAACATGCCAACAGCAGTCCATAGATTGTTGATTCACGGTCCAGACATTATTTCTTCGGCCATTTTACCCATCGGTCAACTATCGGAGGATGCTCAGGAATCAACCAATAAGTTGATAAAGCAATATCGCCTGAGTTTTTCTCGAAAGTTTTCAAGAGTTAAGACTATGGAAGACGTGTTCAGGAGATTGTTGGCAATGACAGACCCCTACGTCTCTTCGTTACGCAAATCTTCGCCGAAGAAACTGAAGAGTTTGTCGCCAGAAGCCGTTGCCCTCTTAGTTCCTGTGGCAGAAGACTATGAAGATTCAGATGCAGATGCAGATGCAGATAATGAGGAAACAGTGTTTGAGGATGATGACGATTCAGTTGAAGCAGAAGATGAAAAAGAACAAGAAAATGAAAACTTATAAATTAAGTTATAAAAAATTTACAAAATAAATAATTGTAATTGAAATGAAATAATTTTTTGAAATATTTTACACCATCTTGTAATTTATATTTGGTCCTTCCTTCGAGTTTTCCACTTTTTTGGTTTATTTTTTAAGCATTAACTACAATAACCCCTAAATACTGACTTTTATATGAATAAAAATATGTAAATATAAATAAATAAAAAGACATAGATTTTGACCGCCATCTTGGATCCACCATTTTTAAATTTTTTGAACTCTGTCATCATCAGTAACCTCGATAATTCCCTAAAATTACTTTTATACGTAAAAAATGATAGTAGTATATATATCTTGGATCCGCCATTTTGTTTTTTATTCACTTTTTGATATCATATTCTTAATCAGAAACTCCGTAAACCCTTACATACTAAGTTTGGTAAAAATTGAACAACTACTTATATTTTGACCAGCTGTTTGGGATTCTGACCCACTGTGCGGCGTCGTGATTTTGTCAGATTTTTCACTTGACTGATGTTTTCTGAGTCATGGACTAATTTGGGATATATTCCTAAGGGCGCTTTTGTTATTCATAATGCGTTGTTTATTACGCCGTTTCTATATTTACATGATTTTTTTCAAAGTACTCCTCTCCTACTTGAATGCTCTTTTTATAGCGTCTCTGCCAGTCCTGGAACAGATGGTGTAGGCCGTTCTTTGTCGGGCCGTTGAGATTCTCCTCACTTTCTTGAACAGTGCTTCAATGTTTTCAAATGGAATGCCCAGAAGCTTTGTCTATAGCGATGGAAATAAAAAAAATCGCAGGGTGCAAAATCGAGACTATAAGGCGGTGGTTGTACACAGATAGTGTTGAATTCAGCCAGAAACTGCATGACTTGATTTGCGGCGTGAGACCGAGAAAGTTCTGGTCGTTTCCTAGCGCTGTGCTTTCTCACTTTAGCCAGTACTATCGTGTAGTATGCTGCTGTAACAGAGGTGTGACGGGGAACTGCATGCTGGTAAATCATTCCATGACTGTCAAAACATGTGATAACTATCACCTTCCCTGCAGCTATAACAACTTTCACCTTTTTTGGTGTTATAGAAACTGGAAATTTCCACATTGTGCTGGCTCGTTTCCTTTCGGATCATAATGATGCAACCATGATTCGTCGCCGGTGATAATACATTCCACAAACTCATCCGCTCCAACAGGAAAGAGACGCAGCACTCCACGGCTTGTCACCAATCGCACAGCACAGTCAACAGAAGTTGCAACCAACGGGCACAAACACAGGTCAGAAGGAGACGTCCTTGCATAATCAAACAGACACTACCACACGAAATTCTCAAAACTTCACTAGAGCTACGTAATGCTATCCGCCGATCCTCACGAACAATCGCAGCTAGTACGTTGATGTTGACTTCAGTCGCCCCAGAAGCCGAAACACCAGGCCTACCTTGCGTAACACAGGCAAGTCCTTTAACCACCTAAACATTGTCGCACGAGGTGGTGCATCTTCACCTTGCGCCTGATGCAGCTTTTCGTGGGTTTAACTGCCTGTATGATTTAAACGAACACTGCTCCTCCTGCGTCATCTCCGTTGTTTGGTATGAGTAGTGCAAAGTGTGTCTACAAAATAGACCATTACCACCAACCCACCGATACGAGAGTGCTGCCGCCTATGGACATTATACATAAAATTTAGCTCTTTTCAAATATTCAGGGTACAGATAGGAAACTATCACGAAAGCTACAGGAAAATATCAGTCTCAGTCTTCGTTGAGCGGCCCTCATATATGACACACCTACATGGGAAAGCGAGCTTGGGAACTGCGCGCCTGGCTTAAGGGGTTGCCTATCGTTTAAGGTTGCAATATACAGGGTGAGGCACTAACTATTGCTGCCTAGAATAACTCCGGAAGTGAGACAAATGTATGAAAAATGTTACATGTGACAAAGGAGGCCATAATATGACGTTGTTTTTTTTTGTTGCTGGGTGGGTCGCTTAAGAAAGATGGTCAACTTTGTTTTTTTTTAAAATGGGATGCTATAGTTTAGTACTTACTGTCTAATAGCGGCTATAGAGACGAATCCAATGATGTGTAACAGTAAGGTCTTTGAAGAACAACGAAGGTCACAAAGGAGGCATGAACGTCCATTTACAGAAGGCATTCGAAGTGATGACCATTGGTATGAACGCAGTGCTGGAATATTCTTATCATAGATTGAGTGGTATTCCTTATCACTTCGGCACTCATCGAAGCACATGCTCTGAGAATTCTCTCTCGCATATCTTCACGTGTAGTTAGAATGTCTTTATAAACAATGTCTTATACGAATCTCCACAAGAAACAGTCCAGAGGCGTCAAGTCTGACGAATGAGTCGGTCACGACACATCTCTTCCGTGTCCAGTCCAACGATTTGAGAATTGTCTCAGTAAATCATTTCTAGCCATCGTGTTGATACCATATTCTGTTCCTTGTTCCTAAAGGAATTTCTTCAAATTAAATACCTAATATGTAGTGTAAATCCTGCTATTAAGGTTTCCTTTGATGAAATAGTGGCCTATAATTCTGTCCTCCAGAATCCCAAACCATACATTCACCGACCATGGTTTTTGGTGTGCATCTTAAATCAGTCAGTATGGATTTTCAGTTGCCCAGCAACGCATGTTACGCAAATTAACACTTCCATGGTTCGAGAATGTAGCCACATCAGTAAACAATATCAAATTAATAAATGTGTCATCCCTCTGAATCTCAAGTTGAGCCCATCGGCAGAATTCAATGCGAAGCATACAATCCGAACCTGTTAATTTTTGGTGGAGACTGATATAGTATGGGTGTCATTTATGGCGATGCAGAACACGAACCGCACTACTTTAGGATCTCTAACCACATTGGCAAGAGTACCAATTTCCGTTTCCTCTATGTTTCCGATGCGTTAAAGATCCAGTTGTTCTCATTTTATCATGCACATATTTAAATGTACGACTTGCAGGGTGAGTACATTGAGGATATCTTTCAGCGTACATGTCTCTAGCTCTCACTGAATTTCCTTGGCATTCTCCGTAAATGAGAAGCATATCGACTTGTAGGAATACATCATTCACATTTGTGATTCGACGATGCTAGTCTTACCGTTCCTATTAGTGTTGAATTGTTAAATCGTCGAATGGTGTTTATACGTCAATGGCACGTTAGATGGATGTGCCCTATTGGGGGGATATTTACTATTTGCACGATATACGAGAGAGAAACGTCAGAGCATGTACTTTGATAAGCGCTGAAGTGATAAGGAATACCACTCAAACCATGACAAGAAGATTGCAGCCTTGCACTGATACCAATGTTCATCAGTTCGAATACCTTTTGTAAATGGACGTTCATGCCTCCTTTGTCACCTTCGTTGACCTTCAAAGACCTTACTATTACACATTATTGGAATCGTCTCGAAAGCCGCTATCAGAAAATGAGTACCAAACCATAGCATCCCATTTAAAAAACAAATCTGACCTTCATATTTCTGAAGCGACCCCACCTAGCAACAAAAAGCCAACGTCACATTACGGCCTCCGTTGTTCCGTGCAACATCTGTCCCACAAGCTTTTCAGCTCCTATCATATTTTCGGAGTTATTCTAGGTCGCAATAGTTAGTGACTCATCCTGTACACCATATGTGAGCTGACACTGAGGAAAACAAAATTGTAAATGTTTCTTAAAGTATGTTGTAACTATGTACTGAAAGTTTTTGATAGTGATGAGCTGATGCTGGTGCTCGATTCACAAAGCAGTAGTCATTAGACAAAATAAAAATGCAACAATACACTGAAGCAAATCCTTTTTTCTGATAAATATTAATCGATGGCCGCAGATTCGAGATCCGGTCCCCCCGAATGACAGTCTTCTATCTTCACCAGTTTGCCACTTCGCTCCGGTCGTCATTCAGAGGAAAGAGAATTGAGTGGAATACAATGAGAATGGAGTGGAATACAATGTGCTGTATATTTCTTCCTGGATATTAAACGGATAATTACTCTTCACTTCTCGATTACTGTGCTGCAAAGTACAGCCCGTACTTCTTGTGTTGTGTGAGCCCTGAGGCGAATGAAATACAGGAACAGAAAGAACTGTCCATTTCTACAAAGCCGTTGATTTTTTTTTTACCGTTGAAATATGACACTAACAACTTCACAGATGAGTTGAGCGCTGAACAGTGAGCTGGTAGCATGTGTAGTTTTTCATGTCGCTGAAATACGAAACACAGGCACATAAAGCGCACTTCCAGGCGAAGCAATTTCCCCGACGACGAGATGGCTCTCCTGTTTAATATTCAGAGCTTCGAGCCGAGTGCGAGTGAAGTCAGCTGTCACCGCGTCTCGAGGCAGAAGACCCACAGTACCGGGAGATCATGCGGCAGGTCTGCGACCAGGCTTATTGAACATCCTTCATATCGCCTAGCTCACTGTGATGACAGAGGAGAAGGACGAGTTTTCTGCACTTGAGACTATAGTTCTCACGAGCGTAAAGGCATGAATAATTTCTGATATATAAATCATAACAGCTATTTTCCCTCTGTTTCTAGTTATAAACTGTTTACTTCGAAGATAAGAAGTGTTCTGTTACAAATTATATATACCAGATTCTCTCTCTCTCTCTCTCTCTCTCTCTCTCTCTCTCTCTGTGTGTGTGTGTGTGCTTTGTAGTAGTAATAGAGTATTTTAGTGACCTGTTACGAAAAAGCGCCATATACAAACAATTTGTAAGCCACATGTAAGGAGGCTGTTGTGCACTGAAATAAGGAATTTTTCATCTGAAAGTTCTTCGTGGATGAGTAGTTGGACGTAAAGCACGAATGCTTGCTGTGTACATTCATTACTGGAGACAAATTCCCTGACACGTTCGAAGCACATCGGCACTAGTCCTCATACAACGAAGAAAGCAAAGCGAATTTGCCTAACAGTGCTCAGTGCTTAGCTCTGGTTACAGATTTTATAAAATCGTGCATTCTTTTTGAATTGGACTGTTAATCAAGATAGACTGTTTCAAAAATACGAAAAAGTTTTCTATAGTCCGGTACCAGTCACAAGAATTGTTGACTACAGATATTATATAATGAAACAACTTGTTGAGATACAGACCTAACCTTCACAATACAGCGGAAATACAAAAAGATTTTTAAAAACAGAAATAGATATTAAAGATGTTCTGCACAGTCATGGCATGCTCTGTGAACTTCCTGTGGGGAAAGAGACTGACCACGGCACATGTCAAAACTGTACAGAATAACTATAATTTCTGTCCTTACATTAAATTATTGACATTGTAGCCTGAGTATGCGGTTCATACTTCAAGAAATGTTCCTTTATTAAACAGTTTCTGTTAGCAAGTTTTGCGACTGCTCGTAGTTTCTGAAGTGCCTTTTCATGTTATGCATTCGTGCTGAAGTGAGCTGCCAGAGCAAATGTGGCCAAAGCAGTGCCAGATTGAAGACAAACGGCATTATACAGAGTGATTCAGCTGCCCCTACCATTGGGTTGTATGCAACACACAACACCTTCAAATACAACATGCAGTATTTCCATATTCTCTCACCTCATATGTGCAAACTATTAGGAACGGTAGTTTTTTGTAGAAAATTGAAAGAAAAATTTTGTACTGGGATACATTTTCGCTGGGGGCCACAGCTTTCAAATTGTTCAAGAAAATGTCACTTTGGTACAGTTCTCTTGAATAATTCGTCGACTGTCGCCTCTATCAAAAACGCACCCTAGTACAAAATTTAACTACATTGAATTTATTACAAAAAGGTCCCGTTCATTTCTTCTGTAGGTCCAATTATTTGTGCGTAGTGAGCGATTGGACACGTATATCTTGCGTGTAGAATTAGAAAACGTTGCAGGTTGCATAAAACCCAGCGCTAGGGGCAGCTGAATTACCCCATATATGGAGAGAGGGCAATCGGTATTAGGCAATAGGCAACGACTTTGCAGCGCTGGCGTGCTGTAATGTGGGACGCAGGTGCTTCGATTGGCACTGGAGCTGCCACCTACGTCACCGGTCGGCATGTGCTTTACTCTGGTCACAGGGCGGTGCGGCCGACCTTTATGGCGGAATTTATGAACGACATCCCTCCGGTATAGCCGACCGTATCGGGCCCTGGAATGTGGAGCGCTGGTAAGGGGGACTGGGTTTGGAATACTTTACTGCGCAGCCCCTACTGCTGCACACATCAAACTTCCACGTGATGCTTATGGCTAATTTCGGATAGCAGAATTTTATAGATGGGTGATAAATCATAATTTGTAACTCAGAATTTTAATTGAAGCCTAATTATAAGAAGAAGTAGCGGGTCGTTAGATTTAGTTACTGGCATATTCCAGGATTAGTTATACAGGGTGAGTCACCTAACGTTACCGCTGGATATACACATCAAATACGGACGAACCGATTCCACAGACCGAACGTGAGGAGAGGGGCTAGTGTAATTGGTTAATACAAACCATACAAAAATGCACGGAAGTATGTTTTTTAACACAAACCCACGTTTTTTTAAATGGAACCACGTTAGTTTTGATACTAAAATGTAAACTTTCACGGCCGGAAATATCATGTCCATTATAATTATCCCGGCTGTTATGCCGTGGTCGGTTGATGAATTCTGAGGTGATTCCCAACGTTTCGTCTCCGACTGCGGGAGACATCTTCAAGGGGGTCCGTAGCTTGATGGAAGGTCCAACACACACACTGGCTCGCTACTGACTGTCAGTAGCGAGCTAGTGTGTGTGTTGGAGCTTCCATCAAGCTACGGACCCCCTTGAAGATGTCTCCCGCAGTCGGAGACGAAACGTTGGGAATCACCTCAGAATTCATCAACCGATCACGGCATAACAGCCCGGATAATTATAATGGACATCACGTTAGTTTTGTTAGCACATCTGAACATATAAACAAATACATAATCAGTGCCGTTTGTTGCATTGTAAAATGTTAATTACATCCGGAGATATTGTAACCTAAAGTTGACGCTTGAAACCTCCGACGTTCAGTTGAGTGTTGTAACAAACACGGGCCACGGTCGGCGAGCAGCATTTGCAGGGACATGTTTACGATGACGACCGTGTTTACGAGTGTGGCTGTAGTGCACTGTTGTGGTTTGGTCTAGCTGTCGCAGTGTCCGCATGTAGCGCTTGCTTCTATTATTATTCTGCATTCGTCTCCGCACGCAGACCAACTGTAGTACACCGTGTTACCAGACGTCTGTGATAGTGTAGTGTTGTAGGAACTGTGACCAGGGTGTATTCGAACTCTGAAAAGGCGGAGATGATACTCATCTATAGCGAGTGTCGACGAAATGTAGCTGAAGCCTGCAGGGTGTATGCAGAAAGGTACCCGGTCAGAGAGAATCCAACGTGCCGCACATTGCAAAACGTCTACTGCCAACTGTATGCAACAGGTATGGTCGCAGCACGCAAACGGGTCCGTAATAGGCCCGTCACAGGAGAAGCGGGTGCAGTTGGTGTGTTACCTGTTGTTGCCATGAACCCACACATGAGTACACGGGACATTGCGAGAGCCGGTGGACTGAGTCAAAGTAGTGTCATGCGCATACTGCATCGTCACCGCTTTCACCCGTTTCATGTGTCGCTACATCAGCAATTACATGGTGATGACTTTAATCATCGAGTGCAATTCTGTCAATGGGCATTAACAGAGAATGCGTTGCAGTTCTACCTGTTTACCGATGAAGCGGGTTTCACAAACCACGGGGCAGTGAATCTACGGAACATCCATTACTGGTCCGTGGACAATCCTCGCTGGCTCAGACAGGTAGAGCGACAGCGACCGTGGACTGTAAATGTATGGTGCGATATCATTGGCGACCACCTCATTGGTCCTCACTTCATTGCAGGGGCCCAAACAACTGCAACATACATCGCGTTTCAACAGAATGATCTGCCATGTTGCTCAAAAATGTCCGACTGGAAACGCGTCGACGTATGTGGTTTCAGCATGATGGTGCACCTGCACATTCCGCAATTAACACTAGGCTGACCCTTGACAGGATGTTCGACGGGCGTTTCATAGGACGTGGAGGACGCATAAATTGGCCAGCCCGTTCTCCTACACCTCTGGACTTCTTTCCGTGGGGTACGTTAAAGGAGAATGTGTACCGTGATGTGCCTTCAACCGCAGAGGATATGAAACAACGTATTGTGGCAGCCTGCGACGACATTACACCAGATGTACTGCGGCGTGTACGACATTCATTACGCCAGAGATTGCAATTGTGTGCAGCAAATGATGGCCACGACATTGAACATCTACTGGCCTGACATGTCGGGACACACTCTATTCCACTCCGTAATTGAAAACGGAAACCATGTGTGTACGTGTACCTCACCCCTCATGGTAATGTACATGTGCGTCAGTGAAAAAGACCAATAAAAAGGTGTTAGCATGTGGACGTAATGTGCTGTTCCAGTCTCTTCTGTACCTAAGGTCCATCACCGTTCCCTTTGGATCCCTACGTAATTCGGTCCTCTCCGATACACACGATCGAACAGCGGAGGAGTGGTACACAAGCGTCAACTTTAGGTTACAATATCTCCGGATGTAATTAACATTTTACAGTGCAACAAACGGCACTGATTACGTATTTGTTTATATGTTCAGATGTGCTATCAAAACTAACGGGGTTCCATTTAAAAAAATGGAAGTTTGTGTTAAAAAACATACTTCCGTGCATTTTTGTATGGTTTGTATTAACCAATTACACTAGCCCCTCTCCTCACGTTCGGTCTGTGGAATCGATTCGTCAGTATTTGATGTGATATACGAAATATATCCAGCGGTTATGTTAGGTGACTCACCCTGTATAGTCTGTGAAGTGTTGGGAGAAGAGCCAACACCGTGTTGCTAGAGGAGGCCGAAATGCACGCTTTTAAACTCACGCAGGCTGGCGTGAGGTCTGGAACATTACAAGGAAATGAAAACTTAGAAAAACGGACGCAGTTGCTGTAATACTTAACTTTAATCCATAATTGTAGAATATCTCTCTTGACTGTACATGCTTAAAGATAAATATACACTGGTAATGGCGCCTTGCTAGGTCGTAGCAAATGACGTAGCTGAAGGCTATGCTAACTATCGTCTCGGCAAATGAGAGCGTATTTGTCAGTGAACCATTCCTAGCAACGTCGGCTGTACAACTGGGGCGAGTGCTAGTACGTCTCACTAGACCTGCCGTGTGGTGGCGCTCGGTCTGCAATCACTGACAGTGGCGACACGCGGGTCCGACGTATACTAACGAACCGCGGCCGATTTAAAGGCTACCACCTAGCAAGTGTGGTGTCTGGCGGTGACACCACAGTCTGTCCTATTAAAGCGCCGGTTATTGACACGAAATTTTGGATTATATCATTGTTTTTTGATATATAGGAGAGTCTTATTGTTGTCTGAAGTTTTCTTACGTGTTTAATTGGCGTTGGAAGCCGTTGTACTGTGCCACCCTTTGGATACCATTAACGCCAACTTTGTACTACGTTTCCCTTTAGATCCCACTAACTCATAGGAGATGTACTGTATGAACAGGCATTCACAGTACTTCAATACTTAGGTGAAAAGCAACGTCAGATAAGGTAGCTCATTCTCGTAATACTATAAGCTGCCCTGCAAAGACCTTGCCTACAATAAACGACGTAATCTGTGTGACTTCAAACAATCGTCAGTACTAAAACAGTAACGTCACGTAAGATTTTATATTCAGCTTCTCAAGCTGTAAATTACACTACCGCTCGCTACGGAATCACTATGTACGAGAGGATGGACACCATAACACTTTCCGTGGTATAATGGTGTTAGTGGTAGCTATCTGAATATTAATTACAACAACGCATCTATCAGGGTTCACAAGGTTCGAAAGGTAAACTGCCACCATAGCTAGTATCAGTCACCAGTAAAATACTAAAATCGAGAGTCTAAGGGGAGTATAATGATTAATTTACTTCACCAATAACAGAAACCGACAGTGAAGCTTACTTTGTGTACTCTGACAACACAACTAAACTTTCTCAATATCGTAGGTACCGGAAACGGTAGCTTTCTTATATAATTGATGAATACGTCATATAGATCCTTTGACTCTTGTAGTTATTCCACTTTTAAAGCTTCGACGAATAATCGTATATACACTCAATCAGTGTGAACGTTATAAATTTTTACCTAAATCGGAGACTACGTTCACAAGGTCAATCAACGATAACTTCTATAAGTAGCGCCTTGCTACAACAATATCCTCGACTCTGTTGAAATTTTATCATAATAAACTACTTCGCTAATCTCAACCTTACACAATTAACTGGAATAACTTTTCATTTATAATTAATCACTTTTCCATAACACGCAAACTTGCTTTCCCTGTCTAAAGATTAATTTATCTTTCTTTTCATTTAAAGACTTTCAAATAAACCTTTGATTATTTTACTATATTGCTACGGTCACGCCGAAGTCACACAATGCATCCTAACTAAATATCGCTAAGTCACTACCACTCAGTACTTGTGCATACATATACAACCAAAATAACACAACGCAAGCTACTAACCCTTGTACGAGCTTTAATCTTCAGTCATAGAATAACGGAACGACTTCACATGAACACGTCTCTTCACATACACCATCCAACGGAAAATCTCACAAAATATTGAAATACGGCTGGCCGACCATGGCGTGGCTATTGAACAGCACAACGCACCATTAATTACAATAAGGAGAAACTAATCTTTTCTCCCTATGTAGCAGGGCGCAAACAAAATATTTTCGCATTCAGACGAGAAAGATAGTGATTGAAAGCTCACGAAAATATTATGCCGCAACAACAACGCCTTTGTTTTAAAGACTCGCACACCAATTCGTGTATCATGTCCGTTGCACTCTATCTCCTATTTAGCGATATTACAAAATGACCTACCATTCTTAAAACTTCTTGGATCACTTGGGTCAGTCGCATGTGATGCGGATCGCATACCGTGCGGCGTTACTCCAGAAGAGGACGGACAAGCGTAGTGTAGACAGTCTCTTTAGTAGATCTGTTGTATTTCCTAAGTGTTCAGGAAAAAAAATCGTAGTCTTTGGTTCCCCTTCCCCACAATATTTTTTATATGATCCTTCCAATTTAAGTTATTTTTAATTATAAACACTTAGTATTAAGTTGAATTCAATGCCTTTAAATTTGTGTAATTTACAGAGTAACAAATATTTAGCGGAGTTCTTTTATTACTCATGTGGGTGACTTCACAATTTCATTACTTAGAGTCGATTCGCACTATACGTGTATCTTGTCTAAATCATTTTTCAATTTGTTTTGATCATCTGCTGACTTTACACGATGGTAAATGATAGTAAGACCTGCGAACAATCTAAGATGGCTGCTCATATTGTCTCCTAAATCGTTTACGTGGATCAGGAACATCAAAGGGCCTATAACACTTCCTTGGGGACGCCAGATAACACATCTGTTTTACTCCATGACTTTCCGTAAGTAACTATCAACTGTGATCACGAATCCAATTCCACAACTGAGACGATACTCCGTAGGCACGCAGTCTGATTAGAAGTCGCCTGTGAGGAAAGCACAGTGAACGTACTTATTGCATATTTCCGCTGTTATGCTCTACATATGACCAGAATCCCTACTGACAAATTTTAGAGACAGTGTTTCGTTGTCGATACTATTCAAAGCATCTCGAATTTAAGGTCACGCTATATTTAGAGCTTCTGTAAAACTTCTCCAATCTTTTGGTTTTTGATTTCCACATCATCAGCCATTTGATACCTGTTGCTGGATTTATGTGTCCTGTAAACTTTTCTGTACATTACGGTACTCAGGTGTAAGAGGTATTCATGATGTTGCTGTATGTTTTCCGTCATCAACCCTCCTTCTATTAGGTGGTTTCCTCGGCCTTTTATTACCACGAAAGAACGTCCTTGGACCATCTATCATACATTCACTTCATTTGCCCTAGAGTCATAAATACAACTTATCTGAACCATTTTTTGCTCTTGAAGAAAAGAAGTACCGATAATAGTGATTTTGTGGATTATTTTATATGACTATCAGTTTCGGTGCCTCATTGGCACCATCTTCGGGCCTCTATGTACATAACTAGATACGTCAACTAAACATCTGTGCTATTATAGGGATCACTAATTTTAACTGGCTACCGTAGATTCCTAAAACGTCTCTGTAGACGTGGGCTCTGCGCACCTCTAACCATCGGTTGAGTGGATACATGGCTCTGAGCACTATGGGACTTAACATCTGTGGTAATCAGTACCCTATAACTTAGAACTATTTAAACCTACCTAACCTAACGACATCACAAACATCCATGCCCGTGGTAGGATTCGAACCTGCGACCGTAGCAGTCGCGCGGATCCGGACTGAGCGAACTGGATACATCCTGAAGCATCAAGGCATCGTAAAATTGGTAATGGAGAGGAACGTGGGAGGAGACCAGGGCTTTACTGCGGTTAGCACGCTCGAAAGGATGTGAGTTTCGTTAGCTATGTAGAAATGAACACGCTTGTACAGGATAAACTAAGTGGAGGGATGCATCAATACAACAATACTACATAAATAATACATACGAGCGTCTCTTTAAGATGTGCAATTAGTACACAAAATCTGTCATTACACTGCTGTTATAGTCGTGAAGACAGAGAAAAAATTTCATACACAACTTACAGACTCACTAACCGTGACATCCGCCCCACTTCTGGTACAATGCCCGATGAAGAAAGAAAGGAAGGAAGGGAGATTAGGATTTAAAGTCACGTCAATGCATAAATCAGAATAATACGAGCACCATCTCGGATGGCAAGGAACTACACTAAAATCATACAAAATATCGTTTCTCCTCGCCTTTATCACGCAAATTCACGGGGTCGGCATGTTAATTTAATGGATTTGGGTAATGTTAGTGGTAGTGGAGAAGGTAGTTTTTTTTTTGTCATCACGCAAATTCACGGGGTCGGCATGTTAATTTAATGGATTTGGGTAATGTTAGTGGTAGTGGAGAAGGTAGTTTTTTTTTGGTCATCAGTCTACTGACTGGTTTGATGCGGCCCGCCACGAATTCCTTTCCTGTGCTAACCTCTTCATCTCAGAGTAGCACTTGCAACCTACGTCCTCAATTATTTGCTTGACGTATTCCAATCTCTGTCTTCCTCTACAGTTTTTGCCCTCTACAGCTCCCTCTAGTACCATGGAAGTCATTCCCTCATGTCTTAGCAGATGTCCTATCATCCTGTCCCTTCTCCTTATCAGTGTTTTCCACATATTCCTTTCCTCTCCGATTCTGCGTAGAACTTCCTCATTCCTTACCTTATCAGTCCACCTAATTTTCAACATTCGTCTATAGCACCACATCTCAAATGCTTCGATTCTCTTCTGTTCCGGTTTTCCCACAGTCCATGTTTCACTACCATACAATGCTGTACTCCAGACGTACATCCTCAGAAATTTCTTCCTCAAATTAAGGCCGGTATTTGATATTAGTAGACTTCTCTTGGCCAGAAATGCCTTTTTTGCCATAGCGAGTCTGCTTTTGATGTCCTCCTTGCTCCGTCCGTCATTGGTTATTTTACTGCCTAGGTAGCAGAATTCCTTAACTCCATCGACTTCGTGACCATCAATCCTGATGTTAAGTTTCTCGCTGTTCTCATTTCTACTACTTCTCATTACCTTCGTCTTTCTCCGATTTACTCTCAAACCATACTGGGTACTCATTAAACTGTTCATTCCGTTCAGCAGATCATTTAATTCTTCTTCACTTTCACTCAGGATAGCAATGTCATCAGCGAATTGTATCATTGATATCCTTTCACCTTGTATTTTAATTCCACTCCTGAACCTTTCTTTTATTTCCATCATTGCTTCCTCGATGTACAGATTGAAGAGTAGAGGCGAAAGGCTACAGCCTTGTCTTACACCCTTCTTAATACGAGCACTTCGTTCTCGATCGTGCACTCTTATTGTTTCCTCTTGGTTGTTGTACATATTGTATATGACCCGTCTCTCCCTATAGCTTACCCCTACTTTTTCAGAATCTCGAACAGCTTGCACCATTTTATATTGTCGAACGCTTTTTCCAGGTCGACAAATCCTATGAAAGTGTCCTGATTTTTCTTTAGCCTTGCTTCCATTATTAGCCGTAACGTCAGAATTGCCTCTCTCGTCCCTTTACTTTTCCTAAAGCCAAACTGATCGTCACCTAGCGCATTCTCAATTTTCTTTTCCATTCTTCTGTATATTATTCTTGTAAGCAGCTTCGATGGATGAGCTGTTAAGCTGATTGTGCGATAATTCTCGCACTTGTCAGGTCTTGCCGTCTTCGGAATTGTGTGGATGATGCTTTTCCGAAAGTCAGATGGTATGTCGCCAGACTCATATATTCTACACACCAACGTGAATAGTCGTTTTGTTGCCACTTCCCCCAACGATTTTAGAAATTCTGATGGAATGTTATCTATCCCTTCTGCCTTATTTGACCGTAAGTCCTCCAAAGCTCTTTTAAATTCCGATTCTAATACTGGATCCACTATCTCTCCTAAATCGACTTCTGTGTCTTCTTCTGCCACATCAGACAAATCTTCACCCTCATAGAGGCTTTCAATGTATTCTTTCCACCTATCTGCTCTCTCATCTGCATTTAACAGTGGAATTCCCGTTGCTTTTAATGTCACCAAAGGTTGTTTTGACTTTCCTGTATGCTGAGTCTGTCCTTCCGACAATCATATCTTTTTCGATGTCTTCACATTTTTCCTGCAGCCATTTCGTCTTAGCTTCCCTGCACTTCCTATTTATTTCATTCCTCAGCGACTTGTATTTCTGTATTCCTGATTTTCCCGGAACATGTTTGTACTTCCTCCTTTCATCAATCAACTGAAGTATTTCTTCTGTTACCCATGGTTTCTTCGCAGCTACCTTCTTTGTACCTATGTTTTCCTTCCCAACTTCTGTGATGGCCCTTTTTAGAGATGTCCATTCCTCTTCAACTGTACTACCTACTGCGCTATTCCTTATTGCTGTATCTATAGCGTTAGAGAACATCAAACGTATCTCGTCATTCCTTAGTACTTCCGTATCCCACTTCTTTGCGTATTGATTCTTCCTGACTAATGTCTTGAACTTCAGCCTACTCTTCATCACTACTATATTGTGATCTGAGTCTGTATCTGCTCCTGGGTACGCCTTGCAATCCAGTATCTGATTTCGGAATCTCTGTCTGACCATGATGTAATCTAATTGAAATCTTCCCGTATCTCCCGGCCTTTTCCCAAGTATACCTCCTCCTCTTGTGATTCTTGAACAGGGTATTCGCTATTACTAGCTGAAACTTGTTACAGAACTCAATTAGTCTTTCTCCTCTTTCATTCCTTGTCCCAAGCCCATATTCTCCTGTAACCTTTTCTTCTACTCCTTCCCCTACTACTGCATTCCAGTCGCCCATGACTATTAGACTTTCGTCCCCCATTACATACTGCATTACCCTTTCAATATCCTCATACACTTTCTCTATCTGTTCATCTTCAGCTTGCGACGTCGGCATCTATACCTGAACTATAGTTGTCGGTGTTGGTCTGCTGTCGATTCTGATTAGAACAACCCGGTCACTAAACCCACCGTAACACACCCTCTGCCCTACCTTCCTATTCATAACGAATCCTACACCTGTTATACCATTTTCTGTGGCTGTTGATATTACCCGATACTCATCTGACCAGAAATCCTTGTCTTCCTTCCACTTCACTTCACTGATCCCTACTATATCTACACTCCTGGAAATGGAAAAAAGAACACATTGACACCGGTGTGTCAGACCCACCATACTTGCTCCGGACACTGCGAGAGGGCTGTACAAGCAATGATCACACGCACGGCACAGCGGACACACCAGGAACCGCAGTGTTGGCCGTCGAATGGCGCTAGCTGCGCAGCATTTGTGCACCGCCGCCGTCAGTGTCAGCCAGTTTGCCGTGGCATACGGGTCTCCATCGCAGTCTTTAACACTGGTAGCATGCCGCGACAGCGTGGACGTGAACCGTATGTGCAGTTGACGGACTTTGAGCGAGGGTGTATAGTGGGCATGCGGGAGGCCGAGTGGACGTACCGCCGAATTGCTCAACACGTGGGGCGTGAGGTCTCCACAGTACATCGATGTTGTCGCCAGTGGTCGGCGGAAGGTGCACGTGCCCGTCGACCTGAGACCGGACCGCAGCGACGCACGGATGCACGCCAAGACCGTAGGATCCTACGCAGTGCCGTAGGGGACCGCACCGCCACTTCCCAGCAAATTAGGGACACTGTTGCTCCTGGGGTATCGGCGAGGACCATTCGCAACCGTCTCCATGAAGCTGGGCTACGGTCCCGCACACCGTTAGGCCGTCTTCCGCTCACGCCCCAACATTGTGCAGCCCGCCTCCAGTGGTGTCGCGACAGGCGTGAATGGAGGGCCGAATGGAGACGTGTCGTCTTCAGCGATGAGAGTCGCTTCTGCCTTGGTGCCAATGATGGTCGTATGCGTGTTTGGCGCCGTGCAGGTGAGCGCCACAATCAGGACTGCATACGACCGAGGCACACAGGGCCAACACCCGGCATCATGGTGTGGGGAGCGATCTCCTACGCTGGCCGTACACCACTGGTGATCGTCGAGGGGACACTGAATAGTGCACGGTACATCCAAACCGTCATCGAACCCATCGTTCTACCATTCCTAGACCGGCAAGGGAACTTGCTGTTCCAACAGGACAATGCACGTCCGCATGTATCCCGTGCCACCCAACGTGCTCTAGAAGGTGTAAGTCAACTACCCTGGCCAGCAAGATCTCCGGATCTGTCCCACATTGAGCATGTTTGGGACTGGATGAAGCGTCGTCTCACGCGGTCTGCACGTCCAGCACGAACGCTGGTCCAACTGAGGCGCCAGGTGGAAATGGCATGGCAAGCCGTTCCACAGGACTACATCCAGCATCTCTACGATCGTCTCCATGGGAGAATAGCAGCCTGCATTGCTGCGAAAGGTGGATATACACTGTACTAGTGGCGACATTGTGCATGCTCTGTTGCCTGTGTGTATGTGCCTGTGGTTCTGTCAGTGTGATCATGTGATGTATCTGATCCCAGGAATGTGTCAATAAAGTTTCCCCTTCCTGGGACAATGAATTCACGGTGTTCTTATTTCAATTTCCAGGAGTGTAGATTGAGCCTTTGCATTTCTCTTTTCAGATTTTCTAGTTTCCCTACCACGATCAAGCTTCTGACATTCCTCGCCCCGACTCGTAGAACGTTATCCTTTCGTTGATTATTCAATCTTTTTCTCATGGTAATCTCCCCCTTGGCAGTCCCCTCCCGGAGATCCGAATGGGGACTATTCCGGAATCTTTTGCCAAAGGAGAGATCATCATGACACTTCTTCAATTACAGGCCACATGTCCTGTGGATACACGTTGCGTGTCTTTAATGCAGTGGTTTCCATTGCCTTCTGCATCCTCATGTCGTTGATCATTGCTGATTCTTCCTTTAGGGGCAATTTCCAACCCCTAGGACAAGAGAGTGCCCTGAACCTCTATCCGCTCCTCCGCCCTCTTTGACAAGGCCGTTGGCAGAATGAGGCTGACTTCTTATGCCGGAAGTCTTCGGCCGCCAATGTTGATTATCTATCAATATTTAGGCAGTGGCGGGGATCGAGCCCGGGACGGAAGACGTTTTGATTATGAATCAAAGACGCTACCCCTAGACCACGGGAACCAACCGTAGCAGAGGGTATAAACTCTAGAGGAAGACAGAGACTGTAATTGATCCAGTAAATAATTGAGGACGTAGATTGCTGCTCTGAGATGAAAAGGCTGACAAAGTAAAGAAATTTGTGAATGCTCTTACTGTCGCTACGTGTCCCTCGCCACCCTTCCGCCTCCTCCCCCCTCTTTGCTCACGGACTGAATTTCTGCCGCTCCCCCTATCCCAGGGATTGAATTTGTGTATCCCGTGTGTCTGCGCCTGGTGTAAGCCCTTGTGAAAGTTTTCAAAATGTTTGCAAATCGTGTATCTGAGGCCCGATTTTGGTACCACCCCTGTATTCACCGTCCGATGTGGGAAACTGCCAAAAACCTCAGGTAGGATTGCCGTCACACCGCCGCTAGCCGTTAATCCACCGGGCGGATACAATCCGGGTCCGTCGCATCTCCCCGAGTCCAGGAAGGGGCATTCGACACCGTTTCAAAAAGACTGATGCCGCATTTTACCTTTAGGGATTTAAAAGACCACTGTTAATGTTAAACTATGTGGCCGAAAGGAGATCTGAACCGCCGTGGTCTCTCAGTGTGCTTTTTTATACTGACCATCGAATTTATGGCCACAATCGAGCTGCTAGGTGCTTCGATGTACAAGCAAAGCTACAAGACGCAATTACTAAGTCCAGATAAATCTGTCTATACATCATGCTAGAAACGCAACACTTGTTTAGAAACGTGTACAAAACGTGCCCTGGACTGCTTTACTAAGCGCCCAAAGCTCGGTGCAGTATTAAGTGGTGATTTATCAGTCCGACAAAAGAACGACCCTCTCGAATCGCGAATAAAGACTTGCACAAATGGCGGAAGAAGTCTATTAACAATGGCCGAACAAGGTTCGCTCGAAGGCAGTGTTTAATTATGCGCCACCCGCGGAAGGGGAATTCGCTATAATTAAAAACGATTTCGGCGCCTGATTCAAGGGGCGGTCTTTATCGGGGCGTTATTAAGGAGACCCGTTGTCGCCGGCGGACGCCTCGGCCGCCTGTGGCCGTTTTAATTGAACGGATCCAGCAGCCGGTGTCCGCCGGCTGACACCCATTGTCCGCCTAACAGACGGACAATGGCGGCGTCTTCCTTTCTGCGGCCTCCCGTCACGGCCGGAAGCCGTTCGTTACCGGTTCGCCCACCTTCAGCCATCCGAGACCCCAAAAGTTCTCCGTTCGCCTCGGCGGAGCCACCACCACCTCCTCGGGTTTCTCAACCACTAGAGTGACGCCCGAGTTCCAAAGTTCAGTGTATCCACACCCTTCTGCATTCTTGATGTCTGTCCTGTTCATTAAAATCGTTCATCACCAATCAGTCACTTTTGTCTAATCTGCATCTTTCTTTCTTGGTTAAAACTAATGCGCATACAAAATTCCTCATTCTATGAAACACACACACACACACACACACACACACACACACACACACACTCACACTCACACGAACGCGCGCAATCATGCTCAAATACACACTCAGGCACACGCAAACGCACACGCACACATACATACAACATACATACATACACACGCGCACACGTACAACTGATTCGAGCGCAGATATCCAGTCTTCCTCGTCAGTCATCTTGCTGTTACATTATCAGTAACACCTTCTGCCGTGACCCGGAGATTTCCAGTCAGGACTATTTGTTCAATGAAATTGGTGATTGTCAGAAAGGAGCAAACGATCTATTTTGAAAACACTTTTTATTCATGATTCTCTTTACTGCATTTATTGAACTTGAGATATTACCAGTTTCGACACTTACGCTTCACCATCAGAGCCAGTACCTCCTGGCGAAAGGAACATATTAGTCATCTAGCGAGCGCTGTGAAAACTATAAATCAAATAAATTTATTTCTAACGACCTCAGCCCGCGAGTGGTATCTGTGTGGTCTGAGGCGCCTTTTCACGGTTCGTGCGGCTCCCCCCGTTGGAGGTTCGAGTCCTCCGACGGATATGGGTGTGTGTGTTGTCCTTAGCGTGAGTTACCTTAAGCTATTTTAATTAGTGTGTAAGCCTAGGGACCGGTGAACTCAGCAGTTTGGTCCAACAGAACCTTACATAAAAAATAAAAATAAGAAATAAATTAATGCACTCAGTGGGCGGTGGATGGCTACTTGACGTGTTACTTTCGAAAAAAATAACATTCTGGCTCTGGTAAACTGTCTTAAGTCCATCAAACGTTAACGAAACAATTGTGGAGAAAAAATATTGAATGAATTGTTCCACACTTGTCCTGGGTACAAGATACAAATTCTCGTCTCCCGGTTTCTGTGCCTGCAATGTGCAGCTGCAATTTACGATTTTCATCAGCCATGCAACCGACGTCTACTCATCCTTGGCTCATGACATATTTTTAACGAATAATGGAACGTACCTGAGCTGCATTATTACGTATCTGTAGTACTGCGATCGATTTTGTTCTTAGATAATCCTCAGGTTGCCCTCAGTTAAACAAAACAGCAAATTAGCCTAAAAACACAGCATTTTAACGAATGAAATCAGCAACTCACGGAAACAGAGATTTTATTTTCCTTATTCGTGACTTAATAAATTCAGTTATTAACTGACACGTAAAATATAATTGTGTGCTAATCACTTGCGTTGTGGCATCAACAAACATAATAACTGGGGCCAAAATTGGACTTTGACATAGTTATTAATTTCTACCTTTAATGAAAGTGTAAAATACTGAAAATGTTTTTTCAAAACAGTAGCGTCTCACCGTTTACTTGGAAACAATTAATTTGGTTTAATTCCCTGAATGCGTAATATTGGCTGTAACCCAGGGAAACTTAAACTTTGAAAATATGATCGGACTTCGAAACTAGGGAAAATGATTGCAGGTTCTATGGCAATTAATGATTCAAAAATAAAATTCTCGAGGTTGGCAAATATAATTAATTCCTGTACAAAGCGAATAGCTTCCTCTTTAAATATTTCACTTTTTTCTGTTATGAACTTTTTTCTTTAATAAAATGGAAAGGTACTGTTGAAGGAAGTAATCGGGATGTACTTGTGCACTTAAATTATTTTAAACACTGACATACACGGTAAAGTTTTACAACTCACATGAATTAGCAATCTCGACAGCAAAGCAAAAATCAGTTGAGAGACAACGGCCGATTTCGCCATTGTGTCATCTTTATATAACACGTCATACATGAGGATCTATGTGCTCTTTGTTTTCATTACGATCAAGTAAGTACAACGTTTATACAGATCACTGGTCTTGCACAGACGAGAAACATTTTATGTATGAATTATTATTTCGCTTCGTGCGTACATGAACCTTTCACTTTAATAATTTGAATAAAAAATGGGGAAATGCCTCTACTTTTGGCTGTAGCGCTATAAACAGTCTTATACTAATTCCTCCCCAGGTTGTGCTAAAAGCATGGAGTAAATCGTCTAATTGTTGTATATAATTTTAAAGCCCAAAATCGTTAATAACGATCAAAAATATTCCGCCGACCACTCTACGGAAGTATGGCGAACAGGCTCGCTGCGTACAGTAATAGTACGGTCGCAGGTTCGAATCCCGCCTCGGGCATGGATGTGTGTGATGTCCTTAGGTTAGTTAGGTTTAAGTAGTTCTAAGTTCTAGGGGACTGATGACCTTGGATGTTGAGTCCCATAATGCTCAGAGCCATTTGAACCATTTTTTCGTACAGAAATATGTACAGACAGGGCCGTTCAACGAGAGAGGTAAACATTTTGCATGAAAATGCTATGGGACAATGCACCCATTTGGATGCATTTTTGATAACTTTTCTTCTGTCTTGAGTACACCTTTATTTTTCCGCAAGCTTCACGCGTTTCGACTTAACGTTATTTTCAGAGGCAGTGTTCTGTCAGTTATATAAAATTGTTCATTAGCTACATAGTATTACGTCGACATTCCCAGACTTTAAACGTACCTCGTGATCGAGAATGTTGACATGATGCAATGAATCTAATAAATAATTTTATAACTGACAGAACACTGCCTCTGAAAGTGACGTAAATTTGAAACGCGTAAGGTTGTTGGAAAAATAAAAGTGTAGTCAAGGCAAAAGAAAACTTATTAAAAGAGGTAATCATGTAAACATTACATTAGGACTCTGTCGATTACTTCAGTCGACTGTGATAGCCTTATCGTTACAAGCAAAGACAAAACATTAAATAAAAATCTGTCATTAAAGAGCACATGACTACACAATTAAAGAGGACAACTGAGAAATAGAAACGAACAGAGGTTAACAGCACAATCATACACAATAACACAAGAACAGGTGAGATAGTACATCACTTCATTTCGAGCTACTTTTCCAGCGACTTCCATATCGTTGAATCTCGGTCGGGTTAGATTACACAGGCTCTTGCGCCCGTAGTGCGAACATTACTGTAGTCATTTGCATTCCATTCGCTGACTACTGGTAAAAATGAAAGACATAACCGTCATTTTAAAATCCTCACTTTTGCGATAGAGTTTTCTTGCGCCATATTTCAAGATTAGACCTTATTGAGTCGATCAGATAACAGCCATGTAGAAAACTATTTCATACGAACGTTCAATTTATCATTGCAAAGTAGCTATGCGGAATGCGTTCTGAGGTGGCGTAAATTTAACGTGAATAGATGCATAGAAAATTGCTGTTAACTACACAAGTGAAATTTATATTTATCCTCATCACCGAATTCCTTAGCAAAGAGAAAAAGAATCTGATTTAGAAAAAGGTGGTTAACTTAAAACATAACGAGCAGGTTTTCGTAATCTTATCTGGGAGGCTAGATTTTCAGAGTAGATTTTATATGTCATTCTTCGATGAACCTGCTACACGTTCGATGTTAAGGATCCAGATTATTCAGTTAAGGCCTACAGTAAAGTAAATGTTTATACAATGCCAACGGTCACCAGATAAGACGGGAGTTATTACCGTACTGAATATTAGCACTCGAAACTAAATCAGAATTACCGCCACCCTCGTGGTAATCGAGTATTTGCAATATTGCCTGCAAGCGCTGTCATAAATGCTTACACCAAACTGCATTATCATTTGACAGATGTGACAGTAAGTGAATAATCATAAATTGAATTTGCAAAGTAATTACAATCTATATATGCCGCTTCATTTTTTCACTCTCGGTTTCACTTGGAAAAGTGTTCAGATGTGTGTGAAATCTTGCAGGACTTAACTGCTAAGGTTATCAGTCCCTAAGCTTACACACTACTTAACCTACATTATCCTAAAGACAAACACACACACCCATGCCCGAGAGAGGACTCGAACCTCCGCCGGGACCAGCCACACAGTCGCGTGGAAAAGATTATAAGCCTGAACTACGTAGATACTGTGACGTCATGAGACTTCAGTACATGCAATATCACAGAAAATGGTTGCAGCTTTGTGATCTGTCGCCAATAAAACTAAAATTCAGTCATATAACGCAATGATAGTATCTATGGTTCTACATAGAATTGAGGTTTCGACTACCACAAAAGTGTGTCGTGTCAACTATCAATTTTTCAGTGTTAAATCTTGAGGACTACACAAGGGACTATGCTCATCAGCTTATGACACATTAACGGTTGTGCAAGGGACACGAACCAGAGCGCTCTCCTGATGTCCAGCTCGATTCCATCGCAATGCCACATGGACAATGCCTCAACGTTTAAACATTCTCCCAGTGACCTGTGGAGAAGTTTGCGTACCCTGTAAAGAGTAGCAACAACCGTTTGTCAATACAGAGTCTGGTTTATGGACAGCTGCTGGACATTGGAACTCAAATTTAAAACATTTCTCACATCGAGTCACAGTAGTGACTAATTTGTTATTTTCATCGGATGTTTATCACTTTATCAGAAAGATCTTTCAAATAACGGACAAAAGTTGCATGGTCGACAAGCTTCAGTTTGTGAATGTGGACATCATTCATTTTTCCTGTTACAATGAAAGTATTACTATTGCAGCACTATACCTTGATGACGGCAGAATCATCTTATTTCAACATTTTCCGAACATTTCATTTTGATGTTCAAAGGGACACGCAAGTTCGTCCAGTAGATAAACAGCTTCAAATAAAAAGGAAGTCTTTGGAGTTATGTGGGTAAACCATGCCTCTGCATGCTCTTCAAGGTCAGATCATTTGAAGATGATTGCTGCCAGAAGAAATAAATGTTCCGACCAGTGTTTACGGGGAATAGCGCTGAGGTGACGTTACGTAAGTATCAGTACCGTGAATGTGGACGCAGGGTACACGATCAGCAGACCTACCAGCTGCCGAGCCGAGCTCAAGGCGTCCATTTCCCGTGGAACACGTGGTGTTTGTAGCTGAGCGCTAGTGTTGGTGCTCGTGAATCGCCGCCACCGACACTCCCCGTTGGCTTTACCGGTAATTTCGGCTGCCAAGCAACGCCCCATAATCTCAAACGAGGAGGCGTTGGCCTACTTTATGGGTATATTCCGTACGGTCGGCTCTGAGGTTACCATGTGCTACCGTATTCCACTGAATCAAACTAATCCTGCGGCCCATTACTTCTAATAACTGGTATACCATGTTCATGTTTTGGATCTTCAGCTCTCGTCCTTTCTTTCCACATTTGCAGTTGAATAACAGGATATGGGTTCCGCTTTTTTGGAAACACACTGCTTTTTCTTTTTATACAAACGTGTTTCAGCTCCTCTGTGCCCTCATCAGTGGGTTTTTTGTTTGTTGAAAACTGTAAAAAATGAAAATATTTTAGATTATAATTTATTTAAAAAAGTGAGGCCTAAAGAAAGTTTTTGTTAGTTTTTCTTCTTACAGTGATTTTACATTATGTGGTTTTGTAGGACCAACTGATAACTTGTCATCTGCAAACCATGCATGGTCTAGAATGCACTAAAAAGTATATGAAAAGCCTGGCGATCCATGGACTCCCAGAAATGGTCTCCGTGGCCTCTATCATTCTCCTTGCGAGACCTGTTGGCAGTCTGTCTATTACAGTTTGTGGCGCCGGCCGGTGTGGCCGTGCGGTTCTAGGCGCTTCAGTCTGGAACCGCGTGACCGCTACGCTCGCAGGTTCGAATCCTGCCTCGGGCATGGATGTGTGTGATGTCCTTAGGTTAGTTAGGTTTAAGTAGTTCTAAGTTCTAGGGGACCGATGACCATAGATGTTAAGTCCCATAGTGCTCAGAGCCATTTGAATCATTTTTGCACAGTTTGTGATGTTTGGCAAACGCAGCCATCCCCCACCCGCATAGTCGTGCGCTTGGACGCGGTTGCTTCCAATTGAGTCTGCCCGGCGGATTATCGACGGGGGTCAGGGTGCCACAGAGCCTGTATGTGGTCTTAGGCAGTTTTCCACATCCAACTAGTTAAATACCCCATGTTCCAACGTCCCATCTGAGATAAGCGACACGCAAACACTTCAAAACTCTCTCACACTTGAAAACATGATTCACTCAAGACGCAAACAGAAGGACCACACGGATTTCCTCACTTGGAGAAACGGTGGCGTCAGGAAGGGCAACCTGCCGTGAACTACCACTAAGTGAATAACATTTCCGCCATTTGACAACATATTATGAACAGCACCGTGTAAGCCGTATTAAGTGCTTTTGATCTGTAGTAATGTAGTGCAATATGACGACTGGTTTATAAGATAAATTGTGTGTTCAGGCATGGCGGACATTTTGTGATATTTTACCTTACACTTGATAATGGTTGTAATACCGAAATGGCGATTGCATGAAATAAATTAATGGTTATATGCAGTCAAATGGCGGAGACTTCATTCGAAAATTTCTTCATAAATGTGGTCTCCAACGAAGGAAAGACTACTAAGTACCACTAAAATTGCTACATCCGAAATAATATGCGGGAAAAAGGCAAAGGAGCAAGATGATGAAGCTTGATTTGTGGGGTGCTCAACTGCGTGGTTATCAG
The DNA here is from genome assembly GCF_023864345.2 of Schistocerca serialis cubense. Lineage (NCBI taxonomy): Eukaryota > Metazoa > Arthropoda > Insecta > Orthoptera > Acrididae > Schistocerca > Schistocerca serialis. The sequence continues at coordinate 644,958,159 of NC_064639.1, forward strand.
CCCCGTATAAATTCCCAACCTTTGCTCAGTCCAAACTCGCCACTTTCATGAATGATGATGAAGACAACACAAACACCCAGTTATCTCGAGGCAGGTGAAAATCGCTGACCCCGCCGGGAATCGAAACCGGGACCCCGTGCTCGAGAAGCGAGAACGCGATCGTGAGACCACGAGCTGTGAACAAAGGAAGAAAAGGAAGAGGAGGAAGGGAAGAGCAAACGAGACACCAGCTGCAACGAACACAGCCATCGTCGACAGTTAATGTACAGATAAATCACCAACAGAGTGAATATTATTTACTGTATTGCTAGTTTCATGCATGAGATCGTTTCAGATATTCAAAGCTCTGACTGCGACACGTTGAAGATTCAGAGTTACGCTAGCATCATCGTCAACACAAAACAGTATACGTTGGATATGGTATTCGATGTACCATTCATCACAAACAGACGTAGCACATCTCAAATATTAGACCTAATTTTGGAAAGCATTATTCTATAGATGTTAAGCGTAGGGTGATATTTCATATGGAATGAAACGGTAGTGGAAAGCAGCGGCAAGGGACAAACCAATGAAAAATAAAACATGGAATACTTTAATAGGTCTTGGGTTAAGGAATGCAGGACAATTTAAGTCGATGATCAGCAGAGAGAAAAACTTGCGGTACAGACAAAACGTAGATAAACATGTTATAGAGATCGTTTGGAGTAATAATTGTGAAGAGAATAAGAGACTGGAATATTAGAGGATGCACTCGAACTATTGGAAACATTGAGTGCTGTACTTAAAAGAAGAAGGTGTAACTGCTAACGTTGATTTAATAGCTGTCAGCTTCATCAAATGAGCATCACAGTATTTGTTCTTAAAGGGAGGCGTAAAAAAAGATAATTTAGCCATGTCGATACAGTAGGTTAATTGGAGAATCACTCCACGATAGCATTTCTTGTTTTGGCAGATAAAGTTAGAGTGAAAATCAGAACTGCTGAGAAGGGGCTCCTGATTCAAGTAAAGAAAAACAATAACTTTCAACGATAATTACTCCCACCAAGCCCTCAAAAACAATGTGAATTGCTATTACCCAAGAGTGTACTGTCGACAGTAGATAGTACAGGGTGGAACCAATCGCAGCACGTACCAGAATACTCTCGAATAGCACCAAAAGATCCATCAAGCCTGACGGCTCATACAAGAGAACCACCATCATAAACATAGTCTGACACGGCAGCGAAGACATTGGCTTAATTTCAGATCTAGTTATCGTACTCAATTAACCTTTTTACGACCGAATTCCAGTGACGAAAATTTGCTTCCCCCCTCCACCCCCACGTTTCGTGCCAAGCGTAATCTTGGTCAAGACTACGAAGGAGTGTTACACTACCGGATCTAAACAATGACGCGTTCCGCCTGTCGGACGGTTACCTACGATGCATTTGAAGCGTGACAAGTGATCAGGGAGCAGGAAGTAGTGCTTCCCTCCACTGCTCGCCGCCCCCCCCCCCCCCCCCCGCCCTTCCACTACAGCTGCCGCAGTCACCATATGTCTCATGAACCAGCCGATTGTCACTCTGCATCCTCAGTGAAAAAGATGGAAATGGGGACTGTATAGTTATCAGTTATGTTAACATGTTAGTGGGAAACGAAAAATAGGAACTTCTAAATACGTGACAAAGAAGAGGCAACATATGTCTCAAGAACCAACCTACTGTCACCCCGCGTCCTAAGCGAAAAATCTTCCCACATTCCGGAAATGGGGGACAGTACAGTTGTCAGTTACGTTAACTCATTAGTGGAAAATGAAAAATGAGGACTTCTAAATATCTGACAAAGAAATATAATGTTTCAGTTCAAATGGTTCAAATGGCTCTGAGCACTATGGGACTTAACTGCTGAGGTCATCAGTCCCCTAGAACTTAGAACTACTTAAACCTAACTAAGGACATCACACACATCCATGCCCGAGGCGGGATTCGAACCTGCGACCGTAGCGGTCGCGCGGCTCCAGACTGTAGCGCCTAGAACCACTCGGCCACTCCGGCCGGCTAATGTTTCAGTGGAGTGTAGGAAAATGAAGACCCACAACATGCATGCAAGCATGCATGTCCCCTGGAACATTACATCGTAATTCGGAATAACACAGGCGCTGTGAAATCATATTTATCCGCCAACACTGGGCAAGCGATTTTCAAATAAAATGTCACTTCAAATGGTTCAAATGGCTCTGAGCACTATGGGACTTAACGTCTGAGGTCATCAGTCCCCTAGAACTTAGAACTACTTGAACCTAATTAACGTAAGGACGTCACACACATCCATGCCCGAGGCAGGACTCGAACCCTCGACCGTAGCAGTCGCGCGGTTCCGGACTGAAGCGCCTAGAACCGCTCGGCCACCGCGGACGGCCAAAATGTCTCTCCCGTACACGATTATACATAATGGATGTACGAGTACAGGTTTTGGGCGCATGGCTGACGAAGTATAAAAGTCTGGCTGCTCGGGCAGCCAAATTGTAAGACGACCGCTCGCGATAAGCTGGAAATCCAGATTCGAGGCCCTGTCCGGCACCAACTTCCATTGTCGTCATTCCATTTTATAGCTGATGGTAATCCATATTCGCAACTGCGACTGAATTTCATGTATTTCGTGACAGATGTCGCATGCATGTCCGAATGAGCTTTACATCGTAATTCGTAATAACACAGCCGCTGCAATACCAGATTCGCAACAGCTTCCTCATGCGGAGCAGGAGCCTAAGGTCATATACGTAAACAATTAGTACATCATAAAAAGTGACATTTGATGTTTCATTACATGTCTGTTACACAGAGCGCGGCGACAAAATCTCCTAATTTCAAAACTCTATGAAATACATTTTATGAATGGGCATTTTTTATTTTTTTAATAATACAGATACGTAACTAAACTTTTGTTTTACACAGTTCTGAAAATCGTATCAGATAGGTGGTGCCTCCCATTGTCCGGGTGCGGCAATGCAACTTCCTTGTTCGATATGTGCCCATTCAGGCTGTGGCGGTCGTACGGGAGGGTGTGATCTGCTTCGACAGGCATAGTTCTAAAGTGTTTTTCTCTTCCAGGTCGATTGCCACCATGTGTTGGAACACGGAGGGGCATGCGCCTGCCGTCGAGGTCTAATTTCGAATGGATGGTCTGTGATCACAACCCGGCATGCCTTCTGAAATAGCTTCAATACAGCCCCGTTGCATCGTATCCCAGACCGGAAATCAATCGTTTCATCGGTCACTATGTTCAGACGAACCGCGAGTACGACAAGAGGAAGAACTAGAGTCTCTCGGCACGTCGTATCATGCGGTATCACTGAGACAGAGAGAGATACAGTCTTACAATCTGAAACACGTATGCAGCGATGGCGAGCCATGACAATCTCTGACCAGAGAGTAGTAGCGCGTGCGAGATAGTTCAGTTGCGAGAGAGCAGTTGCATGCAGTCTGTCGGCAGTTGTAGTCTTGTACAGTTGCGGGTAGAGTCGCGAGTGGGACGCAGTCCGCGGGCGTCGACATGGGTCTCTGGTCAAGATGCTGAATGAGGTATATTGTTAAACAAGGTAATGAAGCTGCATTGCGCACATCAGATAATGCAATGTATATTTATTGTAATTAATTTTCAAGAAGTGCCCCAATAATAATTTTGTTTTCAAAGCATTTTTAACAAAAGAGCTATTTAATTGAAAAAATATTTCCCTTGTTTTACCTTAAACAAAAGTTTCAGTTAAATTCAAAGAATATGTGCGATGCATTTCCTCCAAGCTATGGCGAAAAATAAGAGCAGATGCAGTTTTAGTGAGGTAAGAAATTAATTCTGATTTTTTTGCACAGGGCCAAAGATCGACTTTTCGGTCTAATTGAGTTTTCATTGTCACTGAAATTTCATTATCATTGAATTATCTTTCATTTTTGTGGGGATCTGAATTTTGGAACATTTTTATGTCTTGCATGTTTGTAGGGAGCTTACACTTGGGTCAGATTGCGATTCTTAAATTTAACTGTCATTATCAATAGATTTCATTGCGGGAAGGTTACACTTGGCTCCCATTTATTATTTTTTATTTAAATATTTCTGAAGGGACGATATTGCTTCGTGACACCATTTTTATTTAACTTTGCTATACTTAATTTTCGGTGGGGAGGTTACACTTGGCGACATCCGGCCAGGATCGTTTTTCTTTGGGAATCTTCTAAGAAACAGTCAGATATCTGCTCTTCTTTGCTTAAATATAATTAGGATTTGGCACAACGCTTTTACTAATTTTGTGACTTTCTTTCCACAGATCAACGGCAATTCGTTGCTCTCTGTTGTACTTGTATATGTTGAATTTTTGCATCCTTTTGTTTCATTTGTGAATAATTGTGATTTGTGTTAAAATGCCGCGAAAGACTATTAATAGTACATCGCGAGGTGTAGTGAATGAAATTACCGACTCAAACAATTTTACCGATAGGACTTGTGACACGCAGTGTAATGATGACAATCCTGCGTTCACTGACAATCAGTGCATTCCAACCACTAATGATGTCTTTTATCTTAATGATGAACAAACGAACTCAATTGTCTCCTCTGTTAATTTGACGACAATTGAAGACGCGGGACGCCCTATTGTAATGAGAGCTGCCCAGCTTAACACACCTGGTTTTGAAAATTCAAATAACGTACAGACAAATTTTTCTAATGAAAATGGACAGTGTACTGAAAGTACGACGGATCCATTTAATTCCGAAATAGTGACTGACAGTGTACGTTCTTGTGACGAACGTTTTTGTAAATTACAGAATGACCAAATGGCCGCACAAAACGCGACAATGGCAGATACATCATCAAACAGCACAGAAAATAGAGTGGGTAATGCTACCTTGTAACAAATTATGGCAATATTGCTTCAACAGGGTAAAAAACAAGACAACTTTAAAAGAAGATTTCAAACAACTTAGAGAACAGAACAAACAAGATAACGAAAATCTCAAACAATACTTTAATGAAAAATTAGACAACAATTCCAGACAGCTTAGTGAACAAATTAGAGACGTTGCCACGCAGTGTCATGATACCAAGGAACAGTTACGCGAGGAAATAGAGGCTTGTTCAAGAAAAAGTAGCGAAGAAATTAAGTCTGTTGCTCAGGAATTAATGGAATTGCAAACAGCTGCAACAGAAACACTCAGAGACGAAATTTGAGGAGTCGCTAAACAATGCTCTGAAAAAGCTACACAATTACGCGACGAGTTTAAAGCAATGACAGCAGAACTTTCGCGCACAATGGATGAAAAGATTGACGCGAAATTCGAACAACAGAACACTCAAATTAACGAACGTCTTAGTCTTCACATACAAAACAGTGATACGCGTTTCCGCAAATTTTTTCTGGATCAAAATAAAGTCAAACGTCAAGTCATGGAAACAATCACTGCTCAGATACAAGAAGACAAACGTAAAATGTTTGCGAAGGCAAAAACGTATGTAGACAATAATATTGCCTCAGTGTCGGACGAAATTAATACCATCAAACAGTCGAACACAGAATTACGCAGTGTAACAAAGAGAATACATATCCTACATTAACTTTAGGCAAAACGAAAGTGAAAGGAGCAGTATCGAGTAAAGGAGTAGACGTTAAATTACAAACACATTTATCATTTTGTCTTGCAGGTCACACATTTCACTCTAATTTTTGGATTGTTCCTTTATTGACAACAGACGTTATTTTAGGTACGAATTTTCTGGTACAACACGACGCAGTTATTGATTTTCAAAATTCCTATTTAATGTTAAAGGATGAAAATGTACAACTTGCGTTAGAGTTTCAGCATTCATTATCTGCGGAAGAACAAACAATTAACCGCACAGAGGTCATTTCCGCAACACACAACATAGACTGTAATCCCACATAGTTCACGGATACGTACGTACATAATTATAACACTCCAGACGAAGCTGACTACGACGTAATGCAGATGATTTCCGATAAAGTTAAACAAAGCAGTGCAAATACAGACGATGAACGCACGCAACTACGCAAAATTCTTTTACAGCAAGCTCCAGTTTTTGACAACATTCCTGGTACTATGTCCGGATTTATGTATGAATTTCAAGTCAAACAGCACGACACACTTAAAGCAAAGCATTATCCCATTCCATATATCTACAGAGAACAAGTTAAAAAAGAATTGCAGGATATGCTACATCAAGGAATCATAGAACCAGCAGTTATTTATTTATTTATTTATTTATTTATTTATTTATTTAACCTGGCAAGATTAGGGCCATCAGGCCCTCTCTTACATCTAACCAGGCATTCTACTTATTTTACATTCATATGTTTTAGTAGGCATGTTAAACTACATCTAGTACAAAAAGTGAAATAAACAATTTGAAAGGTACACCTGGAAAAATACATACATATAGAGTTTATATTCTTAGGTCACAAGTACTGTTATAATTAGACATTATTGAAGAGACAGATTTTAGATAGGAGTGCCGGCAGCAGGGAGTATGAGGGAGACTCATGGTGAAGGGAGGAGAAGAATAGAGACATGATGAAACATAATTAAGGAAATATAAAGGAAAAGAAGATTGCGTGGCTAATAGAGAAAGATGAAGAGGAAGGCATCTCAGGAGCAAGATAGGAGACGCTAGCTTTGCTATTTGACAGATGAGGGGATTGTCCTTGTACATTAATTTTGTGGAGAACTTTGTGAGGATGATAGTAGGAAATACTTCAACTTCTTCTTAAAAGCAGCAGGAGATCGAATTTTGCGCAAGGTAAGGGGCAGTTTGTTCCAGAGGCGGACAGCGGCAACTGAGAAGGAGTTTGCAAAAGTTTTTGTTTTGTGAGTGGGCACAGTTAGGATACCAAATAAGAGTGACCTCGTGTTTCGATTATGATGACATGACAGGTTTTTAATCTCTGAAGCAAGGTACTGTGGTGCTTGCGCGATGAGGAGTCGGTGGAGTAGACATAGAGTGTGGTAGTCACGCAATTTGTCCGGCCGCAGCCACCCTAGCTCGGAGTATGAAGCACTAACATGATCATATCGGCGAATGTTGCAGGTGTAACGCACACAGGCATTCATGGTTAGCTCTAGCCGTCTTTTGTTTTCACTACTCATGCCTTGTTGAATCACATCACAATAGTGGAGATTCGGTAAAACGAGTGCTTGCACGAGCTGGCGTTTCAAGTCCTGTGGAAATATGTTCCGAAACTTTTTGAGAGCATAGAGACAAGCAGACGTCTTTCGGCACACTGCGACTGTATTCTCCGCCCAGTTGAGATGCTCATCCAAAGTTACACCCAAGTTCTTCACTGTTTTCTGATATGGTATTGGAGTACCGTCGAGCAGAATAGGAGGTAGCCGTTCGCGGAAATCTGAACTTATTAATTTCTGATGGGCTATTAAGATTACTTGCGTCTTTTTTGCATTTAGTTTAAGCCCCAGGTTTTTCGCCCATCTCACTACTGAAGACAGATCATCATTCATCTGAGCGATTGCAGTGTTTACATCTTCAGGTCTGACGCTTAGGTAGAGCTGGAGGTCGTCGGCATAGAAATGATATTTACAGGAGGACAGAACCGACGAAATATCGTTGACATATAAAGAAAACAAAAGTGGTCCTAAGACTGATCCTTGTGGCACTCCCGACGAAACATGTTTCCAGGAAGATTTTTCATTTACGCAGACAACACATTGCTGTCTGTCTTTTAAGTAGCTTTCAAACCATCTCATTGCACTGTCAGAGAAATTAAGCTGTTGCATTTTTCTGAGCAATATGTCAAAGTTAACAGTGTCAAAAGCTTTGCTGAAGTCCAGTAGCGTCAATATTGTTGCCTTTCGATTGTCGATGGCATATTTCAGGTCATCAGTTACTTTAATTAGAGCAGTGTTTGTGCTGTGATGTTTACGGAAACCGGATTGAAATTTGTCATATAGGCTGAATTCATGCAAGTGTTCAGTGATTTGATCATGAACAATATATTCAAGTGCTTTGGAAACAGCAGGCAGTATGCTAATTGGTCGGTAATCACTAGGCAGTTGCGGGTTTTCGATCTTAGGGATGGGTCGAATTAGGCTTCTTTTCCATGCAGTGGGATATGTTCCGTAGATAAACCCGCTGCATATTGTTAAGAAAAAAGATGGCTCACTTCGCCTCGTACTTGATTCACGTCACATCAATGACATAATTATTAATGAAACAGATCGACCACAGACATTAGAGGAACTTCTACAGAAATTTCATGGTACCGCTATTTATTCCACACTAGATTTGAAATCGGGATTTTGGCAAATTCAACTTCATCCGAATTGTAGAAAGTATACAGCTTTTCTCTGTTTTGGTGACTGTTATCAATTTTGTAAATTACCGTTCGGATTAACTATTTCTTCAGCAGCTTTTATTCGCGGTTTGAACACAATACTTCCGACAGAACTTAAAGACAGAATCACGACGTACGTAGACGACATTCTTATTGCAGAAGCTAACTGGTCTGAACACAATCTGATTTTAGAACGTCTGTTGCAAACTTTTCGTGCACAAGGACTCCCAGTTAATCTTAGTAAATCGCACTTTGGCAAAACTTCTATAAAATTTCTTGGACATGTAATTTCAGCAGAAGGCATTGCACCTGATCCGGAAAAACTTCAAGCTTTACGTGACATTACTGTTCCTACAACGAAGAAGCAATTACGCAGTTTTTTGGGATTAATTAACTTTTTTCGTAAATTTATTCATCACTCTGCTTTAGACACACCTAGATTATGCCAATTGACAGGTAAAAACACGATTTGGTCTTGGGATAAGCAAGCACATTCTGAATTCGTGAACCTGAAACATGCTTTGTTGAATGCTCCACTTTTATCGCACCCAGATCTTACCAGAAATTTTTTCCATTGCCACCGACGGTTCCAACACTGCTTTAGGCGTACACATTTTTCAGGAAATTGAAGAAGATGGCTCTATAATAATTAAGAACATCGCATTTGCAAGCCGCGTTTTGTCGCCTGCTGAACGAAATTATTCCGTTACAGAACTGGAAACATTATGCGTTGTATGGGCTTTTACGAGATTTCGGCACTTTCTTTATGGCAGACATACCAACGTTTACACAGATCACAGAGCGATACAATTTTTACTTTCGGCTAAATTCACTCACGACAGATTAAGCAGATGGAAACTTTATTTACAGGAATTTAATTTTACGATTGTTCACATTCCCGGCACACAAAATGTTGTAGCAGACGCACTATAGCGTTCTCTCAGCAACAATCAGCAAGACATCGCAACCAACTTCTGCAAAGCAAATTTCAGCGCTAAGTACATTCAACAAGTTGCATTTGAAAATTTTATTTCGTCGTCATTACAGGACATAGCAAAAGAGCAAAATAAAGACAATGTGTGGAAAGAAATTAAACACCTTTGGCAAGATAAGAATAATGTTACGATTAGAAACCATTACACTGTACGCAATGACATTCTGTTTCGCCGCTCTCACCCTGACAGCAATAATTGGTTACTATGCATTCCTGACGAACTGGTTAACAAATTAATATGGTTTACTCATTTAAGTTACGCACATTACGGAGCCAGAAAATGTTTTCTTATACTGAGACAGAACTGTTATTTTACCAACATGGAAAAACGTATACGACGAGTTTTAGCGTCATGTAAAATTTGCCAGAAAGCTAAGTCAGACACCACTTCACATATTCCTCCATTATGTCCCATTGTACCTATTAAATTAAGACATATGGCTGCAGTAGATATTTTTGGTCCAATTCCGAGAACTAACAGAGGTTTTTGCTACATCTTTGTCGCTGTTGAACTCACTTCAAAATTTGTTACCTTCACTCCGTTACGAAAAGCTACTGCTATAACTGTTTCGAAAGCATTTGTAAAACATTTTCTATTTCATGTAGGGCATGTGTTGAAAGTAATTTCTGATAATGGATCACAATTTCGTTCTGCTACATGGACACGTATCTTACGAGCTAGAAACATTTCTCCGATCTATATATCCAAATATCATGCTTCTTCGAACCCCTGTGAACGATTAATGAAAGAAATTAGTAAACTGTGTAGAATATACTGCCACAAAAGACATATTGATTGGGACACACACATATTCTCATTCCAAGATGTAATTAATTCCATTCCAAATGAATCCACTATGCTATCTCCGTCTGTTATACTGAAAAATGCTGAACCACCTAACAAAATTAAAGAATTAGTAACATTTCCTACATCTCGTCGACTACGACACCACGAAATAAATGACATTGCGCTGAACAACATCAAACATGCCGCAGAGCGCCGGAGAAGACAGCAAAAACAGGTTTGTACGCGCCGAGACTTTCACGTGGGACAGAAGATATTAGTACGTACACACTATTTATCCAGCAAAATGAAAGGTAAGTGCAGTAAATTTGAACTTCTATACGCAGGTCCATATCGGATTCGCAGCATTCCTCACCCCAATGTTGCACACGTCGAAACTTTGAGAACCAGAAAAAGTAAGGGGAACCACCATGTATACAATGTTAAACCCTTTATTGAATGAAACCACTTTATGATGTAACATGCTATGATGCCGTTGACTAATCTTTATGACCACTTATGCAATTATATTCACAAGACTTATTACTGTTGATTATCGCATTTTTTCTTGGCAAGTGCCCGGCAAGGTAAGGTTAGCAGGTCGCTTTTCTTGTCGTTACATATCAGACTATGCACATTTTCCAGAGACACTTACGTATTTTATGAATAATTATGCAATGTTATCTAATGACATGTTAATTTTGTTACATTTTTTCTCCATTAAAGTCTTTAATTCTAGCCTCTATTAACTACACTACATACAAGCTGAACACAACGAACGTCACATTTTGTCTTTCTTATGTATGTACGATTGTTTTCATGTTTTGTTTGTATGCACTGTGAAATAGTTAAGGTATAACGCACACCAGTTGACTTTGACATTTTTTGCCCTATGATAACTCAACATCGTGACTGCTCTACCTTTTTTTTTTTTTTTTTTTTTTGCTGCTGCATTGTGATATTCTCTGTACATTTTTGCCTTTGAACACTGTCTATGCTTTTGACATATTACGTTTTCTGTCATGTTATGCTGTATGCTTAATTATGTCACCATAAACTAGTCATTATTTAGTGGGTATATGATTTAAATGCAAGACATTAATCTTTGTTCATCAATTTTAGAAAGAAATGATGCGTAAAGGAAATAAATTAAACAGAAATGGGAATTTCACGTACGGAATAAACGAAAGAAGACGCAAAAATCTTATGAGGAAGAGTAAATGGATTAGGATTAACAAGCATTAACAAGAATATACTATACACATCGTAGAATAGCAGTCTTAACTAATTTTTTCTTTCAGAATGCAAGGCGATTGATGCAGGCTGTCAGACAGAACTACACATCTTAGTTTTAGTGATGAAATATGCTAGAGATAAGGAATAGTTGTGTAATGAGTAATGAAGTGATTTTTTGCAGATGATAATGAATGCTAATGAAGAGTAATGATGAAGAATATGCTACTATGAATAATGAAGTTTTTCTTTACAGGTGATGATAATAATGAAGTTATGATAATATGGATAATGAAGTTTTTTCTTTACAGATGAGGATGATGTTGAAGTTTATGTATTTATGCTACGTAGTTATTTAAGTATTTGTTGCAGTTTGTTTTGACAGTATGTTTTATATCGTATGGTTTGATGACTGAAGGTTTTGGAAAGGACAGCTATGGAACACATTTTTTATACACATTTCACTACCTGTTAATTCGAAGTTCACTACTTTTCAGCATAGTATGCGTTTCTTCTTTCAGCTCAATAATCCATTTTGTATTTTTTCCAGGAGAAGACTTTCATGATACTTCCTACACTTGTTACTTATTAAACCTATACTAGTACTTGCATTTTTTTTTTACCCAGTTGTGTCACAACCTTGCTACAGCTGACTCATGACGAATGACGTTACACATTTTTCATTTACAGGAACAACACAGAAGCAATTTTTTTTTTTCTCTTCTTACCTTCCCCTATAATTACCCCAAGCAATGCATTGCTAACATTTTGAATACTGTATATGTCACTGGAAGAATTAAAAATGTTTTGTATTATTCAATACTTGCTGGCCAATTAGTGCCAATAATTAGTACACCTAGATGAATTATGTTAATACTATGCCATTTATTAGCTCCTGTTTTCAATGATGACTTTTGATGTCAGTAACTGGCCAATTAGTGCCAATAATTAGTATACATAGATCAATTATGTTAGTACTATGCCATTCATTAGCTCCTATTTTCAATGATGACTTTTGACGTTTGTAACTGGCCAATAAGTGGCAATAATGATTGTAATCAGATGATTTATGAACATTATTCTTTAATACTAAATACATGGTACAGAAATGTTCAATAACTGGGCTATAAATGCCGCAAACTACGAATGTAATTCTCAATGAAGACTAGTATGTGACTTAATGTCCTTCAACTACTGACCTAACTACCCTGAATTACTGCAATGTCCATTTGTCCTGTCTATCCTCATGATCATGGAGCACTATATTTGGTTTTGCGCTAATTCTACGTTGGTGTGCCTTGTAAGAGCGTGGTGTTGACACGACATGCTGTCGACCGCCGTGAGCGATGGAGACGTTATTATGGTCCCACTGTTTGGTGTACCTGATGTACTGCCAAAATGAAAACATGGAATATTACTACGACATTTCAGTGTCTTGGCTACGCTGATAAATACTTCCGGGAAAAGAACTTCAGATTGTCTCACTTGGTGTTGTACTTCTGTGGAAAGATATGAACTTTCAGTGCAGCTGCGTGCAATCTAAGTGCTACAACCACGACGCAATCCTTCCTATTCCTTCCCTAATTCTTGTAAAATGAAAAAGTCATATACAGTACGTGTGCACTTCCTTTCATTTATTAATAAGATCAGTTATCCTGAAGTTACTAAAGACATCTATAGTGCATGTGCACTTTATTACACTCCTTGATTTGTTTGTTTGTTGTAGAAAAATACTAGAGAGTACTACAGTGCGTGTGCACTTTTGCCATTTATTAATACATTTTGTGATTTGCTGATATATTCTCAACTGCAGTGCATGTGCACTTATGTCACTTGTCAACATGATTTTTTTGCCATTATGTTTATTTGTTGTGAAAATGCTAAAGAGTTTTTCAGTGCATGTACACTTATGTCATGTGTTAATATGTTTTCTACTGAACTTCAGTGCCTGTGCACTTTTCTCATTTTTCAATATGATTTGTACTCATTCTGTATACATTTTGTGATTTCCTGATATGTTCAATGCTCCAGTGCGTATGCACTTATGTCATTTGTTACTCATTGTATATACATTTCCTCATTTGCTGATAGGTTCTGAACTGCAGTGCATGTGCACTCATGTCACTTGTCAACATGATTTTTTGCCATTCTGTTTATATGTTCTGAAAATGCTAAAGAGTTTTTCAGTGCGTGTGCACTTTTGTTATCTATCAAATAATTTGTATATACATTTTTCTGATTTGCTAATATAATTTGTACTCATATTTTGTCATTGTCTAATATGTTTCGTACTTGATACATGTGCACCATATTTTTCATGTTCTATATCTGTATATATGCTGTAATTTTAAAGTTAATTAGTTAAGAAAAAATTTGTTGCTCATGGCAAGTCCAAATGACTCACCATCGCTGCCAAATTTCCCCCCCCCCCCCCCCCCCCCGCCCCCAGTGGAGGGTTATGAAACACGTATGCAGCGATGGCGAGCCATGACAATCTCTGACCAGAGAGTAGTAGCGCCTGCGAGATAGTTCAGTTGCGAGAGAGCAGTTGCATGCAGTCTGTCGGCAGTTGTAGTCTTGTACAGTTGCGGGTAGAGTCGCGAGTGGGACGCAGTCCGCGGGCGTCGACATGGGTCTCTGGTCAAGATGCTGAATGAGGTATATTGTTAAACAAGGTAATGAAGCTGCATTGCGCACATCAGATAATGTAATGTATATTTATTGTAATTAATTTTCAAGAAGTGCCGCAATAATAATTTTGTTTTCAAAGCATTTTTAACAAAAGAGCTATTTAATTGAAAAAATATTTCCCTTGTTTTTCCTTAAACAAAAGTTTCAGTTAAATTCAAAGAATATGTGCGATGCATTTCCTCCAAGCTATGGCGAAAAATAAGAGCAGATGCAGTTTTAGTGAGGTAAGAAATTAATTCTGATTTTTTTTGCACAGGGCCAAAGATCGACTTTTCGGTCTAATTGAGTTTCCATTGTCACTGAAATTTCATTATCATTGAATTATCTTTCATTTTTGTGGGGATCTGAATTTTGGAACATTTTTATGTCTTGCATGTTTGTAGGGAGCTTACACTTGGGTCAGATTGCGATTCTTAAATTTAATTGTCATTATCAGTAGATTTCATTGCGGGAAGGTTACACTTGGCTCCCATTTATTATTTTTTATTTAAATATTTCTGAAGGGACGATATTGCTTCGTGGCACCATTTTTATTTAACTTTGCTATACTTAATTTTCGGTGGGGAGGTTACAAATCGCCACGGCGTTTAGAGCGTAGGCATGCGTGTGCCCTTGTACTCCGCAATCGTTCCATGTGGCGAATTTATCACGAACACCTTCATCAACATCCGTACAAAATGGCGATTGTGCAGAAACTCTAGGGATGAGTCAATGCGTTTTCAGTTCTTGGAGGAAAGCATGTGAGGCACTTCTCGAAAACGTACCAGAGTACGCAACTTTTTTTTTTCTTTTGAATGATGAAGCCCAGGTTCACTTGAGTGGATGCGTCAAGAAATAGATCACACGGTACGGGGCCGACACCAATCCCTGAGATTTACATCAAAGGCCTCTGCAGTCATCTAAAGATACAGTGTGGTGTGTTTATGTTAACCCTCCAAGGACCCCTACAACACCTGAAGGCTAACATCTGGACAGAAATTTCCATCATACCCCCTGTCATGTTGGTAAAGCTTAGGAGAAATGGCAGAAATTGGCTTATTCAGTGTACAGTCAACGGGGGGCGTCACCTACCAGATTTTCAAAACTGTGTAAAACAAAACTTCAGATACGTACTTACATTATTTAAAGAATGAAAAAATCTGATTCATGGAACGGGATTTTATTGCGTTTTGAAATCAGTAAGTTATGTTGCAAATACGATAAATATGATAAAATGAAACTTCCTGGCAGATTAAAACTATGTGCCGGACCGAGACTGGAACTCAGGACTTTTGCCTTTCGCAGGCATAACTCCCTCATCCCAAATTCCAAGTCTGTAGCACACTAATAGCGTAACGTCACCCACCCATGAATCCCCCACTCGTCAATTTGAATTTGCGCATCCGCATTTCTCGTCGCAACTTACTGATGCATACATTTGGTTAAAACCCTCTACAAAGCAGCGTAAATTATCTACGGAAATTAAGGTAAACCGAGTGTTCAATCGGACAAAATATGAAACATTACGTACGGCGCTTGTGGATTAGATTGATTCGCTTAATACTTAGTTCCTTTCGCTGTAGTTGTGTGTACAGAGAGATAATGAAATCCTGAGGAGGAAGTCACACATTAGTAACAAGAAATCAGAGACGAGAAGGATGTGTTTGCTTCACTTCAAGTATGCACGCGATGGGCAAAGTACAGTCTTTCGGTAGATTACACAATGGAGAAAGTCCGGTCGGCCGGAGTGGCAATGCGGTTCTAGGCGCTACAGTCTGGAACCGCGCGACTGCTACGGTCACAGGTTCGAATCCTGCCTCGGGCATGGATGTGTGTGATGTCCTTAGGTTAGTTAGGTTTAAGTAGTTCTAAGTTCTAGGGGACTGATTACCTTAGAACTTAAGTCCCATAGTGCTCAGAGCCATTTGCACCATTTTTGAATACCGAGGACGCTAAAGCAGCTTCTGTTATCGTAAGAGGCGAAATGGCCTGCTCCTTGAAAGCCGAAGAAGAATTAGAAAAAGAAGGCGAAGAATAACGCAAAATTGATGATTTTTCCTCCATGTGGAGCCACAGTCATACAACTTTGCAAAAACAGACATAATGTCTGGTAGGATAGCCGCAATCAGTGATTTTACGATGTTACGTATAATCCGTCTTGATTGCAAAATGTTTATTCATATGACCGGTTTCGGTTCCTCTAGAACCATCTTCGGATCTGATATTTCGGTTATAGGAGTAACCCGTCCAAATACAGCAACTTGCACATGCTGCGTCACATGCTGCGTCGCGCTGTGCTTGGACGGGTTACTCCTGTAACCAAAATATCAGATCTGAAGATGGTTCTAGAGGAACCGAAACCGCTCATATGAATAAACATTTTGCAATCAAGACGGATTCTACGTAACATTGTACAGTCATATCAAACTTACGGAAAGATATAACCGCCATTTGACTGTACGATATGCTTTAATTATACGATCTTGATTTCAAACCTTATCACATGTCCAAAATCATTAAAAAAAGTATCTTTGGCTATATAAACCTAATGTTTCGTAAAAAAAAAAGCGAGAACATTTTCGTGATATGTTAACTGTTTGGCGACTTGCAATGTAAAAGATTAAGCATTTTTATAAAAGATTATCGCATAACTTGTGTGTCGTAAGCTTGGTATGCAGTATTTAGGCGACTCATTAGCTTCCAAAAGACGCGGCACAGCATGGTTGTAACTAAGAGTACAGACAGCACGGTTGTTTACTGCCTCCGCGTGACGTGGCCGCAGGCGCTTGCGCCACAGCGCTCAGTGGCGGAGGAAGCCGCAGGACGCCACCTCCTCGCAGCGGCTGATCGCCTGGCCGTCAGATACGCCGACGCTGCGCTGCTGTCGCGTTTGACGCGAGCGGCGACAACTGACGTCACGTCACCCACACACCATTGCAGACGCACGGAATATAAAGCCTCTTGCGACTGATACGAAGACACTTATGCGTGGACATTAATGAAGAAAATATTGAAACATATCCACTTTTTCGGTTTATTTAAAACTTGAATTGATTAGGTTTTAAAGGAGCAAATGACTGACTACATCTGACTATGGAACTGTCAGCAGAGACATTCAGAAAAAAAGTCAACGGAATCCGCACAGTGTAATGCTGAAAACTCGGCACGTCAGAGCTCTTTAATACACTACTGGCCATTAAAATTGCTACACCACGAATATGAATTGCTAAAGACGCGACATTTAACCGTCAGGGAGAAGATGCTGTGATATGCAAATGATGAGCTTTCCAGAGCATTCACACAAGGTTGGCGCCGGTGGCGACACCTACAACGTGCTGACATGACGAAAGTTTCCAACCGATTTCTCGTACACAAAGAGCAGTAGACCGGCGTTGCCTGGTGAAACGTTGTTGTGCTGCCTCGTCTAAGGAGGAGAAATGCGTACCATCACCTTTCCGACTTTGATAGAGGTCGGATTGTAGCCTATCGCGATTGCGGTTTATCGTATCGCGACATTGCTGCTGGCGTTGGTCGAGATCCAATTACTGTTAGCAGAATATGGAATCGGTGGGTTCAGGAGGGTAATACGGAACGCCGTGCTGGATTCCAACGGCCTCGTAGCACTAGCAGTCGAGATGACAGGAATCTTATCCGCATGGCTGTAACGGATCGTGCAGCCACGTATCGATCCCTGAGTCAACAGATAGGGTCGTTTGCAAGACAACAATCATCTGCACGAACAGTTCGACGACTTTTGCAGCAGCATGGATCATCAGCCCGGAGACCATGGCTGCGGTTACCCTCGACGCAGCATCACAGACAGGAGGGCCTGCAACGGTGTACTCAACGACGAACCTGGGTGCACGAATGGCAAAACGTCATTTTTTCGGATAAATCTAGGTTCTGTTTACAGCATCATGATGGTCGCATCCGTGTTTGGTGACATCGCGGTGAACGCAAATTGGAAGCGTGTATTCGTCATCGCCATACTGGCCTATCACCCGGCGTAATGGTTTGGGGTGCCATTGGTTACAGGTCTCGGTCACTTCTTGTTCGTATTGATGGCACTTTGAACAGTGGACGTTACGTTTCAGATGAGTTACGACCCGTGGCTCTACCCTTCATTCGATTCCTGTGAAACCATACATTTCAGCCGGATAATGCACGACCGCATGTTGCAGGTCCTGTAGGGACCTTTCTGGATACAGAAAATGTTCGACTGCTGCCCTGGCCAGCACATTCTCCAGATCTCTCACCAACTGAAATTGTATGGTCAGTTGTGGCCGAGCAACTGGCTCGTCGCAATACGCCAGTCACTACTGTTGATGAATTATGGTATCGTATTGAAGCTGCATGGGCAGCTGTACCTGTACACGCCATCGAAGCTCTGTTTGACTCAATGCCCAGGCATATCAAGGCCGTTATTACAGCCAGAGGTGATTGTTCTGGGTACTGATTTATCAGGATCTATGAACCCAAATTGCGTGCAAATGTAATCACATGTCAGTTCTAGTATAATATATCTGTCCAATGAATACCCGTTTATCATCTGCATTTCTCCTTGTGTAGCAATTTTAATGGCCAGTAGTGTAAATATGCTAGAAAGACCGTCTGCTGCGCCCTAAATGTCATTACCTGAACCCCATTGTGTATGCAAATTCCAGATAACTGAAATTATGCTTTACACGTTGAAACGTGCAGATTGCGAATATGCCATTGCGTAACATTTAGTCGACACGGATACTTCTCACATAGTAGAGCAGGTGTTCCCGGACGTTTTCTCTGGTGAAACACCTGTAGAATCCTGGTACTTTGATGGAACGTGTTCATTATTTCGATGGCTAGAAAAAACTTCAAAATTCAGAAAAACTTGCTTTTTTTAGTGGTTAAATCACAACTAATAACACAGATATTATAATAAAAAAATTAGCATCTACAAAATGCCGGAAAAAGCCGTCTCGTTATTAATAATTTTTGGCTATGCACTTATTCACTTCCTTCGGAACACCAGTGTTACGTGGAATTTATTCCGTGGAATGTACAATTTGGGAAAACCTGCAGTCTACTACAAGCACTTAAATAGTTACCGACGTTTCTATTATGACCCAAATGTCATTCTTTCCAAAAACTTCCTAATTAGATCACCCTGTCGTTTCTCGCATATTTTGTTCTCTTTAATGGACCAATGTCATAATAAATCGACATAGAAGTTTTCTGGGTATGTTACCGCGTTATAATGTATAAAACTACTGCTGTTGGAAAAAAAAAAAAACCGAACGTTTCCGCCACGGTTGCAGCGGCCTCCCACTGGGTTTAATGGTCTTATGACGCGGTACCATACCCAGAAAACTTTTATGTCGACTGACTCTGGCCGCGGAAGCCTATGCAGTCATAATAATTGTTCTGTAGTCGGAGAGGTGGGTGGTGGATCTGATTAAGATAATGGAAATAGTACATAGAAAGAGAGTGTGAAAAGAATAGAAGGATGGTCTTAAAATTAAGGCGTTAATTATAACGCTTTCAGCCGCTCAAGCAGTGTTAAATGAAATATTCATTCACTAAGGAAAATATGGAGAGAATAAGACCTTCCCATTTTTGTCAAAATCTGTAGAAATTATGTAACTTAAGAGAAATTTAGAGCAAGATAAAACATTCTTCATGAAATTGAAAACAGGTTTTGTGTTTATTTTATGACCGCTTTCGATATGTTATCATCAGGTACGTCTGCCTACCGAAACTAATAAACAAAAGGGAAAATTTTGCAAAGACTGTTTTGTTTTCAGTCTCAAAAATTTTGAATATTGGATCACTGTTACTCCCATACGATTGTGTGAAATTTCATCGAAAATTTCTTTTCAGTTATTTCAGTCTCTCGCACGTTTCATAATTTAGGGTGTAAAATTGAATATCTCAGTGACAGCAATGTTTTGGCACATAAACGGAAAGAATTTCACAATGATCTCCGAAAAGTAAAGTTTAATACAAAAATTGCGTTCTGCAGAAATGCTGATCCGTCAGTATTAATGAATGGATACGGAGATGAATGAACGGATGTCTGGATGCAAAATAGAAACAGCAGAAGTACTTATGTTCATGAAATATGAAATATCTTGCACAAGATTTTTGTAGTAAACAAAACATAAAACTATTAGCTGGGACAAGAGCAGAGACAGATTGTAAACATAAACCGAAATGGAGTAGAAACAACAGAAGGGACTGGTGACAATCGGCAGGCATCGGCTTTCTGAGCAGCTAAGACGTGTGCAACAAGTTTGGCAACAGTTGACGTATTGAAAGCTACTGTGACTTTCTGGTAAATAAAAAATTGTAATAAATTTGCCACCTAGTAAACATAAACGTTAACAAATTAATTATATTTGTGACTAACGACACCATTACACTAATTTTCTTCTATAGATCCGAAACCTGGTCATTCACAGAAAAGGAAGAACGTAAGTTAAGGAAATGTAAATTCTCCAATATTAGTTGGTAGGAGAAAACTACAGAATGATGAATTTTGTAACTTAATCAAATACAGTGACAATAACTACAGCCAAAATATTTGGACAAATAAGCCATGTCTTCAGACCACCAACAAATACGACCGTCAAGAGAAGGAAACTACTTGCAGGCCTATGTAGCAGATTATCTGACAGTGTTGAAGTGATGTAAGAAATTAAAACAGAGTGTACACCGGAAAACTGCTTGTGATGACAGAGCATAGAGCTTCAGTATTGTGCTTTCAAGAGCCTTCATAGCCCGTTAGTGATCACCTCAGTACCGAGACAGAGCATATAGAAATAACGAACCGTTCGTGTTTGGGGAACGTGTAGAAATAACTAACCGCTCGTGTCCGCATTCTAATACCCTGAAAAATGCAGTTTCTTACGTATATCCATGTTCGAGAAGGGTAAGCTACTGAAAATTAACAGCGGCACCAGGAAAAGAAACACGTACTTATCAGAGATGGTTCAAATGGCTCTGAGCTCTATGGGACTTAACATCTGTGGTTATCAGTCCCCTAGAACTTATAACTACTTAAACCTAACTAACCTAAGGACATCACACACATCCATGCCCGAGGCAGGATTCGAACCTGCGACCGTAGCGGTCGCGCGGTTCCAGACTAAAGCGCCTAGAACCGCTCGACCACACCGGCCGGCACTTACCAGATAGTTTTGCCAATCTAGTCCAGGTAATGACGTAATCTGTGGTATATGAAATAAATGAAACAACAAGACTGATCAGATAAAACCAGTAAAATGTTATACTCGTAGTGAGCAGCCGACAGAGCACGATACTACCAACTTCAGCAGAGTGAAGTACTCGTAGATAAAATGTAGATTGCGACAATAGCTAAGTAACGAAACCCCAGACAGGAAACCGAAAGAAAGTAACGCAAACTTTGAGTAATCCATGAATGAGCATAATGTGATGTTGTTCTCATATATAAATACTATGAAACAAAAATTTCCTAACGTACTATCTATGGAGATGGAGTTTGGGAAACTAAATTGAGCTAAGCCTTGTTTATGGAACCACTCGAAGATCCAGCCGTTACAAAATTATTACACCTAGTATGCAACATGTATCAGACAGGCGAAATATCCTTAGACGTCAAGGAATAATTCCTGATCATAAGTAAACAGTATGAAACGTCCCCTTTCAGCAATTATACATGACTGTGTTTAAACTGACACACAATATTTTTAGCGCAACGCAATCTGACTTTCAAAAATACCTACAAAAAAATGGCCCTGTTAACATTAAGCTATACCTTTCACAAATCACTTACCTCACAAAAATCTTCGTTACTCGAACTACTGCAATACAGCGAGCGCCACTACTGCCAGCTAAATAAAAGATTCAAACTACGGAAGGCACTAACTACTGATAGGCATAGTTAGCAAATGACAGATTTTAATGGAGAACAAACAATGTATTTACCTTAATAGCGTTGAAAACTCATAATATACATAGCAGTTCATGACATCCAGTCTTAAAAAATTTCAAAACTCCGCCATTTCTCTCCCCACATCCACCACTGCTGGCGGCTCACCTCCAACTGCGCAACGCTACGCACTGTTCACATCCAGCTGCCCAACACCACAATGGCAGACAACAATGCAAACTAGCCACAGACTGCACACAGCACAGCCAGTGATTTACATACAGAGCGCTACGTAACGTTGCCAATAAGAAAACATAAACAGCCTACTTACAATAGGTGCTCAAAGATGTGAGTATTACCGAACTATCAGTTAGATAGTCTTCGATGCAAGATTCTGAAACGAATTATTTACAGAAGGAAGGAAGAACACTTGGTTGAAACCGACTAGGAAAGCATCATTTTGCAACCCAGAGAACTGTATGGTAACGCGAGACCATACTTAACCTTCGACTCAGAAGACAGACCGAGCAGAAGCGACGCCACGATTATAGTTCCAGATTTAAAGAAAGCTTTTGATAAAAGTTGACTGGAATACATTCTTTAAAATCCTGAAGGTAATGAGGGTAAGATACAGGCAGCGAAAAGTTATCTACAACTTCCACAGATATCAGACTGCACTTGCAAGAGTCGAAGGACGTGAAAGTGCAGCAATAGTTCACAACGGATTGAGAAAGGTTTGTGGCCGATGTCCCATGTCACTCAATTTATATGTTGAGCAAGAAACAGGAAACAAAGGACAAATTTAGAAAGGGGATCAAAGTCCCGGGAGAAGAATTTGAGGACCGTTTTTTCAAAACTGAACATCTACAAAATTTTATATTTCAACCTATGAACGATTTCGTATATCTTAAAATAAGAAGAGTCGATCGCGTTAGTTAGTACTAAGCAAATTCTTACATGAACCACATAATAAACACGCGGGAAATGCTGCACATTTTTTGTAAACTTAACATATGTTGAAAGAGAAATTTTCCAAAACTTAACTTGCCCATACAAAATTATTTTGCATTCGTTTTAAAGACGAATTACCATTCTTAATAAGTGAAGCCTCGTAAGTCCCATGATATTATTGAACTAAAAGAATCATAGACAATCAGAGTATGTTTTGTTTGCGCCAGAACCACCGCCTTTCAAGTCAATGAGGAAATATTTTACTAGCTATAGATCTGCTTATAGAACTGTACACTAATAGAATTAATGGAGAACACTAAAAATACTTGCCTTTACACAAGGATCGAAACGAAACTACCACTTCGAACCACTGAAATTGCTTCTGCTGTAAGAGATTTTTTTAATAAATTTGTAAAAGGAACTTCAAGAAGGGAAGAATCGGAGGCTGACGGTATAAATTTTTTCAGAAATGCTCCTCGAAAAACAAGAATTCAGAGTAATGGCTATACTACTTCGAAAGTTTCCGCTAAAATCTTGCTTTATTTTCCAATCGGAAGGCACAGTTATATGCCTCCTGATAGGGGACTCAGAAAGAAGTGAGAAAATTGGAAATTATCAAACTGCCATCGTAATACTATGATCTGTTAACTCAACATGGCACTTGTATGGTATTTGAAAGAAACTGGCAATTTCGCAATATGAACTCCACAAACAAAAAGTCATTAATAAAAAGTACCATTTCAAAATAAGCGAAGCAACAGTTCTCACATACTAGAAGGCTGGAAAAAATCGTGTTCTGTGCAAAGAAACAAACATGTATTTTGCACATTCAGTTTCGGCTGAGGTGCTGAAAAATGTCAACAACTTCAGAGAAAGGGACAATGCTTCATCACTAAGATTGGAAAATTAAGTCTGTGTTACGAACGCTGAAGGAGTACAGAAGCTACTGAAGGATTTTGACAACTCTTTGGACGACGCAAAAATATTTTGTGTAGAAGCTCTTCAACGTTGCCATAACAGTGACTTTGGCAACGATGACGCTGAATATGATAATGAACCAATGTATTAGAAGAATTACATAACTTGAAGTTATTAACAAATAACCGACTACTTGTCATTTCAAGGAATCGTCACACAGTAGTTTTCAATTTTGCAAGACGCCCTATCATTTAAATGAATGGAATATTTATGTGAAATTATTATTTGGATGTAACTACTTTTTATGTCTAGTAGTGAAGAAAAAGTATAATCCGTTACTAATTTCTGTTTCATATATTTATTAACTTCTTCAATAAACGTGTTTCCTGAAAATATTGCTTTTTCTAGAACTCAGTTTTCAAAAGCGGTCATCAGTTTAAAACTTTGTGGTTTTCCTGCAACTTTGTAATTCTGTTACAGACAGTAAATGTTTTGGAAGTGCAGCTGAACTGAATGGATAGTGTCTTGAACAGCGATTATAAGCTGAATATGAATATTGTTTTACTCGCCGACAGTCTTGTATTCCTCTCACATTTCTTGTGTCAGTTCTGGGCAAAAACTCGACCTCTCCATGGTACTGTGAGGAACTGATTCAGTGGCGAAAACGATGCTGGCGATCGTCGAAAGCTTGAGGTTACGCCTAGAACTGACGCATCAAGAAATACGAGAATGTTTAATGCAATAAACTAGGTAACGAAGGTAGAATTCAGATCAAGAAAAGTTGCACTAATTTTAAATAGTACGTGAGTTTTGCTATTTTGGCACCAAAACAACTGATGACAGTATATAAAAATTCGGACTGGCAATAATAAGAAAAGCGTTTCTGAGAGAGAAACATTGAAGTGAAACTTCCTGGCACATTAAGACTTTGTGCTGGACCGGGACTGGAAACCGAGACCTTTGTCTTTGGCGGGCATGTGCTCTACCAACTGAGCTACCCTAGTGCGACTCACAACCCGTACTCACAGCATTACTTCCGCCAGTAACTCACCTCCTGCCTTCCAGTTTTTGTGAAGTGTCAGGCATTGCTGCTTCCTTACTCTTTGACCACTGTTCTGCCGCAGTGATTAGTAAGTAATAGAAAGGAATGTTTTCCGTGTGCAAAATGGTTCAAATGGCTCTGAGCACTATGGGACTTAACATCTCAGGTCATCAGTCCCCTAGAACTTAGAACTACTTAAACCTAACTAACCTAAGGACATCACACACATCCATGCCCGAGGCAGGATTCGAACCTGCGACCGTAGCGGTAGCGTGGTTCCAGACTGAAGCGCCTAGAACCGCTCGGCCACCAGCGGCATCAGCGATGAATGCGAGAGAGTAACATTTTTCCTTTATCACAAACGGCTACCTCAATCCCCCCGCCCCAAATTCCCAATCGATGTTTTTTTTCGACATTTTAACTGAATCTTAAGGTCTTGCGTGTAAAGGGGACTATTCGTTCTTGTCGATGCAAAAGTTATAATTGTAACTGCAAACTGCGTGT
Source organism: Schistocerca serialis cubense (assembly GCF_023864345.2). Lineage (NCBI taxonomy): Eukaryota > Metazoa > Arthropoda > Insecta > Orthoptera > Acrididae > Schistocerca > Schistocerca serialis. The sequence continues at coordinate 644,983,484 of NC_064639.1, forward strand.
TGAACCATTTGACGCTGTCTTAAACATAAAAGTTTATCATTGTAGATTATGGAAGCGTTTCACCGCCTATGCAGAAGGATCCCGAACATTTTTCAGATTTTTTTCCTCTTTAAAGCTTCAATTGTTATGTGTTTGATTACTGAACGTAGCGTGTGATGACAAAGACACGAAAGGTTCAGTAATTAATCACATCGAAACTAACAGTTGTGCAATGTGTCTGAATGCCACATGCGCTCCGCCAAGCCACTCTCCAACTCCTGTTTGCTTGTAACTCGTTACTCCATTGAGCGAAGTAAGACAACCATCCTAATCACTAAGGCAATAGTCAAGGAAGCTGAAGTGAGGGAGCAAAGCAAAAGCAAAGAGGTAATTCAAAGTTAACAAAAGTGTTTCATAACGTGACTTCCGGTGGAAAAGAAAGAACGTGGCATCCGTTGGCGCTAAGACTTCACACATAGACAGAGAAGTCGAGGAAGTGCAAAGGAAACATATGAAGGTTCCTGGAACAACGACGCTAAAGTGTGTTGGGTGTCTCACGGGCGGAAAAGCACAGCCGGAAAAAGAAATAAAAATTAAATTTTTCCTAAAAGCAAATAGGAATACATCAGTTCAATATTAGATAAGAAAATCACTCCAAAATACAGTTGTTTTGGTAAGAAAACAATATCAAATCTTCTTTCTCAGAAAAGGTCCGGAATTGTCTTCCCTTGAGTCAGCAAATGGTTTATGCTTCTGAGGGAGGGGAAAAAAGTAATTCGACATCAAAGCGCCACGCAGGCCGAAGTAATTTGTATGCTGACAGAAGAACATGACGGGAGAGAGTTTGCAGGGAATTTCGAACAGGGGGCGGTACACGCGTGGAGTGAGTAAGTAAAAGGCTGGGGGTGTCGTGGTGACGTTTGGCAAATGTGGGCGAGAGTGGAGTTGCTGGTGGGAAGGTAAAGACAGGCGGAAAGGGCGGGCAGCGGAGTTTCGCGCGGGGGGGGGGGGGGGGTTGGGGGGGGGAGGGGGGGGAGTGAGGGGTTCTGTCACGAGAGTACTGATGGTATCTGAGAGAACAAGTGTTACTGCTCCACACAGACAGTGTCTCGTACACGTAGACTACTTCCTTCTCCTTGTGCCACCAGTAGAGAAATGTTACACATACTTCCAATGTGGCCTCGTATGCGGTTATTTGACCGTGACTGCACCTTGAATGTAAAATTCGCGAGTAAACAGATAATAAAAAATTTTAATTAATCATGACAAGCTCGCTGGAAGTCTATATATATATATATAATTTTAACTCTTGCAGACGAGTTAAAATACGAGTGTGTTGACTTAGCCTCCGAAAACCACCGTGACAAATAAATAAAATTTTTTATAATACTGATCGTATTAGTTTTGCTAAATTTACACATATCATTTATTGGTATGAAGAAGTAGGTTCAAATGGCTCTGAGCACTATGCGACTTAACTTCTAAGGTCATCAGTCGCCTAGAACTTAGAACTAATTAAACCTAACTAACCTAAGGACATCACACACATCCATGCCCGAGGCAGGATTCGAACCTGCGACCGTTGCGGTCGCTGAAGAAGTAGGCAATTAGAAGAGTTTGTAATTGAGGACACACTCTCAAGTAAAGAGTAATGTGTATACTGGTTTACGTAAGACATTTAAGATGTGTGTGTTCACAAGGACGGGACGTAGTATGTTCGTCCGTCAACACTGATTCCTATCCATATCATTAGTTCCATTATTGTTAAGTATTATTTGCACACAAGCTTTTTTCTTTTCAGAGTATTCTACGCTCTTTATTCATGTCGTCTCTAATGCTCGACACTAATGACAATTTGAATGGCAGTACTGTTTTATAAGAGAATTTGGAGCCTATTGTCAGAGATGATAGTCGGTTGACTACTGTTGGCAAGAAAGAGAAACACTGTATACTAACGCCGCGCGGGGTATCCGCGTGGCTTTGGGCTCCTTGCCACGGTTCGCGTGGCTCCCTACGTCGGAGGTTCGAGTCCTCCCTCGGGCATGGGCGTGTGTGTCTTGTCCTAAGCGTAAGTTTGTTTAAGTCAGATTAAGTAGTGTGTAGGCTCCGGGAACGATGACCTCAGCAGTTTGGTCACATAGGAACTTACCACGACCACCGTATACTAACCCCAATTTACTATCTTGCGTACTTTTTGTCACGCAACACTAGAAAATCTGAGAAAGCATGATTTACAGAACCGGAGGTGTTGGCAGCGAAGTTTTACCAACTGATAATATAACAGGGCGGCCAATGCTGGGTCAGTATTAAGTAATCAGGTTAACCGTACTGTAATATCATGTAACTAGCTCTGTTGATAAATTTTGCACTTCAGTGTTAAATGAAGACGCGAAGCACTAAAAGTCGAAATACTTCGCTGTGAATTATTTTTTGTTAGTTTTGTAGAAGTTAAACGCACTTACCTGTTGCGATCAGCTGCGAACGCCTATGTCGGGTTTAACCTGAAATAAAAAGAACACAGTAATTGTGTGACATACTGTAATCATGTGAGAGATTAGCCTGAAACAAAAGAAGACTTTCTACGTTTTGCTTCATATTGTTAATTTAGGACATAATAGTAAAGAAAAAAATTAAATTTTTGTAGTTACAAATTTATATCAGTCTCCGCAACATGTTTATGTGAAGTAATTAGCTGTTAAGATCCAAGCTTGCCTGTTCAACAGAGACTTTTGCAAATGAAATCTACCCTTTTCATACTTCCTTTTCGCTTTCTCGTTCTGACTCAACGTTTCTACTGTCTTTTCTGATGTTTAACACTGTTTTCCGTTAACTCATAGGAGAGTCCTATACCACTCGAAATTTACGTTAGTGAGAATATGACTAAAGTTTCGTTATGTAGTATTCACTTGGTGTTAAATAGAGCCGTTATTAATTGCATGTTGAGTCTACGCGACGCTCCCTGGAAGCAGACAAGCCTTCAAAGTCATCCTGGGGAACGATAATTCTGACAGTTTCTCACACAAACCAATGTTCAGGTACATTGCTCTTGAAACTGCTTCCTAGAGTCTGTCGACAAAATTCCAGAAATATTCAGTGGTTTACAAGTCCGATGAATTGGAGGGAAGGCCGGCCGAAGTGGCCGTGCGGTTAAAGGCACTGCAGTCTGGAACCGCAAGACCGCTACGGTCGCAGGTTCGAATCCTGCTTCGGGCATGGATGTTTGTGATGTCCTTAGGTTAGTTAGGTTTAACTAGTTCTAAGTTCTAGGGGACTAATGACCTCAGCAGTTGAGTCCCATAGTGCTCAGAGCTATTTGAACCATTTGAATTGGAGGGAAATGGTGCAGTAGTAGGCCTGTTTGCACTGTTTGACACAACAGGTCTTGTAATTTTCCAGCACTGTGTTGCTAATTGTACCGCATCCATTGTGGTAGGCTCTGAAGGACGAAAGAGACATTCATTAGGCGTTCAAGAAGCTCGCGTGCGGGATTTTTATTTCCATACATAGCACTAGCTGCAGTGCCAGGTGTTGCCCGGGATGTTTAATATCTGTCACAGAAAGTGAGTGGGTCTGTGCCTAGCGAATGCAAGCTGCATGGGAAACTGCAATCCCTTTCACTCGAAGAGCATATTTAAATAATTTAGTGTCAACGGAATGCCACGAATGAATACCGCTTCACCTGAGGCATTCATAAATATCGGGTTCTTGCCTTCCGGTACTGACTTTCACAAATATACACCGATATCAAACCCAAAGTTTAGTAACAACAATTACGTCACAGATTATGATTTGATTCCTTTTTAAAGTAAAAGTTAAACCAATACACTGATCATCCAGAACATTATGACCATCGACCTACTACCGATATAAACCCGTGCAGGTGATAGCAGAGTCACCTGGCGAGGAATAACTGCTAGTCAGACACACGCGCAATGTTTGTAGTACTAGTGAGTGTGTGTTAAATGGGACAGGCGCGCGATTTCATAATGGGGAAGGCTGAGTTTGACAGAGGGCAGATTGTGATGGCACGGAGGCTGCACCACTTGTTATGTGCTCGGAGAATGCAGTGGTATCTAACACTTGATGAAACCAAGGTGAAACCACGTCCAGACGTCGTGGAGGGTTAGGCGGCGACCCGATGTTACTGACGTCGGACGTCGTAGGCTGGGCAGACTGGTAAGACTGTGGCGGAACTAGCATCAGAGTTTACTGCTCGGCTCAGTACAAGTGTGTCTGAACACAAAGTACGCACAAGTCTCCAAATGATGAGCCTCCGCAGCCTAAGGGAGGGCGCGAATCCATCATCTTCCAGGGGAACAGGTTCTTGACACCTGTACTGCGGGACGAAGCTGGCGGTGGCTCCGATATTCTCTGGAGCATTCACGTTGGCGTCAAAAGGTTTAGTGGAGCTCATGCAAGGACCATGTCGGCTCCTTATATCGTATCGTACTCTGGTTGCAGATCACGTACACCTCCTCACGAGGCATTTTTCAATATGATAATGAGGCTTATTTTAACAAGATAACACGCAATGTCGCAAGGCTAAGAGTGTGACAGAGTGGTTCCAGGAACACAGTGCTGAATTCCAACTGATGTGGTAGCACCCCCAACTTGCCGGATCTGAAGCCGATAGAACACATCTGGGATGAGATAGATCGTGGCGTCAGAGTTCATCGAGCCCCACCACGGAGTTTACGGAAGTTAGGTGAGTTGAGTGTGCGTATATGTCGTGCCAGCTCTGTCAAGGGACCTACGAAGGCCTCATTGCTTCCATGCCACGAAACGCCACCAGTGTTGTCCGTGTCAAAGCGGTTATTATTTATTAAGTAATATTAATCAGGTGGCCATGATGTTCTGCCTAACAGCGTGTATCTGTTTCCCATAATATACCTAAAATCTAACTGTAAAATACATACTTTTTATCATTTCAATACTGCTCATTCTCTGCAGGAAACATTTTGACTCAATAAAGTATGTGCATACATAAACAAATCATCACTTAAAGTACGAAAATTTAGCAGTTATAAAGCAACATGACTTACCTTACACATCGTAGTTCAAGCTAACAGCCACGATTTTCTAACGACCACACTAAACAACAGACAATTAAGAAATGGATGTAGATGACTTTAAGACTATCGCTTCCGGAGAAAGTTGCATTGTGATTTGTTGTCGGTATTCAACAATTGGAACTTTAATATTTCTGTTAAACTTCTATGGGAACGACATGTTTTTCTACAGGAATGAGAAACTAAACGATTTTCTGCCAACATTTCCAATTAATTTCTTTAAGCAGATTTTCACAAACTTTGCATTTTCCCTGTATGGAAAGATGAATAGTTGCGCCATCTATTGTTACATTTTGCTGTAAGTATCTAATTGTGTTTCTGGAGAATTTGTCTGCTATTGTTTCATCTCTGTTTGCGCTTTTTCAAGTAGGTTGGTGATTGAGCCCGACTCAGATTGTTCGACCAGATTACGACACAGCTCAGGAAATCTCGCATTCTGTTCTACCTTTTGATCGGCTCGCGATCTGGTGATTTATTTAATCTATTTGCACAACCTTCTTTAGCGTTTGTATGGCACTGTGGATTTTAATACTTAAACATAACCGCGAAACATGGACTAAAATATCTTCTAAGGTTTATGTCATACATAAAAACAGTAAATAGTCAACAAATAAGTGAACAATCATGTTTCTGTCTAATTCTCGAGCTTCCGCTCTCCCCATATCAGCTAGCATCTGATAATACTATGGCCGGCCGCTGTGGCCGAGGGGTTCTAGGCGCTTCAGTCCGGAACCGCATGCCTGCTATGGTCGCATGTTCGAATCCTGCCTCGGGCAGGTATAAGTAGTTCTAAGTCTAAGGGACTGATGACCTCCCATAGTGCTTAGAGCCATTTGAACCATCTGATAAAAGTATCTCCAAGACGGCTATTCTCACTGTACTTTATTCTCGTTATACGAATGACAATCAATTTACCACGACACGTTTCGTTTCTTAGGCTTTTAACTTTTCGTTAATTCTACTCATTGTTTCACCGGAATGTTGAAATTTGAAATAAATCGGCCAAGAGCTTTGTAGTAAATTGGCCAAATACTTTCCGAGATGTTTGGTAACATATATATGTTATGTGTTGTGTATATTAACAAATGCATAGCCTATGTCCGTCCTAATGTTCAGTAGGGGATCATGTAGGAACCTGAAGTAAATCGGCCAAGAACTTTTAGAATTTTTTTTTAACAATCTTCTCCCTCTACGTGTTACATACATAAAGGTTACAAGTCAGATTATGAAATCTGTGTAGACAGTCATATTCCTCCTGTCTTGAAGGTAAGCGTCCAAAATCTCGTCAAGATCGGAATAAAATTCTAGATTTGTATGAATTACAACAAACAAACAAACGGACACATCTTAGGTTGATTGTATTGGGAACAGTGGAGTTATATGCAGCAGAAGTCGATATGGAATAGCACAACGTAGATATTGACTATTGCCGAGAAGCGTGGTAAAAGGAAGTAATACGTGTGATGATATTGTGACAGGAACTTAATAAACAAGTAACGCTGTGATAAACAGTGAGTCAAACAGTTAACCGTTAACGTAAAAATGTAAAAGTAGTGTGGCAACGTTGGCTATGTCATCCCACGAGGTTTGTCCAGCCGACTGTGGGGAAGGGTGTTGTTCCTCCGCGCACATTAGCTCCTTTCCTTACGGATGTTTGAGAGCTGCGTCGTACGTGCGTTAGCGACCTGGTTTACGGAGGCAGGCACTAAGGTCAAAAATAGAATAAGAAACGATTATCTGTTATATATGATGAGAAAACTAAATCTCGTGGGTTTAATGGTACGTATTCAAATCAGAGTGAAACATAAATGTTTATAAAAGGTATCAGAAATTTATTCATCTTCGCTGTAGATTGCTTTCCAATAATAGAGAGAATGCAAATGTGGACTTGAGCTGTTGGGTTTGAGATTTCACACCTGTGAGAGATTGTAATGCATGAATGTATTGCATAATATAATAACCGGTATTTCCATTAATATGACTGATGACCAAACTACATTTAAGTTAAAATAAGACGGAAGATTCAAGATGACAGTGTGAATGAGCACCTTAACTAAAACTACAGGTGAGCATTCAGAGAAGGAATCACTGCGAGGTCGTCTTCTTTCTCGATGACATGCTTACTGCTGGAGAATCCGGAATCGTTAGCTTCTGAGGCTTTCATCGTGTCCAGTGGTTTCCCGGAAGAATAGATCTCATGGTTCACTGCTCGAATTTACGGTTTCTCCGTTTGCGCTGACTTACACATATTTATAGCTGTAGCAGCCGTGGCACTTACGGTTTGCACTTTAACGGCACAAAACACTAGTATCACGTGGCCTAACCAATAGCTCACTAGTGAACTTTGTGATTAGGCTTTGGCGATGTTTATTGCTGGCAATGGACAGTATCGCTCATGCATCTTTACTGTGTTTAAAAACGATGCATGAACTTCAGTACTTAACCCGCTGACAGTGCTTTTAGAAACTTCATTGACTTCTTCACTTTTTATATCAGGCGTCTCCCTGCGTAAGTTAACATCTTCAGTACTAATACGCTACGATTAACAGTCTTGTGAGAAGTTAACACTGTGCGCAAGCAATTGTTCTATAAGCTGCATGTTATACAGACCAATTCAAAACATATATTTGTTTTGTTCGAAGTCTTATAGACAACCTCGTGCTATGCTGGTGGAGTACCACAGCGAGAAGAAAGAAAATAGTAGAGGCTCTAGGTTAAGGGCCAGCTTGTTCATAAGAAACTAGTTAGTTAGTTACTAAGAAATTTCTTAGATCATTTGAACCATTTCTTATGGAAATGACGTAGTACGAGTCAGTTTAAGGGATATATAGAGATTATTAGTGTCAACATTAATGTACGCATTATAATTTTACTCGTACTCATGCAGGTGCACTTAAAAACAATTTTTTTGCAGTCTATCAGTTTTCAAGTACAAATTTGACAATGGAGTAGAAGGACTTCTCCAGGAGAAATTGTTTTAGAATAGATTTAAAACTTGCTTCTCTACCTGTCAGACTTGATGAAACTTTTTTTTTTTTTTTTCTGCATATAACTCCTCTCTGAGCCACTGACAGCTTTAATAATGGGCAACCAAAGTCTTTTTTCGTCTAGTGTTGTAGGTGCGTTCATCACTGTTCTTCTCATATTGCGATGGGTTATTTATGACGAATTTCAGCAGCGAGATTATCTATTGGGACGGCGCCGTCGAAATATTTAGCTCGTTAAAGGTACCTACATGACGTCCTTGGGTGACGACACATATTATTCCTATTGCTCGCTTCTATGCAATCAATTCCTCCTTTCTAAGTAATAAGTTATTCTTTACGACATTGCTGAGTGGGAGTATGCAGAGTGTGTTAGGAGGCTGATACGTTTTTTTTTCAAGCTTAGCAGTTACACGAAGAGTACAAGCATCTGAGCTTAATTGTTTGAGAAGCTCAATAATATGCTTCTTCCAGTTCAAGTTTTCAGCAATATGTACACCCTAAGTTTGAAGCATTCTACCTACGTACTGACTGCTGCTCATGTGCTACATCACCTGTTGTTGTTACTCTATTTGTTGCACAGAACTGAACGCAGTGTTTTTTTTTCAGAATTTGGAGTAGTCCATTTTCAGATAATCACTTAATAATGCACTGTGAAACGTCATTTACTAACTCTTCTGTTGCTTTTTCTCTACTCGACTTATTATAACACTAGTATCGTTTGCAAAAAGTACCAATTTCGCTTGTTGAATGTTAAGTGGAAGATAATTCACCTACACAAGGAATAAGAGTGGATGCGAAATTGAACCCTTTGGTCTTTGTAATTTTTACTCCAGTAACTAAAATTTTCTAGGTTTGCAACATTGTCTGAATTACTCAGCACAACCTTTTGCATTGTGTTTATCAAGTATGATTCCTACTAGCTGTTTGTAAAGCCAGCAGTTACATAAAACTTGAGTTTTGCTAAAAGAGTATCATGATATACACAATCGAAGACCTTGGAGAGATCACAAAAAATACCAACAGGAGATATATTATTATTTAAGGCTTCTAGTATTTAATGAGTGAATGTATAAAAAGCATTCACAGACGAAAAATAATTTTGAAATCCAAACTGTGATGTGCTTAGTATATTGTTTTCAGTTAAGTCTGTAACTATTCTTATGTACATTAGTTTTTCGAATATTTTGGACAAAGGTATTAGTGAGTAATGTGGACTTGTAACCTTTCTTATGATGTGGTTTAATAATTGCATGTTTTAACCTGTCTGGAAAGAATCCCTCTGCCAGTGACGCATTGCATATATCACTAAGGGCATTACTTACTAAGTTGTAACAAACTTCCAGAACTCTTTCTGAAACATCATAAAACCCACAAGATTTTTAGAATTGTATTAATTTCTAAGGAGGATGTTGCTGCTACTTCTACTGCTTAAAGTTGTGTGGAATAACACTTTTAATATATTCCCTTGTTTATTCAACTGAACCATTTAATCCTATATTTGCTACTGCTGTACGACATAGCTTTAATCTTATTATGTGGTTTGCTTATTGTCTGCTTTGGTATACAGGCATTAATTCATCGTTTCGCTTTCGAAATAAATTTTTAAAAGTCTGATTGACAGTTTTTTCCATTTCATTTTATATATCTCTGTAGTTAATCGAATTTCTTCTGGTTTCTTATAATCTTTTTGCATGATGGACACATGATATTCGATTTTGTGTGTCATAATACAGACATCAGCAACTGTTAAAAATTGCACCTCTACATTTTGATTATAGATTCAGTGTTTGTTGTGTCAAAAGCGTCACTCACGTACAGCAACGTCAGCAGCAAATAATAAAATTTTAAACGCTTCTCTTTTCAGATGCATGTCAGGATCTCCATAAGTTACTTAAAGAGTGTTTTCTTTGCTCTCTACGCCCTTATGGTCGTTATGAAGTATATCAACACCTGCTCAATTAAAAGCTTTTACTTGTTCTAGATATTTTAATTTTGTTTTCCGTTACAGGACAGATCACAATTACATTTAAGTGGCTAACTAATCTTTATACTTCCTACATCACTTCTACTCATTTTTACACTCTTCATTCCTGTCTTGAATTACGCAGTCTCTTCCTTGCCTTCTTTGTTTCACTTATTAAACGATCATATTTCTTAATTTAGTGTTTGCTTTATTACGTTTTACAATTTCCCTTCGGCGTAGGATTTTTACCTCTGAAAGCCATGGATTTAGTTTTCTTGGGGGATAGCTCCATATTAAAAGAAAGGTACACATATTGAAAGAGGAGCATATGAAATGACAAGTTGAAAAGCGTGGCCTACACTGAGAGGTCTCATTTTCGTGGAAATACTCATAATATCAGTACAGATTCTTTTTGTTTTTGTTTTTGTTAATGAGAACGGATGTTTCTATGGTTATCGATTTAGTTAAAACGCCGCCAGCGGGTGAAAAGTTTAATAGTGCTGGCAGTAAATTTCGCTTTACAAATTTCTGGGAACATGCATTTTGCTATCACCAGTATTTTCGAGTATTTATTTTCCGCAGTATCGGTTACTTTCAGCCAACCGGTAACTATAAAACAAGCAGAAAACAAGAAGTTGTTCTGTGCTATCACTCTGTACGTTTAATTTCTATCGTTTACACTCACGTCCGTTTCAGATATCCATAAGCCACCTATTCATGAAAAATTACCTTTTCGTGGAAAGCTCCGTAGACAAACTCGTTGTTGTTTAGTATCTCGACCTATGAAGGTAGTTCTGACCTATCGGCAACAGCATGCATCACGGCTCTGTTAACAGAAACAGGGCAAATGCATGTAATTTTTTCCAGCCTTGGTACCGTCTATAAGAGCTTAACTGATATACGTCTGCTCTTTTCACGCCAGGGTTTTCTTTTTTCTTAACCTTTGCGCTCACCTATCATCCTGTCAGGCCCTACCACGGGGCTGATGTGTTCACACAATGGAGTCTTCCATTAGACTGATTAAGCTCTAACTTATTGTAACAAGAAGAAAAGTAGCTCTTAGTGATCAGAAAGACAAGGGTCTGCTTTAGAATTAGGGTCCTACACTAAATTGAATAGCTATGGTGTCAAACATCAGCTCTAATTAACGAAGTGTGAAGAAGTTCAGTACCTCCTCAATACAGATGTACACATATACTGCGCAAGCCACCACATGGTATGTGTCGGAGGGTACTTGTGGTATTTGACCTGTTTTCTGTCCCACTCACGAATCGTACGTTGGAAGAGCGACTGGCGTTGAACCTCCGTGAGAGTTATAGTTTCTCTGATTTTCTCATTGTGGTCATTTCGCGAGACGTTTCAGAGAGGAAGTAAGAAGTTTAAGGACTGCGCTTGGAAGTTACGCTCTCGGAATCTCAATAACGTAACTCCCTGTGATGGATGACACTTTTTCTGTAGCGTCGACCGCGCCACTGGCGTTTGTTGACAATTCGTTCTGCCTGCTATCCCAGACCAATAGAAGGTACTCGATAATCATCCGAACGAGTGTTTTGCAAGCCACTTCTTTGATGAAGGGATCGTGGGCCTACGTACTATTATTTCAAAAGTTATCGCCGTAACTGTTAATACATTCATACAGCGTCAGACACGGTCAATGTTTTGAAGGAAAAAGATTGCGGTTGCCTAAGAAACATGATTTTATACAAGTGCGGAGCAAACCGACGGCCACGAATGTCTTCCTTCAGAACTCCAAAAATATGGAAATCGCGTTGAGAGAGTTCAGAATTGTGCAGAGGATTTGAAGGGTTCAAATGGCTCTAAGCACTATGGGACTTAACATATGAGGTCATCAGTCCCCTAGACTTAGAACTAAGAAAACCTAACTAACCTAAGGACATCACACACATACATGAGCAGGGCAGAATTCGAACCTGCGACAATGGCAGCAGTGCGGTTCCGGACTGAAGCGCCTAGAACCGCTCGGTCACAACGGCCGGCGATGTGAAGGGCTTCCAATCGAAACTTAAGCAGCTTAGTCGAAACAACAGGCATGACAGCTCCGGGAAAGTCATGATGATCTTTTTATTTGACTGCAAGGGCCCGCTGTTGATTGACTTTTTGGAACAGGGCTCCACGATTAACGCACAGCGGTGCGTGGGCACTTTCCAGAAGCTGAAGCACGCCGTGAAGTCCGAACTCTCAGAAACGTTGACAAATGACTTCCTTCTGGTTCAGGGTAGTCCCCACTCATTTGTTGCCTAGATTCTCTTAACTAAGCTGCAGAAGTTTCGCTGCGAAGCCCTTACACATCCTCCATAAAGTCCTGATCTCTCTCCATGCGATTTTCATATTTTGGAGACCTGAAGAAAGACATACGTGGCACCGATTTGCTTCACGCCTGGGTTAAATCATGGCTCCGTAGGCAACACCAAACATTTTTTCCCGTCGCGGCAATGACCGTCTTGACTCACTGTGGAATACTGTAGCAAACAGTTATAGCGATTACTTTTCAAATAATAAAGAAATTATTTACTTTTTTTCATCTGGCACTTTTTCATTTGACTGCCCCTTACACATTTCCTCTAGACTTGTCCACTGAAACTTAGTCTGACATACCCATTCCATACAACGTTTTAGTTGCTCTTTTATTTTAAGTCGCTTCGGACGCTTAACCTGGTCCAGTACCGGTTACGATCGTAAATTGGTCACTAAATGAAACTGTTGTTCTGCATCGATTGTTTCCAGCAAGTGAAAGACCACGCCATCAACCAGGGCGTAGTTTCGTACATTGTCTCTAAAACTCAAGGGCGATCAGAGAGTGATACATTTCTCTATATCTATGTTTGCGGAATATATATTGATTCTTATACATTCGGAATCAGAAGTAACAAACTTCAAAATGCCACAATCGCTGTAGTAGAGCATTTATTCAGGTAAGCAATTTCGGCAAACTAAACTCCTGGAAATTGAAATAAGAACACCGTGAATTCATTGTCCCAGGAAGGGGAAACTTTATTGACACATTCCTGGGGTCAGATACATCACATGATCACACTGACAGAACCACAGGCACATAGACACAGGCAACAGAGCATGCACAATGTCGGCACTAGTACAGTGTATATCCACCTTTCGCAGCAATGCAGGCTGCTATTCTCCCATGGAGACGATCGTAGAGATGCTGGATGTAGTCCTGTGGAACGGCTTGCCATGCCATTTCCACCTGGCGCCTCAGTTGGACCAGCGTTCGTCCTGGACGTGCAGACCGCGCGAGACGACGCTTCATCCAGTCCCAAACATGCTCAATGGGGGACAGATCCGGAGATCTTGCTGGCCAGGGTAGTTGACTTACACCTTCTAGAGCACGTTGGGTGGCACGGGATACATGCGGACGTGCATTGTCCTGTTGGAACAGCAAGTTCCCTTGCCGATCTAGGAATGGTAGAACGATGGGTTCGATGACGGTTTGGATGTACCGTGCACTATTCAGTGTCCCCTCGACGATCACCAGTGGTGTACGGCCAGTGTAGGAGATCGCTCCCCACACCATGATGCCGGGTGTTGGCCCTGTGTGCCTCGGTCGTATGCAGTCCTAATTGTAGCGCTCACCTGCACGGCGCCAAACACGCATACGACCATCATTGACACCAAGGCAGAAGCGACTCTCATCGCTGAAGACGACACGTCTCCATTCGTCCCTCCATTCACGCCTGTCGCGACACCACTGGAGGCGGGCTGCACGATGTTGGGGCGTGAGCGGAAGACGGCCTAACGGTGTGCGGGACCGTAGCCCAGCTTCATGGAGACGGTTGCGAATGGTCCTCGCCGATACCCCAGGAGCAACAGTGTCCCTAATTTGCTGGGAAGTGGCGGTGCGGTCCCCTACGGCACTGCGTAGGATCCTACGGTCTTGGCGTGCATCCGTGCGTCGCTGCGGTCCGGTCCCAGGTCGACGGGCACGTGCACCTTCCGCCGACCACTGGCGACAACATCGATGTACTGTGGAGACCTCACGCCCCACGTGTTGAGCAATTGGGCGGTACGTTCACCCGGCCTCCCGCATGCCCACTATACGCCCTCGCTCAAAGTCCGTCAACTGCACATACGGTTCACGTCCACGCTGTCGCGGCATGCTACCAGTGTTAAAGACTGCGATGGAGCTCCGTATGCCACGGCAAACTGGGTGACACTGACGGCGGCGGTGCACAAATGCTGCGCAGCTAGCGCCATTCAACGGCCAACACCGCGGTTCCTGGTGTGTCCGCTGTGCCGTGCGTGTGATCATTGCTTGTACAGCCCTCTCGCAGTGTCCGGGGCAAGTATGGTGGGTCTGACACACCGGTGTCAATGTATTCTTTTTTCCATTTCCAGGAGTGTATGTTTCCATCCTCAAATCTTATGCACCACATTCCAAAGTATCTCGTCGGTGTGTACAATAACTTGTGACACATGATAAATGGACTCTCCAAGATCAAGCACGGCATGCAGCCAGTACGCGGCTTTAAGCGTGTATATTAGTCCACTGTGTATGATGTTGTGTACTGACTGTTTTACTGTTGAAATGCACATATACTGTGCCATGCTTGTTCTTGCAGTGTCTATTTATTATGTGACACAGATTATTGTACACATCGATGAGATTCTTTAACGTAAGATCAGAAACCGATAATCTGAATAAAAGCTCTACTAAAGCGATCATGGCATTTTGAAGTTTGTTACTTTCAATTTCAGATCAATGTAGATCGCCCCCGGAGTGGAATAGTGTCAAGCATATTTTATACATTTTCCTTTTCCGGGAATATCATAACACGAAAATATAAAATATGTTCTCCAATTCAGCGGCACTGGCTTACGAGTGTGCATTTATCCGACAACCCTTGTAGAAGACGCGAATGGCCTGCGCCTTTTACCAACTTTTTGGTCCTCTTTGTGGCTCCAATGATCTACGATAGTCTGATTCCAGAAGTGGAGAAAGCTCACTCGCATTTTCTACGTAGACGTCCAGAGGTATCCCATGCTGTCCAAGCATCTCTACACTGTTTCGCGATTTCAGCTGATTTTCTATTCCGCAGTCTCACAGTATCTGCCATTTTGCTTCGTCTGCTGACTGAAAAGAGGAACCGTATTTGAACTCCAGCAGTAATACAGTGTAAGAAGACCGTATTCTGCAATTCGGCCTTCTGTCACCTCCCGTTACCGTACCAGTAAGGTCATCGGCCAGCTAAATGATTTAAATCAGCTTATTTGCTCTATATTATGACAGGATTGTCATAAGGAGGGTGACTGAAATATAATTTATAAGTTTATTTGACACTACAATAGTGAAGCCATAGTCACAGTATATAAAACTTTTTCTTAAAAAAAAGGGTTAAATTACCGGTTTCAACGAACTACGTCGTCATTTTCAATTGTAAAAACATCAGTTGGAGAGAATATAATGGGAAGAGCGACCATAAATCTGACAAAAATTACGAGAAGTAATGAGACCAGGCAACTGAGGCAGTGGTAACACAACCAAGTCATTACAAGTTGTGCCTACGCATTTTTGGGGGCATTTTACATTAGACCTTAGACGTGTATGTTCCAAGAAGAGATGGAAAGTACGGAGATACTGTCACAGGTTTAAGAGAGACAAAATATGAACGCCAAACGTTTTTCAAATAAAAGTTCAGCTTGCTTACTTTGCTGAAGACCAGAGTTTTTAGGTTTTTTTTTTTAATTTAGATCCGTTCACATAATTTTACTTCCACGGTGATTTAATGCACCTTGTATACCCTGCTAATGGTTATTTCTGCTTCGTTCAGATTCTGTCTCTCTTAAATCTGTGACAGTAACTTCTTACTTTCCATCTCTGCTTGGAGCATACATGTCTAAGGTCTATTGTAAAATGCCCCCAAAAATCAAAATCCATTAACTACTCGAAGTATTTTTCGGAAACAAACTTCAGTGCTGTGTTACAGGAATTTCTTTCTTTCCAGCAGTTTAAATCTCACGACGGTCTCAGTGAATATCTGTCAAACTGATATCACTTTCTACTACAACAATATGAACAATAAACTTTAGTTATTGTAAAAGTGTTCTCTGAAGTGTTTTGCCGGCTTCTGTCGCCGAGCGGTTCTAGGCGCTTCAGTCCGGAACCGCGCTGCTGCTACGGTCGCAGGTTCGAATACTGCCTCGGGCATGGATGTGTGTGATGTCCTTAGAATTGTTAGGTTTAAGTAGTTCTAACTCTAGGGGACTGATGGCCTCAGATGTTAAGTCCCATAGTGCTTAGAGCCATTTGACTTTTGAAGTGTTTTGCCAGTACAGCTTCTGACGAAGGTGGTCTATAAAATCATTATTTTTTCTCACGTTCTGGTACTTCCATTCACCTAGATTATGTCACATCTAGTGAGTTGTTTGTAGAAATAAATACACTGAGTTGAAAGAAATTACTAATTCCCTTATGCGTAAACTTCAGTCAGTGCATACATTTCTCCGTTTTGTTGAAATGAACAAACATGCAGATGTTGTTAGGTTGTTTATCTTACTGCTTGTTTCAAGCGACGAATAATAATTTAATTTCACTGGTAAATGCCTTCGCTTTTTTAATTTCCTCGCATTAAGCTAATAGCAATTGTTTAATTGACGATTTGCACTGTAATGCTACTGTTTCCAGTGGATAATTAGCACTGTAACGTGCCAAATTTTGTGCGTAACGGATGGCACTCACAGTGTTAACTGAGGAACTTTGGAATTCACCTGAAATGTGATCTTTGTATTACGGATTGTTGTAAGCGCGTTTCACAAAAGGGGAAAAAGAGAAGGAATTACGGAAGCCGGACAACTTCGCACACCATATTAGAGAAATTAATATCGGCTCCACTGATGAACAGAAAGCGTATAGTGTAGGGGTTCCTTTGACTGAAAGCAATCAGCGCTGACAGGTAATTTTTATCCACGCCGATGAAAATGACATGCTTTGTACCGAACGTTAATCGCTCCTCGCTACAAACCAATTCGAGTCAGACATTTATCCACAAAACCTCTCAGTAACGGTGGAAACTGACTCACGGAAAAGTATACAGAGCGTTCATAAACTTTTACCCTGACTTCAAGAATAAATATCAGTTATATTTATGTTTTTTGTTACAGGTCTACTAGGGAACCCATGAGGTTTCTGCACAGCTGTGTCTCATTCAGCACTTTCGCGAAAAAATCGCTGTGTGAACTATGTCGTAAAAATGGTTTCCCCCAGGAGAAAAAAATGGTTCAAATGGCTCTGAGCACTATGGGACTTAACATCTGAGGTCATCAGTTTCCTAGAATTTAGAATTACTTAAACCAAACTAACCTAAGGACATCATACACATCCATGCCCGAGGCAAGATTCGAACGTGCGACTGTAGCAGTAGCGCGGTTCCGAACTGAATCGCCTAGAACCGCTCGGCCACTGCGGCCGGCCCCAGGAGAAAGCTCAGTGTGTTGTGTGTCTAGCAAAAACTAAATTATTTATTAATGTGCAGAAAAAGTTAGTGTCCCATTACAGAAAGAAAGCGACTGATGTTAGATTGATCAGAACATAGGCGGAAAAGATTTTGGCAAAAGAAGGGTCGGTTCAGAAACGGACAAGCAGCGGCAGACCATCTGTTTCGTACTGTTGAGGCAGTTCTGACCGTATTCACGAAATCGCCACGGAACTCGTTTAGACAAGCTTCATGGGAGCTCCAAATGCCAAAGTGTTCTGTGGATAAAGTGATTCTCAAAGATCTTAAACAGTATGCGTACAAGGTCCAAACTGTTCAGGAAGCCATATGATCGTCCAAAACGTGAATAGTTTGCAATGGACTTGCTGAACCGTATGGATGAGGACAATGATTTGTTGAAGCGTGTGTGGTTCTCCGATTAAGCTACATTTCCTGCTTGTGGCTCAGTTAACCGCCATAATGTCCGGATCTGAGGACCAGAAAATACTCATGGCATACGAGAACACAATCGAGGCAGTCCAAAAATAAATTTGTTCTGTGAGTTAATGTGTGATCGAGTGACTGGCCCATTTTTCTTCCTTGAAAGCAATGTAAGTGGATATGTTTACCTAGACACGTTGGTCAGTTATGCTGTTCCCGAGTTACACAATATGCAAGACACCATCAAATGGCGCTCGCCCACATTGGGCTCTAGGAATAGGCGATCATCTTAATGAAACCATTCGCAACAGGTGTACTGGCAGAGACTGCTCAGTTCCATGGCCCTCGATATCACTTGACATTACCCAGTCAGATTTCTTTCTTTGGGGTTATGTGATAGATACCCGCTACACAACAGCAGTTCCTCATACTGTGTCACTGCAACAACGCTTGAGAGAAGCTATTGGCACAATCACACCAGACATGTTGCTGAATGTGTGGCAAGAGACTGAATGTTTTGCGTGTTACCAGGGGTGAAAATGCTGAAATGATTTAAATGATGAAGTATTTACCTGTATTAAATGTCTGCACAAAGTTCAAAACTTAATGAGTAGAGGCATTCGAGGTATTACACAATGTTTTTTATAAAGGTAAACTTTTATGGAAACTCCGTATTTCTGTCGTTTTACGTTATTCAGAACCATAACGACAGCAGTTAAGCGTTTCTGATACTCCTGAAGAAAACAGTATGCCTCTTGGGTTATCTGGCCACTGATCGCTTTGCAGTCGAACTTACGTAAGGGAAGAGAGATCTTTCCGTATGCCTGGACTCATCGAGTACACGTTTGATTTGTTGTTTATTCTGCCGGTGGTGAAAATTAACTGCACGAAGGAGATCACGGGCCATCTACGTAAGACCAGGTAGCATTGTAAATTGAGCGCAGAATTTTGGGACGTAATCTTATTTCTGACGAGTCAGTTCTAACAACCACCACGTTTAAATCGGGAGAGACGCCGTCGCATGCACATCACAAACAAAGCTATGAATGAAACACGATTTTCGCGGTGGTATGGGAACACAACGACAGTATCATTCAATGCAACACAAAATGATTGCACAACACCTTTCGATGTCCAGCCTAAATTTAGCATTTTCTTTCGCTCGTTCTGAAAGTGTAATGGGATTCCCAATTCGTGCACTAAGAGCGTTATATTAATATTTCAAATTCTTCGTTACAGCGAGATGCTACAGGGAGATCATTCATGGAAATTTACAGTATACTCTCTGAATTCATTCAGAGATGACTGAGAGGGTTGGCAGAATGCTGAGATACCGACACGTAATCGGATAGTTGGGCTTAAATGTTCAGCTCAATTTAAGTTCCCCAAAATCGTATAAAGAGAGCATCGCATCATCGATGGAATGTTAATCCATAATTTAATTTTATGAGATATAGGGAAAAACACTGTGTGTATCGGAAAAATGCTGTAAAATATTACGAATAGTATTATATTAAAATAAATGACTGCCGCCTTTCAGTATTTGCTTTAGATGTCTGTTTTACGGAGTATGAGAGCACAGCGAAATAATTGGGATAATCAAGACTGAGATACTGAACGGATGTGTGAACTGACGAGAAGAAAACCCAGAATGTTAAATGGAAGGACTCAAGTGTAACATCATGTAACTGATATTAAAACGCAAAATTATCAAGACAGGAGTGAGAACTGCTTTTTTGATAAACAAAATATTTTTAATTCCTTTCTTCAGGCTCGTTTGTGCAGTAATGTGCCATCAATTCTGCCACCGAGTATCAAGCACAGTATTAAATATCTGAGCAGTAGGTTTATTGTAATATCTCTAGATGTTAACAGCAGCAGAATAGAGATTATTATTTTAAAAAATATCACGATTCCGCAAGATGAGTTCCCTCAGAACAATTCAGTCTAGATTCAGGATTCAGACGTTGAAATACTTGGAAAATTCCTCTGACCTTTATGCTACGATAAATATGTATCTAGTAAAATATGGAGGAACAGCGTTTCAGTGTCAGGAAAACGAATTTGCTGGAGCAGGTACTTGGCACAGTGCAGAAATTCTTACCTAGGGTGAGAGCCCAACCGGTCGTAAAGAGCTTTAAGTAAAAGCACTATATCGTTATAATTCCCCGGAGAGCGCGGCTTAGCGAAGTTTTACGCCCTGACGAAGTGCAGGTCGGCAGCAGCAGTAGCAGCAGCAGCCGGCAAACATAACGGTGCCCCGTTGTAACTCTCACCGCCTTAACCCCTGGCTGCCTTCGCGGAACTGCGAGCCGAAATTATTTCAGGGTCGGAGCCAACCAAGATCCCAGCGCTCTGCATGACGATGGGGATTGTCGAGTGCTGCGCAAAGTGTTTGTCGCCGAGGTCTGCTCAGCAGAGCAAGCAACCCTCCACACCGCCGTATCACTGCTAATTAGATCTTATTACGACTTGTATATCTGAGAAATCACGTTTCCGGCTAATTGCAACGCATAACGTGTCACTTGGTTTGTTTGCACTGTCTTCGATTTATTTTCCTTATCTTCCGTGCAGCTGCAATTGACGTTACTCCTCGCGTAGCGATCAGAATTTAGCGATCTAGAATGATATGAATTTAGAATTAACAAACTTCAAAATTCTACAATTGTTTCTGTAGAGCATTTAGTCAGATTATTGGATGCGGCAAACTATGCCTCCATCTTCGGATCTTATGCATTACACTTCAAAGGATCTCGTCGATGTGTACAATAATTTCTGTCATATAATAAATAAACATTCCAAGAACATTCATGTCATAGTATATCAGCACGTAAATATAAAAACCGTAATTATATAAAATATCATAAACAGAGCAGCAATGAACATCTTCATACTTGCTTAAAAGCCGCACATAGACTATAGTCTGTATGCGGCTTTTAAGCTAGCATGAGGTTGTATATAGGTGGACTGTGTGTGATATTTTATATTACGAAAATTTTACTTTTGACGTGGCGATATACTGTATTATGCGTGTTCTTCGAATGTCTTCTTATTATGCGATACAAATTATTGTACACATTAACGAGATTCTTTGAACTGTAGCGCATAAGATCCGAAGATGGAGGCGTAGTTTGCTGAAACCGGAATCTGAATAAATGCTCTACTAAAGCAATGGTTATATTGTGAAGTTTGTTACTCATAATTGCGAACGTATAAAAAATCAATATAGATTCCGGAAGCACAGATTTACTTAAATTCACATCTCTCCGACCGTCTGTGAGGTTCCAAGACAATCTAGAAATCGCGCCTTGATGATTCTGTGTTCCTCGACTAACGGAAGGCATTCCATGCAGTACGGTGGTTCCGTTTAGTAAGCAAATTACGATCGTGGCGAGTAATGGACCGGAGTAACCCTCCTTAGACAAAAAGAAAACCATAGAAATCTTGAAGCTGTGCTCCGCAGCTTTTATGAAAGGCATTTTTATTTATAATCATCACGAAGGTGCTAAAATATAAGTAGTGCTGCGACTAGTTTTGGCAATATGTCATTATCTAAGGTTTTATAATTGTAAAATTGTGTGTGCCACGTGTCAATTATTTTAAAGTATGTTATATATACATCTTTAAAGCTGTGAAAGGTGAATGAGGTTGGAGTATGGCACGATGTCATATAGTCTGATAGCAAAAAGCTAGATAAAAATATCGTACGGTACTGGGGCTGGGAAATCCATTAAGGGTTCAGCCAAAATAATCTGAAACATTTTTACTGGCCAAAATCATTCTACACTTTTTTTTCTTATGTAAAACTGCTTCAAGTAGGTGACTAACGAATGCGTATAGAGACGGAAGTGGTGTTGCTGTGATGTTAAATGTAAATGTCGTGGGACTAGGGCGTCCCATGAGGTAGACCGTTCGCCGGGTGCAAGTCTTTCGATTTGACACCACTTCGGTGATTTGTGCGTCGTTGGGAATGAAAATGATGATGATCAGGACAACACAACACCCAGTCTCTGGGCGGAGAAAATCTCCGACACAGCCGGGGATCGAGCCCGGGCCCTTACGATTGACATTCTGTCGCAATGAGGATTTTTTTTTTGTTCTATATAGTTCGTTGCGTTTGGTGTGGGCAGACGTCACAAGACATCCGTTCAAGTTGATTGTTGATGTCTTGACTCAGTTATTTTATTACAGAGAGCAATCAGCCCTCTGACCGAACACGCTGAGCTACCGTGCCGTCGTGGGGGACCGACATTGCAGTGGTGGTGACAGGCGAAAGAAGAGAAATTAAGAAACTAAGGAACATTGGAGCAGGTTTTTCAGAACGGCTCATAATTGTAGTCCTGTACCGCAGACATCAATGTGTGTTGGAATTTTGAAAGGTTTCCTATGTTTCCAGGTATCATGATCTTCCAGTAGCACGAGAACCTAACCATTGGAACAAAAAAAGAGAAAATTACAGTGGCACCTAAAGTACCTCCGTCACTAACCTGAAGGTGCCAAGTGCAATAATGATGTAGCTTTAGACATAGATATAAATATACACTACTAGCATTAAAATTGCTACACCACGAAGATGACGTGCATTAGACGCATAATTTAACCGACAGGAAGAACAAGCTGTGAGATGCAAATGATTACCTTTTCAGAGCATATACATAAGGTTAGCGCCGGTGGCTACACCTACAAAGTGCTGACATGAGGAAAGCTGCCAACCGATTTCTCATACACAAACAGTAGTTGACCGGCGTTGCCTGGTGAAACGTTGTTGTGATGCCACGTGTAAGGAGGACAAATGCGTGCCATCACGTTTCCGACTTTGGTAAAGACCGGATTGTAGCCTATCGCGATTGCGGTTTATCGTATAGCGACACTGCTGCTCGCATTGGTCGGGTTTCCAATGACTGTTAGCAGAATAAGGAATCGGTGGGTTCAGGAGGGTAATACGGAACGCCGTGCTGGATCCCAACGGCCTCGTATCACTAGCAGTCGAGATGACAGGCATCTTATCCGCATGGCTGTGACGGATCGTGCAGCCACGTCTCGATCCCTGAGTCAACAGGTGGGGACGTTTGCAAGACAACAACCATCTGCACGAACAGTTCGACGACGTTTGCAGCAGCATGGACTAACAGCTCGGTGGCCATGGCTGCGGTTACCCTTGACGCTGCATCACAGACAGGAGCGCCTGCGATGGTGCACTCAACGAATGTCAAATCGTCATTTTTTCTGCTGAATCCAGGTTCCGTTTACAGCATCATTATGGTCACATCCGTGTTTGGCGACATAGCGGTGAACGCACATTTGAAGCGTGTATTCGTCATCGCCATACTGGCGTACCACCCGGCGTGATGGTATGGGGTGCCATTGGTTACACGTCTCGGTCATCTCTTGTTCGCATTGACGGCACTTTGAATAGTGGACGTTACATTTCAGATGTGGCTCTACCCTTCATTCGATCCCTGCGAAACCCTACATTTTAGCAGGATAATGCACGACCGCATGTTGCAGGTCCTGTACGGGCCTTTCTGAATACAGACAATGTTCGACTGCTGCCCTGGCCATCACATTCTCCAGATCTCTCACCAATTGAAAACGTCTGGTCAATGGTGGCCGAGCAACTGGCTCGTCACAATACGCCAGACACTACTCTTGAGGAACTGTGGTATCGTGTTGAAGCTGCATGGGCAGCTGTACCTGTACACGCCACCCAAGTTTTATTTGACTCAATGCCCGTGCGTATCAAGACCGTTATTATGGCCAGAGGCGGTTGTTCTCGCTACTGATATCTCAGGATCTATGCACCCAAATTGTGTGAAAATGTAATCACATGTCCGTTCTAGGACATTATATTTGTTCAATGAATACCCGTTTATCATCTGCATTTCTTCTTGGTGTAGCAATTTTAATGGCCAGTAGTGTAGATATAGATGTAGATGTTGGCTCTAATAGGGCACTACATTTAACTGGCTGCTGCAAATGTCTCCATCCAATATACAGATCCAACATCAATAGATTCATATTCATTCTCTTTTGAGAAGACGTGTTTTCCATTGGCCATATGTACTCAGACTGATATGGACTGATACAAGAGCTAAAAGAACGTGTCTCGACAATACGGTACGCGTAAGCACTAAGTCTACAAAATAGTTCTATCTGTTGCATGTGACCGGTGCTTCGTGTCAATGGCACACCTTCCTGTAACCTGTGTTTAATATCCATGACACATGGGTAATTTCGATGAGTGTAACGAGGTGGTGATTCATGCAATGTTTTCGTTCCGCCATGGTTGGGTACAATTCTGTGGAGGTGAATCTGGGTAGCTATTGGTTTCACGTCATCATTTGACAGACAAATGGCCATCGACCCTACCTACTTAAAGATATATCCTCTGATAGACGCTGTTTGGTTTTTAACTTTCTTGCTTCTTCTCTCTCTAACGTTAAATGCCTCACTTTACTAATTTACTCATTTCCCGCATCAGATACAGATTCACACTGCCACCCAATGAACAAAATACAAGCCTATGGAATAGCAAAACCCCAGGAACTGAAGAGTTTCCAGCAAACAAAACACAGCATAACGTTCTCATTGGAGAGAACTCTTGTAAATTTTATTTCGGGCGTATCCTATGAAGTGTTATAGGACCAATAGTTGTCACAGTATATATAAATGACCTGGAAGGTAAAATTTTAAGTTGCACGAGGCTTTTCGCGGATGATTCTGCTGTATACAAAAGGTCGAAACGCAGGAAAATTGTAGTGAAATGCAAGAATACCTCTTGGTGTAGGGGGTGCAATTTAGCATCGACATAAATGAATGTAATGTATTGCGTATGCATAGGTAGACCAATTATTGTATGACTATGCGATGGTGAACAATCACTAAAAACAGTTACTTCCATAAAATATCTAAGAAAATGCTTACGGAACGATTTAAATTGGAACGACCATACAAAATTTGGGATGTCAGCTTAAGATTCATTGGAAGTATCCTCAGAAAATGGAATTCATCGATGAAGGAGGTAGCCTGCAAAACGGTCATTCCTTGCAATCTGGCATCCTTACCAGACGGGACTGAAACAGAAGATCCAAAGAAGAGCAGCACGTTTCGTCAGAGGTTCATTTAGTAACTACAAAAGCAACACAGAGGTACTCAGCTATTACAGTGGCAGACGCTGCAGAAGGGCCGCTCTGCATCACGGTGTGACTTGCTTTTAAAATTCCGACAGCGTGCTTTTCTAGGAGAGTCAAACAGTATGTTGCTTCCTCTGACGTACACCTTGCGAAAAGGCTAAGAAGATAGAGAGGTTAGAGCCTACACAACTTTCTTTCCTCCAACCATTCAGGACTGGAACAGGGAGAGAGGGGAGTGACACTGGTGCACAAAGTATCTTCCTCTACAAACCGTAAGGTACAGATGTACAGATGTAGACTGAGATGTAGATATGCTATAGTTAACTACTTAGTAAGCTATATGACGATTCTGCAAAGAGTATAAAAGTTTCTATACACGCTATCCAAGCGTCCGTGACAGCTTAGTCTGTTGTCTCCCCCCGCTGTCATTCTGGGACAGAGGCAATGACGTTGTAGTGCGAAGAGCTCATCTCACTTATTATGAAAGTTCTAAGCCAGTCTCACCCTAATGCAACGCTGTCACAAGCGTACTTAGTCTTTCCGGTGTCTATCTGCAGCTTCTTGTCAAATAATACAGGCACTACCACAGCAGGTAAAATAACTGTGTAAAATAAAACGGTCCCTATCTTTGCACTTTGTTAAAAGTCCACAAGACAGTTCTCAGTTATCTGTCATACGCCGTAGAGCCTTGATATACCTGCTTTCAGAAACCGTCTACTCCCTACGTGGAAAACCTGTAGACAATTTAATTTCCTTGTCAGGTTCTCTTTCTTTTAGATCAACACTGCCTTAGGATTAATGAGCGGCTTTCACCAATTCAGCCTGCCAGTGGCTATAAGAAGTTACCAGTTTGATTTTACGAAACACAGTGACGAGAGCTAACTCTCTCTTCCCGAATATTCGTGAATAGGTACAAATGCACCATACCAAGCCCCATCGATGCATGGTATAATTCTGACAGAACACAAACATCATGTTACTCATCTTAAACGACTCAAAGACAGGGAGAGAATGAACGACAGAATCGCAGTCTTTCCTTGCGTATTATTTAACACAATTGGGAAAACCTTCTGTTTCCATATGATCTATTCACGTCTGTGAGAGACTCCTAAAAGAGATGTCCAATCAAAGATCTTACGAAAACTCTATCTCCAGTACACTGCTGACAAAATATATGTTAACTTCCTGGGGTGCCATGGGCGTAAATTATAAAGCAGAATCCAGCAGTGAATGAGGGCGAAGGGGGAGCGTGACGTAGTGGAAGTGAAGTGTTCAATGACATTACCCCGACAGTCAAAATGCTCACGTCTTCTCTCGTTAAACTACAGCACTATGTAACTGATAGGAAAAAAAGTGTTGTCTCCATACCTAGTGCAGGTAAGATATTTAGGCTGAGACAGCAGCTAGCACTAAACAAGAACTGAGCACATCACTGTTTTACTAGGTTGCTGATCACTTGTTAATAATTATGTTTCCTGAAGCTTTCCGGGCGTAGACCACCATCAGAATGTTTTACAAAGAAAAAAAAATGGCTCTGAGCACTATGGGACTTAACTTCTGAGGTCATCAGTCCCCTAGAACTTAGAACTACTTAAACCTAACCAACCCAAGGACATCACACACACCCATGCCCGAGGCAGGATTCGAACCTGCGACCGTAGCGCACGCGCGGTTCCAGACTGTAGTGCCTAGAACCGCTCGGCAGGACGTCTTACAAATGACACACAATGGACACGAAAGTAGTAGCATAGCACATACACGAATAAATGTTTTTGAAAGTATTAGTTTTACGTATCATGTTAGTTCAAATATCATGTACACTGAAGCGCCAAAGAAGCTGGTACAGGCATACGTATTCAAATACAGAGATATGTAAACTGGCAGAATAAGGCGCTGCGGTCGGCAACGCCTATAAAAGACGCATAGTGTCTGGCGCAGTTTTCAAATCGGTTACTGCTGCTACAATGGCAAGTTATGAAGATTTAAGTGAGTTTGAACGTGGTGTTGTAGACGGCGCACGAGCGATGGGACACAGCATCTCCGAGGTAGCGATGAAGTGGTGATTTTCGCGTGACACCATATCACGAATCCGGTGAAATATCAAAGCTGTGACATCACTGCAGCTGGAAAAAGATACTGCAAGAACGGGACCAACGACTACTGAAGAGAATCTCTCAACGTGACACAAGTGCAACAGTTCCGCAAATTGTTGCAGATTTCAGTGCTGGGCTACCAACAAGTGTCAGTGTGCGAACCATTCATCATCGATATGGGCTTTCGGAGCCGAAGGCACACTCGCGAGCCCTTGATGACTGCACGACATAAAGCCTTAAACCTCGCCTGGGCCCGTCAACAGCGACACTGGACTGTTGCTGACGGGAAACATGTTGCCTAGTCGGACGAGTCAGCAGTGAACTGTCCAAGCTGGTGGTGGCTGTGTAAGCTGTGAGGCGTGCGCAGTTGGAGTGGTATGGGACCCTTGGTACGTGTAGATACGACTCTGACAGGTGCCACGTACGTAAGCGTCCTATCTGATCACCTGCATCCATTGTGCGCTCCGACGGACTTGGGCAATTCCAGCAAGACAATGCGACATCCCACACGTCAGAATTGCTACAGAGTGGCTCCAGGAACTGTCTTCTGAAATTAAACGCTTCCGTTGGCCACCAAACTCCCCAGACACGCACATTATTTAGCAAGTCTGCTATGCTATTCAGGAGAGATCTCCCCCTCGTACTCTTACGAATTTATGGCTAGTCCTGTGGGATTCAAGGCGTCAGTTTCCTCCAGCACTACTTCAGAGATTAGGTGAGTCCATGCCACATCTTATTGCGGTAGGTCTACGTGCTCGCGGGGGCCCTACACCATATTAGCCAGATGTACCAGTTTCTTTGGCTATTCAGTGTAAAGTGCCATAATACATAGTATTACAATTTCAGCATCGGTGCTCAACTGATGGCCGGCTGCTGCTTTGAAATCTATCAATACATGCCACCAAGTGTCATAGTTGTATGGTTGTAAAGAAGTTAAAAGCATGCAAATATAATAGACAGACAAAATTATAACGAAAATAGTAATATGAAAACAGGTATAGATAAGAGGAACGAACACCTACAAGAAAAAAAGGGGTACGCAAAAGTATAAACAACAGCACTTAAGTAAATTACTTGATTCATTTGAGGGCTGGAGAGATACGAATGACAGTGGTAGGGAGAGGGAGACAAATGGAACAGTCACCAGCCAATTATAATTAATACAAATCGTTGCCTACATCATACAGCATAGTCGATTCCAACATGGGAGAACAAAGAAGCACCAACGGTCCTTTGCGAAATGTACATGAACCAGAATAGGTAAAAGGAGGGAAGGCATCAGATATAGGAAAATGTACCTTTATTTATTTACGTTGCTACTGTAAAGACAAAATTGCCAAAAGAATGAACTATCTAAAATTTTTAGCTAGTACTTGCACCTATAAACGTCATTAAAAATGCTGACAACATTAAGCCTACAATGAAAGTAAGGAGCGGACTGTCACTGTGGTTTCGTTAGGTAAAGCGTCACATGTATAAAGGGAAAATTTAAATTATTTTATCATTACGAGAGAAGGGAGCGCGGACGGAAACGCACCAAACCTGGGATGAGGGGATGGGGACGGCATAAGACTCGACGTCAAACATCATTGTTGATTTAAATTCCGTTACACCAACTGGGATGATATACGGAACATAGACTTAAAAGAATTTTTAAAAAATATTTACAAAGAACAAACAGTAATGAAAAAGACACAAGGTTTAACAAGTCTTATATTATAGAATAGAAGAGTACAGGGAAATTACGTTCATCTGTTAATGTTAAAAAGTATGCTAACATTAAAAAAAAGTCTCATGTTTATCTAAGACATTTATTCAAAAACCAAAGAGGGTAAAAAACGGAAGGTGCTTCAATTTAATTCGAAAGGTCCTAAACGTTGTAGGATCAAAGGGATCTATGAGGATTAGATGAGGACGCAATAAGTTGCTTAATTTGAGGTTGTAGAAGACGCAGGCCAGATATTGTTCTGTGATGTTTTGGAGTTGCTCTTCAGACCATACTTGGGCCGACTCCTTCAGATTCCGGTGAACATGAACCAGAATATTTACTTCAACATTATCGGTAACCAAATGTCATCCCTCCTTTTTTATTTTCCTGATAAGTATTCTGTGGACATTCCCGTCTTCCAGTATGACAACAGCAGTTTTCTCGGGGTTGCACGCTTACGATACTGGTTTGATGTAATCTCAGGCCTCCTATAGAAAATGTAGGATGATCCGTTAAATCACCAAATCCTAGTCCGACTGAAAAATCTAGGACCGTTTGGAACCATGTGAAATGTAGCAATCTACACCCGTTCCATTTGGTAACTCTGTAGTTGGCTTGCATTGTTGGTTGGTTGCATATTACGTGCCGGAAGAAACTTGCAGACTCTTTCCGTTGACGAAATTTGGCTAAAGCTACAGGCGGGTTTACAAGGTATTAGTAATGTCTGCTGGGGGGTGAACAAATTTGGACCCTTTTGCTGATCTGTCTTGTGGATGTACACTGAGTGTCAACAGTCATGGGATTCTTCCAAATATCGAGTCCGTCCTCCTTTTGTACGGCGTAGTGCAGCAACTAGGTATGACACGGACTCAACAAGTCGTTGGAAGTCTGCTATAGAAATACTGAGCCTTTCTGCCCCCAAAGTGTTGCCGGTGCAGGATTTTGTGCACGAAATGACGTTTCGGTTACACTGCAAAATTGTTCGTTGGGTTTGGCATTGGGCGATCTGGGTGGCCAAATCATTCGTTCGAGTTGGCCAATAACGTTCCTGAAATCAGCCACGAACAACTGTGGCCTGGTGACATGAAATCGTCGTTTAGAAACATAGAGTCAATGAATCGCTGTAAATGGTATCCAAGTAGACGAACAAAACCATTTCCAGTCTATGATCGGTTCAGTTGAACCAGACGACCCAGTCCATTCCATGTAAACACAGCCCACACCATTTTGGAACCTCCACCAGATTGCATAGTGACAACTTGGAAGCCGGCAGTTGTGGCCGAGCGGTTCTAGGCGCTTCAATCCGGAACCGCGCTGCTGGTTCGAATCCTGCCTCTGGCATGGGTGTGTGTGATGTCCTTATGTTAGTTAGTTTTAAGTAGTTCTAAGTCTAGGGACTGATGACCTCAGATGTTGAGTCCGATAGTGCTCAGAGCCATTTGAACCACTTTGACAACTTGGGTCCACGGCTTCGTGTGGTCTGAGCCACACTCGAACCCTACCATCAGTTCTTGGCAACTGATATCGCGATTCATCTGACCAGATCATTGTTTTATAGTCGTCTAGAATGGTCATGAGCCCAGAAGAGGCGCTGCAGGCCATGTCGTGCTATTAGCAATGGCTCTCGCATCGGCGGTCTGCTGCTATGGCCCATTAACAGCAGATTTGGCCGCAGTTTCCTAACGGATACGGTCGTCGTAAGTCCCACATTGATTTGTCGCGGTTATGTCACGCTGTGTTGTCTGTCTGTTAGCAGTGATAACACTACACAAACGCCTCCGCTCTCGGTCGTCAAGCGAACGCCATCGGCCACTGCCTTGTCCGTGGTGAGAGGTAATGCCTGAAATTTGGTATTCTCGCCACTACCTTGACACTGTGGGTTTTGGAATAATGAATTCCCTAACGATTTCGGAAATGGAATGTTCCAAGCGTCTAGCTCCATCTTCTATTCCGCGTTCAAAGTCTGTTAATTCCAGTCGTGCGGCCGTAATCTCATCGGTGACCTTTTCACATGAGTCACCTGGGCAAACGACAGCTCCACCCATGCACTGCTCTTTTATACCACGTGATGCGACACTGCTGCCATCTGTATATGTGCATATCGCTATTCGTTGACTTTTGTCACCTCAGTGTAAGTCTTGTGTGTTGCCAAAGTGCGAGCTTTGTGATACCAGTCCTTGCATTCGAAGTCTGGACGCCAGGTCTGGGACGGAAAACCCGAGCCAGCAACTGCTGCGCCGCCTTTAGTTCGCTGGCGAGCGGGAACAGCGTCGCCGTCGGGTCAGCTGCCCGCTGGCGAGGTCGCCACTGTACGAAGCACCGCAGCAGCTCCCCGGCCCGTTGACTCTGCTCCCCATACCTCCTCCTCCTTCCCACGTCTTCGATTGTCTGAGGCATCCTACCGGAAATTTCCCGCCCCCTTTACGCTGTCGCTTCTTCTGCCGCACCGCGCCGCGCTGTTCTGCCGACTTTTCTCCGGGTAGCTAATGCAAGGAAAGAAACAATTTCTTGCAGCGTAACTTCGCTAGAAACCCAACTCCATAACGTTCGGCGTCATTCTGTATAAAGTTGTGCCTCGTTCAACGTCCATCCTATTCGTGGCGTTAGGAAGCTTTCTTGCTGGCAGATGTTACTTCTAGGCTATCGATTTGTGTATCTTTGTGTTGAGCACGGCAAACATCCAACGAGGCGTTTCTTCTGCTGATTCTCGTTAGTTTCTCCATTTCCAATAGTTGCATGTGATTTAGCAGCAGGTCTGTCGAATAAATACTACTACCACCAAGGTTCAGTTTTTATGGGTTTAATTTGTTATTTTAGATAGCAACTTGACAACGCATAACACTTTTGGAACAAATCCAACTATAAGTTCACAGGCGATCCGTGTACTAACTACATACTGATGTCTTGACTTAGTAAAGCGCCTAACTAACAAGATATCGATATGCGTAACACTGAACCGCGCCAGGGAATCTTCCTTTACGACGTCATTTGACAGCACAAGGAAAGGGGAAAATTCTGAACAATATAAAGCAAATAGCATCAAATTTCGTAATATTGAAATCAAAATGTTTCTTTTCATTTAATATTAGAAATATAATGATTTAAATTTAACAATGAAAGAAAATAGTAAGAAAATCTAGACTTCGAGGAATTTTTGCTAGAAATAATTTTAACATCCTGTTAGTTTCGATGAAAGTCACAATAATATTTGTTATTCTTTTGATATACTCATTAAAAACGAAATTTTCTAGCTTCCGACAGCAGTTCTCATACGCAGTACACACCAGAGCAGAATGAAATAGTAACTTAACATTCAGCAGCACTGATGAGTCATTTCTTCGTTACAGTGCAAAACAGACCTTTTTTTCTTTTCAAAATGCTGCTTTGGGTGAGATGAATACACTCTCTGAAATGTAATAGAAACCATCTTTCCAACGTAAGTCTAATCTTTGACTGGGAGTAGGTAATGCGTAACCGCTTTATGATTGTTACCTTTCGCCTCTTCTCTTTATCTGCAGCAATAAACTCCTCCGAGGAATTTGTTGAACCTGTAAAATAACACTATGGACACAGAACGGTAGAAGATCCAACTACTGGCAACACACCGGTGGATGCAGCGTTAAACTACTACAACATGTCAGATGAAAATAGAAATTAATCTAGTATTACTTGTATTACGCTCGAAACAATGAGACTGTTAACCAGTTCCTTACGTCTTGAACAACCCTGTTCCTTGTAGTTTTCTGTCCCCTGTGATAGTTATCTTCAAATCAGACTCATACCTGTTCAGCAAATTTTCTCTGTCCGTACGTTTGGTTTGTGCACTATACATAAGTTTTTTTATGATGAACGGGCAGCCAGTCACGGACTATAAAGAGCGCATAATTACTCCACTGAAACTGTTTACAAATATACTTCTTGGACGTATCGACGGTTAACGACTTAGTACAGTACAAAGCTCACATTTACGATCACACTGGCTTACTACCACAAACTACTCTGTTTAAGAATCGTCTAGGGCCAGAATTACTTCCAACCTAAAATTTGAGATATCCTTCCGAAGTTGGTTGAAAATCGTATGAAAACTGCATCAACTGCATTTTATTTAGCACACAACATGAGACTCTGAATAAGTTGTCATGATCTGTAATTAAGTGATCAATTAACGGGAAGTCTGAATTTCTTGTCACAGAACGATTTTTAGTCATCCCATCACGTGGAGTATTTTGTCTACTAGCGTGAAGCCCTCGACTCAGAAACTTCATCTCAGCTAACGTGATTTTTATTCTGTGTTCCTTCGACAGTTCCACTTCTCGCTTTCATCTAATACTATCGACAGTGCGGTTATTTTTATAAAACCTCAGTTTTTTTTCCTTTCCGGCTTTATGAATTGTTCCACACACACAATTAAATTTGTTAAGTTTTGTTTTTACATCGTTGTTATTGAGGACATTTCAAGTCCAATATTTTGACCGTTATATCAGTTTTGGTTCTCATCGATTTTTCGCAAGAAATGTCTTTACTTCTGTAGCCACATTTGTAATCTGTCTTTTATCCGTTGCACGTAAAAACATCCATTGAATGTAAAATACTACTCGATTTATACTATGGTGAGAGCATCATAACAGATTTTAAAATTTGTTTCCACTTGACTATGAGCACATAGTTAATAAAAAGGGCGGGGTAGATATAGCAACTTTGTCTAACTCTTTCATTTGTTTTTGTACATGCTTCTTGTCGTTTCTATTGTATTATCAGTAAACCTTTTTTGATCAAACTTTCCCAGAGCTCGTCAATGTTATGACTGGCAAATGCCTTTTCAAAATAGATGAAGACAATGTGAGTTTCCGAACTGAATTCCCTTCTTTTCCCAGTCATTTGTTTCACTTCGGAAAAGGACATCCACAGTTGAGTGGCTCCACCCAAATCCCACCCATTATCGCCAAAGATAGTTTATTTTACGAGTGTGTCCTAAGTCTACTCTTGATTATCCTCGAGTGTATTTAAAAAGTGGCATTCTCTACGCCGAATAGTAGAACTGGCTGTTAGGGATATGACCCACTCTAGAGACACACCTTTTACAGCTCAGGTCCTAGCAAGGTAGTTGTGCCCAGAGTAAATCCAGTTTGGAATATTTCGGAGAGGTTTTCAAGTTGAAGCGTTTATTTTAGAACCATGGAAATTTCACACGAAGATTTTCCTCGAAGCTGAGTGTTTAGAGGTGTTTTCGATTACTTATGGTACCTTATGCTTCTGTCAAAAAATTGTAAGTGTACTTTTGTTTGCATGTTCGGAGTAAAGTCGATGATTTTCTAGGCATGTGAAGTGTACCTGTGTCATTGATGACCGCTGGTGATGCTGCAGACGGTGAATCTTGAGATCCTGAAAATGATCCTAAATTATCTATCTATTAGTGTCCGTCTCCGTTTGATGGCGGTATGAAAATTCAAGACTACTAGTCAAAAGTACAGTCCCGGTGTACAGAACACATTATATAAAATAATAGCTAACTGTCGTGGCGGAGCAAGGAGCAACAGATTATCACAGACCCATACATCTTGACAGAAGCTAAATGGCTCGGCTTTCCCGTACGTCAGCTACTGAGAAAGCACGTGCACGCACCACAGAAAAGTCACAATACAAGCAACACGTGATATCAAAGTAGCAACGATGTGAAGCCTGGTGACATCTGTGTATAGATACCTCAGGTTAACTTGGATCATAAAATTGTGTAGCAAATACAAATGTTAAGATTCGTGTTACAATACGTATTCGATAGCTGAACGTCTGTTACAAATATTTCAGGCGTAAATTACAAAGACATATAGTTTGAGGACGAAGTGAAATTAACAGTGGAATGAAGTGCATGGAGGCGAGGGGAAAATATGAGGGGTGGGGAAGAAAAGAGTGGTGATAGGGTTAAAGTGTATGTCACATAGCATTAAAAAGACACACAACCAGCCACCGAGCGAGGTGGCGCAGTGGTTAGCCCACTGGACTCGCATTCGGGAGGACGACGGTTCAATCCCGTCTCCAGCCATCCTGATTTAGGTTTTCCTTGATTTCCCTAAATCGTTTCAGGCAAATTCCGGGATGGTTCCTTTGAAAGGGCACGGCCGATTTCCTTCCCAGTCCTTCCCTAACCCGAGCTTGCGCTCCGTCTCTAATGACCTCGTTGTCGACGGGACGTTAAACACTAACCACCACCATAACCAGCCGACAGAGTACATAGCATAGAAAGTTTATATTACCGGTGTACTATAAAACATCGGGAAGAAAGATTAGGTTTGAACGTACCATCAATAACGAGTCATTAGAGATGGAGCACAAGCTCGGATAGGAGAATGACGGGGAAGGAAATCTAGTTTTCGTTTATCCATCATGTAGATGTGAATGGGACACTGCGGCTGGTAGATAACTACTAGAAAACGGATACTAACAGTTGTACATCTTCTTAAGAACTTCATTGTTTAAGCAACCAGTTTCGAAGCTTCATTAGGGTCATCAACAAGCCACGATGCGGGAAACAAATAGAGACATCCAAACACTGATGCACGCAAAAGAGGTA
Source organism: Schistocerca serialis cubense (assembly GCF_023864345.2). NCBI lineage: Eukaryota > Metazoa > Arthropoda > Insecta > Orthoptera > Acrididae > Schistocerca > Schistocerca serialis. Next base: position 645,018,870 of record NC_064639.1, read on the forward strand.
CCACATATAAATCGAAATTGAATATATGTATGGTATCTATTCTATGTTCTTGTTTTGATACCTCAATTCGTTTTTGGCATTGGGGCCTGAAGATACCCTAATGAAGTGTCGAAAATTGTTGCTTAAATAATAAAGCTTTTAGGAAGAATTATGGGTCTTATTATGCTTTTTCTACAAGTTAAGCGAGGGAAGGAAATCGTTCGTGACCTTTTCGAAGGAATAATCTTTGCATGCAGTTTTTCTAATGTAGGGAAACAACGGAAAACCTACATCTGTTTGGACGATCGTAACTGCCGTTCTCCCAAAATCTTCCAGGGGCTTACCACTGCGCCATCTCGCTTGGTATTAGACACCAGAAAGACCGAAGAAGGTCGCTGGTGCGGGGGGGGGGGGGGGGGGGGGGAGCGGCGAGGAAGGGGGAGGAGGGAGAAGGGAGAGGGGAGCGAAGAGATAGATAAGTGTGGTGTGGGATGGGGAAAGATACGAAGGATAGTGAGGACAGAGAGAATCCAACCATAAATAATCACTTGTGGCAGTACACGAAATATATTTTTCGTGTTAGATAACGGCTTAACTGCTCAAACTGTCCACAGCAACAAAGCAGCCAGTTGTGGAACGTTTCCTGGGCCATGTGTCCCCCACGAACGCCAGACGCTTGGCTAGCTGTGGTATGTGTGATAGGTAAACAAACATGGTGCCTGCCTGTATCTCCAGGCACCGGACAAGGCGCCTTTTCCAGCATCTGGAAGCACTTGCCGCCGTCGCCAGTTCTGCGAGACTTTGGAGCGGTCGCCATTGGCGACCCTGAATACGATCCGCTGGCACTCAGGGCTCCCCAGTCTCTCTTTTTTTTTGTTGTCGGCCGCGTCGGATGACACTCCAGACCGCGAGAATGTTCCGGGAACTGTTAAACCAGACGCACGCCGACAGCCTAATCTTAACAGGTCCTCTCTCTGGTATTTCTTTCTCTCTGCGAGAAGATTTTCGGGCGAGGCTCTCGTAGCTTCCGTAAGGCATCAGAATCAAGTGTGGAACTAGAACTAGTGGCAACGCTGCCAGTAATTATGACACGCCACTACTATTTGTTTCACAAAAATCCAAATCCACGCAGTTAGAGAGTACTGCTGCATTAGTAACAAGTAAAATGCTAGTAGTCATATAGACAGGTAGTAGGACAACTAAGGAAGAATGACTTCGGCCTTGAGAATCACACTAAAGCATCTCGATCAACCAGTTACGGATTCAGTATCAACACCAAATTGTAGGTTCGAGTGCCGCGATAATATTCCGGGGTGACACGGGCTTCGAACGCTAACATTGACGTACAACGTGTGCAGGTTGCGAGTCGTGGCTTGGAATGTTCACTTTGGTCATATTTCCAGATGTGACAGATTTTTCGAACTTGTGGGACAATGTGAAGCAATATCCCCGTCAATTTTATATGCAGGATCAAGCAGACGCCACGTAATATCGCATATAACGAACTCAAAATGCTAAAATATTTGCTATTTCAACTAAAACTTGCGTGCAGTGAAAATATGTTGTTTATCAGGACCAGACTGTTAAGGATTTATTTAAGACTTTCGTCCCTAGTATGATTCGTTTTAATAAAATGTGGTATCTTGCGTCGGTACATAATGGTTACTGCTGGTGAGTTGCGACTCTACCGGTGGTTTAAGTACTGGGGCTAGGCAAGGCTCTGTTTAAAAAAAATAGCTCGGTGTAGTCGTAGGGTCGAGCCGCCCACGTCTGCTTTCATGTCCCGCAACTAAATCGCTGCAGATAACAGCCTGTAGCTGTTGTCCTGTAGTGAAATACTCTGCGCATTCGCCAGAACTGCAAATCGCTAAAATACACAGAAATATAAAATATAAGATAAGACATAAGTGAATAATTAAATAACCTGTGCTCTGTTCTAACGTCTGTAACTGAATAATATTTATTCAAGAAATGACATACTCAGTTAAAATAAAGACAGAAAATACCTTTATCAAAATAATTCAAATGGCTCTGAGCACTATGCGACTTAACTTCTGAGGTCATCACTCCCCTAGAACTTAGAACTACTTAAACCTAACTAACCTAAGGACATCACACACATCCATGCCCAAGACAGGATTCGAACCTGCGACCGTAGCGGTCGCGCGGTTTCAGACTGTAGCGCCTAGAACCGCTCGGCCACCCCGGCCGACCCTTTATCAAACACAGTAAAATTACGCTCATAGCGATATGAGAATAGCAGTAAAATCCCGAAACTAAATAGTCATCCCTTTCGTGATCACAATACACGAACATTCACCAGCTCAAACCGGTTCAGAGTTCAACACAATGATTCACAAATTTATACACGCGATGCGAAGAGTAGCAACCCATACATACTTTGTTCTAAGTTCCGTAAATCAAGCAGAAACAGAGTCCTCCTCTGCAGCATGTTCAAACCTTTAGAAAGGTACTTCTCTTCAGAAGTAACAGTATGATAGCGACCGCATACCGTCCGGAATTAATCGCCTTCACAATAGAGTACCACTCCTTACCATAGGCAGGTCTGCCTCCTTCCAGAACTCACGTAAAAGTCCATAATCGCTCCCTTGAGCTCGTCACTGAAAAGTCCCCGTTCTACCTGATTCCAGCAGCGTTCTGCCGCTGTCCAACTCTCATAGGCTGAAGGCTGTCCGCACCAAAAATATTCTCAAACTATACAGACATGACCAAGCTAATGTGAAACATTGAAATAAATAAATGTTATAACCATTCTGTCACACTCAGATAGTTTACAGTAATGGGTTTGATTATAAATAAATCTTCTGCTACCAGTCTCGATTTTCTGTATTTCCTTTTCACACGACGAGTTTCGGGATATGATTCCCGTTCTCAAGTGTGTTTTTTGTGTGTATAATGACATGTCTGTGTGATATCGACGATGTGTGAGAGTCTGCTTCATTTCGTTGTCGTTACTGCATAAGATACGTAACACGCGATTTTTTAATTGGTTATAGATCTTTTGGTGAAGCTAACGGCGAAATTTAGAATAATTTGTACTTAGTTTTCTAATGGTCCATTTGTGCAGAGACTCACACACACACTAAACATCACACACAACTTGCTGTACACTTCAAACATCGAAAATATGTTACATAAACAAAACAGTCATAAAGATGTTCTTACAAGTAGTCCACAGAGAGAACATTGTAGGTTTTCCGTAGAGTATGATATGTATTTGTACGGAGTTTACTTATCTTAACAATTTGGATCGCACTTTACTTATATCGATTTTACAATTGTAAAGTAATTTATGGTCCAAATTGTTAAGATAAATAACTTCTGCACCAAAACGTACCATGCTCTGTGGGAGACCTATAATGTTGTCTTTGTGGACTACTTGTAAGAACATCTTTGTAACTGTTTTGTTCATGTAAGATATTTTCGACGTTTAAAGTGTACAGCAAGTTGTGTGTGATGTTTGGTGTGTCTGACTCTGCACAAACAGACCATTAGAAAACTTGAAGTGAAAATTCTTAAAAACTTCACCACTAACTTCACAAAAAGATCGATAACCAACTAAAAACTCGCCGGATTCTTATATATTACGGTAAAGTCAACGAAATGACTGTCACGCATCGACAACATCACACAGAACTGGCATAATAATCACAAAAAACGCACTTGAAAATGGGAATCATTTCCCGAAACGCGTCGTGTTAAAACTAAATAAAGAAAATCATTACTGGTAGCAGAAGATTTATTTATAAACAAATCTACTGTTTTCACAGTCGCTGGCTTTCAAAACCATTTTAATGGATAAAATCAGATAATTTACAATAATTGTAAATAAAGCTTTGTTCATAAATAAATAAGCCAGTATTCATGTGCAAGTGCGCTCACGTTGAATAACTACAGATCACCGCTCATTGTTTTTTAAACAATTATTTATGCCTTCTGGGCAGAAATATCTTTTGGGTCTCTTGATTGGCCAGTTTTAAACTAGTACAGTTTTTAATAGCACTTGTGATCAACATTTAAATAAAGTGACTGACAAAATACTTAAAACTGTTCAGTAAATAAATAAACAAGTATGACAAAATCTGAGGTATTCACGCACATTCATTTGCTGTGTAAATGTGGAGAATACTGTTTTCTAAAGAACATTTGTACGATGAAAAAGATGTATAAGACGCCGTAAATCAATAAATAAAATACAGATACGCAGCTTTCAGGGATGACGGTTATCGTTAAATGCTATCATCTGAGATAACGTCTGTTGAAATTGCACGAAGCGATTAAAAGTTAATTCAGAGGGTCATTGTGAAAACGTTTATTTTATGTGAGGTATCAACTTCTGCGATTTTAAAGATATTGAGGTATTGTTGTGTCTCTCAATGCACCTTAGTTTTCTTGAGATCGCAAATGTATTCATACTTGCATTAAGATTTGATTTGGGTTATTGTTGAATCTCAAAGGACATGCCAGGATAGCCGAGAGCGCTAACGCGCTGCTTCCTGGACTCGGGTCGGCGCGCCGGCCCCGGATCGAATCCACCCGGCGGATTAACGACGACGGCCGGTGAGCCGGCCTGCCTGGATGTGGTTTTTATGTGGTTTTCCACATCCTACTAGTGAATACGGGGCTGGTCCCCACGTCCCGCCTCAGTTACACGACTCACAGCCATTTAAGACACATTCACACTATTTCACGATTTACACTCTACGCAGACAGCTGGGGTACGCTAATTCCGTCCTGGGGGGTACGGGGTGGCGGAAGGAAGGGCATCCGGCCACCCTTTAAAATTAACATGCCAAATATGGTAACCATGGCCGACCCTGCGTAAGCGCGGGACAAGGCGCAAGCGATAGAATTGTTGAATCTCAAAGGGCTGTAATTTGACCATCTTTAAGAGTGTCTGACACTCTGCCGTTTTCTGGAGCATATGCTGCACAAAGGCAATGCGAGCATCAGCCGTCCAAATTTCCAGCTCTGGGATTTACCCGTTTCCGGCGACGTGCTCATTGCCTCTCTACACCTGGCTGGCCGGAAACATTCAACTACTGGGACTGGCCATGGCGCTCCCTGTGCCCTGGGCCCGCTAGCGTTCAGCCATGCGTCAGATTCACACCTCGTAGCAGTTCTAGGCTGACGATTATTTCGCCTAGATACGCGTAACGTTACGATATGATACGGTGATAAAGGCAATGTTGTCATAACTTCTAAATTCGAAGGTATGAATGGGAACAGAACCTTCTCTATAATTTCTTCCGAAACGGTAGCTGATCTGGTTTCCACTGACCAAGTGTGGAAAAAAATTGCTTGATCGGGGAGAAAATAGAATACGTTACCGTTAATTGCAATCACCAACTTTCCCCTCCGAATGCGAAAATATTTTGTTGACAGCGGACTACAATCGGGAGAAACGATCACCGTGATAAAATAAGGGAAATAAGAGCTTGGACGGAAAGATATAGGTGTTCGTTCTCTCCGCCTGCTATACGAGATCCGAAAAATAGAGAATTGTGAAGGTGGTTCGATTAACACTCTGCCAGGGACGGGTAGCGGTGCCTGGAGGCGTTGGTGGAGACCTGGTGGTGTGTTGTGTTGTGGCCGATGTAGATGTAGAATACTTTAATCCATCCACATGTCAACACCCTTATCACAGATTTCCTCCTCCTAAATTCGACAGTAGTTTATGAATGTTACGAATTATTTCCGGAATGGGTAGTTTCTAGAACTTGAATTCTGAATGGTCCGCGTGCCCAACATAGCCGACAATTTCCGTTGGTAAGCGTTACGGTAGCAGATCCTGCGTTCTACCAGGTCTTTGATAAGTGTTCACTAACTACGTTAGAAACTACATTTAAGCGTTGCACCGTGAAGGCTCCTACGGGGTGAAGAGTACTTTAAAGCTCGCAGAAATCCGTCGATACCGCGAGCAGTGAGTATTGGAGTGAGTTGGTGCCCGCGCTGTGACGAGGTAACGCGGAGGATAAAATCGTCGCAAGTTCAGCGCGTGCTGTTGAGAAGATATACGTAAAATTTCTGAAATTAATGATTCCTAAAGCATTGCCTGTGGAATGTAAAACAGACGGATTGGTGGACGGGGTTCTGCAATTACAGGGGTAACAGTGAAAGTTAAAAATTATACAAATTGTGGTTACACCAAAGAAAGATGAAAGTAAAGAGAAGCAGCAGTAATGGTAGTAAGAATATACTTAATATCAAAACTGGTGATCACCGAATACACGAGGAGGATATATACACTACTGGCCATTAAAATTGCTACACCAAGAAGAAATTCAGATGATAAATGGGTATTCATTGACAAACCAAGGACTTTGTCGTTGGTGGGAAGGCTTGCGTGCCTCAACGTTACAGATAGCCGTACCGTAGGTGCAACCACAACGTAGGGGTATCTGTTGAGAGGCCAGACAAACGTGTGGTTCCTGAAGAGGGGCAACAGACTTTTCAGTAGTTGCAGGGGCAACAGACTGGATGATTGACTGATCTGGCCTTGTAACACTAACCAAAATGGCCTTGCTGTTCTGGTACTGCGAACGGCTGAAAGCAAGTGGAAACTACAGCCGTAATTTTTCCTGAGGGCATGCAGCTTTACTGTATGATTAAATGATGATGGCGTCCTCTTGGGTAAAATATTCCGGAGGTAAAATAGTCCCCCATTCGGATCTCCGGGTGGGGACTACTCAAGAAGACGTCGTTATCAGGAGAGAAAGAAACTGGCATTCTACGGATCGGAGCGTGGAATGTCAGATCCCTTAATCGAGTAGGTAGGTTAGAAAATTTAAAAAGGAAATGGATAGGTTAAAGTTAGATATAGTGGGAATTAGTGAAGTACGGTGGCAGGAGGAACAAGACTTTTGGTCAGGCGAATACAGGATTATAAATACAAAATCAAATAGGGGTAATGCTGGAGTAGGTTTAATAATGAATAAGAAAATAGGAGTACGGTTAAGCTACTACAAACAGCATAGTGAACGCATTATTGTGGCCAAGATAGGCACGAAGCCCATGCCTATTACAGTAGTACAAGTTTATATGCCAACTAGCTCTGCAGATGACGAAAATTGATGAAATGTATGATGAGATAAAAGAAATTATTCAGACACTGAAGGGAGACGAAAATTTAATAGTCATGAGTGACTGGAATTCGACAGTAGGAAAAGGGAGAGAAGGAAACATAGTAGGTGAATATGGATTGGGGCTAAGAAGTGAAAGAGGAAGCCGCTGGTAGAATTTTGCGAAGAGCATAACTTAATCATAGCTAACACTTGGTTCAAGAATCATGAAAGAAGGTTGTATACATGGAGGAACCCTGGAGACACTAACAGGTATCAGATAGATTATATAATGGTAAGACAGAGATTTAGGAACCAGGTTTTAAATTGTAAGACATTTCCAGGGGCAGATGTGGACTCTGACCACAATCTACTGGTTATGAACTGTAGATTAAATCTGAAGAAACTGCAAAAAGGTGGGAATTTAAGGAGATAGGACCTGGATAATCTGAAAGAACCAGAGATTGTACAGAGTTTCAGGGAGAGCATAAGGGAACAATTGACAGGAATCGGGGAAAGAAGTACAGTAGAAGAAGAATGGGTAGCTTTGAGGGGTGAAATAGTGAAGGCAGCAATCAAATAGGTAAAAAGACGAGAGGTAGTAGAAACCCTTGGGTAACAGAACAAATATTGAATTTAATTGATGAAAGGAGAAAATATAAGGGATGGCTAGAGGACAAATGTAAGGATGTACAGGCTTATCTCACTAGGGGTAAGATAGATACTGCCTACAGGAAAATTAAAGAGACCTTTGGAGAAAAGAGAACCACTTGCATGAATATCAAGAGCTTTGATGGAAACCCAGTTCTAAGCAAAGAAGGGAAAGCAGAAAGGTGGAAGGAGTATATAGAGAGTCTATACAAGGACGATGTACTTCAGGACAATATTATGGAAATGGAAGAGGATGTAGATGAAGACGAAATGGGATATATGATACTGTGTGAAGAGTTTGACAGAGCACTGAAAGACCTGAGTCAAAACAAGGCGCCGGGAGTAGACAACATTCCATTAGAACTACTGACAGCCTTGGGAGTATCAATCCTGACAAAACTCTACCATTTGGTGAGCAAGATGTATGAGACAGGCCAAATACCCTCAGACATAAAGAAGAATATAATAATTCCAATTCCAAAGAAAGCTGGTGTTGACATATGTGAAAATTACCGAACTATCAGTTTAATGCTAACGTGAATTCTATACAGACGAATGCAAAAACTGATAGAAGTCAACCTCGTAGAAGATCAATTTGGATTCCGTAGAAATGTTGGAACACGTGAGGCAATACTGACCCTACGACTTATCTTGGAAGCAAGATTAACGAAAGGCAAACCTACGTTTCTAGCATCTGTAGACTTAGAGAAAACTTTTGACAATGTTGATTGGAATACTCTCTTTCAAATTCTGAAGGTGGGAGGGGGAAAATACAGGGAACGAAAGGCTATTTACAATTTGTACAGAAACCAGATGGCAGTTATAAGAGTCGAGGGGCATGGAAGGGAAGCAGTGGTTGGGAAGGGAGTGAGACAGGGTTGTAGCCTATCCCCGATGTTATTGAATCTGTATATTGAGCAAGCAATAAAGAAAAGTTCGGAGTAGGTATTAAAATCCATGGAGAAGAAATAAAAACTTTAAGGTTCGCCGATGACATTGTGATTCTGTCAGAGACAGCAAAGGACTTGGAAGAGCAGTTGAACGGAATGGACAGTGTCTTGAAAGGAGGGTATAAGATGAACATTAACAAAAGCAAAACGAGGATAATGGAATGTAGTCGAGTTACGTCGGGTGATGGTGAGGGAATTAAATTATGAAATGAGACACTTAAAGTAGTAAAGGAGTTTTTCTATTTGGGGAGAAAAATAACCGATGATAGTCGGAGTAGAGGATATAAAATGTAGACTGGCAATGGCAAGGAAAGCGTTTATGAGGAAGAAAAATTTGTTAACATCGAGTATAGAGTAAAATGTCAGGAAGTCGTTTCTGAAAGTATTTGTATGGAGTGTAGCCATGTATGGAACTCAAACGTGGACGATAAATAGTTTAGACAAGAAGAGAATAGATGCTTTCGAAATGTGGTGTTATAGAAGAATGCTGAAGATTAGATGGGTAGTTCATATAACTAATGATGAGGTATTGAATAGAATTGGGGAGGAGAGGAGCTCGTGGCACAACTTGACTAGAAGAAAGGATCGGTTGGTAGGACATGTTCTGAGACTTCGAGGAATCGCCAATTTAATCTTGGAGGGCAGCGTGGAGGGTAAAAATCGTAGAGGGAGACCAAGAGATGAATACACTAAGCAGATTCAGAAGGTTGTAGGCTGCAGTAGGTACTGGGAGATGAAGAAGCTTGCACAGAATAGAGCAGCATGGAGAGCTGCATCAAACCAGTCTCAGGACTGAAGACCACAACAATAACTACATTGACAGATATATTATACTGCAACTGACACGTGATTACATCTTCACCCAATTTGGGTAGATAGATCCTGAGAAATCAGTACTCAGAACAACCACCTCTGGCTGTATTAACGGCCTTGCTGGGCATTGAGTCAAACAGAGCTTGAATTACGTGTACAGATACAGCTGCCCATGCAGCTTCAACACGATACCACACTTCATCAAGAGTAGTGACTTGCATATTGTGACGAGATAGTTCCTCGGCCACCATTGACCAGTCGTTTTCAATTGGTGAGAGATCTGGAGAATGTGGTGGCCAGGGCAGCAGTCGAACATTCTCTGTATCCAGAAAGGCCCTGCAACATGCGGTCGTGCATTATCCTGCTGAAATGTAGGATTTCGCAGGGATAGAATGAAGGGTAGAGGCCGGCCAGAGTGGCCGAGCGGTTATAGGCGCTTCAGTCTGTGTTCGCGCGACCACTACGGTCGCAGGTTCGAATCCTGCCTCGGACATGGATGTGTGTGATGTCCTTAGGTTAATTAAGTTTAAGTAGTTCTAAGTTCTAGGGGACTGATGACCTCAGAAGTTAAATCTCATAGTGCTCAGTCATTTGAACCATTTGAAGGCTAGAGTCACGGGTCGTAACAAATTTGAAATGTAATGCCCACTCTTCAAAGTGCCGTCAGTGCGAACAAGAGGTGACCGAGACGTGTAACGAATGGCACCCCATGCCATCACGTCGTGTGCTACGGCAGTATGGCGATGACGAATACACGATTTCAATGTGCGTTCACCGCGATGTCACCAAACACGGATGCGAGCATCATGATGCTGTAAACATAACCTGGATTCATCCAAAAAAATGACGTTTTGCCATTCGTGCACCCAGGTGCTCCTGGCTGTGATGCAGCGTGAAGGGAACCGCAGCCATAGTCTCCGAGCTGATAGTCCATGCTGCAGCAAACGTCGTCGAACTGTTCGTGCAGATGGTAGTTGTCTTGCAAACGTCCCCATCTGTTGACTCAGGGATCGAGACGTGGCTGCACGATCCGTTACAACTATGCGGATAAGATGCCTGTCATCTCGACTGATAGTGATACGAGGCCATTGGGATCCAGCTCGGCGTTCCGTAGTACCGTCCTGAACCCACCGACTCCATATTCTGCTAACAGTCATTGGATCTCGACCAACGCGAGCAGCAATGTCGCGATACGATAAACCGCAATCGCGATAGGCTACAATTCGACCATCAAAGTCGGAAACGTGGTGGTACGCATTTGTCCTCCTTACATGAGGCATCACAACAACGTTTCACCATGCAACGCCGGTCAACTGCTGTTAGTGAATGCCAGCGATAATTATCACCCAAGATGAGGAGGAGCCAATCTCTGACAGACAAGTCCCGGCAGTGGTGCCAGTACACCTGGACATCTGGCTGCAGCAGCTGGCGACAGTCTGATGGCCACCCACGCTGAATATAGTTCATCAGCACCTGGAGGGTCGGGTCATCGGCCGTGTGACATGCGACTAGCTTGGCATCCAGTGGCAAATCAGTGACTGCCTGGGCAGTGGCGCTATCGTGGTGGAAACAGGCGGCGAGGCCAGCATCAAACTCTAAGTCAGCGCCCACTGAGAGATGAGAGACAGCATGGAGAGCTGTGGCCCGAAAACGAATGTCGTAGGGACATTCCGCAAGGAACAATTTCCAGTGTTGGAGGTGGCGAGCAGTCCTCGTAAGGGTGGCGGCAGTAGCACTAAACAGCGAGACCAGAGGCTTGTGATCAGTGTATAAAGTGAAGCGATGGCCATAGATGAAATCATGGAATTTCTTAAACCCAAAGATGATGGCCAATGCCTCCTTCTAAATTGTGCTGTAGTTACGCTGAGCCAGGGAAAGCGATTTGGAGATGAAGGCGACCGGGCGCTCAACTCCGTCCATGAAGTGGAACAAGACAGCCCCCTTACCATAGTCTGATGCATCGGCAGCCAAGAGCCAAGATGAGAGGCTTCATGGGGTCATAAGGGACAAAGGTAGCAGGCGCCAGAAGAGAAGACTTCAGATGGTAGAATGTCCTATCACAAGCTGGCGACCAGTCCCAGGGAATGTTCTTAAGGAGGAGTAGAGAGGTGGATCCAGAGCTGCGGCATGTGGGATGAAACGACGGTAATAACTGAGTTGACCCAGAACTGACTTGAGCAGGGAGATGTCCTTCATTGTCAGTAGCTGCTGAATAGCCTCGACGTACTGGGACTTCAGTCGAACGCCATTAGCACTTAAAACATGGCTGAGTTAGGTCACCTCAGGAACAAGAAAAAAGCCATTTCTCCTTGTTGCAATGTAAGTCGGCTCCCTGAAGAACCTGGAAGAGGCACCAGAGGTTCCAGGCCAAGTCCAGGATGGAGACGCCAGTGACTAAGTTGTCATCAAGGTAGTTAGCCATCCCTGAAACGTCTCTCATCAATGTTTCCACATATCACTGGAAGGTGGCTGGGAAGCTGACAACCACAAAAGGGAGATTGTTGTAACAGAAGTGCCCAAAAGGGATATTGATTGCCAAGATCATCCAAAGGCAGCAGGAGGTAGGTGTCCCAGATCAATTTTGGTAAAACACCTTGCTACAAGCCAGCTGGGTCAGGATGTCATCAACCTGGGGTATGGGATAGGAATCAATAACAGACTGAGCATCGACAGTGGCCTTAAAATCCCCACAAACGTGAAGAGATCCATTCGGCTTCTGAAGGAACACAATGAGTGTAGCCCAATGACTATGGTGGACTGGGGTCCGGATTCCCTCAGCCTCCAGGCGACAAAGCTCCTCCTGTAGTTTGTCATGCACGGCATCATGAGGGGAGGAGTTCGATATGGACTTCGAACCCAGAGACCCTGAGAGATGTGGAAGAGAACACATCTGGGAAATCACGCAGGAGCTGCTGCAAGTGATCGTCTGCTGACAACGACTGGATGGCCGGGCACGAGACTTGTATCTCGAGGCCCAATAAGAGAAAAAGATCCATTCCCAATGAGCTTGTGGCCTTGGGGGCGCGAGGACGAAAACTCAGACTGTGACATCGTGAGTGAGTGCTTGACTGGAGCCAAGAACCATCCCTGCAGTGGTATGACATCGTTCCTGTTGTTATTCAGACAAGAATGGAACGGACGAAGCGGCAGCGAACCCAACTAACGGTGGGAATCCCCACTGATGAAGGTCGTAGAGGAACCCATATCCACTTGAAAAGGGAGAGGAGACCTGTTCAACTGCACAGTCAGAGTGTGTGGAAAAACCGACTGAACGAAGGAAACTGGTGGCAGTGGGTCTGTCTCATCCACCATGGAGCCATAGGCGTCGACAGCAGTGTGGTCCATGGCCATCAGCGACGACGACCGATAGACCTCGGCTCTGTGACCCTTCTTTCTGCAGGCCAAACAGGTCACCCTCCAGAAGCGGCAATTTTGCCTCTGTGTGAGAAAGCATTGACTACTGGAGGGCAACCGTTGTTACTGCTGCTGCTGCCGTTGCGGCCAGCGTTGGCGCAGGTGGGGACCGCTGACCTGGTCCTGGAGGGTGGGCGCGACCTTAAGAGGGGCCCCCCGGCGCCACTGCAGCGGCTGCGGTGATGAGAACCGGCGACGCGGGGAGCCGGCGGCCAAGACCAGGGCCAGGGACTGCTGCATGGAAGCAGAGGGAAAAAACTATTCATGAGCTTGGATAAGAGATAAACAGGTGTCTAAAGAAGCATCTTTCAGCTTCAGAAGATCAGTAAATGTGGGAAACTCGTAAGCCAACTCATCGCTACTAAAGTATCTGCGCTAGCAGAACAGAAATTCGGAAAACACAAGTCCAAAAATAATTCATTGGACTCACCAAAACGGAACAATAATACAATATCCATAAGAACAACCGACTCGATCCCAGCTGCGGATCGACACAAATACAAAATAACAAATAATAATAATAATAAAGACCCGTGTCTTGACGGGGAGCGAACACAAACAGTTCTTCAACGTGAAGAGGTTCGTCGACTATACCACGATATCTGCCGGCTACTATAAGAAGCCTCTGGCCATGGCTGCCGGGGCCGTGCGTAGAATTCCTTTTTGCTAGCAGTGCTCCGCCTTATAATGCACGTTGGCGGATGTATCTGCTGGAACTATTTACGATCACATGCCTGGCTTAGCAAAGTAGTTCCTAGGGTAGCTGATACCTCTGGTGAAGCTGTTCTGCAGGCTCTGCAAGCGGGTAGGGGTCCCTGTCTGCCGTTGGTGAAGACCTGGTGTTGTGTTGTGGCTGGCGGTAAGTTATTTTTTTATTTTTTGTTTTTGTTTTTTTTGTTTGGCAACACATACTACGCAGGTTTTCCTGGTGAATATACACCCTGTGATGCAGGCATCCCGTGATGGTTGGACGTAAAGTGGTATGCCAATGCAATAGGCGCTGCGATGTCCGAAGTGTGCAGCCACAGCAGAAGGTGTGTGTGTGTGTGTGTGTGTGTGTGTGTGTGTGTGTGTGTGAGTGTGTGTGTAAATGAAAAAAAAAACAGATAATCTCTTGCTGAAATGGCATTCCTATCCAAGAGAAATGAACTAGTATCAAACATAGGTCTTAATTTGAGAAAGAAATTTCTTAAATGTATGTTCTCAGCACAGCATTGTATAGGACTGGATGACAGGATATGTATTAAAAATTGTAGAGGAAGACTGGAATACAGCCAACAACTAACTGACGACGTAGGTTGCAAGTGGTGCTCTGAGATGAAGATGTTAGCGTGAAAGAGGAACTCGCAGTGGGCCGCATCAAACCTATTGGAAGACGTCTAACAGAAAAAGCTAATGTTTGTCATTCACTCAAGAAAATCATTTTTATGATTAACTAAGGCTTTCAAGGTTACTGTATTATCTCTTCAAATTTCCTTTAGTCCTTCCAGAGAAGTTTAAACAAGCAGCAAATATGCTGTTGCCGCTGTGACCATTTATAGAACTGTGATAACAGATACGTGAAATTATGGCACTCTGTGAAAGGAAGTCATCTTATGCCTGTTTTTACAACTAGGTTCGTATGTAGGTTCAGTGTCAACCAGTAGCGCCACTGAAATTAAATATATATCATCCAGAAAAATATTGCAATTTTCAACACTACCGTCAGCTGTAATTTCATCATCAATTTATTGAATTTATTGGCAATGGGTTTCGACGTTGCACTTTATCACCAGCCCTCTAAAACCGGTTGACAATGAAATGATAATGAACTTAGAGCTGACGATAGTGATGAAAATCGTAATATTACTATTGGTTGTCCTCTTCTCCTCCTGTCTAACACGGACAGATATGCTGAAATTAAAAATAATAGTCTACGAGGGCCATTTACGTCCCAGAAGAGCGACTAGAAAGAAGGAGAGGAAATCAAAGCTAACGTCGCGTTGGTATCCAAACAATCAGGGACTGATCCCTAGTTGAAATGCAAAAGTTGTGGGCCTGACATCGACAGCGGCTAATCTGAGCGGACCAATCCGCCTTTCGCCTGAAATGCTGTAATGAAAGTGTAGAATACCTAGGGCAGAGTAGCCGGTCTTGAACTTTTGACCGACTTCTCGCAAATACAATACCTAAACAACTTTCTTAGTTTACAGTCGTATATTTATACCTATGTGACTTACTACTCTACTGATAAAGAAATTCGTAATGTATCATGCAAGATATTCTTTGAGTGTTTTTTATTCCTTCCGTTGGTTAGGTAACGTTTGCAGATTGACGAAAAATTCTCTAGAGTTCATCGAATGAGTATGTGGTAATCGACCTAACCGTGTGTCAATTTGTGAACTGCACTTCTTAGGACCCTTTAAAAAATATGTCCGACAACTACCGTCGTGTTAGCTAGATTTATACAAATATTCATCTTTAAATCATCCATGACAGAATTATTTGGACCATTTACGTCATAGTATTGAGAAGTTTGGCCGGCCGGTGTGGCCATGCGGTTCTAGGCGCTTCAGTCCGGAACCGCGTGACCGCTACGGTCGCAGGTTCGAATCCTGCCTCGGGCATGGATGTTTGTGATGTCCTTAGGTTAGTTAGGTTTAAGTAGTTGTAAGTTCTAGGGGGCTGATGACCACAGATGTTAAGTCCCATAGTGCTCAGAGCCATTTGAGTATTGAGAAGTTTATTAACTGATGTCGTAAATACACTACAGGCCATTAAAATTGCTACACCACGAAGATGACCTGCTACAGACGCGAAATTTAACCGGCAGGAAGAAGATTCTGTGATATGCAAATGATAGCTTTTCAGAGCATTCACACAAGGTTGGCGCCGGTGGCGACGCCTACAACGTGCTGATATGAGGAAGGTTCCAACCAATTTCTCATACACAAACAGCAGTTGACCGGCGTTGCCTGGTGAAACGTTGTTGAGATGCCTCGTGTAAGGAGGATAAATGCTTACCATCACGTTTCCGACTTTGATAAAGGTCGGATTGTAGCCTATCGCGATTGCGGTTTATCGTATAGTGACAGTGCTGCTCGCGTTGGTAGGGTTTCCAATGACTGTTAGCAGAATATGGAATCGGTGGGTTCAGGAGGGTAATACGGAATGCCGTGCTGGATCCCAACGGCCTCGTATCACTAGCAGTCGAGATGACAGGCATCTTATCTCCATGGCTGTAACGAATCGTGCAGCCACGTCTCGATCCCTGAGTCAACAGATGGGGACGTTTCCAAGACAACAACCATCTGCACGAACAGTTCGATGACGTTTGCAACAGCATGGACTATCAGTCGGAGACTATGGCTACGGTTACTCTTGACGCTGCATCACAGACATGAGCGCCTGCGATGATGTACTCAACGACGGACCTTGGTGCACGAAAGGAAAAACGTCATTTTTTCGGATGAATCCATGTTCTGTTTACAGCATCTTGATGGTCGCATCCGTGTTTGGCGGCATCGCGCTGAACGCACATTCTAAGCGTGTATTCGTCATCGCCATATCGGCGTATCACCCGGCGTGATGGTATGGGGTGCCATTGATTACACGTCTGTCACCTCTTGTTCGCATTGACGGCACTTTGAACAGTGAATGTTACGTTTCAGATGTGTTAAAACCCGTGGCTCTACCCTTCAAATTCCTCTGAGCACTTTGGGACTTAACATGTGAGATCATCAGTCCCCTAGAACTTAGAACTACTTAAACCTAACTAACCTAAGGACATCACACACATCCATGCCCGAGGCAGGATTCGAACCAGCGGCCGTAGAGGTCGCGCGGTTTCAAACTGTAGCGCCTAGAACTGCTCGGCCACTAAGGCCGGCCTCTACCCTTCATTCCATCTCTGCGAAACCCTACATTTGAGCAGGATTATGCACGACTGCATGTTGCAGGTCCTGTACAGGCCTTGCTGGATACAGAAAATGTTCGACTGCTGCCCTGGCACATTTTCCAGACCTCTCACCAATTGAAAACGTCTGGTCAATGGTGGCCGAGCAACTGGCTCGTCACAATACGCCAGTCACTACTCTTGATGAACTGTGGTATCGTATTGAAGCTGCATGGACAGCTGCTCCTGTACACGCCATCCAATCTCTGACTCAATGCCGAGGCGCATCAAGCCCGTTATTACGGCCAGAGGTGGTGGTTCTGGGTACTGATTTCTCAGGATCTATGCACCCAAATTGCGTGAAAATGTAATTACATGTCAGTTCTAGTCTAATATATTTGTCCAAAGAATACCCGTTTATCATCTGCATTTGTACTTGGTGTAGCAATTTTAATGCCAAGCTAGTACGAAATTTCATGTCATTGTCGAAAGCTGTATGCTAGCTAATAGTATCACAAAGATACCAACGTCTCAAGTGTAGCGTTTCACCCTCATACATGATATTTCCATTTTTCCCAGTAACAGAACTGCTGTAAGAAGCGTATGGAGTGCTGGCTGATGCGTGGACCCGACTAAATATTTCTGGGAGCGGAGTTCGCACGTACATGGCATGCGTTTTAGCAAGGCACGCGCACGCGCAATACGTGTCATTGCGACACGGCGCGCGCGCGCGCACACACACACACACACACACACACACACACACGCACACACACATACATACGTACACGTACACATACACACGCGTGCGCACGCTTCACCTGTCTTTCTGCTGCCACATTGCTGCCGAGAGCGGGAACGGAAAGCGCGCTCCGAACGCGGAGATGCCAGGCCACCTGTTCGAGGACCAGTATTTTCTGGAATAATGATATAACCTATAGACACGACCACAATTTATGAAGAGGTATCAGAATGTAATATCTTCGAGTAGCGTCTAACCAGTAGTACGGAGTCCATTGTTTTTCATTATTTGACATATTTATTATGTTAAATCTGTGACCGGATGTCCTTTCTGTCACCAAAGTCGTCAGTTCACTTAAGGGAGGTACTCGGGTGCTCTATTTGTGAATCGTGTGTAAACTTCATTCTGTCTTATTTATTGTAAACTGTATTATAATTCCAGTACGGAGATTGTGACGCATCAGTTGTCCATGTGTGTGTTTTACTTTGAAAAATACATGGCCCCTATAAATTATTCATTCGTTTTCAAAGCTCTCTGTTTTTCGAAGTAGTACATGCACAAATACGATTGATGCGTAAATAGAACCGTACACTAACCAAGTTCGCATTTTGAACCCAAGTGTGTCCCTCTAGTCACATGAGGTACATCCAAGAGGTAGTGAAATTCGTTCCCTGCCTTATGTACCTACATCCTGAAATGGTTACAGCAGTACTGATGTGTTCTCTGAACTTTCCAATGTTCTTGCAGAGGGAATACGTAAACACGGCCCTTAAATGGTTCAAATGGCTCTGAGCACTATGGGACTTAACATCTGAGGTCATCAGTCTCCTAGAACTTTGAACTACTTAAACCTAACTAACCTAAGGACATGAAACACATCAATGCCCGAGGCAGGATTCGAACCTGCGACAGTAGCGGTCGCGCGATTCCAGACTTAAGCCCCTAGAACCGCTCGGCGACTCTGGCCAGCAAACACGGTCCTTAATTTACCTCCAAAGGAAGAAGTGACAACGCTGTAGGTCAGACGCCCTGCGGATCGTAAGGTGAAGAGCTACATCATCTTCACCACCACGCCAAACCTAGCGGAGGCGAAGTTCGTCGTTTAGGTAGCGGCAAACATCGATGCTCAAAGAGGGTGTGCTCCATCTTGTCGGAAATGAAATTGTCGGAATCAACAGTCAATCCCAACCGCGTCATATCAAGGTAAGAGATAACGGCCACTGTGTTCTCACAGAAGAAAAACGACACATAAATCTGTACCTGTGACATTACACACACATCATTAACTTCCGACGAATCACGTTCATGGGCCACAATTTCATGAGTATTCTCGGTGCCCCACATTCTCACATTATGGCAATTAACTTTTCCATAAAAATGAAAGGTTGCTTGGTCGCTGAATGCGAGCTAGGAGGCGAAATGTCCAAGTGCTCTCTGCAGGGTGGTGGGAAACTGAAGGCGTAAATCAAACTGGTGGGCACAATGCAACTCGCTGAGTTTACGATTCTGTTCATGCATCAGTAATATTTATGGACGTAATACTTTAGAAAATATGGAGCTCTGAAAACGAATTACTCATTTATGGTAGCCTTGTATGTGTTTCGAGAATACGTTATCCCATTATCATCAACTTTGTAAAGGCAACCTTGCCAAATTTTGATTGTGCCTGATGGCATAACATTTTTTTGAATTCGATAATGAGATCAAGTCTTTCCGAACTATGACGTATTTTTCAATTTAAATAAATCACACGTTAAGACAACCAGTGACTCAAACGCTCCGTAAGATTTTTTTTTTGTGTTATCGTATTTTAACTATTTGAGTATCATATGTATTTTCTGAGGAGTAAATTGATGACCAGCCCAGAATTTGCTTAAACGAACGTGTTAAACGCAGAAAAGCAACACTCAGGCTGGCCAGTGTGCCGTACCAAAGTTCATGAATCGGCAGAGTGGATTAAACCCATATCCGGCTAACTTTACTATCTCACAATCTGCTGCTTCGCGCATTAGGCTATATCAGCAGTTCAGATACTAAGAGGAACAATGGCCGAAAAACATATGTGAAACACTCGTTACAGGAGAAGAAGGGATGCCAGAACATTGGCAAGGACATCCAGGAATCGATCTGGAAAGTAAGTAAGGAACAAGGAACGGTAGAGATTCATGGAGATTAGAATAGGCCTACGCAAAACGGAATGTTGGCGAAACTAAGTGTAGCACGGATGTACACATGTAAAGACGAAATCAAATAGGAGGACGTATATGTCATCAAAACGAGAAATTTTCGAATCAGTGACAAACCGAAGCTAATAAACGTTACACAACCATGAAGAGAATTAAAAGAAAATTGTGCCTAGATTATTTTTTGGTAGAGACGACGTTATTTTCACATGTATCTAGGTAAATTTAGGCGTACCCTAACGAAGTGTGTTGTGACTTTTTCTGTTCATGCTGTGTGTTAGTGAGGCGGACAATATTAAGAGTAATTTCAGAGATCTTGGAGAGGATGCATTTACCGATAGCGAAGTTCTATCCGAGAAGAGAACTGCATCGATATCTAGATATAGATAAGATGTGGGACAGCTAATTGGAAACTTGCTTTTAAAGTGTAGAAATGTGAAACTGTCCACTTAAGAAAACAGTAGTTTCTAACGAATAAGAAGTCACTCAGTCACGACTACAATCAGCCAAATCGTATAAATACGTGCATATAACAATTTACAATGATATCTACTTGTAAGTGACTACACTGAAATTCACTTTTTTGCTTGTTTCATAGAACAACATTCATATTTTTTCTCGATCTTTCTTTTCTTGAACAGGACGTGGGTATAATTTAAAAATAAATATTTCCGTGAAGGTTACAATCCCTCCAGTTTTGTTAGGATGTCACTTTTCCCATTGTAGGTGGGAACCAATAAAATACTTTCGCATTCGGATGAGGAAGCTAGTGACAGAAATCTCGTGAAAAGATCTCACCGCATCGAAACATGCCTTTGTTTTGATGCTTTGCATCCCAGCTCTATCATATCCGTGTCAATTGCTCCCCTACTTTGCCATAATATGAAACGTGTTGCCCCGTTAAAAAAAAAAAAAAAAAAAAAAAAAACACATTCGAGTTCTCCATTAGTCCT
This sequence comes from Schistocerca serialis cubense, assembly GCF_023864345.2. Taxonomy (NCBI): domain Eukaryota; kingdom Metazoa; phylum Arthropoda; class Insecta; order Orthoptera; family Acrididae; genus Schistocerca; species Schistocerca serialis. Next base: position 645,039,511 of record NC_064639.1, read on the forward strand.
ATCTGGTAAAGGTCCAACATAAAGCAATAATACTCTGGAAGTTGAGGGACAAGCGTATTGTAGGCAGCCTCTTTAGTAAATCTGTTGCATCTGCTACATGTTATGGCGAAAAAATAATCGCAGTCTTTGGTTCGTCTCGCCCACAACATTTCCTATGTTAAGACTCCAATTATAGTCGTTGGTAACTGGAATGACAACCTATTAATTTTCGTGATTTATCGTGTAACCAGAAGTTAACGGGTTTTCGTGGTACTCATCTCGAGGACCTATCAAGTTGTTGGCCGGCCGAGGTGGCCGAGCGTTTCTAGGCGCTACAGTCTGGAATCCCGCGACCGCTACTGTCGCAGGTTCGAATCCTGCCTCGGGCATTGATGTGTGTCATGTCCTTAGGTTAGTTAGGTTTAAGTAGTTCAAAGTTCTAGGGGACTGATGACCTCAGATGTTAAGTCCCATAGTGCTCAGAGCCATTTATCATGTTGTTTATGGTCGTCACTATCTGCACCATACACAGGTATCCTTTATAATTTTTCAATTCGTTTTGATCTTCAAATGACTTCACTAGACGGTAAAAGACAGCTTCATGAGCAAACAATATAATAGGACTGCTTAGTTTGTATCGTAAGTTGTTGACATAGATTAAGGAAAGCAGGGGATTGGGGAACCCCAGATATCACTTCGTTTTCTCTAGAGTGACTTCCTGCCGATTACTAAGAACTGTGGCCTTTGTGACAGGAAATCATGGATCTAGTAACACAACTGAGACAGTACTCCATAGGTGCGCAAATTCATTAGAACGAATTGATTGAAGACCGGATATCTAAAAATATAAAATTAACTTGAGATCCCCTGTCGATAGCACTAATTACCTAGTGTGAATAACGAGTGGTCGTGCGGTAGCGTTCTCGCTTCCCACGCCCGGGTTCCCGGATTCGATTCCCGGCGGGGTCAGGGATTTTCTCTGCATCGTGATGGCTGGGTGTTGTGTGCTGTCCTTAGGTTAGTTAGGTTTAAGTAGTTATAAATTCTAGGGGACTGATGACCATAGATGTTAAGTCCCATAGAGCCATTTTGAACCAATAACGAGCTAGTTGTGTTTCATAAGAACGATTTCACCTGAATCCGTGCGGGTTGTATGCCAACGGATCGTTTTCTGTGAGGTATTGCACCATATTCAAACACAGTATATGTTGCATAATCGTACTGTAGATCGATGTCAATGATGAGTCTGTAGTTCGGTGGATCTCTTGTATTTCCTTTCCTGTCCATTGGTGTGATTTGTACTGTTCGCCAATCTTTAGATAAGGACCTTTCACAGAGCGAGCACTTGTTGACGACTGCTAAAAATGGGTCTATTGCGTCAGTGTACTCCGGAAGGAAATTAACTGGCACACACTCTGGACAGTAAGACTTGTCTTTATTGAGTGTCCTAAGTTTCTTTGCTACACCGTTGGTATTTACGGCTAAATTACTCATTGTTGGTAGTTGTTCTGTGTTCTAATTCTGCAATATTTACTGTATTTTCTTTGGTGGAGGAACTTCGGAAAACCGTGTTTAGTAACTTCATTTTACTGTCTCTATCTTCGATAACAATGACATCATCTTTCACTGAAGTCAACGTTAAGTTCAGAGCTTCTGTCAAACATCGTCAGTATTGGAGACTTTATGATCTTTTTGATCTGCGAAGCTTTTCTCGCTGCTTCTGCAACGGTCTCCATACCTGTTCTCTGTTCCATGGGGATACTTTGCCGTCTATTCTTAATCAATGAAATGGAATGATACCATAGGATCAGTTGTACGTAAGGCTGGTGGGTTAATTTGACTCACTGGTAGAATTCTGGAAAAAATGTTGTTGGTCTGCAGAGGAGATTGCTCACAAAACAATGTGCATAATTGTAGAATACGGCTAAAGTGCGAGGGACCCACACCAAATAGAATCGTCAGGGGATATTGAAATAAAACAAAAATCCGCTAAAAGTTTGATCTTGTAAGAGCTGCAGCATATTATGTTGTTCAGAAATGTGAAAACAAACATATCAAACTTATCGAGTAACTATGGATTCAACATTTGTAACTGCGTATAATATCTGTTCATGATTAAACTAACATTAGCATTACTCCACCAGTGCAAAACGACATCTGATCATCTCCTCTGGAAGGAAGGAAAGCTAAGATTTAATGCTATGTCCATGACGAGCACAAGTTCGGTTAGGAGAAGGATGGAGAAGGAAATTAGGAACCTAGAGGCAATTTTTCGCTAGAGAGTTGAGATACCACGAAAAAAAAAAAAACAGGAAACAGAACACCTGTCCTCTCCAGTATTAATTATCTCCACGCGGACGTGTCTCTCCATCTCCGGCCGCTGAAGAATCATTACCAGCGCTTACCCTCCATATAATCGTAACTGTAAGTCAATCCAACTTGTGAATGAGGATGCTATGACCAGTGAAATAACTGCTACGAAATCAGTGGCACAAAGATTGTCCGTATTTATTAAAACATTATTTATTCCATGTGTGTTTAATCGATTTGTGCATCGTAACGGGGAACATTTTCATATACAGTTTCCTTATTTTTATGTAAATGTGTGTAAATTCCTATGGGACCAAACTGCCGAGGTAATCGGTCCCTAGACTTACACTCTACTTAAACTAACCTATGCTACGTACAACACACACACCCATTGCCCGAGGAAGGATCCGAACCTCCGGCGGGAAAGGCCGCGCCATCAGTGACATGGCGCCTCTAACCGCGCGGCCACACCGCGTGGCTATTTTATGCAAGGAAAATCTGTACCACAGTTGAGTGTCATAGACTGTTAAAGTCAAAAAGAAAATAATTTCACGGTTTTACCTAATCTAGGACAGCGTCTACACCGCTCTGTGCATAGAGAATGAAATATGCATTCATGGAATACATGAAAATGCTACTTACTTTTGCAATAACGTTACATTATACTTTCACGTTTCGCTCTTAAATGAAAATTAAGTAAATTAGAAACAATAAAACAGTTCTATGTTATTGAAGATGTGGCCGGTGAAGCAATTAAATAAAAGGCGGTTTTTATGTCTCCCCTGCATTCACAAAGAATTCTCAGTGGCTTATAGTGCATTTTGTTGTATGCATATAATAAATACGTTGTGCAACGATTCTAGATATATTGCTATATTACAGTGTTTTTTCTGTTCTCATTTGTTAACGTAAGAAGCAAAGTTTACAGAGTAATTTTTGTAGGTACAAAATTACTGCATGGTTTTAGTTACTTTTGATCAGACATATGTCGCCCTGAAATTCTACCTCATGGTCTTCTGCACACAGGGATTCCGATTTTAGAAGTTTTGGATCACATTTTACATAAATGCTTCACTTTCACTGGGTAACTATTTAAAAAATCTGCTAGTGCAGTACATTTACTGTTATTTACATTACTGTTGTTTACATTTACTGTGTTGCCAACTACCGCTGAATGTTTTCAGTCGTCCTTCGTGTAGTGGTGTCTGAATTTAGTTGATACTCATTTTTTTGCTGTATACATGCATTTATTATTCTGTTTGGGCGAGGATGTTCTGTGCAAAGAAGGGATTTCGAGAGGATGGATTCGCATTATTTAAAAGAAGTGTCCATGGTGGAGTTATTGAATAACTTGATGTTTTATCTGGTTCCAGAGAACTTCTCAAGTTGATACATCATAGATACTTGAAAAGGTCTTTAGAATCATAAGTATCATTTGATGAAAGTACCTATGTCCGTGCTGCGGGCAGGATCCCTAGTTTCATTCGATGCTGAGGTGTTATTCCAGCACAGTTGGGGAGCCTCTGTAGTACTGCTTAAGTGTAGGGGGAATAAAAGTGGGATGAAGCGTGAATGGGAATCTGGACCGTGAAAGGAGGCGTGCTAGTGTAGTCCGCGCAGTTATGCAAAGCCACTGTGCCATTGCGGCACAGTGGTTGGACCACCTTTCGTAGTTAGCAGGAGACGCGGAATCGAGTAATGGCCTAGGCACAAATTTTCATCCGTCGCTTCAGTCTGCATGCACACGTCATTGTCTGGTTATATTTTACGTCTCGATGTTTCACAGGTTCACATGATCAGTGAGGACTTACTTTCTTTTTTTTAATTTGGTCACTTATAACTTTCCTATCCACTTCAAAGTCTGTGTGTTAAAACTTGGCCTTTAATGTTGAGAGTTTTGTGCTTCGATTGTTTATTTTAATAATTTTCATGTCCTGTTCAACGATGGATGGTTCATGACCATACTAGTTTCATACCCCTATCTTTTTATGTGTTTTTCCTATCTGGATTTGAAATTTCTGCTGTCAACTCCCGGTACAATGAATTGCACTCTTGACATTCTGTTATTTACTGGCTCCTTTATATTCGTCTGGTTTTTCTATCATACAGTGACTGGAGTGTGTCCTTTGTTCTGTGTGCCATGTATGATCGTAATTTGTTCAATATATTTGCTACCTTGTGTGTTGATATGTGCGTGTATGTTAACGTGAACCGTTTATTTTTGCTATTCAAATGGATCAAATGGCTCTGAGCACTATGGGACTTAACATCTATGGTCATCAGTCCCCTAGAACTTAGAACTACTTAAACCTAACTAACCTAAGGACATCACACAACACCCAGTCATCACGAGGCAGAGAAAATCCCTGATCCCGCCGGGAATCGAACCAGGGAACCCGGGCGCGGAAAGCGAGAACGCTACCGCACGACCACGAGCTGCGGACCTTTTTTTTCTATTAACATCATAATTGTTTCTGTTCTGTGTGTTCCGTTTGAGGTGCTGGTATGATCTGAATGTACATTTTAAACTGAGATTTAGGCAACGTGAACATTTGCTTATGACGGCAATAAAAAGTGTGCGTTTCCGCATAAGAAGGATAATCGAGGGAAAAGCAGTAGCCGATGGCGCTACTTGCAAATTTATGGGGAGCGCTGCGGAAGAAGAAATGTCTGAAGCTAGGCCTGGAATAACAGCGCTCGCCTGTGACAAGAACTGCCGGGAGAGGACACGAATAGCTGGATCGAGGCCAAACGGCGCCCTTTCCTCCCCTGCTATCGACCTGTATTCGACTATCGACAGCGCGGCCGCCAGGAAGAGCGTGCGACCCAACTTGTGAGCATTCAGATGTAACATGCCTTACCTGATTTACTGCCACATCCAACTAACGCTTACGCCTTCCTCGTGTCCGAATTTTTACGTCTATGTAGGGTATATCTCCAGAAGGAAATACAGCTCTGCTGTGGAGGTTATACCAACATTTCATTAAACGACCAAAATCTTTCTCAGTGGAACGGTTCCTGGTATGTGACCGCGACGTCACGTTTTCACACAGACCAACGTTCTGCCCACGTGATGTAGTTACTTCACTGGTGAATATAGGGCTCTGATGGAGTTCGCTAATGAGAGTAAGAACCGAATGAGATTGCGCCGTGCTAATACAATGGACTGGCATTTGAATGGTCGACGGTCCAAATATTCGTTCGACCATACCGATTTAGAATTCATGCAATTTCACTAAATCGCATGAGGTAAGTGTCGAACCCTTTCACAAGGACACGAAGGACATCCTTCTCCACCCATCGTTGACGTGACTTCATACCCCTCTGTAATTTCCACCCTCAAACCGCTCCCACTACCCTTCTTTTTTTTTCTCTAAACGTTCGTCTGCGTAGTAAAATGACGATGGAATTACAATTATTGAAGATGAGAACGACCCCCGAATCTATCGCAAGAACAGTAAAAATACTAGAATCTATTATTATTTCTTTAAATTCAGTATCGCCATTAGACTGTTTTTTATTTGCAGTGTTACATTTACACGATCTTGACTCATGGTATACTCAGTGATAAAAAAAGCAGTAGGCTTTTACGAGAAATATTGACACTTAGACAATGTGCCTAATAGTGTATTTTCAATAAGATGGTACGCCATCTTAGGCACTGTATAACATTAAAACAGTTGATAATGGCTCTGTAAAGCCAAAATCATGATCGTGTAAATGTAATACTGCAAAAGAAAAACAGTCCAATGGCGGTACTGACTTTAAAGAAATATATTATTACTGTGGCCCTACATTTTGAAAAAAAAATATTATTTCTCCTTTCAGGAGAGAGGGAAGCAATAGTGTAATCTGAAACAACCTAAGTTTTCAGTTCTCAACTGCAAACATGCGGTTGGATGGAAATACGAAGTTGGACACCCATCTGTTAGCACCACAGGATCAAAGTCGGCAAGTAGAACTACATCGGGTAACACAGTATTGATAATGAAAGCAAGAATGAAAAAATTCAATTTATCGACCTGAAAAAGGCGTTCCACAATGTAAAATGGTGCCAGATGTTCGAAATCCCCAGGAAAACGCGGGTGAGTTATACTAAAGACGGGTAATGTACAACATCGAACAATGAGATTTAAAGACCAAGAACGAAGTTCTCGGATTAAGAAGGGTGAAAGTAATATTCTTTCGCCCCTACTATTCAATCTGTACATCGAAGAAGCAATGATGGAAGCAAAAGAAAAGTTCAAGAATGAAATTAAAATCCAAGGGGAAAGGACATCAGTGCTGAGATTCGCGGCCTCAGTGCAGGTAAGGAAGAATCACAGGCTCTACTGAATGGAATGGTCTAGTGTGTGCAGAACATGTATTTAGAGTAAATCGAAGAAAGGCGAAAGTAATTAGAAGAAGTAGAAACGAGAACAGCGAGAAACTTAACATCACAATTGGTGATCACGAAGTCTGGGGTCTGAATCAGAGGCTGAGACGGTTCTGCGACCGTGTGGGCTGCGGATTCCTCGACTTGCGCCATAGGGTGGTGGGGTTTCGGGTTCCGCTGGATAGGTCAGGAGTCCACTACACGCAGCATGCGGCTACATGGGTAGCAGGGGTTGTGTGGCGTGGACTGGGCGGTTTTTTAGGTTAGATGGCCTCGGGCAAGTACAGAAAGGGCAACAGCCTCAAAGGGTGCGGGGCAAAGTCAGGACATGCGGGTACCAAGCAGCAGTCGGTATTGTATTGTAAACTGTCGAAGCTGCATTGGTAAAGTACCGGAACTTCAAGGGCTGATAGAAAGCACCGAAGCTGAAATCGTTATAGGTACAGAAAGCTGGCTGAAGCCAGAGATAAATTCTGCCGAAATTTTTACAAAGGCACAGATGGTGTTTAGAAAAGATAGATTGCATGCAACTGGTGGTGGCGTGTTTGTCGCTGTTAGCAGTAGTTTATCCTGTAGTGAAGTAGAAGTGGATAGTTCCTGTGAAACATTATGGGTGGAGGTTACACTCAACAACCGAGCTAGGTTAATAATTGGCTCCTTTTACCGACCTCCGGACTCAGCAGCATAAGTGGCAGAACAACTGAGAGAAAATTTGGAATAAGTTTCATACAAATTTTCTCAGCATATTATAGTCTTAGATGGAGATTTCAATTTATCAGATATAGACTGGGACACTCAGATGTGTAGGACGGGTGGTAGGGACAGAGCATCGAGTGACATTATACTGAGTGCACTATCCGAAAATTACCTCGAGAAATTAAACAGAGAACCGACTCGTGGAGATAACATCTTGGACCTACTGATAACAAACAGATCCGAACTTTTAGGCTCTGTAAGTGCATAACAGGGAATCAGTGATCATAAGGCCATTGCAGCATCCCTGAATATGGGAGTTAATAGGAATATAAGAAAAGGGAGGAAGGTTTATCTGTTTAGCCAGAGTAATAGAAGGCAGATTTCAGACTACCTAACAGATCAAAACGAAAATTTCTCTTCCGACACTGACAATGTTGAGTGTTTATGGAAAAAGTTCAAGGCAATCGTAAAATGCGTTTTAGACAGGTACGTGCCGAGTAAAACTGTGAGGGACGGGAAAAACCCACCGTGGTTCAACAACAAAGTTAGGGAACTACTGCGAAAGCAAAGAGAGCTTCACTCCAAGTTTAAACGCAGCCAAAACCTCTTAGACAAACAGAAGCTAAACGATGTCAATGTTAGCGTAAGGAGGGCTATGCGTGAAGCGTTCAGTGAATTCGAAAGTGAAATTCTATGTACCGACTTGACAGAAAATCCTAGGAAGTTCTGGTCTTACGTTAAATCAGTAAGTGGCTCGAAACAGCATATCCAGACACTCCGGGATGATTATGGCATTGAAACAGAGGATGACACGCGTAAAGCTGAAATACTAAACACCTTTCTTCCAAAGCTGTTTCACAGAGGAAGACCGCACTGCAGTTCCTTCTCTAAATCCTCGCACAAACGGAAAAATGGCTGACATCGAAATAAGTGTCCAAGGAATAGAAAAGCAACTGGAATCACTCAACAGAGGAAAGTCCACTGGACCTGACGACATACCAATTCGATTCTACACAGAGTACGCGAAAGAACTTGCCCCCCTTCTAACAGCCGTGTAACGCATGTCTCTAGAGGAACGGAAGATTCCAAATGACTGGAAAAGAGCACAGGTAGTCCCAGTCTTCAAGAAGGGTCGTCGAGCAGATGCGCAAAACTATAGACCTATATCTCTGACGTCGATCTGTTGTAGAATTTTAGAACATGTTTTTTGCTCGAGTATCATGTCGCTTTTGGAAACCCAGAATCTACTCTGTAGGAATCAACATGGATTCCGGAAACAGCGATCATGTGAGACCCAACTCGCTTTATTTGTTCATGAGACCCAGAAAACATTAGATGCAGGCTCCCAGGTAGATGCTATTTTCGTTGACTTCCGAAAGGCGTTCGATACAGTTCCGCACTGTCGCCTGATAAACAAAGTAAGAGTCTACGGAATATCAGACCGGCTGTGTGGCTGGATTGAAGAGTTTTTAGCAGACAGAACACAGCATGTTGTTATCAATGGAGGGACGTCTACAGACGTTAAAGTAACCTCTGGCGTGTCACAGGGGAGTGTTATGGGACCATTGCTTTTCACGATATATATAAATGACCTAGTAGATAGTGTCGGAAGTTCCATGCGGCTTTTCGCGGATGATGCTGTAGTATACAGAGAAGTTGCAGCATTAGAAAACTGTAGCGAAATGCAGGAAGATCTGCAGCGGATAGGCACTTGGTGCAGGGAGTGGCAACTGACTCTTAACATAGACAAATGTAATGTATTGCGAATACATAGAAAGAAGGATCCTTTATTGTATGATTATATGATAGCGGAACAAACACTGGTAGCAGTTACTTCTGTAAAATATCTGGGAGTATGCGTGCGGAACGATTTGAAGTAGAATGATCATATAAAATTAATTGTTGGTAAGGCGGGTACCAGGTTGAGATTCATTGGGAGAGTGCTTAGAAAATGTAGTCCATCAACAAAGGAGGTGGCTTACAAAACACTCGTTCGACCTATACTTGAGTATTGCTCATCAGTGTGGGATCCGTACCAGGTCGGGTTGACAGAGGAGATAGAGAAGATCCGAAGAAGAGCGGCGCGTTTCGTCTCAGGGTTATTTGGTAACCGTGATAGCGTTACGGAGATGTTTAGCAAACTCAAGTGGCAGACTCTGCAAGAGAGGCGCTCTGCATCGCGGTGTAGCTTGCTCGCCAGGTTTCGATAGGGTGCGTTTCTGGATGAGGTATCGAATATATTGCTTCCCCCTACTTATACCTCCCGAGGAGATCACGAATGTAAAATTAGAGAGATTCGAGCGCACGGAGGCTTTCAGACAGGGAGGTAATCACAGTGGCACGTAAGGTGCCCTCCGCCACACACCGTTGGGTGGCTTGCGGAGTATAAATGTAGATGTAGATGTAGATATGAAGTTAAGGCATTCTGTTGCCTAGGCAGCTAAATAACTCATGACGGACGGAAGAAGGAGGACATAAACAGCACTGGCAAACAGGGCATTCGTTGCCAAGGAGACGTCAGTTAGTATCAAATATAGGCCTTAGTTTGAGGAGGATATTTCTGAGAGTGTACGTATGGAGCATAGCATTGTATGGTAGCGAGACACAAAGTGTGCGAAAACGTGCAGAAGAGTATAGAAGCATTTGAGATGTGGAGTTACAGAATGGAAAATTAAGTGGGCGCATGAGGTAAGGACTGAAGAGGTTCTCACCAGAATCGGAGCAAACGAATCTATGGAAAACACTGACAAGAAGAGGGGACAGGATGATAGGCTCTCTCTTAAGATATCACAGAATAACTTCCAAGATACTATAGTGATTGTAGAAGGCAAAAATTGTAGAGGGAGGCAGAGGTTGAAATACATCCAGCAAATAATTGAGGACGTAGGTCGCAATTGCTACTCTGAGATAAGAAGGTCGGCACACGAGAGGCATTCGTCAGTTAGTCAGAAGGCAGGGTGGTAGACACCAACGTGACCATAAGTGACCTCGTGCACGGTCACAGAAAGCAGCGATTCTCGAGGCCCATGCAAGTCGTGGAATCATGATGTGAGGAGGTATTTGTTATGAGAACATGACTATTGTAATTGTCGAAGGAAGCCTGAATGCTTGCCACTACTTGGCAAGAGCGGTTACTCCTGTTGTCATACCTCTGGTGGCCGGGACACCTACTCCAGCACCACAGCGGGGGGGTCACGGCAAGTGCCATAATCTGACTTCCTAGAAACTTCACCCAGTGGACGTGGAGACAAAATAAGCAAACACGTGTCACGGGTTATCCGTAGGTACTCGACTATTTCTGAGAGAACGACAGTCGAACTTTTTGATGTAATTTAGATGCCTTTACCGCGCGATAATGTCAGCCAAAATGGTGGCTCGGTGGCTAGCGCCGCTACCTCTCACTTCCGCTCCCCGTCCTCGAAACTCGATTATTGTTTTATTTATTTTGTCTATTTCTTTAAATTTATACACTCATGTTCGTTATTAAACGAATGTCACTTCTCAAGTTAGGGGATGCAAGAACGTTATATTAGTTGTAAAATTGCAACTGGATATCACATTGTCATATACTTGTTACATAATACGAGTACATGTCTATAACGTAATATCAAGGGTTACTATCTATTTAAATTCTCAAATTCTTACATTTCATTCTTACATCAATTCGTAAATGAATTATTACATTTTTCCTTATTTTCAATCTTCAGGAAAACTTAATACATCTCTTGGATGATAACGATCGTAGAAACATTCGAAACACAGAAATTCCGAACACGACGAGCATCGCGAAGGCAGGTTCGCCCCAGTGACATTTCTTCGCAAGAATCTCACACAGGAAAGGAATGTCGTTAACGACGATGACGATTCCTTGCGTTGGCATGAAGGATTACATTTCCGATAACTGCCGCTTGCAACTGATTATGAATCAAGATAATTACAGGAATCTCACAGTATTTGAAACACTTTTCTCGTTCATTTATTGTTTTACTAGTAGGTGGAGGAAAACGTTATTTCAATCTACACTGCAAAACACTCGTTTAATAATCTTCTACGGAAGTGGGTAAATCAATAAAACAAAAATAATAATCGTGTTTCGAATACGGGGAGCAAAAGCGTTAAGCATTAAGCTATGCACTGTGCCACCTCTTCGGTTGCACTATTTATTCGCTACAGAGCACAAAAAGTGCCGAAACTTGGACCCTCGTTTACTCACAAACAATTGAGTATCTGCAGATAACCCGAGACACAGCTTAGTTTATTTTCAACACACTTCCACTAAGTTTCTGGCACTAGCAATATCCTCTTCATGAGGATCACGCTCAACTCCTTTGAGGAATGTACGAATCTTTAACTGGACTGCTAAGGCCCATAGAGTTGTATGGAATGCAATGGAAAAATTTCACACCAGCCTCCAGTCAGCAATCTTTATCAACCGGCACTGCACGTGTAGAAGAAATTCCTTGAGATGACATTCGGAATTTGTTTTCTTTCATGCCACGACGTAGACAGTGGTGTATTTCTAATTGTGAAGGTCATACCTCGCGCTGATCATGATGGCCATGAGTTATAAATCCAATGAAAGTTTAATCATTCAGTGCTCCTCACATTCTGAACACCTCCACAGAGTTTAGTCATTATCGAAAGGGTGCTTCATGTATTAACATTTTTTCATGTCAATCAGCGTAGAAATTAAGTAATGTGGCAGTCTATTCTCACAAGCCTCCTCTAATTACGTCCTCCACGTGTTTTTTTTAATTAGCTTCCATTGACTGTTTCCTACGTTAAATTACTTTGTTTAATGTGCAAACTCTGCTAGACTATTGCGAACAACTTCTTAAATTGAGTACTTAGCTACAGGTCAGATCTTCGAAGACCTTTTTACTGCACTGTTATCTGCTACAGTATTACTGAGATGGTAGGAAATGATGCATATGGGTTTTCAACTAAAATTTGTTTACGCTGCAATAGTCTATTTCCGCGTTTTGAATTGTGGTAGATGTGCAGAAACTCAAGGCTTTGCTCTTGAGACTGACTTATTTACGAGCTTACTATTTCAGGTCGTACCGCTCACAAACAAACATTCTTCGGAAGCGGTAGAAGCGGTTTGTTAGTGTAAGAAACGGAAGTCAAACATCCGCCGTTGATGCATTACACGGTCACTCACGAGATTACCCTAGTGGCTTCCTGACAAGGTGACCTACGTCGGAGATTTACCAATCTCTTCCTTCTTTTTGGAACAGTTGTAGCGTGAAATGCCAAGATCGCTCACCGCTACCGAGTGTCGCCTTATGAATATTGCTCTCGTTGCTTTCTCTGTCTCTTAAAAATCGTGAACTGATGGCTAGCGTCTGTCGACAGGATCTTTCAAAACATATGGTTTTTATTTAGTATAGTGAAATCATGGCAACTGGTAAGGACTGTCGGAAAAAAACTAGTCACAAAAGCAGATAACGTAGTTTCCAATAATTTGTCTTTCTTACACCTTTAGACAAAACCACAGCAGAAGGAGGCCAGGGTCGATGACTAAAGACCCATTACAGTCACTGCACCTCACACAAACGTTGAGAGGTTACTAATTTAAATGTGCTAACAACGTTGAGCATTAGTATGACTACACTCAGAATGATACTAATATTGCGCACAGTATTTAGATTGGTTTCAAAGAGAGTAGAAGTAAGTAGGTCACAGGAGTGAATAAACACGGTCTCCGGCAACTTCCGAAGTATTTAAACTTTTATGTTGGAGTTCATAGCGAACAGGGAGCATAAACAGGTAGGTCACGAGAGTAATGAAACAGTACCTTCAGCGTCTCTGGTAAGTATTTAGCCACTGACGTCAGACTTTGTAGCGAACGGAAATAAATACCACGAAAGACGTTACTTGAAAACTTCCTGGAGTAATATCCCAGAACTGTCGTCATCGTATTTTGTACGTTAATTATTTAAGATAGTAGGCATGTATTTATGTATATTCAGTGCAGTATTTACAAGGCTGGTAAGTGAACGGAAGTTATTTCCTTGAAAGAGATTCTGGTAACAAGGCAACACGTAAAACATACACTACGTTCGGAAGAGTCTATTTGTGTCGAGGTTTATAAATTACTATATTATTTACTGGGATTAGCTACGTGGGAAACATTTAATTGCGTATATTTTTAAAACGCGGAGTAAAAGCACGAAAAAACTGGAAATGTGTTTCTGTAGACATGTTTAAGGAACTTAGTTTGAGACACCCATTCAACAAGGAACGAATAATCAGACAATTATTTAATTCCTGCTTGTAAAATCAGTACTATTAACAAACTACAGTGTATAAATTGAACTACCTTTTGTCATCAAAGATGAGAAGATGCAGTCTTACATACTCTTCTGCAAAGTATAGTCTCTTCAGATGATATCATTTGCTACGCGCGTGTCAGTTTGCAAACAAGCATTTATTTATTTTGAACAGTCTGACAATACACACATCAAAAAAATATTTGCATCACCTTGGTTCCGAAAGTTCCGCAACCTGTACAGAAAATCGGAATGGAGACCGACATAAACATCATTTCCTCCATTTTTATTGCTATGAAAACTAAACATTGCATGTTGTATGACCATACAGCGAGACCTTCAGAGGTAGTTACACACCGGTATCTCTAATACCCAGTAGCACGTCCTCTTTCACTGATGCATGCCTGTATACGTCGTGGCATGCTATCCACAAGTTCATCGAGGCAATGTTCGTCCAGATTGTCCCACTCCTCAAAGGCGATTCGCTGTATATCCCTCAGAGTGTTTTGTGGGTCACGTCGATCATAAACAGCCTTTTTCAATCTATCCCAGGCACGTGCATTAGGCTTCATGTCTGGATAACGTGCTGGTCAGTCCAGTCTAGCGATGTCACAAGGTGTGCACGATGGGGGCGCGAATTGTCGTCCCATGAAGACGAATTCCTCGCCAATATGCTGCCGATATGGTCGCACCATTGCTCGTAGGATGGCATGCACGTATCGTACAGCCGTTACAGCGCCTTCCGTGACCACCAGCGGCGTGTGTCGGCCCCACACCATGTCACTCCAAAACATCACTGAACCTCCACCTTACTTCAATCGCTGAACAGTCTGCAATCAGCCTGACCGGGTTGCCTCCAAACACGTCTCCCACCGTTGTCTGGTTGAAGGCATATGTGACACTCATCGTTGAAGAGGACGTGATGCCAATACCGAGCGGTCCATTCGTCATGTTGTTGGGCCCATCTGTACCGCACTGCATGGTGTCGTGGTTGCAAAGATGGACCTCGCCATGGACGTCGGGAGTGAATTAGCACATCACACAACCTATTGCGCGCAGTTTGAGTCGTAACACGACGCCCTGTGGCTGCACGAAAAGCATCATACAACATGGTGGCGTTGCTGTCAGGGCTCCTCCGAGGCATAATCCGCAGGTAGCTGTCATCCACTGCGTTAGTAGCCCTTTGGCGGCCTGAGCGAGCCGTGTCATCGACAGTTCCTGTCTCTCTGTATCTCCTCCATGTCCGGACAACATCGCTTTGGTTCAATCCGAGACGCCTGAACACTTCCCTTGTTGAGATCCCTTTCTAGCACAAAGTAAAAATGTGGACGCGATCGAACCGCGGTATTGACCAGCTAGGTATGGTTGAACTACAGACAATACGAGCCGTGTATCTCCTTCCTAGTGGAATGACTGGAAAATATGGCATTTCAAAGGTATTACTCACGTACTGTGTTTTAATTTTCTCTTCTCCTGAGTATGTTTCCCTTTTGCACATTCGCGGGCAATGTAGATTATTGAACAGTAATTTTCCCTTCTAATGAATACATAGATATTATGTATGAGAAGACGCGTTATATAGTTTACAGTAAAAGGACTCTGCATATGCTGACGCCACGGAAAATACTTCTGCTTGATAAGGATTTGAACCTCACTCATTGGGAGAAAATCGCAGCACCAAAAAATAATTAATGAAGAGAAATGAAATTTCGGGAATACATTTGCCTAGGTCACATTTGTAAGTGATTAATAGTGCAATGTCACAAGTTAATGTAAGAGCGAGATAAGTCACTGGAAAAGAGAAGTATTGGTACATAAATAACCGGTGTAACCACAAGAGAGTCGAATGCTACCCTGCACACCTGCATGCATTGTGTTGTACAGATGCCGGATGTCAGTTTGTGGGATGGAGTTCCATGCATTTTCCGCTGGTCGATTAATACAGGGATGATTAATTCTGGCTGTGGATGACACGAAATATCAACAGACATCGTCTTTCAGAAGTAGAAACACCCCTTCCGTTCATGTCTTCCTTAATGTTACGATTTCCGTCAGTGTCAATCTGAGATAATTTTACTTCCCCTCTTGTTTTGCCATCTGCCTCCTTAAAATTTATTTATCTTTTCAGTCTGAACTAATTACCATTAACATACGCGAGTATAAACTGCATTTTCATGTAAGAGGAAGGTTGGCCCTTAGTTTTAAAGAATTTAAGACCAGATCCAATTTTTTGTTTACTTTTACGTATGTAATTGATTTTCTAATTTATTTTGACTATTCCTAGTTAGTATATTTTGTTATAGGGTGAAATCAATGATTATTTAGTATCTTTAACTCTATTGTTGACATATAAACAAATATAGATTCGGTACTAATTATAAACATTTGGATGAAGAAATACTAGTAATCTTAAAATATCTTTTTGGCTCTATTCAAAAACATGTTATCAAAGCCAACCCTTGATTAATTTCAAAGTAATTAACAGTTTTGTCAAAAGTATTGTTTACGTACCTATATACATTAATTTCAAGATTTCAGCAAATAATTCGGCCTAACCTTCGTAGCAGAAGAAACTGTTAAAAAGAACCAATTTTTCGATGTAGTCAGTTAATTTAATGCGCTAATTTTTAATTATAATTTCTGTAAATTTAACTTCGAACAATGTGTAGTTACAGTACCTACTATTGTGATGATATATACGGGCCACATTTTTGGTGACGAGGCAGCCAGTCCACGGCCGAGTTTCAGACAAGGAACCTGTATTGGTCATAACAGAAACAATGCTTCAACCTACCAGTGTAATACGTGTTACACAAGTAGGCTGTGTGTTAAAACAGCGACAGTGTCTGCTCCACACGTACGTTTCTATTATTGAAGAACTGTGAAATTCGTTAGGCTTTTACTGCTCGTAGATGTTCAACAGTAAACTATTGTAGCAGTATGTGGATGGTTCGTCTGCTAACTCTTAATGAGGCTTATAGGAAGATAGAACAATAGTGCACTGGCCATATATAACTGTGTATTATTGGTGGGTTGTGAAAAGTGAAAGTAAAAGACTGTGAAACGCAAATGTGCATCTGGTGGCTACATTATTTACCGTCGTCAGTGTCCAAATTACAAATCCCATTTTTCAGTCAGTGTAGCAACGCAGTACGTCGACACCGAGAGCAACAAATGAGGAAATAAATAAAGCAGGCGGCAGAACTGCTACAAGGTGTTAACGTTCTTATGCAAGGTATTCATTACAGTTGGAGCAGAAGTGCTTTTCATCTCAATATTAGTCCAACTCGATTGATAGGAACAACGTAAAGCTAAATCTCTATAGTGACAGAAGGTCTATCGAATACGGGTCCAGTCTCTTAATAACTGCTGCTCTGTCGGTAATTGTAATTTTACAGTTAATAATTGTCGAATTTACCAATTAATATATTTCACTAGCTAAGTACAATGCAACATCGTTCGCAGCTAAAATTAGAAAGATATTAGAAAACCGTTCATTATTGGCTATGAGCATACAAAACTGACTCTTGCGGAATGTTGTTTATGCTGGGTTAAGTGAAAAATGTCTTGTACTTTATCGAAAACTTTGTTTCCTGAAAGCTGTGTTACTACTATTACTACTTCTGGTAGCTACGAAGTCTGTAACCAGTCAACAAGACTTCTTTTAGCGCTTTTTGAATCCACTTCACAAATTAACGGTGCATTATGCTTTTCGACCTTTTGGCCATACCTGTTACCGTCAACATAAGCCAAATTTTTCCTGTTTTATCTAATATTACCCCTACAGTTTCTAAAAATGACAAAAATCTCCAATACCTGTCACATGCTATAATGAATCACCCTCCTCTAACATTACTTTTTTTATACAGAGATAACTGATACCATGTATACGATCGATTCTTGCGTAGGTCAAAATTATCTCAGCTGTTTCATTAAAACAATTCGTATATTTTTATATACAATGTATTATATTTCAGCTTAAAATTTATTCAAAGGAAATTAATGTGTTACAATCGTTATGCACTAACAGTTAAAATTACTCTTGTTTTAAAAATGTTTGAAATTACGAAATTTCTGTCATACTTAAAATTCACATAATTAATTGCACATTCTAAAGCTAATTATTAAATATACTTCTACATTTATGTGCAAATTAATGATATATTTTAGCAAAGATTCCTCTTTGGTAAAGAAAGTTTGTAAACTCTACTGCTTTGTAAACTATTTGGAATAATGTGAGTACCGCAGAATGTAAGTAGTCGTGGGTATGCCTCTGGTTTAAGTAGACGTTTTTTAAGTTTGTCAACAAAAATTTAATTATTTGTTTTTTAATGTGGAAAATGTAAAAACTGTGATGTTGAAAGATGTGACAAAGAATAAAATTCAAGAATAATACAGGCAAATCTTCATCAGTTAGTCTTCAAGAAGCTACAAAGTCGAAATTTCAGTTGCGAGACTGTATGTTTAGACAAGACTTTCAGTCATCGACAGTAACAACGAGATAATGAAGGTAAGTAAAAATTTATTCTTTTCTATATGCTACGCCTCTCGAAACATTCAAAATTTGTGTGAAGAATGAGAATTTTGATACTGATGTGTGGGAGGGTAAGATTACAAAGCACTTTACATCTGCAGCGAAATTTATCGCAGGCGAACTAGATCCACTCAGGAAAGGAATAGCTCAAGGCAACAGAAACTGAAGGAAGCGAACATCATGGAGGGTTTTTGTAAATGATACATCCTCTGAAAAACGAACTGAATCCCTGAAACTCTTTGCACTGCCTAAAGAATGAAACAATTGTCTCCTCCTCCTCCTCCTTCGTTATCAGATAGAGCTATCGAAAATAGCAGCGATCCAAGAGTTCACTTAAAAACTGAGGATAGGAAGCTCGGCGTCTTTCTCTGAGGGCGTCTCCAGGCGTCCGGCAGAGAGCGAGTTATGGAATGGGAGCGAAGCGACAGAGCTAGAAAGCAGCAGTGGAGCGGTCTTCTGGAGAGATGTCTTCCGTGATCCCCGCTGCTTATCGGCGGAAACCAGGCGCCGTTCAGGAGCTATGCCCGCGGCCACTCCCCCCTTCCCCAGCCCACTCGTCCACTGTCCCCCTTTCCCCCCCCCCCCCCCCCCCATCCCCAACGCGAACTCCCATCGCGTCCTTGGCCAGCGCCGCTTCATTCAGCACGAGGGCCTTCTTCCTGTGGCGGCTCCGTCCGCCGTCTGCCGTCGCCCGCACAGTAGCGATCGCTCCCGCAAAAAGTCGTCCCGGGTGCGGGCGTCCCGCACGGTTTAGTTTTTGTGCCACTCTTGCCGGGCCATTAGCTAGCTGGTGCGCGCGTCATCAGCAGGTCGACCTTTTTCGTGTTTTTTGTTCAGGAGTGTTCTCCCACTTTATTTCCTTTAATAGATAGACTAATCATCAAATCAGCTGCACACCCTCGCTTTGTGTGCCTCGTGCAACGGTTAAGCTAGTCTCAGAGGCCTCATTTCAACAAATAGGGCAGTCATTCTTCACTGAATTTAGTAGTTACACAACATAAAGAAATTAGACAAAGTGTTATAAGCTTTTTAACGCATACTGCGCGGATGCATTGTAACATATACGTGTTAAAAAAGGAGATGGGCAGAAACGCGGTTTGGCGGGAGAGGGGGGGGGGGATTTATACACGGATGCTGTTTGTGCTAGGAACATGAGGTGAAAAGTTTTGCGTTTAGCGTGAACCAGCTGCATATATACATACCTTCGAACATCTGTCTTACGTAAACGTGTACCAGTGTATTAAGTAAGGTTGAAAGACGAACCGGAGCTGCCGTCTGCTAAACTGTGCGAGTCGATTAATTCTTTTTGCCAAAGCTGAAATTAATGTTCAGCAAACGGAATAATTTGTATGTGCACCGTTTAGATTTTATAGGCAAAAAGAAAAAAAAAATCAAATGGGTCTGAGCACTATGGGACTTAACATCTGAGGTCATCAGTCCCCTAGACTTAGAACTAATTAAACCTAACGAACCTACGGACATCACACATATCCATGCCCGGGGCAGGATTAGAACCTGCGACTGTGGCGATCGCGCGGTTCCAGACAAGCGCCTAGAACCGCTCGGCCACTCTGGCCGGCAGGTGAAAACAGTCACCCTCGAATAACTCCGGACTAGAACTAGACCGGTGTCAGATGTAGTCCACCGGTCTGTCGGACCTTGGTCTAAGGTAGTTTGAAAAAAATCTTGCATCGTTCGCATTTTGCGTGCAGAAAACACATTTTATGTGATTTTTTTGAACCACGCCACTTCTATACTTAATCGTTCAGACTTTATAACGAGGTAAATAAATAGATAAAGTCAAAACGAACTTTTTTACCCAGTAATCATTATCTGTTGTCGAGATACGATGATTTAAAGTCGAGCTAACCGCTGGGTGTAAAATCCGTTCTTACATAAATTGAAAACGCTGAAACGCTTCAAAGTAGAGAGGTATGTTTTCTTAGAATTCTCCCAATAAAACGAAGTCATTCAGTTGTCTTCCTTACAACCGACGCTCGTTCCCCTTCGTTTCGGCTTGCAGCGTTGCAATTCGACACGACGGTGTCCAGCAACACATTGTTAGGATCGTGTTTCAACAATATGGTGAAAGGGCACAGTACCGCCCGACGTTGGAAATAGGTACAACATTCTTCCTTATTCTTGTCAGAACAACGTATTTTTTGTAATAATAACTCAATTTCACTTAATACACCGAAGCCGGATACCAGTGTAGGAAAGAAGGACAATATATTTATTTAATTGATCACATGTGCACTCCCACAAAATAAATCCCTACATCCAGTTTGATGAGATCTGTGAAATGAATGAATGTATGGTCGTCTGCTAACCGCAGATAGTGAATGTGCAATATATGATCATCTTTGAGTCAATCCTTTGGTCACCTTTGGTGGAACCAAAGAGATGAAATTTACCCAATATGGTAGCATGGTGCTCCCCCACGTCGGCGTAGGTGCGAGATGACCTGAAGAACGGCCATGTTTCAGCACTCTGGCGCTGGATCATGTGTTGGTAAGACCTGTCTTAGGCGTGCTCCGTAAAGACAAAAGAGTGGAGAGAATGGTATGCATGTGAAATACTTAAGAGTAGTTTGGAATAATTATTTCTCTATTTCGGGAACTTTTTGGGGTAGAATTAAATGACAGGCAGGTAATATTAAGGGGATCATAGTAATCTTCGGAAGTGACCAACGGTCACAACGAAACCACGTGTAGCAATAAGTTGAAATACTTGCGAGTGCTAGTACTAAGTTGAAATACTTCCGAGTGCTAAAGTTAAGCTGAATTACTGGCATGTGTACTATAAGTTGGAAATATTTAAGAAATGGCGTGTGCAGGACTTGCAATTAGAGACGAGCACTTCCACGTGGTGAGTACTGTGTGAGTCTCAATCTGTGTATGAGACAAAGGATAAAGAGAAGTACTCGTCCAAAGTATCAGTTGAGGATTCGCGTGTGTGACGAACATGATCTTAATATTACTTTGCGTGTTATGCTTCCGTGCTGGATTCAAACTCTAATATTCTGAGTGAGAAGCAAGGTGAGTCAGCCGTCTATCCAGCAACGCTATTTGGCTTGCATTGCACAGGAAGACATGCACATATCCTCCAGAATTCGTAGTAGGAAAGAAAAGTTACGAAGTGGGGCAGTGTCGTGTGAAACTGGGATGAATACTAATTGAAGTGGGAAAGCTGAAAGTGAAGTGATGCTAACGTTGTGACTATTCTTTGTGATGTATTCTATGTTCCCAGTGTGATGTATTTCATGTAATTTAAGTATGTGTGGTTTGCATGGGCGAATAGCAAGATAGGTTCAGAGGCAGTGGTTTATGCATGTTCCTTTTTTGTACCGCTCGGTGTGGAGTAAATTTTCGTGATGATGGGTGAGAGAGTCGAAGTGTGAGATATAGCAAAAGATACACCATCCTACCCAGAAAGTGCATTGTAGCGTTAGGTAATTACGAGACCAGAAGATAGAGAATCACCAATGTAAAGCCATGCCCCAATGGGCGGAGTTTCTCATGTGTAATTGTTGTATAAAATGTAATGGTGTGTTTAGGTTATCTCTGAACCATAATAGATTTTATCGGAATAAAAAAGATAGTGAAAAGAAAAAGATTGGTGGTTTTGTTCTTCGAATAGTGTGTAGTCATGATACCCAGAATTTATAATGTGTGCACCATTCATATTCAGTACGATGGCCATGTGTTGATCAAAGCCGTTGGGTAAGAAAGAAAATGTGGTATTGCCAGAGAGTAGTGAACAATCAGAGTTGCGTAAACTCCTAATAGTGAGACGTGCGTTATCCGTTTCCGTTGTGTAATATTCAAACAGGAGAATAGTTTGTAGCTTAATTGTGGGTACTAGAGCTCATAAACAGTCATTGATGTTACTCGAGAAATAAGAATAAATCCACCCACTTCGCAGACCACTCATCTTGCAAGCCAGCCTGCTTGATGCCACAGTATGAGCAAGGCAAGTGGGTGCCTCTCAATGGGATTGTCTTTCCTACTCATCTGCAGTATCTTAGATTTTTCTGTGTAATATAGCAAGCTGCCATTCAGCATATCAGACAAGAATTCTAAATTATCTTGTATCATTCTTCTGTCATTCAGTGACGATGTTTCTCTTACACTACGTCGTCATCAGAAAACACTCGCAGAATGCTGCTCACTCTTTGCGTCATATCGTTTACGTATATAGAGAGACAAGATCTTCGAGCTATCTTTGAGCCACTCGTGTATCTGTGAGCCTACTTCGTATGCTCAGACCTTAGCTGACACTCTGCGCGGGGCTCTTCGTGAAACACTTTCCTCAAATAAAAAATCTGCCTGTTTCCAGTTATCCATAGTTCCCAGGATATCGTTCGAGAAAAGGGCAAATTGAGTTTCGCTCAAGCTATATTTTCCACAGGACAAAAATTATTGAACTATATGGAATGACATCGTCATAACTTCTGAACGATTTGCGTTAGGACGTTCAAATTGCACGACTGGTCGCCGGGCATGATAGGAACTGGTATATGAATAAGGTTTGTTTCAGTGACGAAGTCCGTTTTCATTAGGATGGGTCCGTCAGTAAGCAAAATTGGCGCATTTGGGGGACTGAGAATCCGCATTTCACGATCGAGAAGTCTTTTCACCCTCAACTCGTGCTTGTGGTGTGGAATGTCCAGTCGTGGAATAATCGGTGCTGTATTCCTTAATGGCACGGTGACTACCGAAGGGTACTTGAAGGTTCTGGAAGATGATTTAACCCCATTATCCAAAGTGACACTGAGTTTGGCAAGATGTGGTTCACGCAAGACGGAGCTCGACCCATCGAAGATGGAGAGTGCTTGATGTCCTGAAGATCATTGGGGACCGCATTCTGGCTCTGGGGTACCAAGAGGCCACTGGTGTGGGCCCCGATTTGCCACCATGTTCTCCGGATCTGAACATATGCAACTCTTTTTTGTGGGGCTATATTACAGACAAGGTGTACAGCAATAACACCAAAACCACTGCTGAGTTGAAAAAAGTCATTCAGGTCATCGACAGCATCGATGTTCCAGCTCTTCAGCGGGTCATACAGAATTTCGGTATTCGTCTGAGTCACGACATCGAGGCATATCGAACATGTCATAACCTAAATCCGAATATCTGTAGTGACGTTCCCGTATGGAATAAACTGTGTGCACATGGTGGTTTGTAACTAATTTTAGTTTTTTTTCATATAATTCAATAATTGTCACCCTGTAGAACAGTGCTGATTTATGAATAGAAGGTTTCCTGCCTTTATGAAATTCGAGCTTAAGATATGTACAAGAAATCTGCAGCAAAACGACGCTACACTATTCATTAAAGGGCTGGATATCGGACTGTAGCTTTGGAGATCTGCTGTATTTCCACATGGTGAAACATTCAACTGCCAGTGACGTTTACATGTAGAATAAACTGTGTGCACACGGTGGTTTCTAACTAATTTTACATTTTTTTTCATATAGTTCAATAATTGTCACCCTGCAGAACAGTGCTGATTTATGGATAGAAGGTTTTCTGCCTTTATGAAATTCGAACTTAAAATATGTACAAGAATTCTGCAGCAAACCGACGCTACACTATTCATTAAAGGGTTGGATATCGGACTGTAGCTTTGGAGGTTTGCTGCATTTCCACAGGATGAAACATTCAACTGCCACCCTCTCCTTGCAAACGGGTCTATGGTTAGTAAGCAACTTATTTTTGTCCTTTAGTCACATCGCGTGTAAAAGTTCATTGGCTGTAATTACTGCGACTTCACGCTGTCGTTCGGCGTCTTAAGCCACTAAATCCAGAAGCGGGCCACAGTACTGTGTTCGCGGAAACTGTTTTCTATTCTTCATTTTAGTTAATGACGAATGGAAGGTGACATTTTACTGTGTTTTTCTGCAGCCAAGTATCATTTCCATACTTGTTACGGTATTTAGGTCAGTAGAGGTTCACATTTAAAGACATTGCTCTGCAAAACTACAGGACGAGATAGATAAAGTAAAATAACACGTTAACAGCTCGGTGGAATTGAATGAAACTGCGGGAGTATGTTGCCAGAGGTCTCCCAGACTTGCACAGAAAGCTGGACGCCACATGGACTGAGGTCAGCATCAGCCCCAACTGCGGCTGGCCCTGCAACACGGAGCAGTTGAAGGAATGGGAAAAGACCATGCGTGCTTGCGTGTGTGTGTCATTCAGCAAGCAGATGTCGTGTTCTTCGCTAGAAAATGACCCAGAGAATACAGTTGGATGACTTCACAAGGAGAGGAATTATAGGGAAACTGGAAGAAGGGCAGAGTGCGACGAGTGTAGCCCTGGAAGTTAGAACTGCTCACAGCATTATTTCACGTTCATGGAGATAATTGCGCACCACAGCCACTGCTGCCGGAAGGAGAGGAAGTGGTGAACCACGCCCAACTATAGCAGCAGATGACCGTTACATTGTGCAACAGGAGAGAACCGCGGGTGAAATTGTAACCACATTTAACAGGACCTGCACAGTGACACTGGACTGCATGGGTACTGCATGGGTTTGGTCTCCTTGGCCGCCGATCAGTACGCTGTGCTCCACTGGCATCCGCACTTCGGAGACATCTTTTGCGATGGTGCCAAGAGTATAGGGACTGGACCAACGACGTGTGGCGTAGTGTGCTCTTCTCGGTTGAGGGTAGATTCAATCGGAATATTTATTCTGGACATAACCTCATTGTCGAACTTGGCTCATTTGGTGAACTAGCTGTTATGGTGTGGGAAAGCATAGTGTTCCAGGGGCACACTGTCCTCCAAGACTTTGAATAAATGTTCGCTTTTTCTAGTTTGCATTCAGCCCTGACTTCATTCTTACTGATACCAATCCGCAAACGCATCGAAAAGCACGGGTGGAGAAACTCTTGGGACGAGACGTTATTCGTGTGGCATCCGTGCGATCTGAGACGCCTTGTCACAGCCCGCGCGGCTACCCCTGTCGGAGGTTCGAGTCCTCCCTCGGGCATGGGTGCGTGTGTGTGTTGTCCTTAGCGTAAGTTAGATTAGGTAGTGCGTAAGCTTAGGGACCGCTGACCTCAGCAGCTTGGTCCCGCAAGACCTTACCACAAGCTTCCAATTTCCGAGACATTATTCATGGACTGGCCTTTTCGGTCTCCCAACTTAAATCGCGATAAGCACGTGTGTGATGAGTTGGGGACACGAATTGCAACACATTCACAAGGACAAATAACCGTCCTGCAGTTAAAACGACGCTCGTGAGGAAATGAAACGCTCTACCGCAAGAAATCATTCCAGCCTCATGGCCAGCATAGGAGCACGTTGCAGGTCATGCAACGCCGTCCGTTGTGATCATACACTATGTTCCGCCTCTCGTTACGTCCAGGGGACCATCATAAATTTCGGTGACTTCAATGTAATTATTATCTTTGAATAACAGTGTCATTTCTGTTCGTATCTTTGCTCATTTATTCCAACTATTTTCTGTATTAGACTGTATCAGTTCTTTCTATATAGATTCCAAGCTTCATCGAGTAGGTCATTTGGCAGAGACACATCATGAGAAAGTTACTTTCGTCCTTAAGTTATGTACACCGGTTTATTTTGGAGTAAAGCTCCTACATGCTCTTTGCAGTAGTAGATAAGCTAGGAGATATAACCACTTACGGAATTTGTTGGGAGAGTTGACTGCTGTCCGCAAGCAGCTAGAAGCTGCGGTGGCAACTGTCGACCGGCTTCATGTGTTCGCTGCAACTAAGTTCGAAGCAACACTTTCCGCCGATAGTGTGCAGAGTCACTGTGCCTTTCCTTACCTACTCGGTTAGCGGTTGTGCAGCTTAACGATTTGACGTGTGGTGACAGCAAACAGGGAAAGATCATTACTGTAAAAGAAGCAACCTAATGTGTATGCGGTGTTTACCTTAGATGGAATCGCTGCCTAGTGGAAGTGGATACATCGTAAGGAATCGAAACACGGGTTGCAATTACGTAGTTGCAGACTGCCGTTCACGTTGACGCGGATGACGTCCCACAGTTGGAAATTGTGATAAGTCTCGGCTTACTCCGGGACAGGCGAAGCAGTGAAGGCAAGAAGCTCTACCAGTCATGCCTCAGCTTTGCCCTGAGTGGTCTTCGGGCACCTCTAGTTCATAGGCAAGTGGTAGTTCTAAGCCAGAGGCAACGAATGTTTTGCGACGGACTCAGCTGTACTATCCTTCACCTGGGGTGGAGTATACTGGCGAACATGCCAATACTCGCAATCACTAAATAGGTATGAGAATCGCATATAAATCCTAAATTCTTTACCTCCCTCTCTCTACCCGTCTTCTCATCACCCCTCCCCCTCTCTCCACACAGCCCCTCCTCCCTCACTTCTCCGTACATAACCTACATCCCCCCCTCCATCCCTCCCCCCCCCCCTCTCTCTCTCTCTCTCTCTCTCTCTGTCTCTGTCCGCAGCTCGTGGTCGTGCGGTAGCGTTCTCGCTTCCCACACCCGGGTTCCCAGGTTCGATTCCCGGCGGGGTTAGGGATTTTCTCTGCCTCGTGATGACTGGGTGTTGTGTGATGTCCTTAGATTAGTTAGGTTTAAGTAGTTCTAAGTTCTAGGGGACTGATGACCATAGCTGTTAAGTCCCATAGTGCTCAGAGCCATTTGAACCATTTTGAATCTCTCTCTCTCTCTCTCTCTCTCTCTCTCTCTCTCTATCTATCTATCTGTGTCTCCTCCTTCTCCCACTCTCTGTACATTTCCGTCTGAATGTTCAGTAGAGTATCATGTAAAAATCTGAAGTAAATACGTAAGGATCTGTTCGAGATATTTGGTGACAATGTTTCCCCTTTTATATATTACACATATATTTATATGTGTACTATATTATTCGAGTTTTGTGATATCAACACTTCCCCATTTATGTATTTCATGTATGTATACAGGGTGTTACAAAAAGGTACGGCCAAACTTTCGCCGCCCGCGGTGGTCTCGCGGTTCTAGGCGTGCAGTCCGGAACCGCGCCACTGCTACGGTCGCAGGTTCGAATCCTGCCTCGGGCATGGATGTGCGTGATGTCCTTGGGTTAGTTAGGTTTAAGTAGTTCTAAGTTCTAGGGGACTGATGACCACAGCTGTTAAGTCCCATAGTGCTCAGAGCCATTTGAACCATTTGAGCCAAACTTTCAGGAAACATTCCTCACACACAAATAAAGAAAAGATGTTATGTGGACATGTGTCCGGAAACGCTTAATTTCCATGTTAGAGCTCATTTTAGATTCGTCAGTATATACTGTACTTCCTCGATTCACCGCCAGTTGGCCCAATTGAAGGAAGGTAATGTTGACTTCGGTGCTTGTGTTGACATGCGACTCATTGCTCTACAGTGCTAGCATCAAGCACATCAGTACGTAGCATCAACAGGTTAGTGTTCATCACGAACGTGGTTTTGCAGTCAGTGCAATGTTTACAAATGCGGAGTTGGCAGATGCCTATTTGATGTATGGATTAGCACGGGGCAATAGCCGTGGCGCGGTACGTTTGTATCGAGATAGGTTTCCGGAACGAAGGTGTCCCGACAGAAAGACGTCCGAGGCAATTGATCGGCGTCTTAGGGACCACGGAACATTCCAGCCTATGACTCGCGACTGGGGAAGACATACGACGACGAGGCAATTCTTCGTGCAGTTGACGATAACCCTAATGTCAGCGTCAGAGAAGTTGCTGCTGTACAAGATAACGTTGACCACGTCACTGTATGGTGAGTGCTACGGGAAAACCAGTTGTTTCCGTACCATGTACAGCGTGTGCAGGCACTATCAGCAGCTGATTGGCCTCCACGGGTACACTTCTGCGAATGATTCATCCAACAATATGTCAATCCTCATTTCAGTGCAAATGTTCTCTTTACGGATGAGGCGTCATTCAACGTGATTAAATTGTAAATTTTCACAATCAACATGTGTGGGCTGACGAGAATCCGCACGCAATTGTGCAATCACGTCATCAACACAGATTTTCTGTGAACATTTGGGCAGGCATTGTTGGTGATGTCTTGATTGGGCCCCATGTTCTTCCACCTACGCTCAATGGAGCACGTTATCATGATTTCATACGGGATACTCCACCTGTGCTGCTAGAACATGTGCCTTTACAAGTACGACAAAACATGTGGTTGATGCACGATGGAGCTCCTGCACATTTCAGTCGAAGTGTTCGTACGCTTCTCAACAACAGATTCGGTGACCGATGGATTGGTAGAGGCGGACCAATTCCATGGCTTCCACGCTCTCCTGACCTCAACCCTCTTGACTTTCATTTATGGGGGCATTTGAAAGCTCTCGTCTACGCAATCTCGGTACCAAATGTAGAGACTCTTCATGCTCGTATTGTCGACGGCTGTGATACAATACGCCATTCTCCAGGGCTGCATCAGCGCATCAGGGATTCCATGCGACGGAGGGTGGATGCATGTATCCTCTCTAACGGAGGACATTTTGAACATTTCCTGTAACAAAGTGTTTGAAGTCACGCTGGTACGTTCTGTTGCTGTGTGTTTCCATTCCATGATTAATGTGATTTGAAGAGGAGCAATAAAATGAGCTCTAACATGGAAAGTAAGCGTTTCCGAACGCATGTCCACATAACATCTTTTATTTATTTGCGTGTGAGGAATGTTTCCTGAAAGTTTGGCCGTATCTTTTGTAACACCCTGTATATTACACGTATTGCACAATCATGTAGTCAGTCTGCCTATGCCCGTCTGACTGTTACAGCACCGTGCACAAATTTGAAGTAAAGCGGTCAAGAACTTATTGAGATTTTTGGTAACTAGGCTTCCCCTTCATATATTGTAAATGTATGTATACATTATACATATTACAAAAATGTAGTACCTATGTCTGAAAGTACCTATGTCTGAAAGTTCATTTCTGTCTTAAGTAAAAATCTTAGGATATCAGTCAAGAACTTCTCCAGATTTTCAGTTGGGATGTTATATTTATATTTTCTACGTACATATTATTATATGTATGTAAATCTGTTGTTTTTCGTTATGGAAGCATGTGACAGTAGAACCGTCAAAACAAAATATTTTTTTAATTTTATATTCTTACTGATACCAAACGTACTGTTGCAATCCACAATTACGAACACAGACACACGCAAACCCACACAACCAGATCGGTCGACCTCTTCTCAGGCTTTGATTTTCCATACATGCGGCAACTGAGTTTTATTTATAGATAAATGTACACTGATTTGCGAGGGAAGCTAGTGTATATAATTTATTACCGCCAGACTGACCGTTCGGCAGTAGATACTTTGTGATACGCGTGCGAAACCGATATCAGTCGCTAGTATACTGTATACCAGAGAAACTAGTTCTGGTGCCTGATTGTGTGTGAAATGCATTTTTTTTAACCTTTACTTTTATGAGATATCCACTGGAAACTGGTCTTGGCAAGCTGCTACTGAAACAGTTCGCATATGAAACTCGGGAAGGAAGATTAGCAGAGCACTTGTTGTTTAACGCCGAAGCGTTTGTAGCTACATCTATGAAAACTAAATGGAAATAAACTTTAGGTCCCTACACTCATGGCTACGTGAGCCAGTCCCTGGTTGGAGGCTTGAAACAGGACCATGTCTAGCAAAAAATGCGGATTCACTAACAACTTTAATTAGTCTACATATCTATTTAACAGTCCTACGGTAGGTAAAGGACGCTAGGCCAATAACAATTTGAATAGTGATCCACATTCATTCTGAAGAGAAAAATTCCTTACCTACAAGATCAAACATATAAAACAAATTCCTCATAACCGCGTCTGTTTGGTGAAAAACGTTAAGTATTAATGGTAATTCTGGTAATTCTACATTGCTATGAAATATGGTGGTAACATTGTCCAGTGGTACACGTGAAACATAAGCACACATCAGCTCTTCTTCAACACACGATCGTTATTTTCTTCTAGCGCCATAACAGTTGTTAGCAATGACCAATGTTGCCACATTAACTTGTAGCTTAGTAAGGAGTAATTGTAACGCCAGATTTTCTTCAGTCGGGAAGTGTCATTGGTACAACTGGTGATGTGCAACTGTAACGGCACAATCGGTGTCATTCCGTAGTTGAGAAAGGTACCTTAGCGCCTGTTAATGTTGCACGGAAAGATTATGCTATATGCAAAGATATCCTTGTTGTGACTGTAAAACCAGTTTAGTGGGTGGTTACCTGACTGTGTCCTGCGTTCGAATCCCAGCCTTGGTAGAAATTTTTATTCGTCATTTCACTCTGTATTGATACATCGTAGATGTTTGAAACTTTAAAATGTCTGTGAAACCTTACAGTTTTTGATTAAAGAACCTATGCCTGGGTTTCAGTCAGGATCCTCCATTTCGTTCGATGCTGAAGTTCTGTTTCAAGAGAGTTGGAGAGCCTCTGCAGTGCTGTTCGAGTTTATGGGGGAGGCGTGAACGGGAGTTTGGACTGAAGAGGGGGGGAGTTGCTAGGGTATTGCGTGCAGTTGTGCACAGCCATTGCGCCAACGTGGCGTAGTGGTCAGCATGTATTCATAATGAGCAGGAGACCTGGATCTGAATGCCGACCTTGGTACAAATTTTCATCCGTCGCTTTAGTCTGCATATGTACATCGCGTATGTTTGAGACATGGACAAGTCTCCGGAAGCATATAGTATCATAGCATTAAAGAACTTATTTCTGGATTTCACGTAGGATCCCCCGTTCCATTGGGTATAGAGACGCAATTCCAAAACAACTGGGGAGCTTCTCCAACGGTGTTCGAGGTTAAGGGCATTACCAAGTGTGCTGAAGCGTGAAAGGGGATATGCATTATGCAGGGAGGTGTGTTGTGGTAGTCT
This sequence comes from Schistocerca serialis cubense, assembly GCF_023864345.2. Taxonomy (NCBI): domain Eukaryota; kingdom Metazoa; phylum Arthropoda; class Insecta; order Orthoptera; family Acrididae; genus Schistocerca; species Schistocerca serialis. The sequence continues at coordinate 645,070,536 of NC_064639.1, forward strand.
CTGTTGTTGTGCAAAGCTACTATGTCAGGGTTGCTTAAGGGTTAGCACACATGCCTAATGAGCAGGAGACATTGGTTCGAATTCCTGCATTGGTGCAAATTTTCATTCGTCGCTTCATCCGGTGTAAATAGATCACATATGTTTAACACTTTCTCTGGAACTGTGTAGTTCGTTTTATTAAAGAACCTGTGCCTAGGTTCCACGCAGGATCCCTCATGTCGGTCGAAGCTATTCCAATACAGTTGGAGAACCTCTGCGATGCTGTTCGAGTCTGCGGGGAGTACCAAGTGGGCGTGAATGGGCATTTGAGGAGGGAGGCATGCTAGGATAGTCCGTGCAGTTGTGCAAGGCCACTGTGCCAGGGTGCTGTAGTGGTTACCGCATATCCCAAGTGAGCAGAGGACTTGGATTAGAATCCCGTGTTTCGTACAAATTTCCATTCGCTGCTTCAGTCCGCATAAAGAAATCACAGGTAACTGAGGATTTAATGCTTTCTGGGACCGTATAGTTTCATTTGATACAACAAATGTGACAATTGGAGCTGCTCTGAGGGGGTGGTTCGTAGAGCTCCTGCGAAAATGACCTTGTCACTTTAAAACCTTTCTCCTAGTCCAATCCTTTGAAACGTCCAAGGGTGATAGATCACTTCGTGGGGAATGAATAATGTTAGGGGCGAAATATTTGATGACGATTACTGGCGACGCATGGAGATTTCTTGTATTCGCCGTCCCCCGGACGACGAGATTTCACTAAACTAGAGGGGTATCATAACCAAACGTGTTGCATAGCAACTACCCCAGTAAACCGATAGACATTCAGCAAGAAAATTTTTAAGAAATAGTGCTCCTAAACGAAGAAAGTTACACTGAAGAGGCAAAGAAACTGGTCCATCTGCCCAATACTGTGTAGGGCAGAAATGCCGCACCACGACGTGGCATGGACTCGACGAATGCCTGAAGAAGTGCTGGAGGGGACTGACACCATGAATCCTGCAAGGCTGTCCATAAACCCGTAAGAGTGCGAGGGGATAGGGATCTCTTCTGAACAGCAGGCTGAAAGGCATCTCAGATATGCTCAATAATGTTCATGTCTGGGGAGTTTGGCGGCTAGTGGAAGTGTTTAAATTCAGAAGAGTGTTCCTGGAGCCACTCTCTAGCAATTTGGACGTGTGGGGTGTCACATTGTCCTGATAGAATTGCCGAAGTCCTTCGGAATGCACAATGGACATGAATGGATACAAGTGATCAGACAGGGTGCCTACATACTTGTCACCTGTCAGAGTCGTATCTAGAAGTATTAGGGGTCCCATATCAGTCCAACTGCACACGCCCCACACCATTAAAGAACCTCCACCAGCTTGAACAATCCATGGGGTAATTAAATTGTCTCCATACCCGTACACTTCCATCCGCTCGGTACAATTTGAAAAGAGACTTGTCCGACCAGGCAACGGGTTTCCAGTCTTCAATTGTCCAATGATGGTGTTGATGGGCCCAGACGAGGCGTAAAGCTTTGTGCTTTGTGTCGTGCAGTCATTATATATATATCACGCATTATAGAATAATTTGTCCTGTATAAAATTTTCAATATTATAATGATAATTTACAAAATAAAATACATGAAGATAATATACAACATAATAAAATATTTTGCAGTCTTTGCTTCGTATCGCATTCTTCCAGAAGTCCACATACGCCCTCGCTGTTTTGCTGCACTCCTTCAGGTCTTGGGCCGTGCACGCTCTTGGATGGTTTACTGGCGGACATTGAAGCAGGTAGTTCATGGTGTGGATGTTCCCACACGGATACAAAGCACTTTCACTAAACCCCCACTTGTGCAGATTTTTGTTACATCAGTCATTAAGGGTACACGAGTGGGCCTTCAGCTCCGAAAGCCCATATCGATGATCTGTTGTTCAATGTTTCGCGTGCTATATTTATTGATGCCCCAGTATTGTCATCTGCAGCAATTTTCGGAAGGGTTGGACTCGCAGAATCTTTTTCCGGCCGCAGCGATGCCGGAGAATTTATGTTTTACCGGATTCCTGATATTCACCGCCCACTCGTGAAATGTTCGTACAGGAAAATCCCTACCTCATCGCCACCTCGGAAACGCTGTGTCGCATCACTCGTGCGCCCACTATAACACCACGTTCAAACTCACTTACAGGTTGATAACATGCCACTGTAGCAGCAGTAACCGATCTGAAAACTGCTCCAGACCCTTGTTGTCTTATATAGGCGCTGCCGACTGCAGAGCCGTATTCTGCTTGTTTACATATCTTTGTATTTGAATTCGCACGCTTATACATCTTTTGGCGGTTCAGTGTTTTTGAAAAGCGCGACAGGAACTCGAATCAACTCGGCATACCCCGTTTCACTTGATTATAGGCAACACCCACTGCATACGCACGTCGCAGAGCGCCTACACGCTGCGACAACGACCACTATAAAGGGAGACCTAACGTCGCTGGTAAGCGTCAGCTGACATTTTGTCTTAAATAAAAATGGTTACCTATGACGTGATCTATCAGCCCTAGAAGCTTGATGCAAACACCATGAAACACTCTGTATGTTATGGGTAACTTAGCTTTCATTTTTTCACATCTGCACCAAAAACATAATTACATACTGTTTGAATATCGGCTACATGCCACAAAAATTTCACACTTAATTTGGAACTCAGTCCAATTTCCTTACACAACTATTTAACTAAAGAATATTTAATCGTACAATGTGTCACTGCACATGACTTACATCACAACCGACTGCAAACTCACTACTTCTGATTGCATTGTGTGGCCCAATACAACTAACGATTCACATGCACTGTGCGAACAACTACGTTGAAGTATGAATGAATGGTCTGGCGGTGAAACGAATTAATAAAATCTTCTTGGGCTTGCTTACAGCCGAGTCAGATGCCCGAATCCCACGAGCTTTCGATTGATCTCTCCTCGGCCAATGTCAGATGGTAAATGACCACCGTGTCACCACGGCCTCGCTGCTATATAGACGCGCTGCTGGTTGTGACATCACTGGCACTTGCTTCCTCATCAGACACGATAATCTTTTCGGGTTCCAGGCTGTGCTGAGTTGCCAACCGCAGTTCTTATTCATCTATATTTAATACCTTTTTTATAGCGTTTTCCATAACACGTTCTTCCTCATAATGACAGAACTGTCATTGCCGAGGAAGCGAGCCCCTGTAACGTTACATCCAGCAGATCCACTATATAAGGGCAAGACCACGGGAAACACCAGTCGTCCACCATCTAACAATGGCCGAGGAGTACTCGGCCGAAAGCTCGTGGGAATTTAGCCATCTGACGCCGTTGGAAGCGCAAAAAGATTTTATTAAAAACGATAAAACTCCAAGTTTTGTCACAGGCAAAGGTCACATTTCAGCTCAAGCTGTGACATGATCGCTGGTTAAAACAGTGATGCAGGAATTTTAGGATAAATGGAATTTTTTCCGTCAATGAACACAAAACGTTTGGTCCTTAGACTACCGCTATCGGTCAGCAATGACCGTCTGCAGATCTGCAGAGAAATATGGGACATGAAATACAAGTAGTGGACAGATTACAACTTAACACAATAATATGTGCATAGAGAAAAGCTATTACTTTCATGAACGTGCAAACATGCACTTAAATATGACGAGGCTTACCTATTTTATAACATGTTCTAAAATAATATAGCCGTGGTAGCATCGTACAAAATATACACAAAGGCAACTTAACATCATCGCTCTTTTTTAAAACAAGGTGTAGATTAGGCGACTGTGAGGGCGGAGTCCTAATGTGAATAGCGCTGCTGTTCATAATAAGCTGCAGCACAATGGCCACAATATACGTTTGTTGTGTAGCCTCGTTATAAGTCGCTACTGTAAGTCGTCATATATGTGTCAATCTTAAAATTATACAGAATGTAATAAATGAAGACTACAATAGGTAAAGTCTATAGTGGGCTTGCCAGCTGTGTTTTACTATATTGATAAAATGTGTTAATTACAACATGAATCAAGTTAAATTTAAACCTATTAATAAGAAAATAGTAAAGTGATATTATACGATTATGAGATGCTCTTGCTCTCATATTAGATTAAAATAGTAAAACACAAGAATTAGCTATGCGGCTAATAGAGTAATATAAAGTTGATACAATAACAAGGGAAGAAACGAAAATTATGAAAAGAAAAGACTAAAACAAGTAATCGGCAATATCTGCTGTCGTAACCGCCAGAATGCAGCGTAGGCGACAAGTCGGAGGAACTTGCAAGGCTACACTCGAATTTTGGTATGTTTTGGAAAGTGACAGGTGACTATGAGTTACCGCCCTGCGAGCAAAAACTTTAACTAGTAAACCTCCCTCATGGATCTGCTAAATTTATTTTACCCTTTGCCTGTGTTTGTTGTTGATAGTGTGAATCAGAGGTTTTGACATTCATAATAATCTAAATGAACTTGAATTCTGAAATAATAGTAATGAAACGGTGACCCTGTCATTATTTTAGTCAACTGTTGATGGGTGATTAATATATCAACACGGGATCGACCTCTTGTGAAAGTTATGGAACAAGTTTATTGATTATAAAATAGGAGAAAAAGATACCTGTTAAGCGTAATGGCAAAATAAAACATGGACTGATGACATCACAAATATGCAAGAAAAAGTTAACACTCCCCTGGTTTGGTTGGATGGTAAAGACCAAGGTTGGTTTGATTGAACTATTTACGCTGGCTCAAAATATTGACAACACAATCTGCAATTATCTAACACTGAATAAAATTTGGTGGACTTTTTTCTACAGAGACGTTATACTACGTTGGTGAATCTGAGAGCAAATCGTGAGATTGTGATCCTGTTTCCCCTAACAAGTTGGAGCAGCAATACAATGCCCTTTTCTTGATGTGTAGCATTGTCTCAGGTGACGGTCGTGGTTCAGATGTCTGCAGAGCACCGATGTGCAGCGCTTGTAATCTCTTTATCAAGGGCATGAAATATCCAGAGCTGCGGCTGGCGATCTATTAGAAGGATCGCAGTTATCCTTTAAAGGAGCCCAGAAATCTCGACAGGTTCTAGTGTGTGAATCTGCCAGTAGTACCATGAACCGATTTGTCTTCCTTATATAACAGGATGCATAAGGAGCTCAAATGTCAAGGTGGTATACCTCTGACAAATAAGATTACCCTCAGCACAGCAAGGTGTCCGAGATGAGTCACGAATAAACTATTGGTACAGCTAGGTCCTTACCTCAGGTTCCCTAGTGAAGATCATTGCTAGTGCGCAGTTACGCTCAGGACAAGTGCCCAAGTGCAAGCCACTTGTAACAAAAGTCAAGACCAGAATCCTCTCCAGACCAGAGTCCCAACCAGAAGACCCCTCCAGACTGGAGTCTGAAGCAAAATATGCAATTTCCCCTCTCATCAAGTTCCATCAAATCTAAGTAAACTGCACAAAAGCACTCCTGCTACCACTCCTACAAGGGTTTTCTGCCAATCCCTTCACGAGCTCCATGGGTCACGTCTAACTTATCTGCTGTACCCATCAGCCAATCCTGATCAAAGTTAACAATATTCTTCTCTTTTCAGGAGAAGCAGCCAATCCCTGACTCCCAAATTCCCGTACAGAGAGAAGGAGATATTGTGCTCCGGGATTGTTTTCCCATGGTCACTTTAGGCAGCATCTTATTTTGACTTTACATATAGCTCAAAAGTAAACAACACATTTATCACAGATATCTTTATCTGGACGACCCGAACGTTACTGCATGTCTGACCAGAGACCCTGGCAAAGCTAAGAGAAGTGATTTTTGATTTTGTGTCCCAACATAGACCATTTCAGAGTCACCATAAATGTTGCATTTGGAAGGCCTGACGCTTCCCAAACTTACTCTGCAGGCAGAGGGACGACACTATCTGATGGCTCTCAATGGCGTCCGGTCCACAGAGTACGTGGAAACTCGCGAATTTTTATGGCCGCCATCCCGGTTCACAAAGGGCGTTTATCGACCCTGTCATAATGCATTGGCTGGATGACCTAGATTTCTTTCATGCCCCCCTGATACTGCTGCGGCAAGAGGCACCTAACAGAGGTGGCTATTTTCTCACCTCTTCTAGCGACACATTGTCTGCAGACTGTTGGAAGAAATTCTTGGGCGATGCGTTCTGTCTCTAGTCAGAGCTTCGGGATATTTCTTTTCCTAATAGTTGAAAATGGCTCTCAAGCCCCAAATTTCCATTGTAAGTTTTACTGTTAAATGACCAATCTGCTTGCTTTTTCTCAACTCCAGAAAAATACTTTTCAAAGGAGTGCCACCATAAAGATCCCACATGCCTTGACAACGTTCGTGCTCCCATCAGTGCCTCCTAAAGCTGATCACTTACTGGCGCCTCAAAAAAACGATGTCTTCCGTAGAAAGTCAACATTAAACTGTACTCTTTAATATGGAGAGTAGCGAGAGAGTCACTCATCCTCTCTCAGTCTTAACAACCCAAGGGCCTCTCATAATCTGCAACACAACATTCCAAGGTAAGTATAATAAAATATTGCAAGTCACTTAATAAGATTATCTTGTTAATAATATTATTATTATATAAAGAGAGAAGTGACAATCAACAGTGAAAGTAAGACGACAGTATGACTCCGCAGGCACTGGGACGTACACTATGTGATAAAAAGTATCCGGACACCCCAAAAAACATACGTTTTTCATATTAGGTGCACTGTGATATCACCTGTTGCCAGGTACTCCATATCAAGACCTCAGTAGTCATTAGACATCATGAGAGACCAGAATGGGGCGCTCCGCGGAACTCACTCACTTCGAACGTAGTCAGGTGATTGGGTGTCACTTGTGTCATACATTTGTGTGCGAGATTTCCACACTCCTAAACATCCATAGGTCCACTGTTTCCGATGTGATAGTGAAGTGAACCGCCGACAGTTGAAGAGGGTCGTAATGTGTAGTAGGCAGACATCTATCCAGACCATCACACAGGAATTCCAAACTGTATCAGGATCCACTGCAAGTACTATGGCAGTTAGGCAGGAGGTGAGAAAACTTGGATTTCATGGTCGAGCGGCTGCTCGTAAGCCACAAATGAAGCCAGTAAATGCGAAACGACGCCTCGCTTGGTGCAAGGAGCGTAAACATTGATGATTGAACAGTGTAAAAACGTTGTGTGGAGTGACGAATCATGGTACACAGTGTGGAGATCCGATGGCAGCGAATAGTTATGGCGAATGCCCGATAACGCCATCTGCCAGCGTGCGTAGTGCCAGAAGCTAAATTCGGAGGCGACGGTGTTATGGTGTGGTTGTGTTTTTCATGGAAGGGGCTTGCACCCCTTGTTGTTTTGCGTGGCACTCTCACAGCACAGGCCTCCATTGATGCTTTAAGTACGTTCTTGCTTCCCACTGTTGAAGAGCAATTCGGGGATGGCGACAGCATCTTTCAACACGATCGAGCAAGTGTTCATTTTGCACGGCCTGTGGCGGAGTGGTTACACGACACTTAAGTCCCTGTAATGGAATGGCTTGCACAGAGTCCTGTCCTGAATCCTGTAGAACATCTTTGGGATGTTTTGGAACGCCGACTTCCTGCCAGGCCTCACCGACCGACATCGATACCTCTCCTCAGTGCAGCACTCCGTGAAGAATGGGCTGCCATTCCCCAAGAAACCTTCCAGCACCTGATTGAACGTATGCCTACGAGAGCGGAAGCTGTCATCAAGACTAAGGGTTGGCCAACACCATACTTAATTCCAGCATTACCGATGGAGGGCCCACGAACTTATAAGTAATTTTCAGCCAGGTGTCCGCATACTTTTGATCACATAGTGTATTTTACACCATATTTCAAATATGTGGACTATGCTAAGCTGCTTTTATGTATATCTTGTGACGATTCCCATACGGCTTTATTATATTAGGACTTGTTATAAAACAAGTAAGTTACGTCATATGTGAAAGGCATATTTCCACATCCATTAAAGTAGTAGATTTCATTACAGCAAATTTGTTTTAAATTGTCATCTGTCCATTATTTGTATTCATGTCCCATATTTGGCTGCACGCCTGAAGATGGTTACTGCTGACCAAAACCAGTAGTCTGAGGACCAAATGCATTTTGATCATCGACATAACGAAAGAAACAACATTTTAGCACTGCGAAGGGCTGTGCTATGTGGTTACCGATACCTCTACCAAATGTACCGGTATGAAATGAGTTTTTTTGTGAAAGTGAAACACTAATTTTGAATTGAACAGTAAAAACCTTTTATTCAAAGTACTGACCATTGCTTTCTTTATATTTTGACCACTTTTCTGGCAATTTGTGGACACCACGCCAATAGAAATGTTCGTCTTTTGAAACAGACCAATCAGACACCCAATTTTCGACTTCTTCGTAGGAATCTAAGTGTTCGTCAGCCAATGCGTGTCCCATTGATGAAAACAAATGGTAGTCGGAAGGTGCCCAGTCTGGTGAATACGGCGGGTGGGGTAGCAGCTCCCAGCCAAGTGTTTTGATTGTATCCTGAATTAGTTTTGCTTTGTGTGCAGGTGCATTGACGTGTAAAAAAAAAAAAAATAATTTGCCATGTCTTCTGGCCCATTATGGTCTTTTTTCTATCAATGCATTGTTCAAATTGATCATTTGTTGTCTGTAGCAATTATTATTCACAGTTTCACCGGGTTTTAGAAGCTCATGATACACCACACCTTTCTGATCCCACCAAACACAGAGCACTGTCTTCTTGCCGAATCGATCTAGTTTTGCAGTCGATGTTGATGGTTCTCCCGGATTAACCCATGATTTTTCCCGTTTACGATTCTTAAAATAACTCCATTTTTCATCAACAGTAACAATTCGATGCAAAATTGATATTCTTTCATGTCTTTCATGCAAAATTTGACAAATGGTTTTCCGGTTTTCCATCTGCCTTTGATTCAGTTCATGTGGCACCCATTTTCCACACTTTTGGATCTTTCCCATAGCTGATAGCAGCATTTTCCGGAAGATGGCGACCAGTTGGATCGTCGAAATATCGAGTCAAGTTGATTTTAGGATCCGGCAACAAACCCGAAGAGACTTTCAAGACTTATTACGCCGGGAAAGCCTACGTAACCACGGTCAGAATTTGTTTGTTGTGCAACATTTAGCATTGCTGCCATCTGCTTCTGACTCAAAGCCTCATCTTCATCCAATATTGCTTGCAATTCGGCGTCTTCGAACTTTTTTGGTGGTCTTCCACGTTCTTCATTTCTTACATCAAAATCATTATTTCTGAACCGTTGAAACCATATTCTGCATGTTGCTTCTGATAGAGCATGATCACCATATGCTTCGACAAGCATTCGATGCGACTCAGCAGCACATTTTTAAAAATGAAAACAAAAAATAAATGCTTTCCGCACACCATCACTTTCTGGTACAAAAATGGCACTGAGCACTATGGTACTTAACTTCTGAGGTCATCAGTCCCCTAGACTTAGAACTACTTAAACCTAACTAACCTATCATATCACACACGTCCATGCCCGAGGCAGGATTCGAACCTGTGGCCGTAGCAGCAGCGGGTTCCGGACTGAAGCGCCTAGAACCGCTCGGCCACAACGGCCGGCTTTCTGGTACAAAATTCGACATTGTTAACACGATGAAAACATGTGATGTTGTTTGTTCCATGATTTCATGTATACTAAATATCTTTGACAGATGTCATACCAACCAAACAACAAAAAATTAAGGCTCGTTCACAACAAATGTTCCCTATAGACACATATGTATCTTAACGCTCATTTCATACCGATACACCTGGTAGATACATTCAGCCAGAGGAATGAATTACGACAGTAATGAAGATGACAGCATTGTCACAAGTTAGGTACTCAGCCCCAGTAGCCTTGCGAGAGAAGTCGGGGATCCGCGCGCTGTCTCGCAGTGGCTCGCGCTGAGTTGCCATGCGCCCTGAGCGGCTCTGTCGTTCGGGGCGTGACACGTGTGAGCCAGCTGTGTCAAGCGGCGCGGCCTGCAGGTCCCACTGCCACAGCCAGTGAGGGGACAAAGACGAGCGGGCGGCACTGCAGCGGCGACAGCGGCGGCCGCAGGCGCCGTGCCACTGCAGCTGCTGGAGAAGCCGGGGACGAGGACGCCCCACCCCCACTGCAAAGTGGAGGAGAGGGCAGTGCGCCGCGGAACTTCCGCCTGCTGTAAAGCCGTCCTCTCACGGGACGCGAAAAGGCGCGTGCGCGAGTACATGGTGACGTTGATTTCTATGTACCTCTCCACTGTGGGTTTTCTTTCTCATCGTGTCTTGGTATGAATATAATCTCTGTCGAGATATCAGCAAATTAAGGTTATCTTGAAAACAGGTCGTTTCAGGGACTATTTTTTACAATAAAGTGAAAGGAAGCTACATGTGGGTAAGTAAAGGCCTTCTATAGTTTATGTTTTTAGTGTTATAACTAGTGTGCTACAAAAGTATACCGTTTCATTGCTACAGCACAATGATGATCTATCAAAAACTAAAAATGTACAGATGTTTGTGAATTCTTAAGGGACCAAACTGCTGAGGTCATCGGTCCCTAGACTGAAACACTACTTAAGGGGGGCAGGACGTCAAACAGGACGACTTGCAGGAGGAGAGGCACTACAGGACATTTTAATTTCCACTGTCTATACTTTTACAAATAAATTCATAAAACTTTGTCAGCATGACCAGGAAGGATTCAGAATTCACACTCATAGCAGTGGAAGTTCGAAAACATAACGAACTAATTTTTTTTAGATGTGAAATTTCATCATTTTTTTGCATTTAATGGCAGCGTTTGTTGCTATATGTACACTTTTCTCCATAAGTAAGAGAGATGCTTCCATGAATTTTGCACAGCATACAAACAATACTTAAAGTTGTATGAAACTCTAGAATTTTCCAAATTTATTAAAAACTGCGGTAAAAATTGAGGTAATTAACTATAAAATTTGTGTTTTTTCTAAACATGAAGTTTAAAATATAACAGCTCATTCGTTTTTTCATAAAATAAATAAATTCTAGAGTTTCAAACACCTCTAAGTCTGGTATGTATGCTGTGCATAATTCATCGAAGACTCTCTCTAACTTATGAAGAAAAGTGTACCTATAGCAACAAATGAGCCATTAGTAAGTGAAAAAATAATGAAATTTCACACGTAAAAAAATTACTTCGTTATGTTTTCGAACTTCCACTGCAATGAGCGTGAATCCTGAATCCTTCCTGGTGATGCTGACAAAGTTTTATGAATTTATTTGTAAAAAGTATAGACACTGGAAATTAAAATATCCTGTGATGCCTCTCCTGCTCCAAGTCGGCCCGTTTGACGTCCTACCCCCCTTAAGCAACAAAGGACAACAGACACACTCATGCCCGAGGGAGGACTCGTACCTCCGGAGGGAGGGTCCACACGATCCGTGACATGGCGCCTCAAACCGTACGGCTCATCTATCAAAAGCGCCTCTTTTTGATACAGTTTGCATTTGTAAGTAAAGTCCTCGTTCATTGTATGCCACACGCAGAGGAGCCGTTGGCATGCCGAAGTTATAAAGCAGTTTAGGACGCCGTGGATTGTGGGCTATAAAGAACAAGGTATTAGGTTCGAGTCCACCTTTTTTCTATTTCAGTTCACCTTTTTTTTGTAAGAGATTTTGTGTCGTTTCTATTCATTTAATACACATCTATTTGCTCCAATTCTTGTGTCAAATGGAAACGAGTGGACTGTTTCGCCAATGGCCAGAAATCTTATCGTAACTGCCTGTCTATAATTGAAAGTAAACACAAGTTACACTCAGGCAGTTTTTGCTATTATTAGCTTCCTGTAATATATTATTAATCTCTAGGTGTACGGACCTGACCACGTTTTTACCTTGCCGCTAAATACCTTTTTCAGTGATGGAGAGCAACTTCGAAAAAAATCTTCTCTTCCATTTGAATGAAATTATGGAACGTACCTCGATCTTGAAATATTTGTGACGAAGCGCTTTATTACGGAGTGTTGGTAGTCAATACAACATCGAGAAAATGTATATTATGCACTCGCAGACTGACTTTAGGCACTATACCTTAACTATATCCAATTTAAAACAAAAAATAGGATAAAATTCATTTGAATTATCGGATGAATTCTGCTAGTATGTTGTACAGCATTAGGTAGTGTTCCTCTGCCAGAGGTTCGCTGTTCAAGCTATTGACGAGTCAAGAATTTTCTTTGCAGTTTTGTCCGCTCTTCTTCGACACAAGCTAACAAAGTTAACACTGCTATTTTACGAGGGCTGCCCGGAAAGTAACCCACCGCACTTTTTTTCTCAGCTAAAAACAATAAAAATAATGTCGTGCGACCAGCGCCTCCCGTCGGGTAGGCCGTTGGCCTGGTGCAAGTCTTTCAATTTGACGCCACTTCGGCGACTTGCCCGTCGACGGGGATGAAATGATGATGATTAGGACAACACAACACCCAGTCTCTGAGCGGAGGAAATCTCTGACCGAGCCGGGAATCGAACCCGGGCCCTTAGGTATGACAGTCTGTCACGCTGACCCCCCCCCCCCCCCAACCCCTATTTTTTTTAAATCTCATTTTGTTCGCTTTTGTCTGTTGAATCTGCTCGTCGCGGACGTCGTAAGATATCCGTTTAATTTCGTTGGTGATCGATTAACTCAGTTTTTTTATTACAGAGGGCAGCTAACCCTCTGACCGAACACGCTGAGCTACCGTGCCGGCGATCACTCAGCTACTGGGTGCGGACATTGAAAACAATGCTACGAATGCGAAACGTTACGAATGTATTATTTGACGTCTCCTGGGGAAGCGGGCTAAGTTTCTTTCACTTCCGACAGATTGCGTAGCTCCAGGACAGTTTCAAAATGGCATCTGTAGGGGATGTACGTTACAAGCAACGTGCTTGCAGGGAAAGAGACTGTAGGGAATATTTACAAACGCTTGTGCAAAGTCTACGGAGCGTCTGCTTCGCTGGGTTCGAAAGGGTGAGGTCATCAGAAAGCGGTTCGGTGAAGCCCCACGATTTGCAGCGGTCGGGGAGACCATCCACGGCTGTCATACCTGACATGTTGCAGCGAGATGATGTTGTCATTCGCGATGACAGACGCATTACGACTCGGCAGATGGCGCTGCATCTGTCAGTCAGCAAAGGAAGTGTGGATGCAATTATCCGCACTTTTGGATATTTAAAAGTGTGTACAAGATGGGTCCCGCGGTGTCTAACGGTAGATCACAAATCGGACAGAAAAAAAAACATTGGTCTTGATTTGTTGCAAACGTTTAGAACCTGAGGGGCAGGCCTTCTTGTCTCGCATTGTGGCAGGTGATGAAACCTGGGCTCAGCATTTTGAGCCCGAAACAAAACGACAGTTGATGGAATGGTGCCATTTCCGCTCACAACAGAAGGAAAAATTCAAAGCAGCTGCTTCCGCCGGTGAGGTCATGATCACCGTGGTCTGGAACTGTGAAGATGTGATTCTCATTGATGTGCTGCCAAGAGGCGGTACCAGTAATTCAGAAGCACATGTCAACACATTAACAGAACCCAAGACGCGCTTCTGGCGACTTCGGCGCCTTAGCAACCCAGGAGATGATAACGCTCGGTTCCATACAAGTCTGAGGACTGCTAAACACATCGCAAAACAAGGTTGGACAGTGTTACCTCATCCACCCTACAGCCCTGACCTAGCCCCTCGGACTTCCACTTGTTTGGGCCATGAAAGCGTGCCTTTCGTGGAAGACATTTTGACAACGATGGCGAGGGAGACCATTGAATGGGATGGATATTAAGTGGAAAAATACCATGTGTGTATAAAACACCATACTCATTATGATCAATAAAGAATTGTTGAAGAAAAAATGCGGTGCGTTACTTTCCGGGCAACCAACGGACATGCGTCCGCTATCGCAAAGAAACTGTGTGGCTTGGAGAGCGTTGAGAACGCCAAACACGTTATCCAGCTCGTCCCGTGTGTCGATGGCTTGTCTCTCCTGAGGTCGGGTGTCTTGTCCGTCTCCACGTCAACGTTAGCTGCCTCATCCCGACTGAGTTACTATGAGAGCATGCACCGCCTGCGGGATTTGACTGTGAGGAACAAGAGACTGTAAATCTGTGTCGCGCCGTGTTATCAGTGACGGTTCATCGATCTAGCACACGTAGTACATGCTACGCATCCCGCGCTGACAAGAGTTCCGCATTTTGTAGTCACCCTGTTCCACTCAGCACCCGCAAAGCAGGCAACTGTCGGTTCTGCTTGCCATTAATATGAACGATATTAAAAAAACTGCAGTAGTGGCCACCTCACTCTTTCCATTTTCAAAGGTAGTGTGTGACCACGAACACTCAGAATCGCACGAAAATATGCTTAAGAGGCTCTTCCTGCGAACAGTGGTAACAGCCATTCACAAGCAAAACGTAACTGCTGTCTGCTAGTGCCATTCGACTCTGGCACGCTATCTTGCACTAACAAGTGCTTACTATAGTTGCGTGAATAGTGTAGCGGCAGTTAGGGTCCCCAGGTCCAAAAGTAAGATGGCTGCTGGAAAATACGAAAACTTTTAAAGCTTTTTACGTCAAACAGACGTTATTAACATCCCACGTCTTTATTCTTCATGTTTGCATATTTACAGTCCTCTGCCGCTACCCTCTAACATGGCGGTGTGTAATGTAACTATCTCTGCGCGTGCGAAACAAAGTGCTGCAATCAAGTTTCGAATGCCGTAAGTTCGTCCACACATGGAGCACCGTCTCCTTCAGCATAACAATGCCAGATCACGTACGAGCTTTACAATATTTGCAACAATACGACACCTCGAGTTCACTGTCATTGATAATCCACCTTAAAGTTCCGACCTGGTCCCATACGTTTTTCATTTGTTTCAAATCGTGAAGAACACCTTCGAGGACTTCACTTTGATAGAGATGAAAGGTTACAAGTCAAACGTTTTACAGTACCGGTATCAACGAACTAGTCTCTCGTTGGGAGAAACGTGTTTGCGCCAGGGTGACTATGTTAATAAATATATATGTAGCACAAAGATATATAACGTTAGCAACTTTTGTTTTACTTTAAAAGCTTTAAGAGTTTTAATACAAAAATCGGAAGCATTACTTATCAATACACCTTCTTGGAGAGGCCGGACCTGAGTCATAGTTAACCGGACCACCAGTTTAAGTAGAAATGGAGTCCGTTAGGCATTTCCAATCGTTTATCCACAATCAGTTACTGTGAGTTTCTTGCTTGAGATCTACTTTGAAAGTGATTCCACTAAAACGCATTTAGTAAACAGCATTATAAATTGGCAGTTATCATACAACTAAGTGTTCAGCCTTGTTAATTGCTCAGTCACAAGCTCTTAGTAAATAGCATTGAAATTTGGCAATTATCACAGAAACAAAGTTTTCAGTTTCTGTTAATTGCTCAGTCTTCTTCCTAAGACGATCTTATATTAAAATAAACTACAAGTTTTTCATTGAAGAAAATAAGCTATTATTTATTGTCCTCGCGCTTTAAACGAAAAGATATCGAATAATTTCTGTCATTTCAATTACATCTATAAACAAATAACAATAATCAGTAGTTAAGTATTAATATTTATCTTTTCAACCCACATTATCAAGAACATTATTTTTGCTAACGTCATTTCCAGAAGCTCTTGACAGAATAATTTTTAATTACACAACAACACTATCTTTGCGAATGTATCGGTTTGCAGTTTATTACGTTCCTTCGTCAATGGGCGTTTACGAATGTTAACATCCTTTAGACTTTTAGATTATGGCTTTAAAATGGAAAGTGATATTCTGCCAATATTAATAACTAAGAACAAAATTATTCATTATTCTTTAATTTGGAACAAGTTATCAATTTTTCATGAGCAAAAAGCTTTTTGAATCCAGAGTTGTCTATTTTTTTTTGTTTCTTCCATAAATTACGTGTGATTTTTCCACTGATGAAAGAAATTTACGTTTTCCATAGAATAGCACCAGCTGCTATATGCATACATCCTGGTCGTATGTCTCCTCATTGCTCCTCATACTGATTCCCCGCGCCAACGTCATTATCTTGGTACGGAAATTACTTGTTCGTTACCTACTTCATCGTTAAAATGTCTAACAAAAGCCGCACAAGCTGGACATGTGCATATTTGGCCGGACACGACCGCACAAACCCTTGCTGCAGTAGGAACCCGTGCTTTGGAATCTGGGATTGTGGATGACAGTGTAAAGAGTGTGTTTCGTTATCATAAGATGATTTAAGACCATGAATGTAATCAAAATGTTAGGAGCAATTTGTGACATATTATGTATCACAAATGAAGTTACACTCTGTGTAACGCAGTCAACTTCCTGCGCCACAGTACAAGCCTTCTTAAACAAAGTTTGAGACTGCCATTGCAATATCAACGTTTTAAAAAGTAATCAGTGTGTCTTTTGATATGGGACTGTTCAAATCTCAAGTGATTCTGAAAGCGAAAAAGTGGCTTAAGACAAATGGGCACATTGCTCCAGACAAATTTTCTTTGACCATTTCATTGCAATCCCGTACCTGTTCTTTGGAGACTGTATATCTGTGCAAAACCACCAGCTCACTCGAGAAAAGTTTGTTGTTTAAGTAACGTAATTACTTCAAACAGAGCAATAAGCCCTGATTTTGAAATATGGCCGGTTTTACCCCGTTTTATCGAGACCTTTTCTTCGCGTTACTAGAGTTACTCTCTTAAATGAAGAAATGATAAGTGAGATGTCTCTCCTGGTACGACACTGTAAACAGTTTTACATGTGAGCAGCTCACAGTATTATCAGTGTATACGTGTTTCTGTACTCTCTTTTGTAAAGCGTAACTTTAGCGGAAACGGCAGCACCCAGATGAATGCGGGTAACTATGTGAAAGCTACACTGTGGTTGAACAGCAAAAACTAACAGGAGCATCCTCAGGTTTAACTGCGAGAGTATTCGCTCTCACAATCCGTCTTACTGCAAAGCGACTTTGGCGTTTTAACCGTTTTCGTATTGGGAAAAGACCAAATGACTGAGTGAAATTTATCGATTTGCTTGAGTAAGGGAAGATCTTTCGTTTCTTCGTGACTGTATTTAGTAATAGTTTTGGTTTTTATTCACATAATGGTTCCGAAAACAATGTGCACTCAGCAATTGTTAGTCCTGAAATTTGCCCAAATTTTTTATTAAGTGTTGCCTTTACAAATCGTAAGGAACTAAAATAACGCACATAAAAATTGCTCACTTGTTGCTGATTGATCAGTGCTACGGGAACCTCGTGACCTTAAACAGTACATACATATTTCATGTTCGTTGCTACTGCGCGAAATCTTTCATTACCAAGAAATACCCCAATATCAATAGTGTTTTTGTGCAACCAGTCTCTCATAATATTGAATGACAGTTACATAAAAACTATCATGATGCCGTCATAAGGTTTTAGTTATTACTCCAAATACACTACTGGCCATTAAAATTGCTACACCATGAAGATGACGTGCTACAGACGCGATATTTAACCGACAGGAAGAAGGTGCTGTGATATGCAAATGATTTGCTTTTCAGAGCATTCACACAAGGTTGGCGCCGGTGGCGACACCTACAACGTGCTGACATGAGGAAAGTTTCCAACCGATTTCTCATACACAGCAGTTGAAAGGCGTTGCCTGGTCAAACGTCGTGGTGACCTACATGACTGTGACATGCTTCGTGTAAGGAGGAGAAATGCGTACCATCACGTTTCCGACTTTGAAGAAGACCGGATTGTAGCCTATCGCGATTGTGGTTTATGGTATCGCCACATTGCTGCTGGCGTTGGTCGAGATCCAATGACTGTTAGCAGAATATGGAATCGGTGGATTCAGGAGTGTAATACGGAACGCCGTGCTGGATCCCAACGGCCTCGTATCACTAGCACTCGAGATGACAGGCATCTTATCCGTATGGCTGTAGTGGATCGTGCAGCCTCGTCTCGATCCCTGAGTCAAGAGGTGGGAACGTTTGAAAGACAACAACCATCTGCATGAACAATTGGACGACGTCTGCAGCAGCATGGACTATCAGCTCAGAGACCATGGCTGCGATTTACCCTTGACGCTGCACCACAGACAGGAGCGCCTGCGATGGTGTAGTCAACGACGAACCTGGGTCCCGAATGGCAAAAAGTAATTTTTTTTTCGGATGAAACCAGGTTCTGTTTACAGCATCATGATTGTCGCATCCGTGTTTGGCGACATAGCGGTGAACGCACATTGGACGCGTGTGGTCGTCGTCGCCATACTGGCGTATCACCGGCGTGATGGTATGGGGTGCCATTGGTTACACGTCTCGGTCACCTCTTGTTCGCATTGACGGCGCTTTGAACAGTGGACGTTACATTTCAGATGTGTTACGACCTGTGGATCTACCCTTCATTCGATCCCTGCGAATCTCTACATTTTAGCTGGATAATGCGCTACCGCATGTTGCAGGTCCTGTAGGGGCTTTTCTGGTTACAGAAAATGTTCTACTCCTGCCCTGGCCAGCACATCCTCCAGATCTCTCACCAACTGAAACTGTCTGGTCAATGGTAGCCGAGCAACTGGCTCGTCAGAATACGCCAGTCACTACTCTTGATGAACTGTGGTATCGTGTTCAAGCTGCATGGGCATCTGTATCTGTACACGCCATCCAAGCTCTGTTTGAGTCAATGCCCACGCGTATCAAGGCCGTTATTACGGCCAGAGGTGGTGGTTTTGGGTACTGATTTCTCAGGATCTATGCACCAACATTGCGTGAAAATGTAATCACATGTCAGTTCTAGTGTAAAATGTTTGTCCAATGAATACCCGTTTATCATCTGCATTTCTTCTTGGTGTAGCAATTTTAATGGCCAGTAGTGTATAAAGAAGCTCCGACCATGACATTTCGTCATAGTGTTGATACTGCTTAACGTACTCACATACGCACCACACTTTTTCCAATGGTGGATGAATTCGCCGAGATTTTGCCACTGAACTCTATATTTTGGTAGTTTAGGCAATGTCCCACCTCGATAATTATCTTATCTTCAGTCTTGATACGCCATCCAGGCAAGTGTTTCTTCGTGTGAGCGAAAAGAAAGAAGTGACTTTGTGTGGTGGATGCGGAGGGGGGCGGGGGTGGGGGTGTTGAAGTGAGGATAGGAGCGGAGGCAAAATCTGATACTCCGAAGGAGAACCATGTGTGTGAATGGGTGTGAGCAGTCTTGGAACACAGTAGCCGTGGAGTGCTGTACTCTGAGGTGACGAAGTCATGGGATAGCGACATACATGTACTCACATGGGGTTAGTACAGCGTGCACAAGGTAGAAAAAGACAGTGCATTGGCGAAGATGTCATTTGCATTCAGGTGATTCTTAAGACAAGGTTTCCAGCGTGATTACGGCCTCAAGAAGGGAATTACCCAACTTTGAACGCGGAATGGTAGTTGGGCCTAGCGCACGGGATATTCCATTTCGGAAATCGTTTGGGATTTTAATGTACCGAGATCCACAGCGTCAAGGGTGTGCCCGAAATATCATATTTCAGAAATTGCCAACGTCTTCCACTTAACGACGAGATCAGCGGTGGTGCTGTAAGTGCTTCAAAACAAGCAACACTGCATGAAATAACTGAAGAAATCATAGGGGGACTGACGACGAAAGTACGGTTAGACCCTAGGCGACTTGAAGATCGTGTCTGGTCTGATGAGTTCTAGTTTCAGTAGGTAAGAACTGATGAAAGGGTTGGAGTCTGGTGCAGACCTCGTGAAGCTATGGAGCCCAGTTGTCAACAAGGCACTGTGCAATTTCGCGGTGTGGGCTGTATTTAAATAGAATAGAATGGGTCCTCTGGCTCATCTGAACCCAACATTGACTGGAAATGGTTACGTTCGGCTACTTGGAGACCATGTGCAACCATTCGCAGACTTCATGTTCCCAAACAACGATGTAATTTAGAACATTTGGGGGAATGATTTGGTCACCGATATCGCCGGACGTAAATCACGTCGAACATTTATGAGTCAATTGAGAGGTCAGTTTGTGAACAAAATCCTGCACCGGAAACACTTTCGAAATTACGGATGGCTATAGAGGCATCAAGTCTCAATATTTCTGCATGGGACTTCCAATGACCTGTTGCATCAATTCCACGTGGAGTTGCTGCGCTACGGAGGTCAAAAGCAGGTCCGGAACGATATTAAGAGACATCCGATGACTTTTTTCACCACATTGTAATGCTTAGTAGGCCATACACAATATTGAAATATAGACCCGCCAGGATAACCCAGAGCGCTAATGCGCTGCTTTCTGGACTCGGGTAGGCGCGAAGACCCGGATCGAATCCGCCCGGCGGATTAAAGATGACGGCCGGTTTGCCGGCCAGCCTGGATGTGGTTTTTAGGGGTTTTTTCACATCCTACTAGGTGAATACCGGGCTGGTCCCCACGTCCCCCCTCAGTTACACGACTCACAGACATCTGAAACACATTCACACTATTTCACGATCTACAGTCGGCGCAGACAGCTGGGGTACACTAATTCCGTCCTGGGGGGTACGGGTTGGCGGCAGGAAGGGTATCCGACCACCCTTAAAATTAACATGCAAAATCCGGTTAACCATGGTCGACCCTGCGTAACCGCGGGACAAGGCGCAAATGACAGATAAATAGATAGAGCACAATATTGAAATACACTACCGTCACTGATTTCCACTTTTTGCACTATGGCCTCGATTGTGATACGCCGGTATTAGAGTCCCGGGGCCTCCACCGTCCTTGAGATTTCCGGTTCTTCACAGTGAGCATCGAGTACAGTTATTTGGATTTGTCTGACGACACAGGAAGTGTCTGCGACTCAGTATGTCAGTTGATGGTGTACTATTGTGGTACACTTTTACCAATTCAGCATGGACTCTAACAGGATTTTCATCTTCTTCAGACGCAGAAACCGAATTACGACACGATACTTCACTTTATGGACGGGCTGCACTTTGGTTCCTCTAGCAGCGTGCTGTGGTACTGCGGTGCTGGAATTTCAGTGTGTGACAGGATTGAGACATGTAACTGCACACGAACAAACAATTAAATACAAAACTGTATTTTTTGAGGTGGTAATCAAAACTGTATGACTATCCCCTGTACACGTGACACAACTTGAAAGTAAATACAGGGGACAGTTCTCCTGCTAAACTTGCAGCATTAGCACTCGTGGAAAAAAGGACTGGGCGATCTTTTCAGAATGGGTGTCACAGTCTGAATCGGAATGTGCGCTGCTATGTAACTTCGTGGCGGATTAAAACTGTCTGCCGGACCGGGACTGAATATGGGGATCTTTGTCTTCCTCTGAAAGTGCTCTACTGTCTGAGCTACCCATCCTCGCAGCTTTACTTTCGGCAGTACATCGTCTCCTAATCTGACAGGTACTTTCGTAACAGCGCACACTCTGCCGCACAGTAAGACATTCATTCTGGGAAACTTAGTATGTATTTATAAGTTGTTCTTGGTTATTGAAATAGACGATGCTGAAGCTAGGACGCGAGAGTAAAGCATCAGCGTTTACCTTCATTACTGTTTGCCGACAATCTAACACTTATGACTCTGCACAAGGATGATGCCATGTATCAAATTAGAGAGTTAATGGTTGCTTATAAACAATAGAGACCAACAATCGATGTGTTGTTGGATGTGGGCAAGGTGAAGATATTGAGTTTGAACTTGGCCAGGTAATAAATCCAGAAGTGTTCAAGTATCTGGCTTCAGTGGCCAGTATGAACTGTTCATATCCCATAGGATAAGCCTAGTGAGGATAGCTATTACATCATTATGTGGTATCTTTGGAAGTCGGCCCGTATCCAGACGAACAAAGAAAGTAGTCGAAGCATTCTGACATTTGGCTCACTGAACGAGAGGCAAAGGGTAAATTCTGAGGCTGTCGAATTAGTCGGGTTACGGTGGAGCATAAGAGCAGTCCCCTTGAATCGACCGGGGAATGAATATGTAAGTGTGGGTGTGGTGGAGCCAGTCATAAAAATGACTATTGCTCGAGGACTGAGACGGTATGGACATGTCCGACTGATGGAAGAACAACGATGGCCGCAGTGTTTACTTAACTTACCTCCGCTAGGGAGTAGGAACCCAGGGTGAACGAGGGCAACGTGTAGGTGAATCATAGCCAAAACCATGGAACGGAGAAGGCTATCCTTAGAAGATTGACGGGATAGAAGTTTGTGATGTCTGAGAACAGACTCGTAACCCCTCACACGGGGTACAGAACAGCCACCCCAGTCGAGTATCTGTGCTCGCCACCATCATAGGAAAAAGGACTAGTAGATACATCGGAACATCGTCCTTGAAAGTTCGAAGCATGGAGAAAGACCCCTGAACAAATGAGACCTGGTGCATGTTGGTACATGCATACATCAGGACATGAGTGTGTCGCAGACTACATAATACGCTTGCCTAAAGGAAAGCGGAGTAGGAATTATCGTGGGCCAAGTATTTGTAAGGAATGAAAACGGGCTCCTGAAATGTCTGCCGCCATCTGTCACTGGTGAACGGAACAGGACTGTAACAGTGGAACTACGTAGTGTTACTCCTTCGTATCGCAGTAACATTTCTTTATTAACCGGTTTCGGCTTATATAAAACCCATCTTTACAATGTTTTTGCCCTGCAAGGGTAGGACAGCAAAGTTACGAACTGCACTATTACATATGGTCTTAAAATAAGACACAGAAATGCTGCAGTAAAAATTACAGGCAGTACTATTGTATATGGCGTTAAGAATAGTGAAAGGTTATAGCGTTTACCCCAGCGGCTGGTGCTGGCGGCTCCTCAGATTTTTCGGGATACCACGATCGTACACTGACTGATGGCTGTGGAGCTACGGGTTAAATAGTGTGCAATTTGCGCTCCGGCTATAGCTCACGTCATCACCAGCAAATGGCAAACGCTTCACAAGCGCTGTTTGCAATTTGCACCGTAATTTCTCGTAAGCCACGTACGAATACACTGGATGTTAAAACATTATCAAGCATAAGGCATGTAGTCATTTATGTCAAAATAAAATGAACAAACTTACAAAAGAACAGAAGAAGTAGTGTTATCTGTTGGCACTGGTGTAAAAGGCTAACACATCGTTCTTACAGTGTTTTGTCGATAAAACGAGGTGGTAATTATATGCACTTAGATATTACGTAAATAGATAATGAGAAGTAAAAATATATTAAAAGATTCAACATTTAAAATATATGCACGCCATGTGCCCTCTGGTAAGAATTTGGAACGACGCCGTTGCCTAGACAACGTGAAGGTTGAGATGGCCGCCATGATATCATAGAAGTGTTTACTGAATAATGATGCCGTTGTCATGGTAACGTAACGGCTGAAGTGGCAATCGAGAAACCAAAGAAGTGCGCCAAATTAAAAGAGGGAAAGCAGCATCCTTGGGTTCAAATTATATTCTGAAAAAGTACAAAATATGCTATATCCTGAAAATCTATGTGTCCATTAAGGAGGAGGGATGGATCGTTTCTTTGGTGGACAAAAATCGAAAGTTCTTCCGAGGGATCTAATAGAAAGCCTTTTAACAATATGTAGGTTTTGCATGTCTTGTTCTGTAGTACTCGTCAGATGTTATCCAAATGCATTTTTTCTGCGGGCTGTACCCTCCATATGCTCATTGAATCCTGTTTGAAAACTACCATTCTGTCCAACCTATATCTTATGGCAGTCCTTTCTTGTTAATTTATATATTCCAGATTTTGAAAATAGATATTTTTTAATTTCCGATAGTGTGTTTTAGTTTATCTGCAAGTTCATTTCTGATACAGAAACCTAGCGTTACGTCAGTATTTTAAAAAAAAGTTCTGAAGATGGTTTGTAGATAAGACGAAACGGGTTACCAGAGAAATATTATTGTGATCTCGACTGTTCATTTTTGAATATAGAATCAGATCGCTGCTCTCCGTGGACTATGTTATCAAAATTTTTTACTGTTTAGATTGTTATTCAGTACAAATCTTCATGATAAAGTTAGTATGCTTCTGATAAGTGGTGATATGGTGAGGGATAGTCTAGTAGGGGTCACGTACGTAGGAGCTCTAAGAGTAATCACTCTGGTCGTACACTTGTGTTTCCACAGATTTGGTCTTGGATCCATATGATAGTTAACTATTTTCAAGTCTATCAGCTGAATGACAAGGATGTAGACATTCACGCTTGTGTAAGTCTCCCTCCGTGTTCTAAGTTGATTAGTTATTTACTAGTAGCGTTTCACTTGGTATTGATGTAGCTGGTTGGCAGGACAGTGATTCTACGAGTATTTCTAGATTCCTGGCTACAACCAAAGAATGGCCATATCAGATGTAAGTTTAATAAACCATGTCTATTAAGTAAAGTATATAAGCAATATGTATTTTATACTTTATATTTCCAGAGGTTTTGTCACGATATTTACTATATGAAGCAAATGGAGTACTCAGCCTCTGTACGAAAGAACCCTACATTGTGTACACAGCTCCAATATTTCATAGCAGTCAGACATGCATCAGTTTTTACTGCAGTTTTTCTCGAGCAATTTTCAGTATTTTGCCCGCTGAATTAGAGGTACAAGATAACAGTGAATGGAGACGCTGCTGAGGATCTTCTATTGCGTCGTACCAGAATTGAAGTTTCAACGAAGACCAAGGGCGATCGCAAACTATACGGAACTGTAAGAATATTTCTTTTTATTCACCGTGAATTTTATTTTCCTCTGTTAACAGTTTCTTCGATAGTGACGTAAACAAAATTTAATTTAAAACCGTAATTGAGGAACTAAAGGACATAAAAAACCAAAACACTTTCTCAGGTTATTTGACGAATGAAAGAAAGTGAATATAAGGAAAGAGAATACATTGGAACTGTTATTGTTTAAAGACTAATTCCCACATCAACCTAGAATCCCGCCTCTTTAACAGGTACCATTTCAACACCAGAGTGAACATTACAATCATTATATTTCAACTTGCGTCTGACGGGGTTATTGGTATCGTACAGATACGTGGTAATAGACGCTGAGATACGCTCTTAGCATCCTACTTGTGCGGGACAGTATCTTCAGTGAAACTTCCTGGCAGATTAAAACTGTGTTTCGGACCGAGACTCGAACTCGGGACAATCGCCTTTTGCGGGCAAGTGCTCTACCGGCTGAGCTACCCAAGCACGACTCACGACCCGTCCTCACAGCTTCAATTCCGCCAGTACCTCGTCTCCTACCTTCCATACTTCACAGAAGCACTCCTGCGAACCTTGCAGAACTAGTACTCCTGGAATAAAGGATATTGCGGAGACATGGCTTAGCCACAGCCTGGGGCATGTTTCCAGAATGAAATTTTCACGCCGCAGTGGAGTGTGGGGAGCTGTGAGGATGGGTCGTCAGTCGTCGTTGGGTAGCTCAGTCGGTAAAGCACTTACTCGCGAAAGGCGAAGTTCCCGAGTTCGAGTCTCGGTCCGGCACACAGTTTTAATCTGCCAGGAAGTTTCATATCAGCGCACACTCCGCTGCAGAGTGAAAATTTCATTCTGGAAACATCCCCCAGACTGTGGCTAAGCCACGTCTCCGCAGTATGATTTCTTCCAAGAGTGCTAGTTCTGCAAGGTTCCCAGGAGAGCTTCTGTGAAGTTTGGAAGGTAGGAGACGAGGTAATGGCGGAATTGAAGCCGCGAGGAGGAGTTGTGAGTCGTGTTTGTGTAGCTCAATCGGTGGAGCACTTGCCCGCGAAAGGAAAAAGTTCCGAGTTCGAGTCTCGGTCTGGCACACAGTTTTAATCTGCCAAGAAGTTTTATATCGGCAAAATTTCCTGTCAGCACACACTCCGCTGCAGAGTGAAAACTTCATTCTGGAATATCTTCAGTATTATTCGTTGAACAAGTTAGGTGGTGCTGTCAGGCTGCCTGTTCCCAGGTCTTGACCAAATGTCTTGGGTTAAATTCAAACATGTGACAGGACGCTGCGTCACCATGTTGATGGTAATCCGACCGTCGAATGGAGATGTTATCTGAGCCGCTTCTTGCTCCTGTTTGTATTGTTTATATGCCAGCAGTTGATTAAAGATTTGACTCTCACGCTTAATTTCGTTCCGTATTGATCTCTAGAAATTCAGTTGCTCCACGTCTTTAACAAATATTCGTCACCATCATCGGTCCACGACTTCTTAAAAGTTTGGAGGAAGGGAAAGGCGAACCGCCTATTCAAGGATTTTTGCTCAGGATAGTGGGTATCGTAAATTTCC
This sequence comes from Schistocerca serialis cubense, assembly GCF_023864345.2. Lineage (NCBI taxonomy): Eukaryota > Metazoa > Arthropoda > Insecta > Orthoptera > Acrididae > Schistocerca > Schistocerca serialis. The sequence goes on from NC_064639.1 coordinate 645,096,845, forward strand.
CCAAGCTTTATTTCGAGTATGAGACAGGATATACAGGTAATTGAGTAATCTGAATCATGAGGGCTTCACGGAATTTGGAGCTCCATGCCAATTAGCTCATTACATTTCAATCACAATAACTGCTTGCTTCCCTGCTGTCAGTATTGCAGGAAAAAAATATTTATGAAACATATTCATACATAAACAGTGATATAGCAATTGATGGATATTTTTAAAAATTAACGACTGTTTCAGCCGTAGCTTGTATGCGTGTCATCGACAGTAACGACCTCTAATAGCTGTTACAGGTAATTAATGCTACATAATTTATTAAATATTGGTTCATTTGAAGGGGAACAGCCTGTAGCTGTTTTATGTTATTGTTTGACGGCGCAGAGAATAACGTAGGTAGCATTACAATGCTAGTCAAGCGAGCACTAGCTCGGTATTTCGTTTACGACGGAGCAAATGAATCCGAAAAACAGGTAAATTGGAAAATAAGATTGTAACAAGGAAGCGAATCGGTATAATTTTAATTGTGAGTTTCACAACACGATCACTATAAAAAAACAAGAACTGTAATGAAACAACTGAAATAGAATCTGAGCATTTATGGCACTGTCGACAAGACCATTAGACACACAGTAGAATTATGGTTCAAATGGCTCTGAGCACTATGGGACTTAACATCTCTGGTCATCAGTCCCCTAGAACTTAGAACTACTTAAACCTAACTAACCTAAGGACAGCACACAACACCCAGCCATCACGAGGCAGAGAAAATCCCTGACCCCGCCGGGAATCGAACCCGGGAACCCGGGCGTGGGAAGCGAGAACGCTACCGCACGACCACGAGATGCGGGCAGTAGAATTATGTATTTGGGAAAGTTTGAGAAGGAAACTGGTGATGGTCTCTCAAAGGAAGAGTCCAATTCATTGCAGATTACTAGTTAAATCATACTCCTGTGGTTTTAATGAAAGGTAAAGCCAGCCAACTGGATGTACAAATGTTATTACGTCGACCTGGTTTCGAGACCATTACGGGTATCTTTATCAGAATAAGTTACAATTAACTACAAAACAATTTTGTTCAACATAGGACAGTAACAACCACATAAATACCCTTAAAAGCACTAGGAGTATTAAAAACAGAAAAAGTATTACTTTGATTCACGTTACATGGAGATATAATAAAAACATAAGTGCTCGAGTCAAGTAATAAAAGTTATCTTCTGAATTCAACATCAAAACCACCGCTACAGCAAACTGCTAGGTACGACATCAGAGGGGAAAGTTTGTCAACCGATTTCTCTGGTACGTGGAAGCAGCACTTTGAGCGTCAGATACGGGACGCTAGTAGCATAGAGTGGCACAAATTGACAAACCGGTTAAATTATATACAAAAATACTTATAACAAGGGACCAAGTTCAATAACATGAGTATTAAGATAGGTAATAAATGAAATACAGAGGAAAATGCTGTAAAATAAAACAGGAGCTGCGCGCTCCATCTGTCTACTATTAATGTGCTAAAAATGAAGAAAATGAGCATGGACGTAACAGCTGTGGGATACTACAGAAACAATTAAAAAAGGAGGAAAACGATATTTGACGACTGTGTGTAAAGTCCATCAGTCAACGAACGACAGTGTGTCAACTACTTGCGGATAGTGGTTTACAGCCGCTAAAGAAATTCTTATTTCGCAGTTGTAGCTGTTCACCACAGAGAATGAGATCATCACTAACAGATACACGATTAAAAATTTCCAGTTCTTCAAGAACATCAAGCTTTTAAGCTTTCTTTTCCTTATGGCGGTTATTAACTTCATCGACTCCCTTCGGTTTGTGGCCTGTACTTAGCAAATGATCCATGGAGGACAAATTATAAATATTAATATCCTTTATTCGTAAAAAATGCTCTTTATATCTGATACTGATGGTTCATTTAGTCCGACCCATGCAATAGACTGGACAAATGTTACACGTGATTGAATAAACCCCTGTATTACGCAAAGGAGTAAATTTGAATTAGATGTTGCTACAAACACTTATTAGTGGTTAGTGAATGGTAGACATCCAGCAATGTAAAAATTCGGTTCTGAAATACGAAGACATGTTCACATAGGAACAGTCTCGGATTCACTGATGATCATGGTGCAGAATTATGCCAAATATTGTTCGCAAAGTGTTTGGGATTACGTATTGCTTGAAACGAAGGTAAGTAATAGGGTAAGTTTCTGACCAATTTAGTGTATATTAGCTAACGAAATAAGGACATCACATATGAAAAAGTAAAAATTCGAAATATTGGATCTCGTCAAAATAATCCATTACAGCAACAACAATTAACTCTCATGGTACGAATATGACCCCATAAACACACAGGAAATATATATCTCCCTTGTTTTAAAAACCTAAATTTTCAAATATATGACGTTTCCACCTGAGTCAATTGTACCCAATGACATTTCGTTCATTTTTATATTTACGTCACACTAAAACTCATTCATTGTTTTTGCAAAGGGCACCACTGGTATCAGTGTGATCCCAATTTAAATTGTTCGTTTGTTTCTTGAATGAAACATTTATGAAAATAGAATGATGAACGTTATGTTGAAGACTCATTATACGAAACACTTGCAACAATGAAATTATTAGTTATCACCTATTTTTGGACCCATTCTTAGAGTTTCTTGTATAAGCTTTTGTTGTAGGATTTATAGTACCACTGGAGTCAATATGATAACAGTATAATTTTGTTTTTGTTTCTTGAAAGTAATATTTATAAAATTAGAATCATTACTGTTACATTGAACTACTAATGTACGTTTTTATGTTAGTTCATTAAAATATTGCCAGTATATCGGATGTAAATTATTTGGGGCTCTATGTGACCCTAGTCGTACTCAGACAGAAAAACCCTAGTAGTTAAGAGTTAAGCAGGAGGACCTTGACAGAAACTGCGCACAAAATTTCCCTGCTCCTTCTCTTGAATGGGCGAGTAAAATTCTGCTTTCGTTTTCCGTCGACGCTGGGCGTCTCAGTAAACATAAACAGTATTCCAAAACGAATCTGCTGATACACCAGAGAAAATGCACATGACGTCTCTTATGGCAGGAGCCCTGTTCGTACCACTTGTTCATAAAATCAAGTTTGGCACGTATTCAGAAGCAAAGATAAGACCAAACTGGTGTATCGTTGAATAAAATTAGATTCATGCTGACAGTCATTGTCAGAGAATAGTGCTACATGTGTAATTATGAGTCATTATTACAGTTGTCCGGTATACTGGAGAAGCACATGATTATCTCCATATCCCTGGAAGTATTGATTACGCCAGAGTAATGCAGTGGCAAGGTGAGATTTAATGCTACTTGTAACGTATTAATGACTCAGTTCGCGTTCGCTAGAGTGTGCAGATGCACACTCCGGTGTGGCCAAGGCAGTGTTATATATGAATCAAGACGTCCGTGTTGGTCTGAGAGAAGTGCTAATAACACAAATCACACACGTGTGCCATCTGAGTTATATTGCGATGCTAATAAGATCGACTTACTGGCCATTGCCAAGTGGCGCTACTGTTTATTAATAGTCTTCATCTAACAGTCTGACAATTCGGGATTAATATGGAGTGTTAATTTAAACAGGGTAATCCATTGATAGTGACCGTGCCAAATATCTCATAAAATAATCATCAAACGAAAATACTACAAAGAACGAAACTCGTCTAGCTTGAAGGGGGAAACCAGATGGCGCTATGGTTGGCCCGCTAGCTGGCGCTGCCATAGGTCAAATGGGTATCAACTGCGTTTTTTAAAATAGGAACCACCATTTTTATTACATATTCGTGTAGTACGTAAAGAAATATGACTTTCAGTTGGACCACTTTCTTTGCTTTGTGATAGATGGCGCTGTAATGGTCACAAACTTATAAGTACGTAGTATCACGTAACATCCCGCCAGTGCGGACGGTATGAGTTTCGCCGGCTGGAGTGGCCGAGCGGTTCTAGGCGCTACAGTCTGGAACCGCAATACCGCTACGGTCGCAGGTTCGAATCCTGCCTCGGGCATGGATGTGTGTAATGTCCTTAGGTTAGTTAGGTTTAAGTAGTCCTAAGTTCTAGGGGACTGATGACCTCAGAAGTTAAGTCCCATAGTGCTCAGAGCCATTTGAACTATTTTTTTGGTATGAGTTTCGTGATACATTACCTGTGTTAAAATGGAGCGTTTACCAATTGCGGAAAAGGTCGATATAGTGTTGATGAATGGCTATTGTGATCAAAATGCCCAACGGGCGTGTGCTATGTATGCTGCTCGGTATCCTGGACGACACCATCCAAGTGTCATGACCGTTCGTCGGATAGTTACGTTATTTAAGGAAACAGGAAGTGTTCAGCCACATGTGAAAAGCCAGCCACGACCTGCAACAAATGATGATGCCCAAGTAGGTGTTTTAGCTGCTGTCGCGGCTAATCGGCACATCAGTAGCAGAGAAATTGCGCGAGAATCGGGAATTTCAAAAACGCCGGTGTTGAGAATGCTACATCAACATCGATTGCACCCGTACCATATTTCTACGCACCAGGAATTGCATGGCGACGACTTTGAATGTCATGTACAGTTCTGCCACTGGGCACAAGAGAAATTTCGGGACGATGACATATTTTTTGCACGCGTTCTATTTAGCGACGAAGCGTCATTCACCCACCGCGGTAACGTAAACTGGCATAATATGCACTATTAGGCAACGGAAAATCCACGATGGCTGCGACAAGTGGAACATGAGTGAGCTTGGCGGCTTAGTGTATGGTGCGGCAGAATGGCGATGATGGATGTCCAGCACATAGCTCGCTTGCGGTTGAAGCGGTATTGAATAGCATATTTCATGACTGGTGGATTGGTCGTCGAAGCACCATACCATGGCCTGCACGTTTACCGGATTTGACGTCCCCGGATCTCTTTCTGTGGGGAAAGTTGAAGGATATTTGCTATCGTGATCCAGCGACAACGCCTGACAACATGCATCAGCGCATTGTCAATGCATGTGCAAACATTACGGAAGGGGAACTACTCGCTGTTGAGAGGAATGTCGTTACACGTATTACCAAATGCATTGACGTTGACGGATATCATTTTGAGCATTTATTGCATTAATGTGGTATTGACAGGTAATCACGCTGTAACAGCATGCGTTCTCAGAAATGATAAGTTCACAATGGTACATGTACCACATTGGAACAACCGAAATAAAATGTTCAAACGTACCTACGTTCTGTATTTTAGTTTAAAAAAACCTACCTGTTACCAACTGTTCGTCTAAAATTGTGAGCCATATGTTTGTGACTATTACAGCGCCATCTGTCAGAAAGCGAAAAAAGTGATCCACCTGAAACATTCATATTTATTTACGTACTACAAGAATATGTCATAAAAAATGGGCGTTTCTGCTTTAGAAAAAATTCAGTAGATATCCGTTTGACCTATGGCAGGGCCATCTGGCGGGCCAACCATAGCGCCATCTGGTTCCCCCCTTCAAGCTAGACAAGTTTCGTCTTTGTATTTTTTTCGTTTGACGCTTATTTCGTGAGATATTTGGTTCGGTCACGATCAATGGACCACCATGTATGCTATACAACACAATTAACACGTCACTTTCTCAAACACCGTAATTGTCTCCCATTCCGAAGCAGAAATTTTGAAATTTGGCTCAAAGGAGCCTATAACTTTACTCTGTAACGGTGCAAAAGCGCGGAGAACTGCGACGTCACCCTCGGTTTCGGCGGCGATTCAGGTGTCAATATGTGAAAAAATGCACAGAGCTCCGAATTTCATATGAGGTGCAAAGTGAGTTAAGTGAGTTAATGATGTTACATTGGTATCAAATTTGACCAAGACTCTGCTCAATGCTACCGTTCACGTGTATCTTGATAGGAACGTCGTCACATCCTTCTTACCCACATTTCACCCCTTCTTTCGACTCCTCTGCGATGGAGGTCAAAACTGCGACGCCCCACAATTAAATCACTGGGTTTTTTTATCAGCAGCCTAAGAAAGTGTGGATACGAAAAGGCCTCGGCAGGTGGCATAACAAACATCAATGAAACCACCCCTTCCCTCGATGCAATTATTTACACACATTTCGACCGTTGGAAACCACAGTCTGCAGTAATATGAGCAATAATACAACATTGTTGACAACCTTTTCATACTGCTGACATCCTCTGACGAGTGAAACCTTTTGTAAAGGGACTACGAACCTATTTAATGTTATTGCTGCTTTTTGGAGTCAAGCGCGAGAGCAATTTTTGCTCTACTGTACAAGTTGGAACCACTAAGTACCATTCAATGAAATTTCAGCATGATCCGAAGCAGCAAAAGGCGTTTATGCTTTTTCAGCACTCATATCTCGCATCCTCTCCTGCGGCATGAATAAAACTGAAGACCCCCCCCGCCCCAATGCCCCCCCCCCCCCTCCCCGCAGTTAGGCAGCACTATCGTTTTAGGCATTATGAAGATGTTCCAGCGCAGAGACATGCAGTCATTAGTCATTATTTTCTAGGTGTCTACAGGATATGCATGACTTTCGGCACGTCTTAGATTCCGCATGCGTCCAGTAGGTGCTAGTTCCGAGACATGGCGCCACTCAGCTCAGGGATGTCACACTGGTTGCCTGCCACACCAGTGTCTACGAATTAATGACAGAATGTCTCTGAATAGACATTTTTTTTAAGTGCTCAAAAAAGGGGCGTTTGGCACCGAGGGTGTTGTCGAATGGTAGGGGGGGGGGGGGGGGGGGAAATCGTTAGAGGTACCATTTGCTCTTTTATTTATGTATGTGTCACTATCACTTCAATATCACTCCCCCTCCATCTTCCGTCATCCATGCCAAGGAGGCCCCGAAACAGGAGAGCTGCCAAAACATAGACCCTCTTTGCTGCTTCTGCTCACGTTTGGATTTTGTTGAATGGTTTTGAACCGTCGCTTGTGGCTCCACCGTGAACACCAGAGTAAAATTCGCGATGGCACTACACTTAAAGCTGGTTGCGATCACTCTCAATGGGGGTTGCTATAGAGAAGGGTCGAATCATCCCGGAGGTGAGAGGGGAGGGGGGTGCGCAACAAAGTTTGTCAAGAACATGGTCCTGTTGCCGATCGCACGATAAACTGTTCTTTCGGCCTCGAAATGTGTCGAAATCAACGCCCAAGTGAGGGGGTGGTTTCATTGACGCCCTTTAAGCCACCCCTTGAGGCCTTTTCGCGTCGATACTACGGCGGCGTGTCTGAAATATTTTCCTTTGTCACTCATAAGAAATCCGCCTGATTTCAACGCTGGGCATCACGGTTCTGATCTCAATCGCAGAGGCATCGAGATAAGGGGCGAAATGTGAGAAAGAGGGAGAGTGTGCTTGACACGTCCACGGTGGCGTTGGGCAGATTTGTAGTGAAATTTGCTGCCAATGTGATGTAATTAACCCCTCTTCACATCTCACATGAAGTTCTGACTTCTGGCCTTTTTTTCGCCAGTGTCGACACCTTGCTACTTAAAAGAGACGTAGCAGAGCGAGACGCTTTTGCACAGTTACAGAGAATGGCTGTAGAAACCCTTGTCTTAAAAACTTCTGCTTTTCAATGGGAGATAATTAAGGCATTTCGAGGAAATGGTCCTTCAGTTGTGTTGCGCAGTATATGTTAACTTTTGTATCTTCAATTTGTTAACCTCGGAGTATGTTTCTACGTTTGTAAATACTGTTATTGGCAAGAAAACATTTGTAAGAAAATGTATCGAGTGCGTAAAAGATCATCGAAACAATTCTGTCTGTGTGATACCAAGACACTTGTTGTGCAAAGTTGGCTCTCCAACAAATATTAAAGACTTTTCAAGGTGTGAATTCTTTGGGAAGGAATGACAAATTCTATTGGCGTAAGAGTTTCTAAGGTGTCCTGTGAAGCAGAAAGACGTTGGAGATTAATCTGGTAGTAATAAACGCGAGATATTATTGCAGTTTTGATGAAGACAGAATGGCTTAATGAAGACAGCATGACCAAATTTCAAGGCTGTCATTCCAAGTGGTCATAGGCGTAATCATATTGTCACCAATGAAAGCTAATGTGTACTTGGTACGTGTGCATGCTTGCGTGACATCTACAGTATGTACACAAGGAGATGAACGAATTCTGAATGTGCGGGGAGCAGGGAAAACAAGCTCCACACATCGACACCCAGCACATTGGCTGCAGAGTGGTGAAGGGCGGTGCGGGGAAAAATCCAAAGTTACATCACTCAGTGCTTGCACCATACTTGCATTCAAATATCAATTTGTGCTCCAAGCGGTGTCTACTGGCCACCAGCGAAACTGACAACTGATACATAATGCCCATCTACGAAGGTAAATACTGAGACAGGGGCTTAAGAAAAGATTATAGAATTCGTGAAATCGAAATTGACAGTTTCATGTTGTATATTGGGGCTTGTTGCTGCCAATTTGGTATCAGTTCTCGTAAACAATCAGTTCTAATAGACAATTCGAAATTTAAAAACTTAGATATGGAAAAGAATCAGTTGTGTACCCTACACTGCGGCAGTAAAAAGAATGATAATAATCGTCAACGTTCATTAACGTGTGTCACCCTGAATTGTAGATACACACAAACTCACCAAAGCCTTTTTTATTACTGGAAAACGGGGGCCCACTATGGCAACCTACACAACTGAATACGATGTCTCAAAAAATCGATGCCATCCATGGAGTCTTCTCCTTGGAAGAGAAAGGTTACCGGGACTTCCTACAATAATTAATGGCATATTTACACAAACAACCAAAATTGCTATTGTAAAGCAACTCAGAAACTAGCGAAATGAAAAAAAATGAACTGAAAATATATCTTTTTCCTGGAGTTCCTGGTGATTTCTCAGGACTGTCTGAAAAAGTTCCAAATTCTTCTCATAGGACTGAAGCTTCCTACTGTATAAATCATGTCACGGGCAGAGAAAGGGTGGAGCAACGCATTTGTATTGTTCCGTACCAAAACAGGTAAAAACAGAACCCTTAAATGAGCACTTCGTTGTCCGTCTGTCTACCCGTTTGTTAAGACGTTTTTTTTTTTTTCCTCAGAAACGAGTGGATGTGTCAATTGTGATTTTTGTCAAATACTGAGGTCTACGGTCCCATGGTGGATTAAAAAATTTAATCTTCTAAGTAAATTCTGTCAAAAGATACGCCTATTAATGTCACATATTTGATACTCGAAATCTCACATTATAACCTATTTGTTCAGAAACTTCGCGGCGCGACTCCTTCTCACACTTTTCAGGCGTTATCGCTCTTCTGCTCTCAACATTTAGCGATCTAATAGATTTTCTAGGTCTGTTCCGTACGGTAGAAGGGGCAGTCAAATGAACACGAGACAGATGGGAAAAAAGTAAGTTTGTTGTCTCAAAAGTAATCGCTTTGTGGAATAGGACGGTCGTTACGATTAAGATGTGAGCGGCTGCCTACGGATCCAAGATAGTCAGGCGTTCACCACTCCGTCGGAAGCAAATCCACGGTTGCGAGTTTCTTTCTTCAGGGCTCCGTAAATATGAAAATTAGATGGAGAGAGATCATAAGGAGGATGTGAAAGGGATTTCCAGTGCAGATTCTGCAGTGTAATCTAAACAGCCTTGTCAATATTTGGAGGCAA